>NC_052335.1:31141308-31868808 GCF_016432855.1 Salvelinus namaycush
TAACTAACCTCCAGACGAGCTTCAATGCCATACAACTCTCCTTCCGTGGCCTCCAACTGCTCTTAAATGCAAGAAAAACTAAATGCATGCTCTTCAACCGATCACTGCAGACACCTTCCCGCCTGCCTAGCATCACTACTCTGGACAGTTCTGACTTAGAATATGTGGTCAACAACAAATACCTGTAAACTCTCCTTCCAGACTCACATTAAGCATCTCCAATCCAAAATTAAATCTAGAATCAGCTTCCTATTTCGCAACAAAGCATCCTTCACTCATGCTGCCAAACATACCCTCGTAAAACTGACTATCCTACCGATCCTCGACGATGTCATTTACAAAATAGCCCCCAACACTCTACTCAGCAAATTGGATGCGGTCTATCACAGTGCCATCCGTTTTGTCACCAAAGCCCCATATACTACCCACCATTGCGACCTGTATGCTCTCGTTGGCTGGCCCTCTTCATATTCGTCGCCAAAACCACTGGCTCCAGGTCATCTATAAGACTTTGCTAGGTAAAGCCCCACCTTATCTCAGCTCACTGGTCACCATAGCAGCACCCACCCGTAGCACGCGCTCCAGCAGGTATATTTCACGGGTCACCCCCAAAGCCAATTCCTCCTTCGGCCGCCTTTCCTTACAGTTCTCTGCTGCCAATGACTGGAACGAACTGCAAAAATCACTGAAGCTGGAGACTCATATCTCCCTCACTAGCTTTAAGCACCAGCTGTCAGAGCAGCTCATAGATCACCGCACCTGTACATAACCCACCTGTAATTAGCCCATTCAACTACCTCATCCCCATATTGTTATTTTGCTCCTTTGCACCCCAGTATCTCTACTTGCACACTCATCTTCTGCACATCTATCACTCCAGTGTTTAATTGCTATATTGTAATTATTTCACCACTATGGTCTATTTATTGCCTTACCTCCGTTATTCTACCTCATTTGCACACACTGTATATAGACTTTTTGTATTGTATTATTGACTGTTTGTTTATTCCATGTGTAACTCTGTGTTGTTGTTTGTGTTGCACTGCTTTGCTTTATCTTGGCCAGGTCGCAGTTGCAAATGAGAACTTGTTCTCAACTAGCTTACCTGGTTAAATAAAGGTGAAATAAAAAAATAAAATCCACCTGGTCCTGGATTCACAACCGTGTTCTACTAACACACTGAAGCCTCAGGACCAGAACATCCAATCAATCAGAATAAAACAAATTACAACACAATCAAAACTACATTGCTTATTGGGAAACACAAGCACAAAGCAAAATGCAGTGCGATCCGGCCCTAAATTGACAGTACACCATGGCAAACTATTTGACCATGGTTACTGATCAAAACCTTAGAAAAACCGTGACAAAGTACAGGCTCAGTGAGCACAGCCTTGCATTGAGAAGGGTAGACACAGGAATACTTGGCTCCCTGTAGAGGAAAGGCTGTGCAACCACTGCACAACAGCAGAACATGAGACAGAGCTGCATTTCCTGACAAAGTGTCAAAAATATAAAACAATTAGATAGTGTCATTTCCCCAAATTTGAAACCCTTATTCAAGGTTTCAAAGACCTCTCTGATGAGGATAGGCTACCCGTCTTGTTGGGGGAGGACACAGAGAGCTGTGGGTTGGCAACGCACTACATTGCTGCCTGCCATAAGATGAGGGACAGTGTCTGACAGACCAATCAACCTGCACATATCCTCTACTGTATGCTTATTGTTATTGTTCAATGTATGGTTATTTTGACCCTTGGTTATTGTTGTTACTGTTGTCAATTTTGATTCTTATTATTTTCATATTGTAAATATCCAAAGTAAGCTTTGGCAATATGTACATTGTTACGGCATGCCAATAAAGCAAATTGAATGGAATTGAATTGAGAGAGCGATCGACAGACGGAGAGAGCGACAGATAAGCTGGTAATCTGAGTGAGTGGATAATGCCATTGAAGGAGTGTAGGATGAGGCTGACCCACCTGTAACTCGTAGACGCGCACCAACTTGTCCAGGCAGGCTGTCACCATGACCTTCCCCAAGATGGCTAACGCTGTGACTGCATGGCTGTGACCCTTATAGATACGGACCAGCTCACCCGTCTACGCATGCACAGACACAGAGGGAGCAAGGAAGATGTCAACCAAAAAGACTGAAATCAAATAAATCAACTACATCCACATGACCGTTCCGTCATACAGGAATGAATGTGTTACGATGATTATGTGAAAAAGGAAATTGATGGGAGGGGTTTGACACTCACGTGGATGTTGTGGGCGTGTACAGACGTATCACTGGAGCCGCTGAAGACCAGGTCATTCACCACCTGACATCAGACAAATGGGGTAAGAATGATCATAGCTGACAGGCAGTCAGAGTTGTCCGTTCAAGACCACCAACAAATTAACGTTACATTAAACATGCCAAGTGTTAACTCGTGCCCAAAATGAGAATAAAACACTGATTGCATCACATTCAGACCACTACTAGAGAACAAACCCTGAAATATGCAGTGTCAGCGTAGGCATGCTGACCCAGGATCAGGTCCCTCCTGTCCATATGGTCTAAGAGGGAAATGTGATCTCGGTAAAGGGTCGGGGTTGACTCCCCAATTGACTGAATTAAAATGGAATTGACCCCTGACCCTGGACACAGTGCTGACATACGATAAGATTTCTATTTTAGATCATATCAACTACCCGACTCCTCACCTTCATACAGAGGACGGTCTTGGTGTGGCCCTGCAGTGAGCGCAGCAGCAGACCGCTCTTGGCGTCACGTACGCTGATGGTGCTGTCGTAAGAGCCCACTAGCAGCACCCGCCGCGCTCCCTCCTGGGACGTGCCCAGGCAGCTCACCCCCCGTGGGCCGTGGCACTCGAACACATCCAGCTGCCTCTGGGTCTGCAGGGGAGAGAGGGAGGGGGAGAGGGAGGAAGAGAGTAAGGAGAAGAGGAAGAGAACGGAAATGTTTGTTTCATATTCTGACCCAAGCTATAACTAGGAACTACCATGTTGAATAGAGGACCAATCAAAGCGTCTCAGAGAAGGAGTGCCGATCTAGGATCGGTAGTGCCTTTTTGATTGTAATGGAGAGAGAATAAAATCATATGGATAAGGGGGACCTGATCCCAGATCAGCACACCTACTCTGAGATGCTTTATGATTTCAGGACCTGAACTCCAGGCTTAGACAAACTCACCTTGACCTCAAAGCTGACCACAGATCCATTTGCCAGGCCTACATACAGGATGTTCCAGTGAATGTGCAGACACAGCACCCGGTCGGACAGAGAGATCTGCTCAAGGCACTTCTTTGACTGAAGAGGGAAAGGAGGATGATGAGGACAACAGATATACAGTAGGGAGAGGGTAGGTGATGTATAGGAAGAGAATTCTCAAATCAAAAGATGACCCATCTACACACAATACATCATAATGACAAAGTGACCAGAAATATCACATTCACATTACACCCCCCCCCCCTCCCCTGAGTCAAAACTTCATAGAAGCACCCCAGTCTGTCTTTCTGGGTACGTTTTTATTCTGTACAGACTTCCTTCTTCTCACTGTCAATTAGGTTAGTATTGTGGAGTAACTACAATGTTGTTGATCCATCCTGTTTTCTCCTATCACTAGGGCTGTCCCCGGGTGAAAAAAATTATTGGTTGACCAGGAGTTGTCCAGTTCTTTCAACCAATCGACTACTTTTCCATATATAGACAGACACACCTTATGTGTTTGAATAAAACCAACTACATATGCACTGAGCTTGTCTGATGCTTTAAGCACACTGTTTGATTAAATAATTAAGACACACAAATGACTAAAGAAAGAGCCTGATGGTCACACTGTGTAAAACATTTTTTTATAGCGAGTGCCTGTGTGATTGGCGCACATTGTCTCGCTCTCCTCCCTACTACAGTGAAGGCACCACAGCACAGCAAGTGTTAATTGCGCTCTCGGTGCTGAAGCTGCAACAAAAATCAGCCATTTAGTTTCTTACTCGTTTCTGACTGAAATTTGTTACCATAATCCCTAATTTGTTCAGGAAAAACATTCCCTATTCCCTCAAACCTTGCTCTCTTTACGTGAAACAAGTACGCATGGCATGCATGTGACCAATAGGGTCTGACCTATAGCATATCATTATCACATCAATAAACAAACACCAAAAAACAATAACACGTGACAGCAAAATGGATGCGGAGGACGTGAAAAATACACTTGAAAACAGGAGAATGTTTACTGGTTGCTCAGAAAAAAAAAAAAGGGGAAGTCAGACCTGTGGAAGATGTTTGACTTAGTTGTGGAAATTACTGGAGATCAAGAATAAGGAGGGTATAGGAAACAGGCGTTGTGTGAGTATTGTGTCCCAAACTGTTGCTGTTAGATTACAATAGTATTATTTCTTCTAACAAGTTGTAACAGTGTAAACACTAAATAAATAAGTGTACAAGAGTCATAACATTCAAAATATATATATATATATATATATATATATATATATATATATATATATATATATATATATATATATATATAAAGCCTTTATTACAGCAGACTAAAAACAGCTGCATGCATTCGTGAAACGCGTTTTATTTTTTGTTTAGGCTAAATATTCAAAGCTCCCTTTGGTTATTTAATTTTTAAACTAAAAATGCTTGATTGCATTTCAAAGCGTGAATGTCTGTGATGGAATTAACGAATGATCCAGTAGCCTATATAGTGAAATATAGGCCTAAGTAAGTTACGGTATTAAAGACTAAACAGGACGCGCTCTAAGGCCTAGAGCTCGATGGTGGTTATACAAGGATACTATACTAGGCCTACTAATGATAATGGCATTACTTATTACAAAGACGATCATAAAAATAATTGTAATAACAAGAAAAAAGAGATCAAGAAAAAGGAGGCTATAGGAGTGAGAGTTGTGTGCATATTAAAGTGTGACAAACTGGTGCTGTTAAATTACAATATACTCTTTCTGTCTGTTTGAAACAGAGTAAACACTCAATTAATAAGTATATTAATAAGTAATATTAATAAGTAATACCAGTCTGCTCTAACAATTTTTTAAAAGCCTTTATTATAGCAAAGATTAAAAACAGCTGAATCTGTTAAATTGTTTTGTCAGACATTTTGCCGTTACATGAGGCTTGGTGCTCACGGAATCAGTGGGCTATTAAACAAACACTCAAACAGGCAACATAAACAGGATCTGTCTGATTTCTGTAGATACAGTTGAAGTCAGAAGTTTACAAACACCGTAACCAAATAAATGTAAACTCAGTTTTTCCCAATTCCTGATATTTAATCCCAATAAAAATTCCCTGTCTTAGGTCAGTTAGGATCACCACTTTATTTTAAGAATGTGAAATGTCAGAATAATACTAGAAATGACTTATTTCAGCTTTTATTTATTTCATCACATTCCCAGTGGGTCAGAAGTTTACATACACTCAATTAGTATTTGGTAGCATTGCCTTTAAATTGTTTAACTTGGGTCAAACGTTTCGGGTAGCCTTCCACAACCTTCCTACAATAAATTGGGTGAATTTTAGCCCATTCCTCCTGACAGAGCTGGTGTAACGGAGTCAGGTTTGTAGGCCTTGCTCTCACACGCCTTTTCAGTTCTGCTCACAAATTGTCTATAGCATGAGGTCAGGGCTTTGTGATGGCCACTCCAATACCTTGACTTTGTTGTCCTTAAGCCATTTTGCCACAAATTTGGAAGTATGCTTGGGGTCATTGTCCATTTTGGAAGACCCATTTGCGACCAAGCTTTAACTTCCTGACTGATGTCTTGGGATGTTGTTTCAATATATCGACAATTTTCTTTTATCATGATGTCATCTATTTTGTGAAGTGCACCAGTCCCTCCTGCAGCAAAGCACCCCCACAACATGATGCTGCCACCCCCGTGCTTCACGGTTTGGATGGTGTTCTTTGGCTTGCAAGCCTCCCTCTTTTCCCTTCAAACATAACGATGGTCATTATGACCAAACAGTTCTATTTTTGTTTCATCAGACCAGAGGACATTTCTCCAAAAAGTACGATCTTTGTACCCATGTGCAGTTGCAAACCGTAGTCTGGCTTTCTAAAATGGCGGTTTTGGAGCAGTTGCTTCTTCCTTCCTGAGCGGCCTTTCAGGTTATGTCGATATAGGACTCGTTTTACTGTGGATATAGATACTTTTGTACCCGTTTCCTTCAGCATCTTCACAAGGTCCTTTGCTGTTGTTCTGGGATTGATTTGCACTTGTCGCACCAAAGTACCTTCATCTCTAGGAAACAGAACATGTCTCCTTCCCGAGCGGTATGACGGCTGCGTGGTCCCATGGTGTTTATACTTGCGTAATATTTTTTGTACAGATGAACGTTGTAGCTTCAGGCGTTTGGAAATTGCTCCCAAGGATGAACCAGACTTGTGGAGGTCTACCATTTATTTCTGAGGTCTTGGCTGATTTCTTTTGATTTTCCCATAATGTCAAGCAAAGAGGCACTGAGTTTGAAGGTAGGCCTTGAAATACATCCACAGGAGCTTCTAAAACCATGACAACTTTTTCTGGAATTTTCCAAGCTGTTTAAAGGCACAGTCAACTTAGTGTATGTAAACTTCTGACCCACTGGAATTGTGATACAGTGAATTATAAGTGAAATAATCTGTCTGTAAACAATTGTTGGAAAAATTACTTGTGTCATGCACAAGGTAGATGTCCTAACCGACTTGCCAAAACTATAGTTTGTTAACAAGAAATTTGTGGAGTGGTTGAAAAACGAGTTTTAATGACTCCAACCTAAATGTATGTAAACTTCCGACTTCAACTGTAAATCTGGATGATTTATAAAGCCAGGCACATTTAACAGTTAGGCTATTGATTATAGACCTAATTAAGTTGCGGAGTTTCCGCTCTCCTCAATTTTCTTAGACAATTAGGCTAACGCAAGGGCTGTTTCCTGATCTCTGCTGCTGCTGCCTCCGCCGCATTGTTCTCAATCCCAATATGCTGGTAGCCTAGTGGTTAGAGCATTGGATTAGTAACCCAAAGGTCGCAAGATCGAATCCCCGAGCTGACAAGGTAAAAATCTGTCTTCCGCCCCTGAACAAGGCAGTTAACTTCTTATGGGCAGGTGGGACGGTAGCGTCCCACCTGGCCAACATCCGGTGAAATTGCAGAGCGCGAATTCAAACTACAGAATTATAAATATTTAACTTTCATAAAATCACAAGTGTAATACATCAAAATAAAGCTTAACTTCTTGTTAATCCAGCCGCTGTGTCAGATTTCAAAAAGGCTTTACGGCGAAAGCACACCATGCGATTATCAGAGGACAGCGCCCCGCATACAAAAGGATGAAAAACATATTTCAACCAGGCAGGTGCGCCACAAAAGTTAGAAATAGCGATATAATAAATGCCTTTGATGATCTTCTGTTGGCACTCCAAAAGGTCCCAGATACATCACAAATGGTACTTTTGTTCGATAATGTCCTTCTTCATTTCCATAAAAACTCAGTTTATCTGGCGCGCTTCAGTCAATAATCCACCCAGTTTCCCTCCATCAAAATGCATACAAAATGAATCCCAAACGTTACTAATAAACTTTTCCAAACAAGTCAAACAACGCTTATAATCAAACCTTAGGTAGCCTAATACGTAAATAAACGATAAAATTTAAGACGGAGAATCGTTAGTCTTTACCGGAGAAAAATACCAAAGAACGAGCTCTCTTCCACGCGCTTGGAAACACTACAGCCAAAATGGGAGCCACCTAGCAAAACTACAATTTCTGGCTAAATTTTCATGAAACTCTTTCTAAAGACTGTTGACATCTAGTGGAAGCCGTAGGAACTGCAATCTGGGAGGATTTCGCCTTATAATAAAAGTGACAGCCATTGAAAACAGTGGTAGGATGAATTTATTTTGGGGGGGGGGGGGGGGGGGTTTGTCCTCGGGGTTTCGCCTGCCATATCAGTTCTATTATACTCACAGACATAATTTTAACAGTTTTAGAAACTTTAGAGTGTTTTCTATCCAAGTAGACCAATTATATCCATATCCTAGCTTCTGGGCCTGAGTAACAGGCAGGTTTCTTTGGGCACACTTTTCATCCGGAAGTGAAAATACTGCCCCCTACCCAAGAGAGGTTAACCCACTGTTCCAAGGGCGTCATTGAGAATAAGAATTTGTTCTTAACTTACTTGCCTAGTTAAATAAAAGTAAAAAAAATAAATAATACATTTTGCTATTATGCACATAGCAACATAGGGAAAGGTGCCAATTCTATAGGGCACTGAAGATCATGTTTCAGTGGACAGCGAACATATCCAACACGGGAGAAAGCACATTTGTTATAAAATAGATTTATTTGTGTTGCACCATTATTTTTACATAATATAAATCATATACAATTTCAGTATCACATGTCTTAGTGATGGACTATGCCATCCGCGTGGCCTCCACAATGGATTAGTCCACTGAGACAGGCGCGAATCAGACAGGTGTCTTATACATCATAAAAAATAAAGATTGCGACTGCTCGACCAAAGAAATCTCGGTCAACCAACAGCCTATAGACCAAACAATCGGCCAGTCAACTAAATGTGGTGAGCCCTACCTACCTCACAGTCATTAAACGCTGTAACAGTTTTAAAGTCACCATTGGCCTCATGGCGAAATCACTGAGCAGTTTACTTCCTCTCCAGCAACTGAGTTAGGAAGGACGACTGTATGTTTATTGATACGCCATCCAAAGTGTAATTAAAAACTTCACCATGCTCAAAGGGTATTCAATGTCTGCTTTTAAAATGTTCTACCTATCTACCAATAGGTGCCCTTCTTTGCGAGTCATTGGAAAACCTCCCTGGTCTTTGTGGTTGAATCTTTGTTTGAAATTCACTGTTCGACTGAGGGACCTTACAGAATATTGTATGCGTGTGGGTGCAGAGATGAGGTAGTCATAAAGAAAACATGTTAAACACTATTGCACACGGTGCGAGTCAAGACATTTCAGATTTCATTTTTTATTAAAATGGTTAAAAAAAACTAAAAATATGAATCCACTTTGACATTATGGGGTATGGTGATGTCATTATGGGGTATTGTGGATAGGCCAGCGACCAAAAATATCTAAATCTAATCAATTTCAAATTCAGGCTATAACACCACAAAATGTGGAAAAAGTCAAGGGGTGTGAATACTTTCTGAAGGCACTGTGTTATGAAAGAGGTGTGGTACCTTGATGCTGAAGCAGCGGATGGTGAGGTCACTGGAGCCGGTGTAGAGACGTGCTGGCAGGCCGGGCAGAGATGACACCAGCAGGCAGTTGATCTTGTTGGTGTGGCCCTCAAACACCGCTTGGCACGCTTTGCTCTGAACACCACAGGGACAAAAATACAGTATTTCAGCATTGTAAGCCTGTCAGTCAAACCAAATTTACATTGTAGAATAATAGAAGACATCAAAACTATGAAATAACACATATGGAATCATGTAGTAAACAAAAAAAGGGTTAAACAAATCAAAGTATGTTTTATATTTGAGATTCCTCAAAGTAGCCACCCTTTGCCTTGACAGCTTTGCACACTCTTGGCATTCTCTCAACCAGCTTCATGAGGAAGACACCTGGAATGCATTTCAGTTAACAGGTGTGCCTTGTTAAAAGTTAATTTGTGGAATTTCTTTCCTTCTTAATGAGTTTGAGCCAATCAGTTGTGACAAGGTAAGGGTGGTATACAGAAGATAGACCTATTTGGTAAAAGACCAAGTCCATATTATGGCAAGAACAGCTCAAATAAGCAAAGAGAAATTACATTACTTTAAGACATGAAGGTCAGTCAATACAGAACATTAAGAACTTTGAAAGTTTCTTCAAGTGCAGTCGCAAAAACCATCAAGCGCTATGATGAAACTGGCTCTCATGAGTACCGCCACAGGAAAGGAAGACCCAGAGTTACCTCTGCTGCAGAGGATAAGTTCATTAGAGTTAACTGCACCTCAGATTGCAGCCCAAATAAATGCTTCACAGAGTTCAAGTAACATACACATCTCAACATCAACTGTTCAGAGGAGACTGCGGGGAATCAGGCCTTCATGGTTGAATTGCAGCAAAGTAACCACTACTAAAGGACATCAATAAGAAGAAGAGACTTGCTTGGGCCAAGAAACACGAGCAATGGACATTAGACCAGTGGAAATCTGTCCTTTCGTCTGATGAGTCCAAATTTGAGATTTGTGGTTCCAACCGCCATGTCTTTGTGAGATGCAGAGTAGGTGAACGGATGATCTCAGTATGTGTGGTTCTCACCGTGAAGCATGGAGGAGGTGGTGTGATGGTGTGGGGATGCTTTGCTGGTGACACTGTCAGTGATTTATTTAGAATTTAAGGCACACTTAACCAGCATGGCTACCACAGCATTCTGTAGCGATACACCATCCCATCTGGTTTGCGCTTAGTGGGACTATCATTTGTTTTTCAACAGGACAATGACCACTTCTCCTTACCATTATCAATCCCCTGAGATAATAAGACAAGACGTGAAATTTTGCTAACGTATAACGGGGGTCCCTGGGTAACCGGTTGCCTGGGTGGGGGGTGCTTGGTTGCCTGCAAGGGGGTCCCTGGGCAAGAAAATGTTTGAGACCCCTGTCCTATACACCTGTTATATACGCACCACTAGGCAATATGCTCGTGCTGTGTTATCCCCTGAACATGTATACAAGAAGCCCCCGTGGATTTGGAGGTCATGGACGGTGCCAGTGTGGCCCTCGAAGCTCCCCAGAGACGGCTCCTGCTCCTCAGCCACGTCGGCACACTCTGAGGGGGGAGAGATAGAGGGTCAAAACCAGGAAACTGAGCCATATCCCAAAAACTAGTTATCGAACAGACAGAAACTCATACATCGTGTAAACTGACTTACAAACACAGACATATAATACCCTCACGCTGTGCGGCATTAAAATTCAACGTTTATGACTAATTGACTATCTTTCATTTCAGCCAAAAAAATGGTGGAAGTGGACAAATGAAGCAGGTAACTCACTTGGGGGACTAGGTTTCTCTTTCACAGTTACAGGGCGTAACTTCATTTTGCTGGGGAAACAGAAACCACAGGTATTTCACATAAGGGGGGGGGGGGGAACATTGCATTCAAAAGAGGATTCTAATGCAACGATGTGGGTTGATACTCTGATAACATAATGCCTGGAAACACTACAACGCCTGGATACACTGATCTAGCAATTACCAAACAATTTTGCTTTCATTACGGTTATTGATACCTAGGTCCTTGAGATGTTATTGTTTATTCCTTTATGGTAAATGTACAGTAAAGAGACTAACCCGTAGCTGGTGTCTGTTAGTTTGACGTCCTTACGGTCCTCCTTTACCACGACTGTCTGGGTACCGCTAGAGTTCACCTCCACACACACAGACCTAGGTGGGGCAGGAGGGGTGGAGGGGAGCTGTGCGGGAGCAGGGGTGTGTGGAACAATGGCCTCCGGCTCCTCCTCGACGTCCGAGTCATCGATGGCGACGACGTCCATGTTGGATCTCGGCTGGCGCTCTACAGTGACTGTCTCGACGTAGCAGTCGCTGTCTCCTTCGTCACCCCCTTTACCCCCGTCCTTCTCCTGCCCCAATAGAGGGTCTTTCCGCCCCTGTGTGAGGTGGACAGAAGTGAGGGTGAGCCCCTCTTGGTCCTCCCAGTCCTCAGAGTCACTGGTGGTGGAACTGGCGGTTGAACTCTGGTCTTGAACGTCTTCCCGCTTTGACTTGGTCATCCTGGTGGCCTTCTCCTTGCTCTGCTTCTTTTGCCTTCTCCTCAGCTGCTTGGTGCTGGTGGACACTGAGATGGAGCTACCCACCACCCTCTGCTGGCCGAGTGTCGCAACAGCAGGTGGTGTAGTAGCAGGAAGGGCCACTGTGGTGGAAGGGGATTTGGCGGTTATGGGGATGGGTAGAGGTGAGGGAACGACGACAGGGGTGGTGGAGGGAGGGTTCACGAGGGGATAGGAAATGACAGGACTGCGTGAGGGGGTGGCGCGAAACTGGCTGTTGAGAGAGACAGGCTCTTCTTTGACAGGCAGGCTCACTGAGGTGGAGGGGGTGGGGTTTAGGATGGGTATGGCAGAGGAGGTAGAGGGGTAAGCCGGGGTCAAATTGGGATAGGGCGACAAGGGTGCCGCAGATGTGGGCCCAGTGGGGGAGGGGATACAGAGGTTGGACAGAGGAAGGAGTGAGGGGTGCTGGGTAGGCACCGTAGCCGCTGCCACTGCCCCTTGCATCCCCTGCAGGATCTCAATACGCTTGGCTCGGAGACCGTTAATCTCTGTGGTAACCTGAAACACAGACAACAAAAGTGAAACCGATGCCACACTTCATCTATTCATCCTCTATACCAGGGTCGTGTTCAGGGTCGTTCCTATGTGTATCTTAATAGAAAAATCCAGGTAGAACCTCCGTTTCACTCGGTTTCCTTCCCTTTCATCCCTACTGATCACAACCCAGGTAGATGTAGTGAGCATCCCGGGCGTAGTACCTGCTGTTTGACCAGTAGGAGGCGCTGCACCTCTGTGTAGGCGACCTGCAGGGTGTTGCGGGCCTGGATCAGGGAGGTGTCCAGGCTATGTAGGGAGCCGCTCAGCTCCTCCTCCATCAGAGACACGGCTAGCAGCTGGTCCACCTGGACATTCTCTACAGAACAGGGAATGGAGTAAGTCTGGATGCAACGACCACACAGACAAAGTGTGAATCTCAAAAGTCTCATGTGGGGATCTTTACCAGTCTCATCTCCTTCATCAGCAATGACTGGAAAACACAGGACATGTCAAAGCAATATACTGGGGAGTGTCTTTCCCCTTCCCGGTTCTTTCACAGTACAGGTAAAGGAGGGGAGACAAGGAAAGAAAGACACTTTGGACTATTGAGATGCACTCACAGAATTGTGATCACACCGACTGACTATGGAAATGAGTTACAACAGTGATATGGAACATGGAGCAAAGAAAAAAATTGCCGACATTGACATATAGCTCTATTGCAAAGTTATAAATGGTTGAATTTCTAGCTTGAAATATACTTATTCATGTTAAACATACCAGAACTTAGTGATTACTTTACATAATAAATATATAAGAAATGTATATGTTGGGGGTCAAGGAAGGGCAAAGAGGAACTTTGTGTATGGAAAGTTAGAGTGCGAAAAAGGAAGTGCAGAAAGTTCATATTCTGCTCAAGTATGCTATTGTTGAATATAAATGTTTCTAAGGAAGAAGGCAAAGGGCAACAGTCTAGTTTCAGTTCTTGATAAGGCAGGCCAGTTACTGCAGAACCAGCCTGAAGACTATCTGATTACAGTCCTCTCTCTCACACACTTCCATGAGGGTCCTGACAATACCAGTAAGAGGAAACTACTGTGTTTGACTAACAACAGAGAAGGACTGTCTTAGACATGCAAGGAGATGACTCCACCTATTCGGAAGGTATAAGTATGTACTTGTGTGACTTGTATGTTGTGTTTGCAATAAGCACTCAGTGGGTTGAATAAACTTGGTTTGAGCTGTTTCTAGTCATCTGTTTTTACTCTGTTTGTTCAGAACCTAATAGTTGGCGTTGTCGGCAGGATTCACCACGATTTACAGTCGAACTGGAGAGTTCGAAATCAGTGGAACAGAAGCCAGCACCAAAACAAGGTAGGCACAGTTGCTATACCTGTTACCACTCATTCTGACATCTTGGGGAGATGAGTCGTAGGCTGAACACAAATTAAGATGTGGACCTAGAAAGCCTGAGCTTATTCAGTAGTCCCATTGTGTTCGACCGGTCGTAGATTTATGGTACAGGGTAAGTCCCGAACAGGGTGGTCCCTGCGGCGTTTAAGTCCCTAGGGGGTGAGTGCCGAGTGGGATGATTCCTGCGAGCGCCATAAATTGAGCTTACGGGGTAGGGTAGTTCTTAAGGAGGATAAGTCCCAGAGCCATAGGTGGTCGGCTCACGGTAAGTCCCAAGCGGGTGGTCCATGCGGAGGGTAAGTCTCGAGTGAAGGGGTGTTCCACGTTCAGAGCTGTGGGTGACCCTACGGTGTAAGGTAAATTTCAGGCTAGGGTAAGTCCCAGTGGGGTTCGTTCCCTGCCAGACCAGTAAGGGGGGTGAAAACAACAGCCGCGGTGGTCGTTAGGCCGTAAAGTATGTGTGGGTATGGATAAATTGTCATGCTCGATAGGCTGTAGAGAAGTAGTCCATGTAGAAGGACAAAGGCAGGAAGTGCATTCGGTGGAGAATAGGAGATATCCGAGAATATCTGTGCTTAAAGATGAAACATTGCCAATGAGTGGGAATGTGGATGGTGATAGAAGGTTGCCTGTAAGTTCTGGAAGAAGGCCCCCCCCCCATGGTTGAAAAAAGTGAAAGGATATTAGAACGTTATTTGAAAGTGATGTGTGTATTAGCAGTAGCAATAATGAGAGAGCTTGGTTTATGCCCTATTGGTGCGGCGAATCGTGAAAGATTATGTGGAAATAGGAAGACAAGTGAGTAATTTTGGTAACGCGTGTTGTCAACAACAGTTTTATTTGAGGCGTGACACTGGTATAAAACATTAGGTCTCCCATATTCTCTAGTAGTAAACTGTCAAACGTTTCAGTATTGGTTTTAATACAAGGTATCAAGGTCCCGTGACCAAATTATTAGGCACCTATACCGTAAATTATTAGGCACCTATACTGTAACTACTCTCCTGTTAGTGGGTATCACTACCTGGAAAAATAGTTAAAACTGGTGTGTATTGGAGCCGTAGGTGAGGAAATCTAAACACGGTCGGGAGAAGCGGCAGAATAATAATTATTTAAATGGCGACCGGCGGCCCCGATCCTCCCTTTAAAGGGTGGCTAGAGGAAGAAAAGTCATAGGGGAGCTGAAAGAGTCGCACGAGCAATCTACCAATTCGGTTCGAATATGAGAAAAATGTAGCCAACTAGATAAAATTGCCTGATGACGAATCTAATAATGAATTCAGAGATGCTATTGTGAGTTGGCACAATGACATAAAACCTTCATCTAAAAGCTCAATACACCAGTGTTTTGATGTCAGCGTTCAATCAACAAAAGCAAAACCGATAAACCACAATTAGTAGATGTAGTCAGCATCAAAAGGACTGGGGAAGTGAGTAGGTTGATCGGATGGAAGACGCATTTGCGGGAATTTCTACCTCCGCTTTGATGACAGAGTTGAACCCCACCGCCAAAACTGCTATTGCAGTTTGGGCGGAGATAGTTCAATTAATCTAATTCCGCTCACTTTGCAGTGCTTGTAGTCACGGCTACCCATACCCCAGGCACCGGTAATGGACCCGAGTAACAACAATAAAAGCAAGCCGGAAGGTAAATCTGACAACGAATAAATTTGGCGGCGAAAAAACCCGAACCTTGTTCGGAATGCAGCTCATTTGGCTATGGGTGGTGCCTGAGCCCTCTGCACCGGCTCATTCCGGGGTAAGTGCGGCTGTGCAGACATATTTTTTATTGAGCAACATGCAGGCACTCCTGAAAGCAGCCGGAGTTGAGGTAACGCAAAGGGGTATTTGGCCTATGTGCGGTCGTCAAATTGGCTACATTTACAATGAAAAATCATTAAGTTCAGTGGGGTTACAGGGATAGAATCTAAAGCTATGCAATTACTACCCATGCTGTTAACAATAGGTCCAGTAACAATACCGGGCTCATTCTCCAGTAACAATACCGGGCTCATTCTTTATGGTAGCCGGGGTAGAACCGATTATATTTTTTTTTAAAGAAACAACTTACCGCTGTTTGACTTAACCTTTTGCTTTTTCCCACTCTGATCCACACCAGAGGTGTCTAACAAGTCACTATCCTGAGACAAAGACAGAGGAAAAGAGAAGGGTCAACACTAGCTGGCACATTTGTTAACATCAATAGACTTTTAAAGAAGCAGGAAAAGTAGCAGCCTGATTGTCTATTAACTCCTCCCCTTACCACTTTCCGCTTCTTCTTTTTCCTCTTTGTATTCAACTGGCTCTGTTCACTGTCCACTCCTGCCTCCCTGTACTGCTCTGGTTCAGTCTTCACACATAAAGACTGAGGGGCTCGGGATGACTTGCTACCCCGCAGTGCAGTGCTAGGCTGCTCCGATCCCAGTGTCCGAGCCTCTGACGGTTGCTCTCTGATGACATCACTAGCAGGCATTGCCCGTGGGAGAGAGGGAGTGGGTAGGGCTGCAGGGGGCGGGGCTCCGTCGGGGAAGGCAGACTCCCATTGGAAGCCCTCTGTTAGGGGGAGGTCCTCGTCTTCATCCAGGGCCAGGCCCTCTGGGTCAGAGAGGGGGTTCACCAGTTCAATGCCAAACCTGCAACATGAAACCATTACCTTCCAATTACAGATAATATTGTAGTGAGCAAAACAGATGCATGCTCCCAGAGCAACAGTCAAAAGAGACAGTTTGATCTTATCTTAGTCTTAAACTGCATTGTTAAAAAAAATACACAATGGTCCAGAATAATCAAATTGCTTTCCTGGTCATGGACTAAAAACCAATCATTCTAAATGAAGAATATCCATTGAAAGCACGTTTTAGTCCAAGACAAGACATAACCTGGGTTTTGTAAACCAGTCCTAAGTGCTGCCCTCCCTCACCTGGGCATGCCTTTGACTTTCTCCTGCTTCTTCCGGTTGGCCTCCTGGTACATCTCCCTCCAGTTGACCTTCCTCTGTGACCCCGCTGAGCTGAGCAGCTTCTTCAGTGTGGGTTTGAGCCCCGCCCCTGTCCCCGTCTCCTTCTCTCCCTCGCCCTTCCGTATCCGGCGAGCTGCATTCAGGTTAGGCTCGTGGGCTCCAGGTTTGCTGATACGTCGGGTCAAGTCCCTCTTCAGAGAGGTGGGTCGTGGAAGGGTGCTCAGTCGGGGCACAGTTGAACATTCCTGGGGATTGGTTTGGCTGCTACCCGGACCGTATGTGTCTGAAGCCAATCCCGCACCTTCCTTAGTCGGTTGTGAGTTACTGTTTTCCTCTACCTTGGGGTATCGGGTTGATCCTCGTTTAGCTTGGTTGCCAGGGAGAGGCCAAGTTTCACTTGAAGCCACAGATCTGGTAGTGCTAACCTGTGGGGACTGCAGGGAGGTGGTGGTGGCGGGGAGGCTGGTGAACTGGCTGACTGCGGAGCTGGAAAGTGTGGCTGCCTCTCCGCACTTGGTCCTCTGTGTCCTTCTGGTTAGGCTCTCCTCGGCCTCAACCTCTGCCCCCCCGCGATGGCCCCGAGTTGTGGCGAGAGTCGAGGTGACGGAAGAGGCTCTCCTCACCCCCAGGGCTCTCCGGACCTGACGCAGCATCACAGTGACGTCCACGCTCCGTATCCGGCCCTTGTCGCTGTCACCCTGACCAGAGGGACCTGAGCTGGAGGTAGAGACGGGGGCAGTGGAACTACCAGGAAGTCCCTCCCCTGGGCTGAAGATGATTGCTCCTTTTGAAGGTAGGTGATCACTAGTGAAGTCCATATCCTGGGTCTTTCTGGGGGTGGGCCTACTGGGTGCCTGCCCATAGAACTCGTAACCCAACTGGCTGCTTTTAGGCCACCTCAGCTGGCCTGGTGGTGGCGTCACAGGATTTACTCCGGCTCCTCTAAGGCTCTTATTAAATGTATTGGGCCTGCTAGCTTTGAAGCCCCTTCCTCTGACACTAGTGCCCAGGCTCTGGACGTCAGGACTGCCAGAAATTGGAGGATTGTCATCACTGCCAACTTGATGGGGCTGGGACAATGTGGACTGGGTGTGTTGTTCACTATAGGGGTGGCATGTTCCACCTGGGGGTCCCCTAAACTCTGGCCAGGGAGGCTGAGCTCCACTCTGCCCCTGCGGTGTGGCTAGCTGACTGGGGGGCAGACACTTGAGTTTACAGGCGAGCCTGTTCTCCTTGTTTTGCACCATCTTACCACTGAGCGGCTGTGATAATGTCTTCTGCTGGGGTTTCTTCTCTTTGGACAGGTTTTTTGGTGTTTTCGATTTAGCTACTTTTAGTTTTGCTACTTGCGGTCTCCATTTCAGTGCTTGTCCCTTTGGCTGCTTGGGACATTTCCGTGTGGGAGCTTTCTGTTTTTCCGGGTTTTGCTGCGCTTCCATTTTTAGATTTAGTTTCCTTTTCTTCTTCTTTTTCTTTTTCCTATGTTGGAAGACAAATGAATGACGTTCAAAATAAAGCCAGTAGGGATTTAACAATAGGCATCGGTCCCTGGTTCAAATTGCAAAGAAATTAGTGCGTTGGCCCGTAGGGCCCAAACCGATCCAAATGTAGCATGAACTCCAGGCGATCCAAATGTAGCATGCATCGGTTAGAACATCGATTCAAACATTACGAATCACCAGTTCATCATTTTGGGGTTGCTCATATTACTTTATTTTTACCTTCTGAAAATACCTCTTTTGTGACAACTGTGTTCTCTCCTTCATTGTTGAACTAAGCAAGTAATTGTTATGACAGTCATTGATCTACAAGTAATTTTGCATCAACCCCAGGCAATATCAGTAGCATAGTCAAACAGTGCTCAGCTTCACGCGCTGACCAACAAGAGGTAGGCCTATTCCTGAACATGTCACCTTGAGCATTCAAATGTTTGTTAAATGGCTTGCGCAACATTGTGCTTTATTAGTTGAGTAACAACCAATGTAATTTTCTAGGTTATATTTTATCAAATGCGCTGTTGAAAATGGTGTTTTATCGGAATAAAAGTATTTAACCCTTTCTTACCCGGTTAATGGGGGTTGTTTATTCGGCAACAATTGACAAAACTTTGCATCCCTAGTTATATCCTTAACACACACACACACACACACACACAGAGAGAGAGAGAGAGAGGACCAGCTCTTGAGCTCTAGATTTTCATTTAGAACGGGAAATTAATGTGTTAGTGCAACAAATGTTAGTTCATCGAATCGTAATCTATCGAATGGCGTTGATTTCATTCCTTTAAACAAACGAATCGCACTGAATCCTTTAAACTGAAACGTATCGTTCCTGTATCGAATCCCATGTATCTAGATTATTTTGGAATTGTCTTGAAAGGAAAGATGCACATCCCTAAAAGACTGGCTTCTTTGCTAAGTAAACTATAGTATCTCATGTGTCTTGTATGACAAAGACAATGTAGTGCATGTAGCTGCTTTATATCAAGGAAGCTGTAAGATTTTTTTCAACTGGCACAACAATTTACATTTTACAAAGTACTCTCAGGTCTCCTGTTGTCTAAAATGAAGAGACAATGTAATAAACATGGAACTCACTCCATCTTATGCAGTTCTTTGTTCCTTTCCCTGACTTTGGAGAGCAGCTCTGCGTCGAGGTCTTGTTCCACATACATAGGCTTAGTCTTCCGTGGCGGGTTCTTGATCTTGTCTCCGTGCGACTGGGTGGAGATGTGCTCGGCGTACTCAGTCAAACCCTGAGAGAACACGTTGCACACTTTGCACCAGTGCCTACAATCCCTGGGGAAGAGGAGGGGTGGCATATTTCTCTAGTCCTCATAATGCTTATTTCTCTAGTCCTGGCCATGCTTATTTCTCTAGTCCTGGCCATGCTTATTTCTCTAATAGTGATTATTTATTTATTAACTTTTAATTACTCAGGGCAGCCCAATTGAGACCAGGGGTTCATTCCCAATGGTGCCATGAGTGGAAAAATGTTCTCACAACAGGAAGAACAATTTATATTACAATTAAAACATAATGCATATAAACTTAATATCAGGTCTAGAAATGGAACTTAGACGGTGTGTGGAACTAACCACCACCAAGTAATAGAGAGTCAGTCTTTAACTTGAAAGCATCATTTTTTGTAGGGACATGGTAGTAATTATTACAGATACGGCTGCATTAAGATAGGTTATTCAGTTCACAAAAGACCTGTATGGTTGGGAATTGAATCTCACCCGCCCTTCACATTCTCAAGCTCTCGGTGGTGTAGCATGCTCTGCATGTGCTTGTGCGCGTCCTGTAGGATAGTTAGAAGAATAAAAAAATCATAACTTAAATAACATCTCTCAAGACATGGCAATCGTGAAAAATGCCAATCCACAGCATGCAATTGGCTTCAGCCTGGAATCGCTAAACCAAATCACAGTATCTATGACATAGTAGCCAATATTGTATGGACAATTAAAATTTGTTATCATCTATAAAATATTGTCTAACACTGTACAAGTAATCCAGTTGAAATGTGCTCTGTTCTGGGAAATATGGTTATACCAATAATAAGATTGATCTTACATTTTTCAGGTAGACCTTACGACATAATATACAATAGCAAGACACCTCCACCTTCACGCTTGGTGTCTTCTTAGTCGGTGTCATCTCTGGAAAGGGAAAATGATACGCAGCACATTTTGAAGATAGGTTTGAAACTGTCATTAGCTCCTTAGCTAACTACCTTGCTATGATTTAAAACTCCAAAGACAATACTTTTTACAATGTAAAAATTGCCTCGTCTTTGGAGTTATGAATCACTGGCTACCTTGCAATTTCTTACCACCTGGATCCAACAATATAATATTTGAGTGTCTGTGAGATGGTGTGTCATGACAATCAACCTATCCAATACTCACTTACTTACAATTTAATTTACAAACAGTCAGATACAAACAATGCATTATATTGTTAGCTAGCTAGCTCTTTTTAGCATTTATTACTACTGTCCGTGTGTCAAGGTTTAGCTAGCTAACGTTAGAGGTTGGTTGGCTGGCTGGCTAGCTAGCTAACGTTAGCTTTGTTTGCAAAATATGGCAAACACGTTTTCAAAACATTCTCAAGATACCAGGACCACAGACATGTTAGTTTATGAATTGTGTAGAAACATGCATTGCAGTGTACAAACCATACTTACCTCCTATAGTTTTTTTTGTAAATTATTGTACTCAGCAAATCTCACATGGTCAATTTGGTCGCCATGCTTGTAATCCACAAAACACCCCACCGCTGCTGATCCACCTCCTCATAGTTGGCCCGAAGAGCCAATCAGGTGCATCCTCTAGTTCTATTCCCGGAAGTTTAGAATAGCCTGTCATTGCGGAAGTAGCTTCAGTGAAGAAAATTTTTTTTGTTGAGAATTGAAAGATAATAATTTACTGTCGTGAGAAAACGAGTCACGTCATATAGTTAGAGATTACTACCCGTTTTTACTGTATCTATTGCTGGCTTTTTGAAAAGTAGCAAAATGTGTAATGGTTGTGTGCAGAAAGAGTACCCTGACAGGGTGAGTCTGGTTAAAAATCGGAGCAAAACTGAGAATCTAGTGTAAACATATTTGCAGTAGTAGTCACCTAGTAACAGTATATAACTCTGTATTTTATGATGACTGCTTTTATCAATTTTACGTTGAAAAGGATCTTTCTGTCAAACTGAATATGGAATCTAGCTTAGATAATTGTTTGTCAACTGTAAAATACCCTCATCTCTGGTTGTCAGGGGAACACATGTTTGGAGAATGGCTCCTACCTGATGAACTACCTGGGCTGTGCCAACTGTCACCAGAGGGACTTTGTGTTGATCAGCAACAAGGCCACAGAGGATGAGGATGGAGAGGAGATAGTCACCTATGATCGTGAGTCAATGTTGTTCCAGTGATGTTTCGGGTCAAAAGTTTTTGCAACAGAAAAACAAGCATTTCTAATTGGACAATTTCAGATAGTATCTCCCAGTTTCTTCTGTTTTGTGTCTAATGAACATGGTCCTGAGAAAGGTGTGTGTGTGGCTGTGCTGGATATGATTTTCATCTTACGAGTGGCCTTTCTTTACTACCTGGCAGATGTGTGTAAAAACTGTGACCACGTCGTAGCCAGGCATGAGTATACTTTCTCTGTGGTGGACGATTATCAGGTAAAGACTTCTCCTTTGAAGGTTAAATACTCACTGAATAACAGTGCAATAATACCCAGTTCACGCTACTGAGCCAAGCCGAACCAAGGCAAGTTGTACTGTGCTGGCCTGGTTACACATCCACCAGAGTAATAATAGAGAATATATCCGAGCTAGCACAGTAAGGTTCGGGTCGGCACAATGGTGTGAAAATGGTTGAAGACTTCCATACCATTATGTGAAAGAAACTATAAAAAATGATGTTGGTCCAAGGTGGGTGTCACAATGGTAAATACCTCATAACTGCATTGACTATTCTGTGATTTCTCTCCTGACGGTAACGTCACGGGCCTCTCCACTCCAGGAGTACACAATGTTGTGCATGCTGTGTGGGAAGGCGGAGGACTCCATCAGTGTGCTGCCAGATGATCCCAGGCAAACCGCCCCTCTCTTCTAGAAGAGTACAATGACAGACTGAGATGACCAGATGTAAACAATCAAGAACTGCTAGCTCAACATGGACCAGAAGTCCCATGAAAGAGATAGACTATTAGCATTCTAGAAAATAGAGCAGGTATTCTAGAACACATATCACATCTCAAACCCATATAGCCATGCATCTCTATATGGCTCTGCCCAGACATAACATTTCACTTATAGAACAGAGCTTGTCTAAGATGGCAAGTCCTATATTCATCAAATTGAAGGAATAATACCAGTCTTCTTTAACATAGACTTTTCATCAACAGTAAGGGTAAGCAAAGACTACATAATATAGTACATGCTACTCTTCTTTGACCACAGATGTACATACTGTCCAATTTTGCTAGAATTAGATTTAGGGCCTAGTTCACTCAGTAACAACCCCCACCCCATAAGCACTATCAGAGATTCATCTTGGCTTATCAGCGCGCAAGAAGGAGCTACTACCATGTCACATTACCTACGGATCTACATTAAGTTTATTGAAGGTTTGGGGGCTAAGGGTTGTTTCTGTATAGGGCCTATGTTGGGGACTAGGGGTTGTTCCTGGACAGGGCCTAGGTTGGGGTTAAGGGTTGTTTCTGGACAGGGCCTCGATTGGGGCTAAGGGTTGTTTCTCGACAGGGCCTAGGTTGGGGCTAGGGGTTGTTTCTGGACAGGGCCTAGGTTGGGGACTAGTGGTTGTTTCTGTATAGGGTCTAGGTTGGAGCTAAGGGTTGTTTCTGGATAGGGCCTAGATTGGGGCTAAGGGTTTTCTGGATAGGGCCTAGATTGGGGCTAAGGGTTGTTTCTGGACAGGGCTTAGGTTGGGGTTATTTTTTAGGGCTTGGAACCCTAGTTAGACTGCTGTTAAGGATAAATAACTGTTACAGATCACATGTCTGTTTAAATAGATTTGACAGCATTGTTTTTTAAATATAAATATTAAGTAAAACAAATGTTTGTATGTTGGGGGGGCAATGGAACTTGACACTTTGTACGCATTTGTTGGTTGCATCGTAACGTAATAAAGACAACGTGTAGGTAGTCTACTACTTTGAAAATGTATTATTTCATATATACTTTACAGAAATATAAACGCAATGTAAAGTGTTGGTCAGATATTTCATGGGATGAAATAAAAGATACCAGAAATTTTCCGTATGCACAAAAAGCTTTTCTCTCAAATTTTATTGCACACATTTGTTTACATCACTATTAGTGAGCATTTCTCCTTTGCCAAAAGAACCCATCCACCTGACAGGTGTGGCATATCAAGAAGTTGATTAAACAGCATGCTCATTACATAGGTGCACCTTGTGCTGGTGACAATTAAAGGCCACTCTAAAATGTGCAGTTTTGTCACACAACACAATGCCACAGATGTCTCAAGTTGAGGGAGCGTGCAATTGGCATTCTGACTGCAGGAATGTCCACCAGAGCTGTTGCCAGAGAATTTAATGGTAATTTCTCTACCATAAGCTGCCTCCAATGTCATTTTAGAGAATTTGCCAGTATGTCCAAACAGCCTCACAACCGCAGACCACGTATGGCGTCATGTGAGCGAGCGGTTTGCTGATGTCAACGTTGTGAACAGAGTTCCCCATGGTAGCAGTGGGGTTATGGTATGGGCAGGCATAAGCTACGGAAATCGAACACAATTGCATTTTATCGATAGCAGTTTGAATGCAGAGATACCGTGATGAGATTCTGAGGCCCATTGTCGTGCCATTCATCCGCTGCCATCACCTCATGTTTCAGCATGATAATGCACGGCTCAATGTCTCAAGGTGCTGCACACAATTCCTGGAAGCTGAAAATGTCACAGTTCTTCCATGGCCTGCATACTCACCAGACATGTCACCCATTGAGTGTGTTCCATTTCCCACCAATATCCAGCAACTTCGCACAGCCATTGAAGAGTGAGACAACATTCCACAATCAACAGCCTGATCAACTCTGAGAATGAGATGTCACGCGGCATGAGGCAAATGGTGGTCACACCAGATACTGTGGTTTTCTCATCCACGCCCCTATCTGTGACCAACCGACGCATATCTGTATTCCCAGTCATGTGAAATCCATAGATTAGGGCCTAATGGATTTATTTCAATTGACTGATTTCCTTATATGAACTGTAACTCGGTAAAATCTTTGAAATTGTGGCATGTTACATTTATATTTTTGTTTCACTAAATGCCAAATGTACACCCGATTTGATTTTCTGCAATCCTGAAATTATGATAAATTATTCTGCAGTGGGGAAATAAAAATACTCTTATTTTGCTGGTCTGCATCATAAATATATTTGATCGGGACCAGTTTATTAAAAAATACAGATTTTTTTTTTAGCGGACACTGTACAAATGATAAAAATAATATATTTGCAATGATATCCATGCATTTGTTACATTAATTCAGTATGAGATGTGATTTTTCTTTACATTCCAACATTGTGACACCTCTGCATGACCGAAGAGATTTTCTCACAACAAAAGCATACAAATACATTGTAAATATGCCAGAGTGAGTGACACTTTAAATAGCTTGAATTACAATTTGTTTTATCTACTGTAGTGGTTTCTAAGGGAAAGGAGGAATGAAGTTTACATACCCTGGTCCTCACAAATGAAGGCTGATGTGTTGGTGCAATAAGAGGAAAATGTAGTTTGATTGAACAGCATTAAAGTGCTCTCTATACTAGGGTCAAATGGTCCATATATACACACTAGGAGACCTCCTTTCCATTCCTCAAATATGATACAATACAGATCTTTCTGGTCTCATTGCATACACACATACATAGTGTTAAGAGCACAGGACTAGGGTCGGGGAGAGAAGAGTTGGCATTCAAGGTTTTTTAGGAAACCTTTTCTTCGTTTCGACTGCAGAATCGAGCTACATTTGTCAAGTACTTTTAGTTCGAGACGCATCCAACAAATAAATAGACACATTCTATCATACATTACATACAGTACATTCCCTGGAGTACAGTAGTAGATAATATATATTTACACATGCTATCAAAGACCAGATACAGTATATTCTCTGTACATACATTATTAGTCTTAGTCACCATTGCCGCCTGGGTCGTGTGCAGTGGGGAGGAAACGTTTTGAATCTCAGTGAAACGGAGAGGTACATCCTGAACGTGTCTGTTAACCGGAGCAAAACGTTTTACTACAGTGTGCCATTCGGAACAGCAGGTTGGCATTTATTGGGATTACTCATGTACTGGAGGCAGCTCTGCAGGTTGGTCACTAGCTGACACAGCCACAAAGTACAAAAATATAATTTTAAACCTAACCCTATTAAGACCTAATTGTTACGATATATAGCCAATTTTGACTTTGCAGCTGGCCTATCTAGTGGAAATTGCTGAGCTCTGCCTCCAGGACAACATTCATCCTCCTTCTGCACAACAACCTGTTTCCAATTCTGTCCACTTATCGGCTCACTTTGCCACTGCCTTTACCCTCGTGGCTGGAGACCCTCCCTCGGGCACCGGGCCCTGCACCCCACGGTATTCCCTGCTGCCCGCTGAGCCTGTCCTGGGGGTACCGCGGAGGGGGAGGGGACCCCGAGAAGCTGGACGGAGAACAGCTGCGCTCCACGAAGACCCCACCCCCCTCGCGGAGCTCGTGACGGGAGGGGGAGGAGCTGAGTGAGCGCTGCAGCAAGGAGGAGGAGCTACGGGGGCGCGGCGGTGGACTGAAGAGTGCACCGCCGCGGTCCTTCATCAGCTGGGTCAGGCTGGCCAGGAAGTCAGCATCGCTGGTGCTGCTGGCACGCACCCGGAACCGCCGGTGCCTACTGGGGCAGAGAACAGAATAAATTTTACAGCCTACCAAGGTTGTGTTCAGCAGGGCACAATGTTGTGGAACTTTCAGACATGTAATGTAGAGTAGACAGACTGAAAAATAAAGGCTGTCCAATGAGAAATTACGCCAGCGGAATTCATCACATTTCTATATGCAACGTGCCATTAACGCTTGCCCTACTGAATGTGGCCCAGTGCTATGACATCATGCCATGTTTTTCATACCTGTTGTCTATAGCCGGGCGGGTGGGCGGTTTCCCGGGAGGCGGGCGAGGCAGGAACCTGCGGGAGGAGGAGAGCTGCTGATGCTGCTCGGGCCCCAGAAGAGGGGAGTTAACGGGACGCGGGATCTTACTCCTGCTGCCCGAGGAGGAGAGCGAGAGGGAGAGGGGGTCGCGGTCCTCCCCAAGCCAGTCGGAGCGTGAGCCGCGGTCCGAGCAGGACAGGAGACGCTCTCGGACACCACAGGGTAGCAGGTTGTCGCAGGAGAGGGATGGCGAGGGCGAGTGGGAGGGCGATCCGGGCACGGGGCTGCTCCAGCGGTGACGGCGATCCGTGGTGAGGGGGATGGGGGAATCCGGGGCGGTAGTTGGGTCTCTTACAGGGATGCGGCTCAGTCTGGACGAGGAGGGGGAGTCCCTTTGCAGGAGGACCGGGGGGGGTGAGGAGGAGACAGTGCCGGCATTCTCTGCGGCGCCTCTAGCTTTCTCAACCTGGGGGCGCTGGTTGGGTTCAGAGGAACGGTCGGGGAGGCCAGAGTCGCTCTCTGGGTCTTTATCGTTGGCGAGGTGGGCTGGGATGAGGCTTGGCACAGGGCTGGGGGCTGACTGGACCGTCTCACCAACCTTGCCCTCTTGGGGGTCGGTGGGTCTGGTGAACGGGGCCTCTAGCGGTATGGCTTCACTCTTCTCTGTCACTGGGGACTGCGGTACGGGGTTGGGAGACTGTAAATAAAGACAGAAGGCAGAGATGATTGGGAGACGGGGTGAGGAGGCACAAGTAGAGCGAAGTACAGATTTCTCTGTGTATCTGGTGTGTGTGTGTACAGTTCTTAGCATTCAAAAAATAACCTGCAGTGAAGTAAAAAACATTTCCTTCAAAGTGGATGTAAATGCACCGTCAGGGCCATTTTTAAGAAATTCTGCACCAAAACATTTAGAAAAAGTAACATTTGAATGCCCAGAATAGATCTGTACGTATGCATGGAGTATCTGTGTGAGCATTTCTTCTGCCAAACCTTCACTCACCTGCTCCATCTGAGCTCGGCCCAAGTGGCCTAGCATCCCAGGCAGCCTCTTGCCGCCCAGTAACCAGGTACAGGGCAGGGCCATGTGGGACTGGACGGGACTGATTGGGCCTGAGGGAGGCTGTTGGTCCTGGGCCTCTGCTTGGGTCCCTGGTTTATCCCCATCCAGAGCGTCGTCTCCTGGAGGCTTGGCTGCCCACGAGGCCCCGCTGCCTCCCCCCTGTTCCAGCTCCAGCATCACCCACTCCTGGGAGTCTCCCTCCTGGGGTACAGTGCTAAGGTTGAGGGCCACAAAGCCTCCACTGCTGGCCCCAGCCCCCTCCTCCTGGTCGGGGGTCCCTGCTCTGCCGGGGGTCCCTGTTGCCTGGTCCTCGTCGCAGGGGGTGCCAACCTGCTCCCCTTGCCCCCCGCCGTTCTCTGGGATGGTCTTCTCTCGCTCCTGAGGACGCTGCTTCCCCAGACTGCAAATATAGAAGACATTTGGGAATTGACATTTGCGTAATCGTTCAATTGATCTTTAAAGTTGACTAATGAAAATTAGATCTGCCTAACTTGCCAATGAACAGTCCAACAAAATAGAGCTTGGCTGAGACAAAAACCTGAATACAGAAGGGAGTCTTAAGGACTGTTCATTTGTTAAAACAAATCACTCTGCCTTGTGCCTGCCTCGTCCTAGTGCAGTGGTTCTCAAACCTGTCGTCGGGGACCCTCAACAGTTCCATGTATTTGATCTCTTCCAGAGCTAGAACACTGATTTTACTTTTCAACTAATCATCAAGCCCTTGACTGGTGAATCAGGTGTGGTAGTTCAGGGTTAAAACCAAACTGTGAAATGTCTAGCGGTCCCCAAGAGGTGGTTTGAGAAGCACTGTCCTAGTGCATATTGTAGCACAATATAAACGATTCAACTACTGTAGCACAATATAAACGATTCAACTACTGTAGCACAATATAAACGATTCAACTACTGTAGCACAATATAAACGATTCAACTACTGTAGCACAATATAAAAGATTCAACTACTGTAGCACAATATAAACGATTCAAGTACTGTAGCACAATATAAACGATTCAACTACTGTAGCACAATATAAACGATTCAACTACTGTAGCACAATATAAACGATTCAACTACTGTAGCACAATATAAACGATTCAACTACTGTAGCACAATGGTAAAAGGAACTGACTAGGCCTCGAGGAAGCGTTCGATGGTGGGCTTGGGTTCGGGGGCCAGTCTCTTCTCAAAGGCCAGGCTCTGGCTGTGTCTCATTCGCCGGAGCAGGGGGGCTGCCCGGTCTAGGAACATGGTCTCTGAGCGCACCCGTCTGGGGGAGCTCTGGACGGAACCTGTGTTGGGGCTCTGGTTACCCCCCTGGTTCTGGCTGTGCTCGTCCTCACTCACCACCTGGAGAAGGGGTAGAAATGTAGCTGTGTCACAAAAAAGGTGTTGGGAGTAGGAAATACTATTTTAAAAGGTAGATTCCACGATATGACGTTAACAAAGCCAGGTGACTTCCTACACACACACAAAGAGGGGATGAGGTAAGATGCTAATCTCATTCAGCCCCTTGCTTCTCCCTTAGTAATATATTTGATTGCTGTTGCTGTCTATGTTCAGGTCATATCGGCACATAATTGCGTCTCAGTGGTGTTCTGCACATTGTTAATACTCATCACTGCAGCTGGACTAAGAACAGTAGAGTAGCTTGAAAAATGCTCCTGGTGACGTAGACAAGGTTAGCCGAACTGCAGCAGTTAAAGGAAACTAACAGGGGTGTTTCTTTCATAGCACGTGTTCCTCTGTCTCAAACCCAGTATTTATTTTGATGGTCAATAAATTAAAAAAGATCACACAAAAAAAAAGTGTGTCTGTGTTCCAATCCGGACCTTCCTGATGAGTGTTTTTTGTTGTTTCTGGGCTGCGGTGTGTTTTCGGTTGCGGTTGCGGTCCATCTCCTCCCACACGTCCGCACCCTGGGCAGCACGTTGGTGCTGGGCCGGGATGGGGGGACAGTTGTCGGCGTCGCTGAGGCGCTCGCCCTGCAGTACGTCCTCAGTGTTCTCCCTCTGCAGCTCGCCGGGGAGCACCGAGGCGTTGGCCATGCTGGGGGGAGAGAGAGAGAAGGACAAAGGGAGAACGAGAAAGATAAGAGAGTAAGAGACAGGAGAGAGAGAGAGGCAGGGGGGAGGGAATGAGAAAAGGAGAGAGAGGAGATAGAGGGGGAAGGTCATTCAGCTGCTACTTCTCAGAGCACAAATTAGGACTGTGGTTTCCATGGGGATCTCTGACTGACTATGCAGGTTTCCCCTTCCCCCGAAAAGTTTGGAATATAAAAACAACCTATGGGTTGACTTGCATGAGTCGGACAAAAGTTGGACGCCGTCAATTTGAAGGAAGATATTATAGTTCAATCAGCAAATGCTGACCAATGAGGCATTAATTACAAGCATTCAAACAAATATTCTGCATCCCACCAATCAACAAGAAGCCAGACAAAGTACATTTCTGAATCTTAGAATAGAACAGTTACTACTTTGGATCTGAGTTGCAAAATTTCAGGAACTTTCCTAAAATGACCAGGTTTTCCAGAAATCCAGGTTGAAAGATTCCTGGAATGGGGATGGAATAAGCAGGAATTTTGGTTAAGTTACCCAACTTTTGCAACCCTACTTCTGATACCACAGTTCTACCTTTCCTCTACTTTTTTAAACAATTAGTCCACCATTATTTCAGTTCTTACCCCATGTAAGCTGGTGTGAGGCGGGTGAATTGCTGGGCGGTGGTGGCCGAGGCGGTGATGGTAAGCATATCCTCCGAGTCGCACCTCTCCCAGTCAAACGGGTCGTTCTCCAACACACTTTGACTCTTCATGGCATTCTCAAACACTGATATTAGTAGCTGGAACAGAACAACCCAAACCATTGATATTTAGCATTACGAGACAACAGGAAGATTATCTATTGTCGGCAGACAGAGGCACAGGGGTTGGGGTCAATTCCATTCAAATTCAGTCAAATTAGGAAGTAAACAAAAATTCCAATTCCAGTTTGAGGAAGATTGGAATTTCAGTTTATTTACTGGATATTTATGAGGTAACGAGCACATATGGAAAGCTATAGACCTGATAGTCAGGCTTAGTGTAGTAGTCCAAGGTCAGGATATGATCCAGGAAGACGCTGAACTCTGAAGGGAGATGTTTGAGCATTAGGTGATGGTCGTAGGCCTCCTTCAGGTTCCCCACCTGTTCCTGTGAGTAGAGAGAAAAGAACATGAACACACATGCACATACACATACACGTACACATGCACACACACACACTTACTTTGTCTTTGACCTTCCTCCATGGTAGCTGGCCCACCATGAACTCCACCAGCATGTAGAAGAGAGACCAGAGGTCGTCATGGCGACCCATCTCCTGCAGACCCCAGACACACACATCATGTGTGAGCAAAGTGAGAACATAGTCATACAGCTGTATATATATACACACAGTACCAGTCAAAAGTTAGGAAACACCCACTCATTCCTATCTGGTTAAATAAAGGTGAAATTAAAATTTAAAAAAATAAAAATAAACAATTCCAGGGTTTTTCTGTATTTTTACTATTTTCTACATTGTATAAGAATAGTGAAGACATCAAAACTATGAAATTACACATTTGGAATCATGTGGTAACCAAAAAAGTGTTAAACAAATCAAAATATATTTTATATTTGAGATTCTTCAAAGTAGCCACCCTTTGCCTTGATGACAGCTTTGCACACTTGTAGCATTCTCTCAACCAGCTTCATGAGGAATGTTTTTCCAACAGTCTTGAAGGAGTTCCCACGTACGCTGAGCACTTGTTGGCTACTTTTCGTTCACTCTGCGGTCCAACTCATCCCAAACCATCTCAATTGGTTGGTTGAGGTCAAATTGGTTGAGGTCAAGAGATTGTGAAGGCCAGGTCATCTGATGCAGCACTCCATCACTCTCCTACTTGGTCAAATAGCCCTTACACAGCCTGTAGGTGTGTTTTGGGTCATTGTTCTGTTGAAACACAAATTATAGTCCCACTAAGCGCAAACCGGATGGGATGGCGTATCGCTGCAGAATGTTGCGGTAGCCATGCTGGTTAAGTGTGCCTTGAATTCTAAATAAATCACTGACAGTGTCACCAGCAAAGCACCATCACACCACCTCCTCCAAGCTTAAAGGTGGGAACTACACATGCAGAGATCATCTGTTCACCTACCCTGCATCTCACAAAGACACACCAGTTGGAACCAAAAATCTCAAATTTGGACTCATCAGACTAAAGGACAGATTTCCACTGGTCTAATGTCCATTGCTCGTGTTTCTTGGCCCAAGCAAGTCTCTTCTTCTTATTGTTGTCCTTTAGTGGTTGTTTCTTTGCAGCAATTCGACCATGAAGGCCTGATTCACGCAATCTCCTCTGAACAGTTGATGTTGAGATGTGTCTGTTACTTGAACTCTGTGAAGCACTTATTTGGGCTGCAATTTCTGAGGCTGGTAACTCTAATGAACTTATCCTCTGCAGCAGAGGTAACTCTGGGTCTTCCTTTCCTGTGGCGGTCCTCATGAGAGCCAGTTTCATCATAGCGCTGGATGGTTTTTGCAACTGCATTTGAAGAAACTTTAAAAGTTCTTGAAATGTTCTGTATTGACTGACCTTCATGTCTTAAAGTAATGTAATTTCTCTTTGCTTATTTGAGCTGTTCTTGCCATAATATGGACTTGGTCTTTTACCAAATAGGTCTATCTTCTGTATACCACCCCTACCTTGTCACAGCACAACTGATTGGCTCAAACGCATTAAGAAGGAAAGAAATTCCCCAAATTAACTTTTAACAAGGCACACCTGTTAATTGAAATGCATTCCAGGTGACTACCTGGAGAATGAGAGAATGCCAAGAGTGTGAAAAGCTGTCATCAAGGCAAAGGGTGGCTACTTTGAAAAATCTCAAATATAAAATATATTTTGATTCGTTTAACACTTTTTTGATTACTACATGATTCCATATGTGTTATTTAATAGTTGTGATGTCTTCACTACTATTCTACAATGTAGAAAATAGTCTAAATGAAGAAAACCCCCAGAATGAGCAGGTGTGTCCAAACTTTTTACTGGTACATATATAAAATATATATATATATATATATATATATATATATATATATATATATATATATATATATATATATATATATATATATATATAATATAATATATGGTTGACTCCAAGTAAAGGAGAGGGGGAGAGACTCACCTTATTCTTGTGTGCATTGACTGAGGCATAGCGCACAGTTCCTCTGAACCCTGCCACAGGACGGGGCTGAGAGAAAGAGCGAGAAAGAGCGAGAAATAAAGAGAGAAAGATAAGAAATTAGATTGAAGCTGGAGTATTTACACTAGCATACTACTTAGAATGCATGTCCAATACATTGCTTCATTATAAGTGGACATTGGAATGTAGCCAGAGAATTGCACAAATGAAACTGGGACCTAATACATACACACACGCACGCCGCAGGCAGGCACGTACACACACAGGGAGGAATACTTACAGGGCGCACTTCCTGACAAGAGTTGGTGAATTGCCGGGCCAGACCAAAGTCAAGCATGTAGCAGCATCGGCACGTGCTGGCCAGGCGTCCCATGGCAAAGTTTGACTGGAGCGGTAAAAAACGCAGGTAACATCAGTCAGTGCTACTCTATCTCGTCCTTAACATTAATCTGATTGAACAGGCAATTATCTCAAGGTAAACCCAGTAACACTTTTCTGTAGAGCCTGGTATAAAATAAGTACCATGTACTATTATTATGTCTTATTAAATGTTCCTTCTTAATAAAAATGTCTGGGATTTAGTCAGGATCATTACGAGATGACCATGAGACATTATAAGAGGGTCATACATGCTTATGACAAGTTGTGCAATACATTATTACTGCATAATAATGCGATATACCTGCATTAATGCTTTAAGTTAAGGTGTTACCAGGAAATCCTTTATGCTCTCATTTTGTTCCCTCACTCCTGATGCATCACCCCCCATTGTTCCCTCGTTGTGACCCCATGACCTCTTACCGGTTTGATGTCCCGGTGCAGGAAGCCCACAGAGTGGATGCTCTCGATGGCCTCCAGCATCTGCCTGCCCAGCCTCAGAGTGGTGGAGATGGTGAAGGTGCCACGAGACATAGTTCTGCGCAGGTCTGCCAGATTCCTCCCCTATAGGACACAGTAAAGCAATGTTTGTGGGATGGGGTATGGGACATTGTCATGGTCACCCAAGGCTGAGCTACTCAATCATGCATTTACACACATTTTTTAATACGTTATTTGAATCCACAAATCACATTACAATCAAAAGGTTTCAAACATTCCAAAGAGCGGGCATGCACACACTGTACAGCCTACCTGAAGCTCCATCACCACATAGTTGAAGCGGTCATTACGACCACAGCCCACAAAGCGACACACGTGATCTTTCCCTGAAACAGAGAAACATAAATGTAGCTTACGACACACCAGATATGTACAGTATCTGGCTAAATGATTCATGTAAATATGCAATCAATATTTTCCATAAAGGTTAGATGCAGGTTTTTAAGTGAATTTCCTAGTTATGGACATTTCAGTGTTTTACTAACGATGTCCATTTTAGACGTATTCCTATCTCTCACCCTGGAGCTTCTTCAGCACAGCCACTTCCATCTTCAGCACCTGTTTGGGCTGCTGTGCAGACTCCACCTTCAGGGCCACGTTGACCTGGCTCAGTTGATCCAGTACCTCGTAGATCTCCCCGAAGCCTCCCCCGCCAATCTTCTTCACCTGCAAATGGAATGGAGGAGAAGGTAGAATTCAGGTAGTAAAGAAAGAAGAGAGGTGGTGGGAGGAGAGAAAGCGACAGTGAAAATCTAAGTGTCCTGTGTGAAAAGTGCCGTACTGTACCTAGGGGGGGAAAAAAATGGTACACACACCAGCAGTCCATATCCTACGTTGAACATGATATTCTGAAGAAATGTTGAATTAATGAACACTTACGTAACACATTATAGAAAGCCGCCTTGACAATATCTCTGCTGCAGTCTGGCTATGAGAAAGGGCGCAGCAACAAGACAGATTTGACGCAAGCTAGCTGTGCCCTTTCTGCAGCCGGTAGTATTTATAGTCACTCACCACTCTCCATCTCTCCCGGACCAGGTCTGTCACTGACAGGATGTCTGCCGCCTGCTCTACAACGCAACTCATCTCGAGTGCTCCCAACGAAGGTCTGAACCTGGCATTAGTGTCACTGGCTTCTTACTGCAGTAAGGGAGAAAGGACAGAGACAATTAGATCTTTTATCTGACAAATCATGCAAAAGTATTGGGGACCTTGGCTACCTCCACCTACATGTGTCCTCAGAGAGATGTCATAATTTGCGTGCTGTCACTGTCATTTCATTTTCTTTACCAATAAACTAATGTAAAGGATGTATTGAAACATTTTAATCTATTTGTTTATACCCACAGCTATAACAATTATTGTTTCTATCAAACTGGATAATCACTGAAAATATTAATAGCCCAATCCGCAGAATCTACAACCTCTATTGCACGCTAGCTACTTTTTTTTAGCCAAGTCCTTTACTGCACTAGGTGGTTTTAAGAATGTAATACTCATGCATGCATACTCACACTGACAGAATGACATTAGAGCTGCTTGTTCACAACTTCCCTTAACCCTCTTTGATGCTTCAGTTAGCCAACAGACATAGCTAGCTAGCAATTTACCAAACCAACATATCAATCCTATTCCAGCATACTCAGCACATTTTGACAAACTCTGTCAATAAGAATTTGATTTGATATTATCGGCCAAACTGGTTGGCTCGCTAGCTAACGTTAGGTCTAATGTCTTGCAGTAGAGGGAGAAATTGTACAGATAACTGGCATTGATAAAATTTGCTAGCCTGCACCAGGACGACCTTACCCTGCTTTGCTTAACAATAAAGCGCCACCCTCTAGCTCTGCATCCACTGCCTGGCAGCGTTAGCTAGCTATCAACAAACCAATGCTAGCGAAGCTATCTTTCTAGATAACTAACGTTAGCTAGTTACAGTACCTACCTAACTATCCGACATGTACCAGCTAGTTAGCTGGTACAAGCAAATGTTTTCTTTTGATCTCTGGAATAAGTAATTTAGCTACCTAGGAAAATAGCTAGCATGCTATTTAACGTTAACGTTAGATAGCCTAGCTAGCAAGGCAGATGCACATGCGGCAGTTTCATCCTAACTTATTACATCCTAACCTACCTTGTTTGATTGCACCATTTCCAAACATGTAGCTACTATTTAAAATGCAGGCAGTTAACTGACATATCCACATATCCATTGCTGTGAGTCCTGCTTTCAACTCTTAAAACATGTTATTGTGCACATAACGGAATGGTTAGAAGGTTTCTCCTCCGCTCATTCACCCAACAGCATCGGTTACGTCACGGGCAAGCGCTCCCCCTTTCACCCATTGATTGATCGTCCCTCTGCATCTTTGCAGACTTCTCTCTGTGAGAAGAGGATGCTCTGTTTATCTCCGCTGCCGGGATAGGAAGACGGAATATAGATGTCACTGTCACAGCATTATCAGAACCAACAGTCTTTCCTGGCACATGTGGAGAATGTGATGAGATTGTTAGAGTATGGTATTATGCGCAAAAAAGTGGCACCCTCAGGACAGCAACGCAGAGTCAATGCAGTCAGTGCAGTACTGCATTGACACCTTAATATTATTGACAATGACAGGGCACTGGCATTGAACAAATTGCAGTTCAGACAGCCAATTAAATCAATATGACATTTTAATGCTAGTTGTGCTATAAAATGCTACAATAGATATCTTTGGAAATTCAAATGATGCATTATGATATATATATCTACATATCCAAAGTATGACGGCGCGGCAGGTAACCTAGTGGTTAGAGCGTTGGGCCAGTAACAGAAAGGTTGCTATATCGAATCCCAGAGCTGACAAGGTAAAAATCTGTCGTTCTGCTCCTGAACATGCCAGTTAGCCCACTGTTCCTAGGCTGTCATTGCAAATAAGAATATATTATTGACTGAGCAGTGATGCTTTCAAAGAGAGAGAAGTTAAATGCACTCCGGGGGCTTATGTGTTTGACTTGCCTAGTTAAATAAATATGACATTTGCCTAGTGTACTACCCAAATGAGACACTTATGGATTTGGCCGTGCATGCACCCTTCAACATGAGCCTCCTTGAAGGGAAGCACTGGGTAGAATCGATTATGCTGAACTGCGGGGTACCGGTCCATGGCCCATGACGGGATCGGCAAAAGCGGTGAGGGAGGAGCGTCCATCTCAAATATAACAGTATTCTGCGCCGCTCGGCCATGTTGTCAACAAGGCAGCGTGGAGCATCATCCAGAAACATACATCTATTTCCCATAAAATATATGTTAGAATTTTTTAACTAGTTTTCATTGGGACGGCATATATCAAACTCAATCACTTTTGCATGTGAAAATACAGAATTCTACTTATTACTTAATTACGTAACTTTTGTTTGGAGCCAGCTTTGAACGGGGCACCTGGCTCACGCCCGGGAGTCAGACGATTTCATAACGAATGCAAAATCAACTTTCGACCTGTGCAAAACACGCCTACCATGGCGCCCAGGCCAGATTAATCGAATCCCCTCATTGCCAGAGTGTGCTGCAATTTACTGGATGATGCCACAAGCAGTGGGACAACCTTATAAGGATATGGATATAGGCGTGGTCAGACAATCGGATTGGATAGCAGACGTCAGTTGAGCGGTTAAAGAGTGAGGCGGAGCATTCACGAGCTCAGAACTTTAATGCGTTGGCGCAGCTTCACAGATTTATAAATGCTATGTGTAGTCTGATCGTATCAGTGAATGCAATAGAGCCAATGCATTTCACAGACAGATCTATGAAAAATACGCAAATAACCAAATGTACGTGACATTTTGATCATACCCAACGGGATCAGTGGTTTATGTACGTACACACTCGATGCGGGGAGAAAGTTGCTGGACATGTTTTCCTGAAAGTGTGTTATTATTTCACAGTGTGCAACATTGTAGACACTGTACTTACCTGGATTTGTGATTGAACAACAAACATCCCATATCCCGTGTTTGAATGGTTTCGATGCAAGTTGTTTACTCTATGGCCTGAAGAAAAGTTGTCGAACTCGAAGTATATGTTATCTGTTGCGCACGATCCCGTAATGGAGCTGCATGCATTCGACTTTGGCCCAGAGGAAATTGGCTCCGTAGAACTCGCTGTCATATACATAAAATGATATTGAAACAGTAAGTGTCAATTCATTTAATTAATGGTATATCACGTGTGTTGTCGATCAACATGATCGCAAAACATGGAGAAGTTGCAATTGTAAACACAATCCCATGGGAGTATGCACTTCGTGTTTTGTAGGTTTAGTTTGACTTTAATGAAGCCACGATGTGATTTTAGTGGTCTGGCAATATTTATTGCGCAGATTGTTACTGTATGTAATTTGCGAAGGCAACAGTGTGGCAACATAATACTTTACTACAACACAAAAGGTGGCCTAAAATTTGCATCCAATTGGCTGGGACTGGGGGCTCCGAGAGGGGGGTGGAAAGCGACTCTACTTGTTTTCTCTCGCTTCCTGTATTTCTCGTTGTGTCAAATGGCAGTTCTGTACAGTCCACGCCTCAAACTGTCGCTGCCTGCTACTATCACAGTCGAAACCAACATCTATGGTCTGTAAATAATGGGCCGACACGACTACTTTTGTGTCTGTGATGTCATTATATTAATTGGATTTGGAAGTATTTCAGCGTTATTAATACTTTGCTTCCACAGTACTTGTACAGTGCATGCTCTCTGAACGTATTTTACTTTAAATATAATTAGCCTAGTTCTTTCCTCTGAGCCAAGCAAACAGGCCTGTCCTGCACACATGCTTGTTGAAAACTTACTTCACACATATTTTACCAGTCATTTCCCTCATCCTCTATCTTTCAGGGCCCCACACATGAATGAAGTACACCTGGGGATCCAGGGCCGCTGTGACCCCTAACAGCAGCAAACTTCTTCAGATCTGACTTGAGGGAGGAGGTGTGTGTTCTCCACCCTCTACTCTTTCCTGTCGGACTTATGTTTCCTCCCGAGTTCCTCTGTTCTCGCCGTTAAACAAAGCAGGACACAACGGTCCCAGACCGAGGCAGTCTAGGCAGAAACACTTGGCCTCGTCCTTGTTTTTTACTCAAGTGACTGGGGATATATATAAAGGACCTCAACTTTTCCCCCCGCTGTTTTAGTTTTTTTTTTTTTTAGCTTGATGATTATAGTATGAGTCATCCTCCCCAGCAGAAAGTGATCCCTGATAAGAGTGGGGGCAAACATCGGGCTGCAGCTGCCATGAAGGAGCCCACAGTGCAGCACGCGGGGGATGTCTTCTATGGCGGTATGGGCCCCCCGGCTCTGGAGTCTGCTCACAGGGTAGGGGAGCCTGGAGGCCACGGCTCTGGGGTCTTCAACCCAGAGAAGGGGCCCCAAAGTCGTGCACACTATCAGCAGACTGCCTCTGTCAAATGGATGCACCAGGACCACATCCAAGCCGCTGGCTGGTCTCAGGATGCTTCTGGACCCCTGCCAACCAATTCATGGGGGCAGAACTTTAGCCCGTATATGGACGGCTTGAACAACGTTAGGGTCCAGATGGCCTTCCCCAAGGGGAGCCACGATGGAGGAGCTGCTCTGCAGATGGGGCCAGCAGAGAAACAGGCTCCAGGTTCCTTGGAGGTTTACAGGGAGGCAACCCAAGCTCAAGCCCAGGCTAGGGGCTTAGAGTGGGGGCAGCAAGCTGCGGCAGCCGCCATGCGTCAAGCCCAGCTCCAGGCCTTCCAGCAGGGCCATACAGGTGTAGATCTCCAGGCTCAGCCCCCCCATGCCCCCTCCTCTCACCCCACCATGCAACCAGGGTCCTTGATGCAGCCCATCCAGCTGGCGTTCGGACCCACCAAACAGCACCTTCCGTCTGGGTACTACCCGGTGTTCCAGGGGGGCACCAAGGCCATCCCCAACCTGAGCTACAACGAGCAGCCAAAAACCCAACAACAACACCAACTGATGCAGCTTCAGATGCAACAGCAGCAACAACAACAGCAGAAGCAGCAACAACAACAGTTACATCAGCAGCATCATCATCAACAACAACAACAGCAGCACCAGTTGCAGCAACAGCTCCAGCACCAAATGCAACAGCATCAGATCCAACTGCAGCTGAATCAGCAGTATCACAAGCAGCAAATACAACAGGAGCAACGGCAACAAATGCACCAGCAGCAGCTTCAACCGCCACACAGTTTACCACCGCAGGAAATACTGCAGCCGCAGTCTCAGCAAAAGCCACAGCCAAACCAACACATCCTGAGTTATAACCAGCCCCCTGACAACTGTCCATCTAGAGCTAGCCCCTCAACCCCTCAGAAGGACATGCCTCTGTCTGTGGAGACTCAGGGACTGGGACATACACCGGATGTAGAGACCCCGTCCACTGACCCATCAAGCACACCCTCCGACCCCTGCCCCCCAAAACTCACATCGGACCCCATGTCACCCTCAGACGCATCTCCGGCTGCCCCCCGTCGCTCCCGCCGCCTCTCCAGAGACGGGCTATCACCACTCGTGGACCCTCCCTCACTATCCCCCTGGAACCAGACCTTCAGAGAGGTACCCCAGAACGGTGTGGTAGCCAGACGAGAAGGGGGGGGGAGACAGGGGCCGACTGGGGGGGTTATCCAGAGTACCCGCCGGAGGAGGAGGGCGTCGAAAGAGATCAACTTGGAGACTCTGGCCCAGAAGGCTTCCGAGAGGGAATCACTGCCCTCCTCCAAGATGGCCAAGGTTTGTTTACACTCTTTTGTTTAGTTCAACCAGGCCTAAAACCTGTTCCACGTTCAACTCACATAGTGGCCTAGGTTAGTCCAGCGGTCTAAGCCCCTGCGTCTGGATCACATGTACTGTGTACCGCTGCAAGCATTGGTTTGATTCTGACCCACTGCTCTAGCACTGTCCTCCTATCAACTTTCCTCTCTATCATCGGTCCAATAAACACAAAATACAAAAGGTGTGGGTCTGCCAGACTCCTTTAAAGAAACACACAAAAAACAATCATTCACATAGACCTCTGAACAGCAAGTGTTCAAAATTGTCGCTGTACGCGAAGGCCTACACAATGGGCCAGGGAAATAAGGATGTTGATTAAATACCTCGTGTATTTCCTGAAGGTAGTAATAATGTGACTCCTGAATCCTACCACCCCTCCCCTGATTGGAGTAAATTAACAGACCACAATACTTCTACTGCTATTTTCGCTCACTTGTACAGTACACGCAGTTAAATAATTATACATATATTCCTAATTTCATCTTTCTGCATGTGCTGAATTATCACACACAGCAGCCTGACTATTGAATTTAGATGAGTTCCTCGGATGACAGGAAAACTGATTGTGTCTTTCCCCTACTTTGCTTCCACTGTGACCACTACAACACTCTGTTCCTCTTCCAAGAGGAACATCATGGTTTCTATGCAGGACTTCCCCTTATGCTGTACTTCTGTGAGAAAAGAGTGATTCCTAGCCTTGCTGTCAGGAATTTATGATGTTGACGTTTCCCTTAGGCACACCCACTAAAGCAGCTGCATTTTTTCAGGACTTGTTTTTTAAAGGCAAAACATGTTGATTATTGAATAAATCGTCAGAGAGGGGGAGAGAGAGAGAGAGAGAGACTGTGCTGGGCGCAGGCTGCAGGGGGGAGACTGGGTGCAGACTGCAGAGAGAGAAACTGTGTGCTGGGTGCAGACTGTTGAAGCAGATACATGTCTGCACACCTCTACATTCCTCAGGGCTCTTCCTCCCCAGCCATTCAGCTGAGCCAGGGAGGGGCCGCGGCTGCAGCCTGGAGTCGCTCCGGACTCTCCCTCCCAGCCATTCAGCTGAGCCAGGGAGGGGCCGCGGCTGCAGCCTGGAGTCGCTCCGGACTCTCCCTCCCAGCCATTCAGCTGAGCCAGGGAGGGGCCGCGGCTACAGCCTGGAGTCGCTCCGGACTCTCCCTCCCAGCCATTCAGCTGAGCCAGGGAGGGGCCGTGGCTACAGCCTGGAGTCGCTCCGGACTCTCCCTCCCAGCCATTCAGCTGAGCCAGGGAGGGGCTGCGGCCTGGAGCCACAGCCTGCAGACTCCCACTCCTCCACACTCTCCCCAACCAGGTGCCTTAAGAAAACAGTCCTACCACTGTTATTCGCAATCCCAAGGTTGAGCTTCTTTTTTAATATATTTTTTAATATTTCTGAAGAACAAGCCCAACTGCTGAGTTGGCCGTGTGGGGTGGGGTGGAGTTCAATGGTGCAGAATTGAGATTTGAGGCATTTACTGGAGTCATTTGAATTAGATTTCAAAAGTATTTCTCTGGCCTGGCTTGAATGTAGTTGCTAATGTTGTGTATTTTCACTAGTTCCGGACTTTCAATACGTTTTGTAAGCTGACAGTAACTATTTGCTGCTTATAAGTAACTGGTTGTTCATACGACGCGTGCAGTGCTTTCTTGATTCTATTTGTGAAACAGGATCTTGCAACACTGAAGACTGCCTTTAAGCAATGTCCATAAATTGTCTGTGACATGCATACCTACAGTCTGAGAAGAACAATTGCTGCGGGGGTTTCATTTCATTTGTCAAGCATGTAGAATGGAAAGTTTACTATTTGCCATATTTACTTTCACTTTCTATTCTACTCCCTTACATATTGTCTATATTATATATTATCTATATAATATCTATATTATCTATATTATCTCCTTTCTCTACTTATTTCTATATCTGTTATTCCCCTCTACCCCCCCCTCTTTTTCTCTAGCAGCAGCAGGAGGAGGGTCTTATGGGCAGACAAGCTGGTATGGTGCCCCTGGTTATCCCCGTGTCCGTGCCAGTGTGCCAGGGTCAGACAGCCCCTCCGGGCACCTGGCCTCACGGGCGCCCCCCGGGCCAGCATGCCCTGCTCCTGCCCCAGCCCCAACACAAGCCCTCAGTCATTGTAGCAAGCCGCCGCTCACTGAGGAACTCCCTCTCGGAGAGCTTCAGCCCGGTAGGTCCTGTGGCATGCAGACCTTGGTTGTATTCATTAGGCAAGGCGTAGTATAAATGTTTTTTAGCATTTTAGTGTTCCTTGTTGAACAAGTCCACATAGTTCCTCACTGTTGTCTTCTGTTTTGGTGCCTAATGAACACAATCTAGGGTTCAAATAGTATTTGCTTTCTTTCACATACTTTGAGTGTTTGTTCGAGCCTGCCTGGAGTTCCAGGTGGGTGGGGGTTTGCCCTTTTTAGACTATTCTGTTTGTTCTGTTGTGCCAGCCAGGCAAGCTCGATCAAGCACAGTTATAGTATATGGGAAAAAAATAAATACTATTTGAACCCAGATATGATGACCTGCTGGGGGGACATGTTTTAGTATGTAGAAATTAGGCCTTAACTCCACAATGGGTTGGGTTGTCATGCGCTATCGTTCAATAGTGCTATTGACTGTACGTTTGTTTATCTCATGTGTAACTCTGTGTTGTTGTTTTTGTCGCACTGCTTTGCTTTATCTTGGCCAGTTCGCAGTTGTAAATGAGAACTTGTTCTCCACTGGCCTACCTCGTTAAATAAAGGTGAAATAAATAAAATAAAAAATAGGACTCAATGGAGCCACTTTGAAGTAGAGGCCAAAAACATTCAATGTGGTTTCACAATGTTATTATTTAGCGACTTCATTAATCCCGCCGGTGACTTCCCCACACAAGTCATAATCTCCCTCCCACCTTCCACTGAACCAATGCAGTTGGTTGTTTGTCTATTTGTCCTTGTCATTCTCTGAAATATCACTGAACTCCTCACAATCATCTCACCCAACCAGGACGGGGAGGGCGATGCTGGTCAGGACGACGATGGGAAATTAGCCAAGCACAAATGGCGGCCTCGTCCCGAGCCCCTCTTCATCCCGCCACCCAAACCGGCTACGTTCATCGCCCCCTCGGTCTACTCCGCCATCACTCCCTACCAGAGCCACCTGCGGTCGCCCATCCGCCTGCCCGACCACCACTTCACCCTGCCGCCCTACACCCCGCCGCCCATCCTGTCGCCGGTGCGCGAGGGCTCTGGTCTCTACTTCTCCACCTTCCTGTCTTCCATCGCCGCCAGCAACCAGACCCTGCAGCCGCCACCCAACACGCCCAAGTCGGCCTCGCGCAGCCTTCTGCGAGCCAGTAAGTCTTGTCACGGAAGCTCGAGGAGTCTCGCTGTATCGTTCTCTCTCTTTCCCTCCCTCCGTCTCTCTCTTTTTCTTTCCTCTCTCTCCTAGATGTCCCTTACCTCTATTGTTATTACGTAAAATAAAAATCTGTTCCTTTCTTTTCCTATGCACTGCATGCATCCTTGTCACAATGTATTTCTCTTGTCAGTAGTCCAGGGCTGGTTAGGGCTGGTTTCCCAGACAGTAGTTAAGTCTAGTCCTGGACTAAAAAAGCATTTTCAATGGGGAAATCGCGATTGAACATTGAAACCAGCGCTTAAAGTGTGGGATGCGTCACAAATGGCACCCTATTCCCTATGTAGTGCATGACTTTTGACCAGTCCTATGGACCCTGGCCAAAAGCGGTGCACTATGTAGGGAATAGGGTGCCATTAGGAACGCTTGCCCACAGTCCTCCAGAGTTAAATGGCCCCATGACTTCCTGCGTTCTGAGATCAGATCAAGTTCTATAGTCTCTCTACCTCTGTCCAGATGGTCTCTCTGTCCTCTCTGTTCTATATACCTCTGTCCAGATGGTCTCTCTGTCCTCTCTGTTCTATATACCTCTGTCCAGATGGTCTCTCTGTCCTCTCTGTTCTATATACCTCTGTCCAGATGGTCTCTCTGTTCTATATACCTCTGTCCAGATGGTCTCTCTGTTCTATATACCTCTGTCCAGATGGTCTCTCTGTTCTATATACCTCTGTCCAGATGGTCTCTCTGTTCTATATACCTCTGTCCAGATGGTAGCGTCCTAAAGGTGCTGTGTTCATTTGTGTTCTACAGCCAGCTCTACAGACATCACACCCCCAGTCCTCCCTTTGATCACCGACGCCACACCTGTCAGCTTTGAACCGTGAGTACCAACCTCTGTAACACTGAACTCCGGTGTAATGCATTATGATGCAGTTATACTATATATGCCATTTAACAGACGCTTTTATCTATAGCGGCCTACAGTCATGCATGCATTTTACATATGGGTGGCCCCAGGAATCAAACCCACAATCTCTCTCGCTCCACCCGCTCTCTGTCTCCCTCGTTCTCCCCACCATCTACCTCCCTCCGACCCTCCCTCCCTCTCCCCACCCCGCAGGCGTATTAACATTGGCCTACAGTACCAGGCGGAGGTACCAGAGCTGCAGTGTGACCGCTCGCTGACCCAGTGGGACCAGCACAAGGCTGACCTGGTCTGGCTCCCCATGAAGGCGTCCCTGCTACGCCACGCAGAGCAGGAGACCGGTAATTACACTGCCTCTGACTCAAAGCTATAGTAATCTAATACCGTTTTCACAGAATAGGGACAACCCGAACCATACTGTACTGGCGTGGTTCTAGAAACTATGTTGAATGCATAGTCAGGCCAGCTCAGTACGGCTCGGCTCGGCTCAGCTCGGCATGGCTCTGTGGTGTGAGGCATACAGAGCTGACATGAAAAAGTTTTTGTATGGAAGTCGAAGTACGCACATTTGAACAACTTGGGCTGTGACGTCCTGAAGTAGCGCCAAATGTTGACCGTTTTGCTTTCGGTCTCTTTTTTTGTCTTTCTCTACTTGCTCTCTCTCTTTCTCTCCCCCACCCTCTCTTTCTGTCCCTGCACCTCCTCTCCGTCCCTGTCTTCCTACCTCAAAATTGCCTCACTCTCTCCCCCTAGTGGATGACCTGATGAGCTTGGCCTGCTCCAGCGCTCTGTACGGCGGTGGCACCAATCAGGAGCTGGCCCTCCACTGTCTGCATGAGTGCGGGGGCAATGTCCTTGTGAGTAGAGTGACTCACCCAGTGATTTAACCCAGTGATACCACGATAATCCCCTCTGTGGCAAATTAGTTTCTCCCAGGTTTCATAAATGGCTCCCTATTAACTTTTTATAGTGTTTATTTTTACTAGAGCCTTATGGCCCCTGGTCAAAATAGTGCACTAGATAGGCCTGGTGATGAATTGTGTTGCTCTCCCCAGGAGACCCTGGCGTTCCTGTTGCTCAAGGAGCCCGTTTTCTCCGATGGCCACCACCTGGCGGACTATCACTACTCAGGTGGGGAAGCCATTTTGTTTCCTCAATTGCTTCTTTCTCAAAAATGTGCTTGTTAAAGGGGAAATGGAGGGGGGTGGTGCCATTCATTCACTTCCACATTTCACACACATGACACACCCCTCAATCCGGTACACACACACACACACACACACACACACACACACACACACTGTGAGGCCTCATTGACAGAATGGTGAATAATCCCCCCCCAGGATCAGACAGTTGGACTCCCTCAGAGAAGCGCTTCTTCAATAAAGGCATCTCTACCTACAGGAAGGACTTCTTCATGGTGCAGAAACTGGTACGCTCACTTCTAACCAGGCCATGTCAATCATGACGGTTTCACCACATGGCATGAATCAGTACCACCTGGGCAAACAGTGGGAACACTATAAGAAATTAATAACCTTTTAATAACTGTCTATTTGTGTCGCTGTGTGTTTTGTCTTTCCGTATATAGGTGCAAACAAAGACAGTGGCACAATGTGTGGAGTTTTACTACATGCATAAGAAACAGGTGAAGATCAGTCGCAGGGGAAGCATTACCTACGGACCTGCAGAGTCCCCAGCAGATAGACACACAGAGGCAGTAGTGGATGTTAAGGTAAGGCTTTAGTTATTGAAAACAAATAAACTCAGCAAAAAAAAGAAACGTCCTCTCATTGTCAACTGTGTTTATTTTCAGCAAACTTAACATGTGTAAATATTTGTATGAACATAACAAGATTCAACAACTGAGACATAAACTGAACAAGTTCCACAGACATGTGACTAACAGAAATGCAATAATGTGTCACTGAACAAAGGGGAGTCAATCAAAATCAACAGTCAGTATCTGGTGTGGCCACCAGCTGCATTAAGTACTGCAGTGCATCTCCTCCTCATGAACTGCACCAGATTTGCCAGTTCTTGCTGTGAGATGTTACCCACTGTTTCACCAAGGCACCTGCAAGTTTGCGGACATTTCTGGGGGGATTGGCCCTAGCCCTCACCCTCCGATCCAACAGGTCCCAGATGTGCTCAATGGATTGAGATCCGGGCTCTTTGCTGGCCATGGCAGAACACTGACATTCCTTTCTTGCAGGAGAACTGCACAGAACAAGCAGTGTGGCTGGTGGCATTGTCATGCTGGAGGGTCATGTCAGGATGAGCCTGCAGGAAGGGTACCACATGAGGGAGGAGGATGTCTTCCCTGTAACACACAGTGTTGAGATTCCCTGCAATGGCAACAAGCTCAGTCCGATGATGCTGTGACACACTGCCCCAGACCATGACGGACCCTCCACCTCCAAATCGATCCCGCTCCAGAGTACAGGCCTCGGTGTAACTCATTCCTTCGACGATAAACCCGAATCCGACCATCACCCCTGGTGAGACAAAACTCGTCAGTGAAGAGCACTTTTTGCCAGTCCTGTCTGGTCCAGCAGCGGTGGGTTTGTGCCCTTAGGTGACGTTATTGCGGGTGATGACCTGCCTTACAACAGGCCTACAAGCCCTCAGTCCAGCCTCTCTTAGCCTATTGCGGACAGTCTGAGCACTGATGGAGGGATTGTGCATTCCTGTTGTAACTCGGACAGTTGTTGTTGCCATCCTGTACCTGTCCCGCAGGTGTGATGTTCGGATGTACCTATCCTGTGAAGGTGTTGTCACACGTGGTCTGCCACTGCGAGGATGATCAGCTGTCCATCCTGTCTCCCTGTAGTGCTGTCTTAGGCGTCTCATAGTACGGACATTGCAATTTATTGCCCTGGCCACATCTGCAGTCCTCATGCCTCCTTGCAGCATGCCTATGGCACATTCACGCAGATGAGCAGGGACCCTGGGCATCTTTCTTTTGGTGTTTTTCAGAGTCAGTAGAAAGGCCTCTTTAGTGTGCTAAGTTTTCATAACTGTGACCTTAATTGCCTACTGTCTGTAAGCTGTTTGTGTCTTATCGACCGTTCCACAGGTGCATGTTCATTAATTATGGGAAACTGTTTAAACCCTTTACAATGAAGATCTGTGAAGTTATTTGGATTTTTACGAATTATCCTTGAAAGACAGGGTCCTGAAAAAGGAACGTTTCTTTTTTTGTTGAGTTTATTATAAAACAAGTCGTTCATGAGTACGTAAAATGATATATTAACATTACATTACAAAATAACATTTTATTAAGATGACCATTTATTGTGTTATTTGTCTCTTTTTCACAGAGCTCTCAGGGATCAAAACCAAGTCAGGAAGAAGTTGACAGGAAGTGGGAAGGGTCATGTGACAGGGGTCAAGATGGCAACCAGTCCAGGGTTTCTCAGACACTACAGGCTCACGACAATGTAAGTGCTCATTTTCACTTGAAATTACATTTTTAAAATTATTTTTAAACCTCATTGTACCATGTTTAAATCTATCCCATATCTATTTATACTTGCTATCATATGTCCTTTGACCAATTATTCACTAACAGGACAGTACAACACTGGTTTAACAGACTGATTCACCAACAGGACAGTACAACACTGGTACTTTCTGGAAAAAATGGCACCAACAGAGGGCTGCCGTGCTTCTAGCTCTAAGGAAACTTTCCAGTATTATTTTTTATGTTTTTTTTTTAACAAGTATTTCGCTACACCCGCAATAACATCTGCTAAACACGCGTATATGACCGATTTGATTTTGATTTGGTATAATAGACAAAAACAATGATGTAATGTTTGGCCCACCAGACAGGAGTAGTGCTAGGGCACAGGGACCAGGCTGCTGTACACAAGGTTGGTCCTCCCCATCCAACCCCTCCCTCTGCAGCCAGAAAACCTCGACCCGAGGCGGGGAAGAAGAGCAGAGCGCCCCCAAAGCCCCCCGGTGACCCAGAGGGCGTGTTCCCCTGCAAGAAGTGTAGCAGGTCAGTGTGTGTGTGTGTGTCCCTTTAAGATTATGTTTAGATGATCTGCAAAAAGACACACATTAATACTTTTCCCCGCCAATTTTTAATTGAGTGAAAGAAAACGGTGAAAGACAGGGATTGACCAAGCGTATTATAAACCAGGCATCTCTCTTAGAGACCAGTGTTCGCTGGAGATATCTCAGACCAGTGTGGCAACAATGAAGACAATAGCCATTGGTGGCGTTTCAGGTTGTCTTAGTTGCAGTCGCGCTGCACAGGTAATTAGATCTTACAACACCTGGAGAAGAGTTTACGTCTCAGTAACCACATTGATATGCTTTAGCAATCTTCTGAGATGCACAACTGCAAAAATAGGTGACCTGGAACGTCACCTGTGTGGCTGTAGGTTCCATCAGAGCCATAGGTCTCTCTCTCTATATAGCTCTCTGGGTTCAATTGTCCATGTATCTATTTGACCTTTGACCTCCAGGGTGTTCTACAAGGTGAAAAGCCGCAGCGCCCACATGAAGAGCCACGCTGAGCGGGAGAAGAAGGAAGCCGCACTCAAACTCAAAGAGGAGGAGGAGCGGGCGTTTGAGGCGGAGGCACGGGCCAGGGAGGCAGCAGAGGTTATGCAGAATGGGAACGGGGGTGGGAATGGAGCAGGAGAACAGGATGAGGTCAGTGATGAGGGTGTGCCTTCAGAGACAGAAGATGAAAAGGACCAGGACTGGCAGTGAGAGAGGGGAGGAATGAGAGGGAATGAATGAGAGGGAATGAAAGACATATCCTACTCCCGGAAAAACAAACGAGTACAAATAATCTTTGTACCTGAAACAATGAGATTGAGTATGGAGGTGTTCCAGGTCATCGTTACAGATGTGCTGCACAGACGATCAGATCTTACAACACCCTGGGAGGTGTTTAGAGTCTAAGGAACCACATTTACAGCGCCTTCAGAAAATATTTATACCCCTTGTCTTATTCCACATTTTGTTGTGTTACAACCTGAATTCAAAATGGATTACATTTATTTTTCTCACCCATCTACACATAATACCCCGTAATAACTAAGTGAAAACATGTTTTTAAATGTGTTGAAAATGAAATATCTCACTTACATAAGTATTTTCAGTTCTGAGTCAATACAAGTTAGAATTACCTTTGGCAGTGATTACAGCTGTGAGTCTTTCTGGGTAAATCTCTTAGAGCTTTGCATACCTGGATTGTACAATATTTGCACATTCTTTTAAAAATTCTTTGAGCTCTGTCAAGTTGGTTGTTGCTCACTACTAGACAGCCATTTTCAGGTCTTGCCATAGATTTTCAAGACGATTTAAGTCAAAACAGTAACTAGGCCACTCAGGAACATTCAATGTCGTCTTGGTCAGCAACAGGTTATTGTCCAGCCTTTCTCTCTAGGATTTTGCCTGTGCTTAGCTCTATTCTGTTTATTGTAATCCTAAAAATAAAAAATAAAAATGAATCCCTAGTGACAAGTTTATCCATAACATGAATGATGCAGCCACCACCATGCTTGAAAATATGAAGTGGTACTTAGTGATGTGTTGTTGGATTTGCTCCAAACAACGCTTTGTATTCAGTACAAAGTTAATTTCTTTGCCACATGTTTTGCAGTTTTACTTTAGTGCCTTATTGCAAAAAGGATGCATGTTTTTGGAATATTTTTATTCTGTACAGGCTTGCTTATTTTCACTTTGTCATTTAGGTTAGTATTTTGGAGTTACTACAATGTTGTTGATCCATCCTCAGTTTTCTCCTAACACAGCCATTAAACTCTGTAACTGTTTTAAAATCACCATTGGCCTCATGGTGAAATACCTGATCAGTTTCCTTCCTCTCCGCCTACTGAATTAGGAAGGACACCTGTGTCTTTGTAGTGACTGGGTGTATTGATACAACATCCAAATTGTCATCAATAACTTGCTCAAAGGGATGTTCAATGTCTACATTTATTTACATGTTTAACCATCTACCAAGGTGCCCTTCTTTGCATTAGAAAAACCTCCCTGGTCTTTGTTGTTCAATCTGAGTTTGAAATTCACTGCTCCACTGAGGGACCTTACAGATAAATGTATGCGTGGGGTACAGAGATGAGGTTGTCATTCAAAAATCATGTTTAACCCTTATTGCACACAGAGTCCATACAACTTATTATGTGACTTGTTAAGCACATTTTTATTCCTGAACTTATTCAGGCTTGCCATAACAAAGGGGTTGAATACTTATTGACTCAAGACATTTCAGCTTTAATTATTTGTGAAAATTTCTTAAAACATAAGTCCACTTTGACATTATGAGGCATTGTATGTGTGTATAGGCCAGTGACACAAAATCAAAATGTTTTCCATTTTAAATTCAGGCTGTAATACAACAAAATGTGGAAAAAGTCAAGGGGTGTAAATACTTTCTGAAGGGACTGCATATGATATAGCAAACTTCATTAAATGCCCCGGCGCGACCTGCAATGTCCACTTTCTCTCACATCAGTGCCACAACTTGTCTTGCTTTTAATCGCTTTTCGCACTCCACATATTTCAATTTTTTTGTGTTTTTTTTCACAAGGAAATGTGAAAGGATTTGTAAATGCACTGTATTATATTCTACTGCTTTTGCCAATCTCACTTCTTTTATATCACTTTAATTGAATATCTATATTGGAATATCTATTTTGCTATTATTGGAATATCTATATTGGAATATCTATATTGCTATTTCTTTGTGTGGACTATTTAGGTCTAATGGTTGTTCTTAATAGTTTGTACGCAGCGGCCGTTTAAACAAACTAGCTATACTCTGTGGATACCTGTTTTTGCTTACTAAATCATGATCAAAGAGACTTCACTTTTATAATATCCATCTGTGTTCTAAAATTGGGGCTAATGTAGATATCACCTTGTATGAATTCTTCTTTACTTTTTTAAAGGAAAATATTGTGGGGACATTTTTAAGAATTGTCAGCAAACTCTAAGGTTGAATTGCACATTTTAAACTACAAAGTAAGGGACCTTTAATATTGTATGTGTGTGTTTTGTGTATAAAAATGTTTATTAAAAAGTAATATACTGTACCTCTATACAAAAAAAGTACATATCTCACACAGCCAGATTTTGAGTAAATCCTCTCGCTTCACATCTTCATCTCTGGGAAATCCCATCCAGTTGACTACTTTAAAATGGTGAAGCCCTTAATGTTATGTCCGTGCCAAACGGATTTTATTCATCAAGACCTTTATCTTACTTTATGGTACTTCCCTCTTTCAGGTTGTTTACTTCCGTCTGCTTCCAAGTTAATGCACTCCTGTATGCTGTTAACACAACCACCAGTAGGGGGAAGTAGTGCTTCAATATCGTCAATGGACAATATTTCCCCCCCAATTTACATTAAAAAAAACTTGCCTTTAGTTTCAATACATATGCTATATGATTAGTAGGACAACATACTACACAAAACTATAGACATAACAAATCAATCATAGCAAATGTCAAAAGTGACTTGATCTGACACATAACCAGCACCGACGTATGAGTGCATTAACTTGGAAGCAAAAAAAAATAAGTACAATATACACATTTTGTCAAGGACTGTAGAAGAGAGAACCTCATAACTATCCAACAGGTCATGCCAGTTTTTATTTATTTAACTAGGCAAGTCAGTTAAGAACCAATTCAATGACAGCCTACCGGGGAACAGTGGGCCTTGTTCAGGGGCAGAACGACAGATTTTTACCTTGTCAGGTCGGGGATTCGATCCAGCAACCTTACTGTTACTGGCCCAACACTCTAACCACTAGGCTACCTGCCGCCCTTACATGGTCATATTCATCAAGCGTAGGAAAACTGACCAAAATGGGTGGGAGAGAACCACAACTTGTCCAATAAGAAACAATATATATATATATTTTTATTGCAAAGCATTTCCCATTTCAAGAAGTTTTGCACTAATGAATACAACCCAGGTTCCAATCCGTCTACACAGTGGGAAGGACAGAGGGCAAACTCGTCTGAGCCTTGGGGGCGTGGCAAGTGTTTTGCGACTCTGCCAAGGTGAAATAACTAGCCGTTAAAAAGAACACTGGGTAAGAGCCAGGACAGCCTGGTTCGCGCACACACACAGAGAGACACCCAGGCCTAGGCAGCAGCAGCACTTAGGAGATTAAATGCAAGGCCTGGAGATGAAAGAGGAGAAAATAAAGTGGCCTGCCTTGCCTTCATCCTACACTCATCATGCAGGGGGGTCCCTGACAGCCACATTCTCTCTCTCCTGACAGCCACCCCTTTCCCTCCCTCCCAGCACTCGTTTACAACTCCACTTTTCTGAAAGCGGGAGAGCGAGAGAGAGGCACCTGGGACACAGCCTAGACTGCTCCATCAGCCCTGAAGAGAGGGCTATAGGGCTTTTCCTCCATTCTGGGTGTCTTTAGTGTGGGGTTTAACTACCTACTGTACCCTCCTGCTTCTCTTTTCCTTCTTTAGTGTTTACAGTCTGTCAAGGGGACAGAATGTAATGTTACCCTGTACAGATGATTTTTAAGATGAGAAATTAGTAGGTTTGTGGCTCAAGGGTAAGACTCGTCCCCTTCTTGTTTCTGTCAACACATTTGATCAATTATGATCCCTACTGATTGGGAGTACCTCAAGCATATGGTCCTCCCCTGTGTCTGACACTCTATTCCCTGTATCAGTGCTTCCCAAACGTTTTCACTCCTGCTATTTACTCTTTGAGAAGGTCCGGTCACACACATTTCCTAGGTGGCAAATGTCCGGATGTATGTTGTCATTTATCAGCGTAGTAATGGCCCGACTGAGTTCCAATTTTTTTCTGTTTGTTCATCTCCCCTTATCTCTCTGAACCACTGCCCTATCTAGTGCACTATGTTTAGTGTTAGGATGTGGACCTAATGTTGTTTCTCTTGTCCTATAGCCTTCAGTCTCAATGACCTTACCCTATGGGGCTTCTCCACGTCTCCTTCCCCTCTCCTCTCTTAATAAGCTAGCATCGGTCCTATTTCCTTATGGGTCGTGCTAAGGCCTTCTCCACATCTCCCACCCTTCTCATCACTTAGGGAGCCAGCGTCTGTCCTCCCCTGTGGGCCGTGCTGAGGCAGCAGGGGCTAAGTGGGGATCAAGTGTCCTCATTGAGTCCTCCCACTGCTAATCAGACCCATTAGGAGCAGAGTCATACCCAGGTTATGATCCAAATGGCACCCTATTCCCTTCATAGCGCACTAGGGTTTGGTCTAAAGTAGTGCACTATGATGATTGTTTATGTTAGGGACGGGGAACCAGATGGATGATTTTATTGTGTGGACTTTAAAGAGAGAAGACAAGGGCAGGAAGAGGATCAATGTCGCTGTAATGTTTTAGAAGACTTATTGGCCGATATATCTCTCTGGATCAGCAGCAAAGTCTAGGTTGAAATCTGCATCAAGGGGAAATATGCAGTCAAAATTAATTTGTGCGCTTAGGGCATTTACGCCTTCAAAGTTAATTTCTATGGGGTTTTTAATATAAGCAAAATGCCAGGATACTTTTCAGAAAATGATTAAAGAAAGCATGTCAATGTCATAGGCTTATATGGGGGGGAAAGGACGAACACACGTGTGGATGTGAGAACAGAACTTTTATAAACTCAGCAAAAAAATAAATGTCCTCTCGCTGTCAACTGCATTTATTTTCAGCAAACTTAACGTGTAAATATTTGTATGAACATAACAAGATTCAACAACCGAGACATAAACTGAACAAGTTCCACAGACATGTGACTAACAGAAATTGAATAATGTGTCCCTGAACAAAGGGGGGGTCAAAATCAAAAGTAACAGTCAGTATCTGGTGTGGCCACCAGCTGCATTAAGTACTGCAGTGCATCTCCTCCTCATGGACTGCACCAGATTTGCCAGTTCTTGCTGTGAGATGTTACCCCACTCTTCCACCAAGGCACCTGCAAGTTCCCGGACATTTCTGGGGGGATTGGCCCTAGCCCTCACCCTCCGATCCAACATGTCCCAGACGTACTCAATGGATTGAGATCCGGGCTCTTTGCTGGCCATGGCAGAACACTGGCATTTCTGTCTTGCAAGAAATCACGCACAGAACGAGCAGTGTGGCTGGTGGCATTGTCATGTTGGAGGGTCATGTCAGGATGAGCCTGCAGGAAGGGTACCGCATGAGGGAGGAGGATGTCTTCCCTGTAACGCACAGCTTTGAGATTGCCTGCAATGACAACAAGCTCAGTCCGATGATGCTGTGACACACCGCCCCAGACCATGACGGACCCTCCACCTCCAAATCGATCCAGCTCCAGAGTACAGGCCTCGGTGTAATGCTCATTCCTTCAACGATAAACGCGAATCCGACCATCACCCCTGGTGAGACAAGACCGTGACTCGTCAGTGAAGAGCACTTTTTGCCAGTCCTGTCTGGTCCAGCGACGGTGGGTTTGTGCCCATAGGCGACGTTGTTGCGGGTGATGTCTGGTAAGGACCTGCCTTACAACAGGCCTACAAGCCCTCAGTCCAGCCTCTCTCAGCCTATTGCGAACAGTCTGAGCACTGATGGAGGGATTGTGCATTCCTGTTGTAACTCGGACAGTTGTTGTTGCCATCCTGTACCTATCCCGCAGGTGTGATGTTCGGATGTACCTATCCTGTGCAGGTGTTGTCACACGTGGTCTGCCACTGCGAGGACAATCAGCTGTCCGTCCTGTCTCCCTGTAGTGCTGTCTTAGGCGTCTCATAGTACGGACATTGCGATTTATTGCCCTGGCCACATCTGCAGTCCTCATGCCTCCTTGCAGCATGCCTATGGCACATTCACGCAGATGAGCAGGGACCCTGGGCATCTTTCTTTTGGTGTTTTTCAGTCAGTAGAAAGGCCTCTTTAGTGTCCTAAGTTTTCATAACTGTGACCTTAATTGCCTACCGTCTGAAAGCTGTTAGTGTCTTAACAACCGTTCCACAGGTGCATGTTCATTAATTGTTTATGGGTCATTGAACAAGCATGGGAAACAATGTTTAAACCCTTTACAATGAAGCTCTGTGATGTTATTTGGATTTTTACGAATGATCTTTGAAAGACGGGGTCCTGAAAAAGGGACGTTTCATTTTTTGCTGAGTTTAGTAGCTTTGACGCCATGAATCTCATCAAATATTTAAGGTTACAGATGTGTACGCGACCTGCAATACATCAATACAGCAGTCCTCTGTGTCGACTCAATATGATTTGAGGGAATCATTTCGGCAATGGAGTCATAAACCTCTAGTCATTGGCCTTCGGGGACCAAGGACCCAATCTGCCTCAATGACCCCACCACCTATGAATCCATTCCCAGGACATTATCTAACATTCCCCGAGCATTATCTAACATTCACAGGACATTATCTAACATTCCCAGGACATTATCTAACATTCCCAGGACATTATCTAACATTCCCAGGGCATTATCTGACATTCCCAGGACATTATCTGACATTCCCAGGACATTATCTAACATTCCCAGGGCATTATCTAACATTCCCAGGACATTATCTAACATTCCCAGAACATTATCTGACATTCCCAGAACATTATCTGACATTCCCAGAACATTATCTAACATTCCCAGGACATTATCTAACATTCCCAGAACATTATCTAACATTCCCATTAAGTTCTAGTTAGTTTTTTTTCTTCTAACATTTAGTTGTTTGTTTTATTTTAAAGGAAATGTCCTCAGAATATTCTCCTAACGTTCACTGAAGTGTTGTGCACAACATTTGTAACAACCACCACAGAACATTCCCCAAACGTTCTGATTAGGTTTCCAGGTAATGTTTATAGAACAGACTACTGTAATAGAAATGGTTCTGAAAAAAACATTACAGGAACATTATGTAGATGTTATTAAAGACACCAACAAGCTGGTGTGACATTGACATGGTTGTAATAACGTTCCCTGAACATACTTCAGCAATAAGATGTTGGAGCAGTAGAAGTTGTTCTAAAACAAGACACATTCCTTAAGTTAATGTTGATGGCGATAGTACTACTGACACCTGTAACAACAAACAGACACATTCCTTAAGTTAATGTTGATGGCGATAGTACTACTGACACCTGTAACAACAAACAAGACACATTCCTGTGAGACTCATGCAGTTATTCTGTGAGGTTATGACATGATGATCCAGAATTGTTCTAAAAACATACTTCAACGATAATGGAAGTAGATCTGAAAACATTGCTGCAACGTTCTGCTAATATTGATGTGTAATGTAACATTGTTATATGAAGTTGCCTACGGAATATTTTATTAGGGTATTGTCCAAACATCGCTATTTTAAAGAATGGTAATCGAGTAGATTTGAACCTGCAATCTTCCAACTTCAAGCTCAATTATTATCCAAACTATGGCTATATGTCTTCCTACATATTCACAACTCACCGCAATCTGCCAGGCAATAAGTTAACATGATTTCTGAAATCAAGATTGTAGGAAAAAATACATCCCAACTTTACAGTAAATAAAGAAGATTGGTACAGTAAGAAATGATAGAGGATACTTTTTCTAGATGTAGTTATCCTTTCTCTGCAAAGACGATGACCTGGAAGTCCGAGTAAAGGTGTAAACAGCTTTATATTTGTGTTAGTCCCATCCCAGTGGTGCAGTGGATTGATTCCAGGGAGATAACACTCCAACACGTCCAGGTTTCAGCAGTGCTTGTGACTATCAACACAATATGGTAAAACAACTATGTTTGTACATTGAATGTCTAATATTTTGTCATGTGATTACAAATAATTGCCATATGCTTTTCTACATGGATTGTTGTACAACTAACTTCCTCAAAAGTGAGATAACAGTAAGACATGAAATAAACCTCAAATGGACTGTTTAAAATGTATTTTAAAACATTCTGGGATCATAGGAAAAACATTCTAAAAACATTGAGGGAATGTTTTGTGCACTCTGATATTAAGAATGTCATCACAACTGGACAGATGTTAGGATCTCAAAACATATCTCTTGTCATATCCTCACAATGTTCCCACAACCTAAATAAATGTTTTAGGAATTTCTAAAGAACATAAAACATTTGTTCTGGGAATGTTCTTGCAACACCAGGCAAATGTTTTTTCAACCTAATAGAAACATTGTAATCATCAGCACAACTGGAAAGTTTCTGTGTTTTGGGAACATATGTCCACACAATATTACAACAACCTAAAGAAATGTCTTATGAACTTTTAAAGAACATAGAACAATTTGTTCTGGGAACATTCTTGTAACAACAGGTGAATGTTTGTTTCACCCTAAAATAAACATTGTATAACCATCCGCACAACTGGACAGTTTGAGTTTTGGGAACATGTCTTTTGTGATGTCCCCACAATGTTCCCACAACCTATTGAAACATTCTGGGAACATTTTAAAGAACAGACTAAATGTGTTCTGGGAACGTTCTTACACCATCAAGCGAACGTTTATACAAACATTGTATAATCATCAGCACAAGTGGACAGTTTTTGTGTTACGAGAACATTTACCCCAACCTAACAAATGTTCTAGGAACTTTCAAAGAACCAACTTTGGTTTGCTGGGCTCTCTCAGATTGCTTGCTTGTAAACCACATTCGCCTCGCTTCCTTAGTCGCTGTAGGAGACTGTGGACACGTTCCAGGTCACCTATATTACAGTCGCACACAGCAAATCTCACAACGCCTGAATACATGTTTAAAATGTCAATAACCGCATTGATATGATATTGTAATCTGATGCCTGCCATATAGATGATGAGGCATTCAATCATTGGCTGATTTGCAAACGGTCTGGAACCTATCCTATAGCTAGAGGTTCTGACTCAGGTCTGTAGTGTTTACAGAAGTGCTGCTGTGCACCGTAGATCAAGCCCTGACAGGCTACTCTGCCCGTATAAACTAACTCACTTAACAAAATTAAATCCATCAGTCAGTGTTTCCGTCGAAGTCAGCAGGATAACTCTCACTCGTGTATGCAAATAGCCCCTCTGATGGAAGGAGGACGCTCTCGTCCATTCATCTCCTCTCTCTCTCCTCCCTTGTTCCTGGAGGAGGTATCAGAAATACGATGGGGGAATGGGCCGGGCCCGTCTGCCTGATGTCTGAGGGAGATGCTACAATGCTACCTTCCTCAACGGAGTGCTTAGGGTGACTGAGTGGGCCTTGACTCAGAGGCTATGAAGTGTAAAGTAATATGTAGAGGGTCCCCCCGCTCTGATTCAGGGCTCCGGTGAAGAGCTATATTACCTTGTCGTACACGCACACACACACACACACACACAAATTAACTTGCACACAAAAAACGTGCCCTGCGGCTGTCTTCTAAGCGATGCTGAGGGTGGAGCGACAGGTTGTTTAGAGGTTGTTTGATGGGGTATCGCTGACAGGGCACAGTGACTCTATTGAACTCTTTAAATCAAAGAAGTGCAAACTGTGGTGAGGTGTACAGAGGCAGAGAGGGGGCACTAGGTCCATTATGCACTAGGTCCATTTGCTGAACGGTCGGATAACATCCTATCCAAATTGATGGACAATTTAGGATAATAGAAAAGCAGCAATACTGGGCCTCTTTTCTCTCTCTCTCTCTCTCTCTCTCGCTCTCTCGCTCTCTACCTCTCTACCTCTCTCTCACGCTCTCTCTCTCTCTCTCTACTAAGGGTCAGTCCTTTTAATTTGGGAAATGTCAACTCGGCAGAATAAAGAACAGCACCTGATACACCTTGCTCAGATTTTACATTATTTATGACTGAGATGATGATGATGAAAAATATCCGGTGGCCGTCGCCAAATGCACTTACGACCTGTTTCAGACCCTGATTTACTCTGACTCCTGCCAATCGGGTGATGAGAGAGCAAGAATAGGTCCCAAATGGCACATTTTCCCCATTTAGTGCACTACTTTTGAGCAGGGATCTGGTCAAAAGTAGTGCACTATGTAGGGTAGAATTCCCCAACAGGAACCGGGATTCGTCGGACCAGGCAATGTTTTTCCACTCCTCAATTGTCCAGCGTTGGTGGTTGCGCCGTCATTTGACTGTTTGTGGCCCGCCTGTTAGCTTGCGTGATTCTTGCTATTCTCCTTCAACCTCTCATCAACAAGCTGTTTTATGCCTACAGGACTGCCGCTGACAGGATATTTCTTTTTGTCGCACCATTCTCTGTAAACCCCTAGACACTGTCATGCGTGAAAAGCCCAGGAGGCCGAACCGTTTCCGAGATACTGGAACCGGCTTGCCTGGCACCGACAAACATAAGGTTCATAATCACGCTCAATCACTTATGTCACTCGTTTGGCCCATTCTAACATTCAATCAAACAGTAACTGAATGCCTCGATGCCTGTCTGCCTGCTTTATATAGCAAGCCAAGACCACGTGACTCACTGTCTGTAGGAGCTAATCATTTTCATGAATACGGTGGTGTACCTAATAAACTGGCCACTGAGTGTATGTGATTGTAAGCAAAGTTTGACATCCGTTACTGTCTACAAATGATTTGTAATTATGTTCTGGCCCCCTGACCATCCACTCAAGAAAAAAACTGCCCACGGCTGAATCTAGTTGATGATCCCTGAAGTAGAGAACAGGCTGCCATTTGGGATGCAGCCCAGGAGTCTTGTTCGCCCTTCCTTTGCTGAGTCACGGTTTTAACAAAGACGTTCTATCGATTAAATCGGGATGTTGCTTCCTTAAGTTAATGCTCATCTTGAAACGCGAGGAAATGAGGGGATAAGAGCATCAGCAAAACAAAGGCGAGCAAGGCACATTGGCATCCGTCAACGCCCTCGTGATTTTATTAGCAAGGGCTTGGTCACAGTTATGTGGAGTTTTGCACAAAGCACTTCCTCAAGACAACTTACAAACTGTCTTTTTTAACTGAGGGCATAATTGGAAGATTACATTTTTTTGTTGTTGACGTTTCAGATAAAAGTTCATCCTCACAGCCCTTATAACTCTTTAAAAAATGCTTTATGTGTTTAAATAGGATCCACACACCTAATAAACAACTGCATAGCTCAACCAAGAAACGATCCATAAAAACAAATTGCACAAAAAAATGTCCTTCAAAACAGTATTTATTCCTAGGGTGAAGTCAGATTTGGAAGAAAATGAGAAAAAATACATTTAATTTCAGATAGAAAAGCAGTAAGGACAAACTTTTAAGTCTTCCAAAGATGCTTTGTGTGTTGAAATATTACGACCCATACACTGAATAAACAACCGCATAGCTCAACCAACAGACGATCTATAAAACCGTCAGCATATGCAGGTCTACGTTTCAATCTGCATCACATCTGCGTCTTCCTAACCTAGCCTAGCCTAGCCTATTCTGAATGGCGTTTCTCTCTTTCTGGTCCTGATAAGAGAAAAAAACTGTCGGCGAGGTTCTCTTCTGCACTGTTGAACCAATCCGGATAAATGCGGAGGAGGAGTTAAAGAAACATTTCAACATTTTTCAACTTTATATTTCCCCTGAAAACTGGATGCATCTGGTTTCTCACAGCCCCGCAGAGGGTAGCGTCTTCTCCAACCCCTGAGCAGACAACTTTGGAGGTAAACTACCCATCTACCTACCGCCATCCATCACCCCATCTGATTGAGTCTGAATTGGCCCTCTACCTTTCTCTCCTCAGCAGGGAACGTGATGTATAGGTACAACCTGTGGATGTGTTGATTTATCTGTGTGATTCACCGTCGGGGTTTGTTCGCCCGTCACACACAGTCACACACACACAGTCGGATCTCTTCGTTTTGGCCCCGCTGTCCTTGCGCTGGCGTGATTAAGCGGTAATGGGTAGTACTTCTGCCTCCAATCCAGGGCCATGATGGATTGTGGGTATATATCAGCTAGGGGACGGGGCGTCCAGATTCAGTGAATCCATGGATTCTTCTACATTATGGGCTCCTGATCGATTCTGGAAGCCAGCCAACGATCCTTTAGGAATGCTGTGGATTAGAACAAAACACACCAAATAGAACTGGATCTGCGTCCTACACCCTATTCCCTATATAGTGCAACCAGGGCTCATAGAGCTCTATACAGGAAATAGGTTACAATTTCAGACATAACACCGGGGTGTTTATTACTATCACCAATGTTTTTCCTACAGGCTTTCTATAGGTTTACATTCAACAGTATGGGTATGGATCAGTGCTTAATAATGATATCTATAGTAGCTAGCCAGACCTGGCAGGGTTAATAATGATATCTATAGTAGCTAGCCAGACCTGGCAGGGTTAATAATGATATCTATAGTAGCTAGCCAGACCTGGCAGGGTTAATAATGCTATCTATAGTAGCTAGCCAGACCTGGCAGGGTTAATAATGCTATCTATAGTAGCTGGCCAGACCTGGCAGGGTTAATAATGCTATCTATAGTAGCTAGCCAGACCTGGCAGGGTTAATAATGATGTCTATAGTAGCTAGCCAGACCTGGCAGGGTTAATAATGCTATCTATAGTAGCTAGCCAGACCTGGCAGGGTTAATAATGATGTCTATAGTAGCTGGCCAGACCTGGCAGGGTTAATAATGATATCTATAGTAGCTAGCCAGACCTGGCAGGGTTAATAATGATATCTATAGTAGCTAGCCAGACCTGGCAGGGTTAATAATGATATCTATAGTAGCTAGCCAGACCTGGCAGGGTTAATAATGATGTCTATAGTAGCTGGCCAGACCTGGCAGGGTTAATAATGATATCTATAGTAGCTAGCCAGACCTGGCAGGGTTAATAATGATATCTATAGTAGCTAGCCAGACCTGGCAGGGTTAATAATGATATCTATAGTAGCTAGCCAGACCTGGCAGGGTTAATAATGATGTCTATAGTAGCTAGCCAGACCTGGCAGGGTTAATAATGATATCTATAGTAGCTAGCCAGACCTGGCAGGGTTAATAATGATATCTATAGTAGCTAGCCAGACCTGGCAGGGTTAATAATGATATCTATAGTAGCTAGCCAGACCTGGCAGGGTTAATAATGATGTCTATAGTAGCTGGCCAGACCTGGCAGGGTTAATAATGATATCTATAGTAGCTAGCCAGACCTGGCAGGGTTAATAATGCTATCTATAGTAGCTAGCCAGACCTGGCAGGGTTAATAATGATATCTATAGTAGCTGGCCAGACCTGGCAGGGTTAATAATGATATCTATAGTAGCTAGCCAGACCTGGCAGGGTTAATAATGATATCTATAGTAGCTAGCCAGACCTGGCAGGGTTAATAATGATATCTATAGTAGCTAGCCAGACCTGGCAGGGTTAATAATGATATCTATAGTAGCTAGCCAGACCTGGGGGAGGGGGTTAATAATGATGTCTATAGTAGTTAGCCAGAAGTTTTGGTGACTTGTGTGTAACAAATGTGTCATTTTATTTTTCTAAATGTTTCAGTTAATGTTTTCTTTAAATTAATGAGGGGGGCCATCCTCTTCCTCCCTTCATGAGCCTCCTCTTTCTGAAAAGAGGTTTCTATATCTGTGGTCTCATTAAATGTATTGAAAGTCATTGAATGGGGGTGTTGCGCCGTAATGAGTTGCCCTTCAAACAAAAACAGTGCATCATATTTTCAAGGAACGCAAAAAATTGCTGGCGTCACCTTTTGATATTGCCATGTTCTGGGGTGGGTGTCCCAGACAGGATCAACAACCCCAGCTTGCTCAATGGACTGTAAATCTTTTGAAGAAATGTCAAGGTCGACGTGATAATGAAAAGAGACATTTCTGTACGATGACTGGAACTGTCTTGCAGTTCCTCAGCACAAAAACGACGCTCTTATTGAGTTTCGGAAGTTGCTGACCCGACTAAGAGCATGATTTGTCTCCAGCAATCACATCATTTTCTCCATCAGTAGTGAAATTAAATCTGCTCTGAAGCTGATTTCATCAGAGACAGAGTGGAACAACATCATACTAGACAGGAGGGGTTTATCTGCCCTCTGTAAATCATTCTGAGAAGTGAGTACACCGTGTCAAAGCAGAAACGCTGATGTATGTTTTATAATGTCCCTGTTCGATATGCCACAGAGGGGTGAAAGAGGCCTTGTCAGCCCAAGAGTGATTAAATCAAGAGATGATTTACAAAACATGAAAATGTTTGCTGTTACACGAGCATCCCTTGCACCACCTATAGCATACAAATGCATCGACCATTGAGAATACAGTATATGAGTCTATTAACTCAATTTATTTAACAAAAGCCTCCACACCCTGTATTTATCCAGGCCCAGGGATGTTGACTGCTGGCAAAATGGAATCAACCATGTGCACCAATCCTCTTCCTATTGAAGGATCACTGTCTTTTGTTGAATTACAAATAGACTTCTATTCACTGCTGTACTCCTGAAACAGAATGAAATCTCGCGTGAGCTTAAAGTCTGTTACAACTCTCTGAACAAAACAAAAGCCTACACATCTTGTATCTCCCCAGCACCATTAGCTCACTGGTGTCAGCAAATACTCTGACCTCTCTGGTGTTAGTGCGTCGGTCCATATGTTTACTGCAACTGGGTTTAATCTGTGACTTGTCTGGACTCCATTTTGGCTCAAGGGGTCTGATTGCAAACACATGATAGGGGTCTTTGACAGACAGGACAGACAGGACAACTTGATCCTAGGGCAGACTGGACTGACCAGTCTCATTTTACCTGGGTCGTTCAAAAAAACATATTTCAACACAGCAAGGACATATTTTGTGAGAGGATGTGTAGTTTTGTACTTACCAGGGGAGAATGACTGCCCCCTCTCATTGAAGCCACTGAATTTCAAGGCCGACCACAGAACTGCAAGTATTGTTTGCAGAAAACAGGATCCTCCATTGTAGTGAATGGAAAAATGTCAATATTTGTAGTCAATCTTTGTTTAAAAAATATATATATATATATATATACACAATCATGGTACCCATAATTTGCTTCTAATACACCAGATGTATGTCCTTGAAAGGTTTATTTTTAAATCGCACACAAAAAAAGGATAATTTAGTTGCTAATGGCAGCCTGCCGTAACCCGGTCGGCCTTCAACTTGAGCTGAAGCTTTACAGATTACGCGATAGTAATGTAAAGGTAATTGCCGATTGCCCCGACATGACATATGCAGCATTTACCGTGAACACAAGCAGGAACGTTGCCTTTACATTTCAATCACGCTGTAAGCTGAATTCCCGTGATGCGGATTGAATAGAGCCTTTACAACAAATTGGTACAATTTAAGGCCATGTGGCAAACAATAATGGAGCCACTAGGGATGGAGGTGGGAGCATGTGGATCTGGCCAGATGAGATGTAGTCACTGTTTGTGTGTGTCTGTAAATTGATGTTCGTATGTGCATGCTTGTATCTGGTGTGGGATTTGTTTGTTTTTTTAATGAAAAAAACCCCAAACAAAATATGTAATAAAAATGTTTTTCTAACACCTTTACTCAATGAGAGGGGGCAGCACTGAGCTAGCCTGCAATGTCAGTTCCTGGAGTAGCTCAAACTGCTCATGTTAAGTCTCCATAAGACGCCATCTTAACTGACTTAATTTGGCTTCAATGCACTTTTGAGTCTTCACATAGGAATGAATGGTGTCATGTGATTAATGGCGCTGTCGGTTCATATATACAGTCATTGGTATGCACATCCAGTGACTTGCGGTTGCAGGGTACAAAAAGTAAAGGAATTCAATATAGGTTTCATTGTCACATACACCGGATTGGTGCAGTGAAATGTGTTTTACAGATTGGTGCAGTGAAATGTGTTATTTTACAGATTGGTGCAGTGAAATGTGTTATTTTACAGATTGGTGCAGTGAAATGTGTTTTACAGATTGGTGCAGTGAAATGTGTTTTACAGATTGGTGCAGTGAAATGTGTTATTTTACAGATTGGTGCAGTGAAATGTGTTTTACAGATTGGTGCAGTGAAATGTGTTGTTTTACAGATCGGTGCAGTGAAATGTGTTGTTTTACAGATTGGTGCAGTGAAATGTGTTTTACAGATTGGTGCAGTGAAATGTGTTTTACAGATTGGTGCAGTGAAATGTGTTGTTTTACAGATCGGTGCAGTGAAATGTGTTATTTTACAGATTGGTGCAGTGAAATGTGTTATTTTACAGATTGGTGCAGTGAAATGTGTTTTACAGATTGGTGCAGTGAAATGTGTTTTACAGATTGGTGCAGTGAAATGTGTTATTTTACAGATTGGTGCAGTGAAATGTGTTATTTTACAGATTGGTGCAGTGAAATGTGTTGTTTTACAGATCGGTGCAGTGAAATGTGTTTTACAGATTGGTGCAGTGAAATGTGTTATTTTACAGATTGGTGCAGTGAAATGTGTTGTTTTACAGATTGGTGCAGTGAAATGTGTTGTTTTACAGATCGGTGCAGTGAAATGTGTTGTTTTACAGATTGGTGCAGTGAAATGTGTTGTTTTACAGATCGGTGCAGTGAAATGTGTTATTTTACAGATTGGTGCAGTGAAATGTGTTGTTTTACAGATTGGTGCAGTGAAATGTGTTATTTTACAGATTGGTGCAGTGAAATGTGTTATTTTACAGATTGGTGCAGTGAAATGTGTTATTTTACAGATTGGTGCAGTGAAATGTGTTATTTTACAGATTGGTGCAGTGAAATGTGTTATTTTACAGATTGGTGCAGTGCAATGTGTTATTTTACAGATTGGTGCAGTGAAATGTGTTATTTTACAGATTGGTGCAGTGCAATGTGTTATTTTACAGATTGGTGCAGTGCAATGTGTTGTTTTACAGATTGGTGCAGTGAAAATTGTTGTTTTACAGATTGGTGCCGTTTTACAGGGTCAGCCATAGTAGTACAGCACCTAAGGACACATTTTTCACCTTGTTGGCTCGGGTATTCGAACCAGTGTCCTTTCAGTTACTGGCCCAACGCTCTAACCGCTAGGCCAACTGCCACCCAACAATGGTTTTGTGGAAGCAGTTTTGCAAGAGTAGTCATCACTGTGAGGGTGTCTATCTTTATTTCATTTGTTTTAGAGTAGCATTTTCCAATCAGACACAAACACAGTTACACACATTTGCCTCACATCCAACATCTCCTGCCTGGCCTGCCCACTTTGTTTCCAAATATAGATGATATCATATAAAAACTATTTTAGTTTGTTTTATTGTCCATTAGATTGGACTTGAGTCTGGCGCCTGGAACTAGAATAAATTCAGCTGCTTTTATTTGCCCACAATGATCACAGTCACACAGTATATCGATATAATCTGCCTGGCAGTGTAAGCCACTCTTTTTCCTCTCTGGTTCTATTTGTTTTAAAACAGTGGTAATAATGTCGTTCTTGAAAGAAGCCTTTATGTTTCAGGTACCCTACCCAGTACCCTGCCCTGAACTTAGTCACTGTCACTAGCTGGCCACCACCCAGTACCCTGCCCTGAACTTAGTCACTGTCACTAGCTGGCCACCACCCAGTACCCTGCCCTGAACTTAGTCACTGTCACTAGCTGGCCACCACCCAGTACCCTGTCACTGTTACTAGCTGGCTACCACCCAGTACCCTGTCACTGTTACTAGCTGGCTACCACCCAGTACCCTGCCCTGAACTTAGTCACTGTCACTAGCTGGCCACCACCCAGTACCCTGCCCTGAACTTAGTCACTGTCACTAGCTGGCCACCACCCAGTACCCTGCCCTGAACTTAGTCACTGTCACTAGCTGGCTACCACCCAGTACCCTGCCCTGAACTTAGTCACTGTCACTAGCCGGCTACCACCCAGTACCCTGCCCTGAACTTAGTCACTGTCACTAGCTGGCCACCACCCAGTACCCTGCCCTGAACTTAGTCACTGTCACTAGCTGGCTACCACCAGTACCCTGCCCTGAACTTAGTCACTGTTACTAGCTGGCTACCACCCAGTACCCTGTCACTGTTACTAGCTGGCTACCACCCAGTACCCTGTCACTGTTACTAGCTGGCTACCACCCAGTACCCTGTCACTGTTACTAGCTGGCTACCACCCAGTACCCTGCCCTGAACTTAGTCACTGTCACTAGCTGGCTACCACCAGTACCCTGCCCTGAACTTAGTCACTGTCACTAGCTGGCTACCACCAGTACCCTGCCTTGAACTTAGTCACTGTCACTAGCTGGCTACCACCCAGTACCCTGCCCTGAACTTAGTCACTGTCACTAGCTGGCCACCACCCAGTACCCTGCCCTGAACTTAGTCACTGTCACTAGCTGGCTACCACCCGGTACCCTGCCCTGAACTTAGTCAGTGTCACTAGCCGTCTACCACCCAGTACCCTGCCCTGCCCTGAACTTAGTCACTGTCACTAGCTGGCTACCACCCAGTACCCTGCCCTGAACTTAGTCACTGTCACTAGCCGGCTACCACCCAGTACCCTGCCCTGAACTTAGTCACTGTCACTAGCTGGCTACCACCCAGTACCCTGCCCTGAACTTAGTCACTGTCACTAGCCGTCTACCACCCAGTACCCTGCCCTGAACTTAGTCACTGTCACTAGCCATCTACCATCCAGTACCCTGCCCTGAACTTAGTCACTGTCACTAGCTGGCCACCACCCAGTACCCTGCCCTGAACTTAGTCATTGTCACTAGCTGGCCACCACTCAGTATCCTGCCCTGAACTTAGTCACTGTCACTAGCTGGCCACCACCCAGTACCCTGCCCTGCCCTGAACTTAGTCACTGTCACTAGCCGGCTACCACCCAGTACCCTGCCCTGAATTTAGACACTGTCACTAGCTGGCCACCACCCAGTACCCTGCCCTGCCCTGAACTTAGACACTGTCACTAGCCGTCTACCACCCAGTACCCTGCCCTGCCCTGAACTTAGTCACTGTCACTAGCTGGCCACCACCCAGTACCCTGCCCTGCCCTGAACTTAGTCACTGTCACTAGCCGGCTACCACCCAGTACCCTGCCCTGAACTTAGTCACTGTCACTAGCTGGCCACCACCCAGTACCCTGCCCTGAACTTAGACACTGTCACTAGCTGGCCACCACCCAGTACCCTGCCCTGAACTTAGTCACTGTCACTAGCCGGCTACCACCCAGTACCTTGCCCTGAACTTAGTCACTGTCACTAGCTGGCCACCACCCAGTACCCTGCCCTGAACTTAGACACTGTCACTAGCTGGCCACCACCCAGTACCCTGCCCTGAACTTAGTCACTGTCACTAGCCGGCTACCACCCAGTACCCTGCCCTGAACTTAGTCACTGTCACTAGCTGGCCACCACCCAGTACCCTGCCCTGAACTTAGTCACTGTCACTAGCCGGCTACCACCCAGTACCCTGCCCTGAACTTAGACACTGTCACTAGCTGGCCACCACCCAGTACCCTGCCCTGAACTTAGTCACTGTCACTAGCTGGCCACCACCCAGTACCCTACCCTGAACTTAGACACTGTCACTAGCTGGCCACCATCCAGTACCCTGCCCTGAACATAGTCACTGTCACTAGCTGGCCACCACCCAGTACCCTGCCCTGCCCTGAACTTAGTCACTTTGGTAATGTTTACATACTGTTTTACCCACTTCATATGAATAAACTGTATTCTAGTCAAGGCCATCCTATTTAACGTTTGCTGTACATATACTATCCTATCCTATGTATTCAGATATACTATATATTCTATCCATATGCTGTCCATAATGTCTATACATCCCATCACACACATATACACTACCGTTCTAAAGTTTGGGGTCACTTAGAAATGTCCCTGTTTTTGAAAGAAAAGCAAAATTGTCCATGAAAATAACATAAAATTTATCAGAAATACAGTGTAGACAATGTTAATGTTCTAAATTACTATTGTAGCTGGAAACTGATGCTTTTTTAATGGAATATCTACATAGGCGTACAGAGGCCCATTATCAGCAACCATCACTCCTGTGCTCCAATGGCACCTTGTGTTAGCTAATCTAAGTTTATCATTTTAAAAGGCTAATTGATCATTAGAAAACCCTTTTGCAATTATGTTAGCACAGCTGAAAACTGTCATTCTGATTAAAGAAGCAATAAAACTGGCCTTCTTTAGACTAGTTGAGTATCTGGAGCATCAGCATTTGTGGGTTTGATTACAGGCTCAAAATGGAATAATTATAATTATAGAATAATGTAGAAACTAAAAAAGTGTTAAACAAATCAAAATATATTTTACATGAGATTCTTCAAAGTAGCCACCCTTTGCCTTGGTTATAGCTTTGCACACTGTTGGCATTCTCTCAACCAGCTTAATGAGGTAGTCACCTGGAAAGCATTTAAATTAACAGGTGTAGCTTGTTAAAAGTGTATTTGTGGAATTTCTTTCCTTCTTAATGAGTTTGAGCCAATCAGTTGTGTTGTGACAAGGTAGCGATGGTATACAGAAGATCAGAAGTCCATATTATGGCAATAACAACTCAAATAAGCAAAGCAAAACGACAGTCCATCATTACTTTAAAACATGAAGGTCAGTCAATCTGGAACATTTCAAGAACTTTGAAAGTTCCTTCAAGTGCAGTCGCAAAAACCATCAAGCGCTATGATGAAACTGGCTCTCATGAGGACCGCCACAGAAAAGGAAGACACAGAGTTACCTCTGCTGCAGAAGATAAGTTTATTACAGTTACCAGCCTCAGAAATTGCAGCCCAAATAAATGCTTCACAGAGGTCAAGTAACAGACACATCTCAACATCAACTGTTCAGAGGAGACTGCGGGAATCAGGCATTCATGGTCGAATTGCTGCAACAACAAAAAACACTACTAAAGGACATCAATAAGAAGAAGAGACTTGCTTGAGCCAAGAAACACAAGCAATGGACATTAGACCGGTGGAAATCTGTCCTTTGGTCTGATGAGTCCAAATTTGAGATTTTTGGTTCCAACCGCCATGTCTTTGTGAGACGCAGAGTAGGTGAATGGATGATCTCCGCATTTGTCGTTCCCACATGAAGCATGGAGGAGGAGGTGTGATGGTGTGGGGGTGCTTTGCTGGTGATACTGTCAGCGATTTATTTAGAATTCAAGGCACACTTAACCAGCATGGCTACCACAGCATTCTGCAGCGATACGCCATCCTATCTGGTTTGCGCTTAGTGGGACTATCATTTGTTTTTCAACAGGACAATGACCCAACACAACTCCAGGCTGTGTAAGAGCTATTTGACCAAGAAGGAGAGTGGTGGAGTGCTGCATCAGATGACCTGGCCTCCACAATCACCCAACCTCAACCCAATTGAGATTCTTTGGGATGAGTTGGACTGCAGAGTGAAGGAAAAGCAGCCAACAAGTACTCAGCATATGTGGGAACTCCTTCAAGACTGTTGGAAAAGCATTCCAGGTGAAGCTGGTTGAGAGAATTCCAAGAGTGTGCAAAGCTGCCATCAAGGCAACGGGTGGCTACTTTGAAGAATCTAAAATATATTTTGATTTGTTTAACACTTTTTTGGTTACTACATGATTTAATATGTTATTTAATAGTTTTGATGTCTTCACTATTATTCTACAATGTAGAAAATAGTAAAAAAATACGCACTAGGCCTATTAGTCGCTATGGATAAAAGATTTTGTGCCATAGCATATATTAAAGTAACACAGTCGGTCTTGATAGACTGATGGTGTCAGACAGAGCAGCTCCACTGTTCATTATTTTACAATGATGCTGTATAGCCCCATTTGATAGCATCATAGATCAACCAATGGAGTGTCTGTAAGAGAAATGCATATACAATACATTATTTTGTGTCTCAAATAAGGATGCAGAAACTGCTGTACGTACTAGCCATTGGGCTGAACACCTGACCTGCCTGAGTAAACACTTAGGGGTCACTCTACTCAATCAGACCCGCTTTATCCAGCATCTGCATAGCGGTTGTTTTGGCAATGTCGGAGGTGGAACTGCGAACAGCTGTCAAATCCACAAGTGGCTCCTGGCATTGTACCTAAAGTGGACATCCCATGCAGCCTTGTTTACAAGTTTGAACACTGGAATGTGTGATGTAATCTACACCTCCATTTGGCTGATAGAAATCCTCATTATTTTGTTGAACGGGTGTGGCTTCCTAAAAATGATCAAGAGCAGCTGTTCACCAATTTGACAGCTCCAAAGCAGTTACACTTCCGACAAAGGCAAAAGATCAGCTATGCGTGTCAGCTATCGCTGGTTAACGCTTGATCTCATTGAATCTAGGCCTTAGCTAATTAGGTGGTTAATATAAGTTGGCGCAATGCTGGAGGTCAACAAGGTGACGGTCACATTTCAGACACCTCCAGATCGGTTGGAACAATAATGATGTTCAATTAAAGCAGGTAAATAATGTGTATAAATACATTTTTGGCAAGGTCTTCTGAGGGCTATCAAGATATTTATGTGGACACGAAAACCGCATTAAATGCATTAGGGAATCTATCATTGAATAATTGCTTCTGAAATGCCTTTGGCCTGCCGGAATACAGGAGTCTTTTTTAACTTTAAATGTTTCCTTGACAGCAAAAAGCCAAAAGCCCCAGGCTTGTAATTGATATTAACACCTAAAAACGCAACGTGAAACACGGTACTACATTACCAAATGTTTGGAGAGTTTTGCTGTTTCACAACAGTCAGGCAACACCCGGTTCGTGTTCAGTGGGGTGCACCGTAGCATCAGGTTTTGCAACGTACAATGAAAATCTGTGTAGTACCTCCCCCCGTTTCACTCAGTTTCAAAAGTTATTTCTTAGGAACACAGCCCAGGACAGCAATACCAACATGGACAGAGGGCAGATGAGCCATTGAGACGGAGTTGACCTTTGAAAGATGACTCTGCAAAACAACATCATTTGTTACTCGGGATGCCAAGGTGCAATGGTGCCAAAACCCAGAAATCCCCCCCCCCCCAAAAAAAAGTTTTTCAGGGCATTTGAAAGGGGGTGGTGCTCACTCCTTCAAGGTAGAATTGATCCATCTATCCAGCCTCTAAAACTTCAGCGCTGACGTTGCATTTAATCTTTTCTATGCCCTTGTAGTAATGGAAAGGCTGAAGTTCTCCCCTGAGGCCGCCTGTGTATGGGGGGGGGTGTGAGACAGAGAGCAAAATTCCCTCCTCCCATGTGCTTGATAGCTTGTCGCCATTAAACATTAACCTTTCTTCATGGAGGGAACGGTGATTCTGTCGCCTGCCTCTCAAAAAAATATGAGTGATGACAATGGCCATCTGGGCTCGAAGCTGTGGGGGAATAGAACGGTGTGCATCAGATCGCCGTGTTGGGGTAATCTGGCACAATTACAGCGGCAAAGGACAGGAATCTATGAATATCCTATATATCATTATAAAGTAAGTTCCTCATTCACTTTTAGCAGACTGCAAACTGACTTATGCATCACCTTGATAGAGATACAATATAGAAGTAACACATTCATCATACACAATGACAATAGATTTGACAGAGTGCTAATTTGAGAAGAAATACAACACTACAAATTGCGTTATCTCTGTCATAATGTGAAGTGTACAGGCAGAGAGAAAGATAGAGAGAGAGGCTTCCCACTGGGCACAGACATCAGTTCAATGTCTAGTTTTGGTTTACATTTGGTTGAGTTGTCAACGACCTTAAATTCAGCGTGAAATCAACAAAACATTTCACCATGTCATTGGATTTAGGTTAGGTAAAAATAAAGATGATTACTTTTTGCAAACCCAATCAGTTTTCCACGTTGATTCATAGATTTTTGGGGTTGAAATGACATGGAACCAGTTTTTGCCCAGTGTCGAGGTCATTCAAATATATAATTAACAAAAATATAAACGCAACATGTAAAGTGTTGGTCCCATGTTTCATCAGCTGAAATAAAAGATCTGAGAAATTTTCCATGTGCACAAAAAGCTTATTTCTCTCAAATGTTGAGTACAAATTAGGGAGCATTTCTCCTTTGCCAAGATAATCCATCTACCTGACAGGTGTGGCATATCAAGAAGCTGATTAAAGAGCATAATCATTACACAGGTGCACCTTGTGCCTAAGACCCTCCAAAATGTGCTGTTTTGTCACACAACACAATGCCACGTGCAATTGGTATGTTGACTGCAGGAATGTCCACCAGAGCTGTTGCCAGAGAATTGAATGTTCATTTCTCTACCATAAACCGCCTCCAACGTCTTTTTAGAATTTGGAAGTACATCCAACCGGCCTCATAACTGCAGCCCACCTGTTTGGTTTGCTGATGTCAACATTGTGAACAGAGTGATGGCAATGTGGTTATGGAATGGGCAGGAATAAGCTATGGACAACGAACACAACTACGTTTTATCAATGGCAATCTGAAGGAACAGGGATACCGTGACAAGATTCTGAGGCTCATTGTCGTGCCATTCATCCGCTGCCATCACCTCATGTTTCAGCATGATAATGCACGGCCCCATGTTGCAAGGATCTGTACACAATTCCTGGAAGCTGAAAATGTCCTTGTTCTTCCATGGCTACATACTCACTAGACATGTCACCCATTGAGCTTGTTTGGGATGCTCTGGATTGACGTGTATGACAGAGTGTTCTGGTTCCTGCCAATATCCTGCAATTTTGCACAGCCATTGAAGAGGAGTGAGACAACATTCCACAGGCTACAATAAACAGCCTGATCAACTCTATGCGAAAGAGATGTGTCGCGCTGCATGATGCAAATGGTGGTCACACCAGATACTGACTGGTTTTCTGATCCACTACCCTACCTTTTTTCTTAAGGTATCTGTGACCAACAGATGCATATCTGTATTCCCAGTCATGAAATCCATAGATTAGGGCCTAATTAATGTATTTCAATTGACAGATTTTCTTATATGAACTGTAACTCAGTAAAATCTTTGAAATTGTTGCATGTTGCGTTTATATTTTTGTTCAGTATAGTTGCTCTAATGAAACTGTCCTTTGTCAAAAGCCGTTCTGATTCCAAAAATGGCTGTGACCAATTGTCAGATCAAATTCACGTTATGAGTCCGATTTAATGGATTTTTGGTTAAATGAGACACACTTTATTGAAATGGTGCCAAAACTTTTGTCTCACTAATTGTTTTCACTGATTACAAATGAAACCGGCGCTGGTAAGAACTAGTACAGAATCATAGTTGATTAGATGGAATTCAGCTACAGTTGAAAACATACCGCATAAAATACATTAAAATATGACTCTGTAAGAGAAAAACCAAACGAGTTCCATTTCATTGATTTTCCATTACATTGTTTTATTGGAGTTGTGAGAGGTTGAGTGGGCTCAATTGCAAGGTAAAAACCACCGCCCCAGAGACACGCTCACTCCTGTGCATAATTCATACAAGGGAGGGTTGTAAACATTGCAATTATGGTAAAATACTCCTGTAATATTTTATATTACACTCCGAGCCCTGATGAGTTTTAATGGATACATGGATCTTAGGTAAGCAAAGTATCCACAATAATTAAAAAGGCAGTATATAATTTTCCACTCAGCAATCAATCAATAGATAAATATACACTATATATACAAAAGTATGTAGACAACACTTCAAATTAGTGGATTCGGCTATTTCAGCCACACCCGTTGCTGACAGGTGTATAACATCGAGCACACAGCCGTGCAATCTCCAAATACAAACATTGGCAGTAGAATGGCCTTACAATAGAGCTCAGTGACTTTCAACATGGCACTGTCATAGGGTGCTACCTTTCCAACAAGTCAGTTCGTCAAATTCTGGCCTGCTAGAGCTGCCCCGGTCAACTGTAAGTGCTGCTATTGTGAAGTGGAAACGTCTAGGAGCAACAATGGCTCAGCCGCGAAGTGGTAGGCCACACAAGCTAACAGAACGGGACCACCGAGTGCAGAAGCACGTAGCACGTAAAAATAGTTTGTCCTCGGGTTCCAACACTCATTATCGATTTACAAACTGCCTCTGGAAGCAACGTCAGCACAAGAACTGTTCGTCTGGAGCTTCATGAAAGGGGTTTCCATGGCCAAGCGTCGGCTGGAGGGGTGTAAAGTTCACCACCATTGGACTCTGGAGCAGTGGAAACGCGTTCTCTGGAGTGATGAATCACGCTTTACCAACTGGCAGTCCGACAGACGAATCTGGGTTTGGCGGATGCAAGGAGAACACTACCTGCCCCAATGCATAGTAACAACTGTAAAGTTTGGTGGAGGAGGAATAATGGCCTGGAGCAGTTTTTTTATGGTTTGGGCTAGGCCCCTTAGTTCCAGTGAAGGGAAATCTTAGTGCCACAGCACACAATTACATTCTAGATGATTCTGTGCATCCAAATTTGTAGCAACAGTTTGGGAAGGCCCTTTCCTGTTTCAGCATGACAATGCCCCTGTGTACAAAGCGAGGTCCATACAGAAATGGTTTGTCAAGATCGGTGTGAAAGAACTTGATTGGCCTGCACAGAGCCCTGACCTCAACACCATCGAACACTTTTGGGATGAATTGGAACGCAGACTCCGAGCCAGGCCATCTGACCACTTCCGCTCAATATGGAAGTGGTCAGATGACGCAGATGCTACACTACAGGACTGTTTTGCTAGCACAGACTGGAATATGTTCCGAGATTCATCCAATGGCATTGAGGCGTATACCACCTCAGTCATCGGCCTCATCAATAAGTGCATTGACGGCGTCGTCCCCACAGTGACCGTACATACAGTGCCTTGCAAAAGTGTTCACCCCCGTGGCATTTTTCCTATTTTGTTGCATTACAACCTGTAATTGAAATGTTTTTTGGGGATTTCATGTAATGGACATACACAAAATAGTCCAAATTGATGAAGTGAAATGAAATATATTACTTGTTTAAAAAAAGTAATACAAATTAAACAGAAAAGGTGTGCGTGCATATGTATTCACCCCCTTTGCTATGAAGCCCCTAAATAAGATCTGGTGCAACCAATTACCTTCTAAAGTCACAGAATTAGTTAGATTGCACACAGGTAGACTGTATTTAAGTGTCACATGATCTGTCACATGATCTCAGTATATATACACCTGTTCTGAAAGGCCCCAGAGTCTGCAACACCATTAAGCAAGGGGCACAACCAAGCAAGCGGCACTATGAAGACCAAAGAGCTCTCCAAACAGGTCAGGGACAAAGTTGTGGAGAAGTACAGATCAGGGTTGGATTATAAAAAAATATCAGAAACTTTGAACATTCCACAGAGCACCATTAAATCCATTATTAAAAAATGTAAAGAATATGGCACCACAACAAACCTGCCAAGACAGGGCCGCCCACCAAAACTCACGGACTAGGCAAGGAGGGCATTAATCAGAGAGGCAACAAAGAGACCAAAGATAACCCTGAAGGATCTGCAAAGCTCCACAGCGGAGATTTGAGTATCTGTCCATAGGACCACTTTAAGCCGTACACTCCACAGAGCTGGGCTTTACAGAAGAGTGGCCAGAAAAAATCCATTGCTGAAAGAAAAAAATAAGCAAACATGTTGGTGTTCGCCAAAAGGCATGTGGGAGACTCCCCAAACATATGGAAGAAGGTGAGACTAAAATTGAGCTTTTTGGCCATCAAGTAAAACGCTATTTCTGGCGCAAACCCAACACCTCTCATCACCCCAAGAATACCATACCATGTTGTTCATCGGCAGGGACTGGGAAACTGGTCAGAATTGAAGGAATGATGAATGGCGCTAAATACAGGGAAATTCTTGAGGGAAACAAGTTTCAGTCTTCCAGAGATTTGAGACTGGGACGGAGGTTCACCTTCCAGCAGGACAATGACCCCAAGCATACTGCTAAAGCAACACTCGAGTGGTTTAAGAGGAAACATTTAAATTACTTGGAATGGCCTAGTCAATGCCCAGACCTCAATCCAATTGAGAATCTGTGGTATGACTTAAAGATTGCTGTACACCAGTAGAACCCATCCAACTTGAAGGAGCTGGAGCAGTTTTGCCTTGTAATTGCTGCAAAAGGTGACTCTACAAAGTATTGACTTTGGGGAGGATGGGGGTGAATAGTTATGCATGCTCAAGTTCTGTTTTTTGTCTTATTTCTTGTTTGTTTCACAAGAAAAAATATTTAGCATCTTCAAAGTGTTAGGCATGTTGTGTAAATCAAATGATACAACCCCCCCCCCCCCCCCCCCCCAAAATCAATTTTAATTCCATGTTGTAAGGCAACAAAATAGGAAAAATGCCAAGGGGGTGAATAATTTCGCAAGCCACTGTACATATCCCAACCAAAAGTGATGGATTACAGGCAACATCCGCATCAAGCTAAAGGCTAGAGCTGCCGCTTTCAAGGAGCAAGACATTAATCCGAATGCCTCTAAGAAATCCCGCTATGCCCTCAGATGAACCATAAAACAAGCAAAGCGTCAATACAGGATTAAGATTGAATCCTACTACACTGGCTCTGACGCTCGTTGGATGTGGCAGGGTTTGAAAATTATTACGGACTACAAAGGGAAATCCAGACCCGAGCTGCCCAGTGACGCGAGCCTACCAGATGAGCTAAATGCCTTTTATTCTCACTTCGAGGCAAGCAACACTGAAGCATGCACGAGAGCACCAGCTGTTCTGGGTGACTGTGTGATAACGCTCTCGGTAGCCGATGTGAGCAAGACCTTTAAACAGGTCAACATTCACAAAGCCGCGGGGCCAGATGGAGTACTAGGACGTGTACTCAAAGCATGTGTGGACCAACTGTCAAGTGTCTTCACTGACATTGTCAACCTCTCCCTGACTGAGTCTGTAATACCTACATGTTTCAAGCAGACCACCATAGTCCCTGTGCCCAAGGAAGCGAAGGTAACCTGCCTAAATTATTACCGCCCCGTAGCACTCATGTCAGTAGCCATGAAGTGCTTTGAAAGGCTGGTCATGGCTCACATCAACAGCATCCTCCTGGACACCCTAGACCCACTCCAATTCGCATACCGCCCCAACAGATCCACAGATGACGCAATCTCAATCGAACTCCACACTGCCCTTTCCCACCTGGACAAAAGGAACACCTATGTGAGAATGCTGTTCATTGACTACAACTCAGTGTTCAACACCATAGTGCCCACAAAGCTCATCACTAATAAGCTAAGGACCCGGGAACTAAACACCTCCCTCTGCAACTGGATCCTGGACTTCCTGACGGGCCACCCCCAGGTGGTAAGGGTAGGCAACAACACGTCTGCCACGCTGATCCTCAACACTGGGGGCCCTATCCTCAACACTGGGGGCCCTAAGGGGTGTGTACTTAGTTCCCTCCTGTACTCCCTGTTCACCTATGACGGCGTGGCCAAACACAACTCCAACACCATCATTAAGTTTGCTGACGACACAACAGTGGTAGGCCTGATCACCGACAATGATGAGACAGCCTATAGGGAGGAAGTTAGAGAACTGGCAGTGTGGTGCCAGGATAACAACCTCTCCCTCAATGTGAGCAAGACAAAAGAGCTGATTGTGGACCACAGGAAAAGGGGGGCCGAACAGGCCCCCATTAACATCAATGGGGCTGTAGTGGAGCGGGTCGAGAGTTTCAAGTTCCTTGGATGTCCAAAGATCTATCATGGTCCAAACACACCAAGACAGTCGTGAAGAGGGCACAACAAAACCTTTTCCCTCTCAGGAGACTGGAAAGATTTGGCATGGGTCCCCAGGTCCTCAAAAAGTTCTACAGCTGCACCGTCGAGAGCATCCTGACCGGTTGCATCACCGCCTGGTATGGCAACTGCTCGGCATCTGACCGTAAGGCGCTACAGATGGTAATGCGTATGGCCCAGTACATCACTGGGGCCAGGCTTCCTGCAACCCAGGACCTACAGTTGAAGTTAGAAGTTTACATACACCTTTGTCAAATACATTTAAACTCAGTTTTTCACAATTCCTGACATTTAATCCTAGTAAAAATTCCCTGTCTTAGGTCAGTTAGGATCACCACTTTATTTTAAGAATGTGAAATGTCAGAATAATAGTAGAGATAATTATTTCAGCTTTTATTTATTTTATCACATTCTCATTGTGTCAGAAGTTTACATACACTCAATTAGTATTTGGTAGCATTGCCTTTAAATTGTTTAACTTGGGTCAAACGTTTCAGGTAGCCTTCCACAAGCTTCCCACAATAAGTTGGGTGAATTTTCGCCCATTCCTCCTGACAGAGCTGGTGTAACTGAGTCAGGTTTGAAGGCCTCCTTGCTCACACATGCTTTTGTGATGGCCACTCCAATACCTTGACTTTGTTGTCCTTAAGCCATTTTGCCACAACTTTGAAAGTATGCTTGGGGTCATTGTCCATTTGGAAGACCCATTTGCGACCAAGCTTTAACTTCCTGACTGATGTCTTGAGATGTTGCTTAAATATATCCACATCATTTTCTTTCCTCATGATGCCATCTATTTTGTGAAGTGCACCAGTCCCTCCTGCAGCAAAGCACCCCCACAACATGATGCTGCCACCCCCGTGCTTTACGGTTGGGATGGTGTTCTTAACGATGGTCATTATGGCCAAACAGTTCTATTTTTGTTTTAACAGACCAGAGGACATTTCTCCAAAAAGTACGATCTTTGTCCCCATGTGCAGTTGCAGTCGGGCTTTTTTTATGGCGGTTTTTGAGCAGTGGCTTCTTCCTTGCTGAGCGGCCTTTCAGGTTATGTCGATATATGACTTGTTTTGCTGTGGATATAGATACGTTTGTACCTGTTTCCTCCAGCATCTTCACAAGGTCCTTTGCTGTTTTTCTGGCATTGATTTGCACATTTCGCACCAAAGTACATCCATCTCTAGGAGACAGAACGCATCTCCTTCCTGAGCGGTATGACGGCTGTGTGGTCCCATGGTGTTTATACTTGCGTACTATTGTTTGTACATATGAACGTGGTACCTTCAGGCGTTTGGAAATTGCTCCCAAGGATGAACCAGATTTGTGGATGTCTACAATTTTTTTTCTGAGGTCTTGGCTGATTTCTTTTGATTTTCCCATGATGTCAAGCAAAGAGGCACTGAGTTTGAAGGTAGGCTTTGAAATATTTCCACAGGTACATCTCCAATTGACTCAAATTATGTCAATTAGCCTATCAGAAGATTTTAAAGCCATGACATCTTTTTCTGGAATTTCTCAAGCTGTTTAAAGGCACAGTCAACTTAGTGTATGTAAACTTCTGACCCACTGGAATTGTGATACAGTGAATTATAAGTGAAATAATCTGTCTGTAAACAATTGTTGGAAAAATTACTTGTGTCATGCACAAAGTAGATGTCCTAACCGACTTGCCAAAACTATAATTTGTTAACAAGAAATTTGTGGAGTGGTTGAAAAACAAGTTTTAATGAAAGTTCCGACTTTAACTGTATATAATAGGCGCTGTCAGAGGAAAGCCCATAAAATTGTCAGACTCCAGTCACCCAAGTCATAGACAGTTCTCTGCTACCGCACGGCAAGTGGTACCGGAGCACCAAGTCTAGGACCAAAAGGCTCCTTAACAGCTTCTACCCCCAAGCCATTAGACTGCTGAACAATTAATCAATTGGCCACTGGACTATTTACATTGACAGCCCCCCGCCATTTGTTTAATACACTGCTGACTCCTCGCTGTTTATTATCTATGCATAGTCACCTCACCCCTACCTACATGTACAAATGACCTCTAACCTGTACCCCCACACACTGAATCGGTACCGGTACTCCCTGTATATAGTCTCGTTATTTTATTGTGTTACTTTTTATAATTTTTTACTTCAGTTTATTTGGTAAATATTTTCTTAACTCTTCATGAACTGCACTGTTGGTTAAAGGCTTGTAAGTAAGCATTTCACGGTAAGGTCTACACTTGTTGTATTCAGCACATGTGACAAATAAAGTTTGATTTGATTTGAATCGCCCAACATCATTGCCCGACCTCACTCATGCTCTTGTGGCTGAATGGAATCAAGTCCCTGCAGCAATGTTCCAACATCTAGTGGAAAGCCTTACCAGAAGAGTGGTGTCCACTCTCTGTTATAGCAGAAAAGGGGGGGACCAACTCCATACTAATGGCCATGATTTTGGAATGAGATGTTCGAGCAGGTGTCCACATACTTTTGGTCATGTAGTGTATGTTGGATGTCTGACTGTATTCACTGTCAATAGCTAGATGGGATCTGATGATTGGACTTATCCCCCCTCCCATCCTTATAACCCTTCTCTTTATTAAAGAGCTACAGATGAGAATGTATAGGCTCTGTTTGAAACGGCACCCTAATCCCTACTTAGGGTGCAAAGGCATAATATAATATCTTTCTATGTGAGTTGTGACCCCCACTTCTCTCTGCCACCCACCCGCCCTCCTTCCTCCCTTCCTCCCTCCCTCCCTCCCAATCATTAGCAAGGCTCAGAGAGTTCTCCTTCCCTCTTTTTAGTACCTCCATAAAAGCCTTGATCTCTCCATCTCAGACCACCGTGGAGAGAGAGAGAGAGAGAGAGACAAAGTGTGTGTGTGTGTGAGACAGAGAGAGAGTTTCACTCTATCATCTGAACTCATGGCAACCTGGCCACTCTCTCATACACATTTTTCATCCTATTCATTTTAGCCCAGCCCGTCTTGGCTCGGCTCGTTCAGATTGGCTCATCAGGATTGTTGGGGCCAGATTAATGAGGTGTACATTTATACCGCGTCTGGGCTGCTGATGCATGCCGTGTAAAGGATATGACCCAATCTGTCCCTGACTGACATCTGATGATGTACAGCGGAGGTAAAGTGGAGATAAATGTGATGTGGATCAGTGAAATATCTCCCGAATTTCCCCTTCAAAAGTTGCTTTAAACTTTGACTGTTGGATTTATAATTGATTTCAAACCTCTTCATATTCAATATATGCCATTTAGCAGACGCTTTTATCCGAAGCGACTTACAGTAATGCGTGCATACATTTTAAGTATGTGTAGTCCCGGGAATCGAGCCCACTACCCTGGCATTGCAAGATCCATGCTCTACCAACTAAGCTACAGCGGACCACTCTTCAGTTTCACTCTTCTTATTTGACTTAGAAAATAAATAATTACATAACAACCCCTGCTGCAACCTCACACAACCTTTACTTATCTGCCAGTACAGTTGAATCAGCAGGCGGTAAGTACCAAAAGTCCCAAGAGATGGGGGGGTGTAACTGTAGCGGGGTTTGTGGACTCCCCCATGGGAGTGTATAGTTGGGTCCACCTGGGACAAGGCATTCTCCCTCTAATCCCCAGCTTCTTAATTGGTGAGGCTTCCTGGACACGCCTCTGATTGGAGGACAATAGAAATGTCTGTGTACATAATGGCACCCTTTTCCCTATATACAGTAGTGCACTACTTTTGACCAGAGCCCTATGGACCCTGGTCAAAAGTAGTCCACTAAACAAGGAATAGGGTATAGGGTATCATTTGGGACGTACCCATGGTCAAAGAGGTTAATTGAAAAGGCATTACTTGTTTTCTTGTCTGTGATGAAGTAAAATGAGAAGTCACATTCACGGTTCAAGGAGACGAGGTAAGGAGAAGGTCTAAAAGGACTCGAGGGGGGACCTGAAGTTCAGTTAAAATATTAAGCTAATGCTTTTGGGATATAAACATCAAGGAATACTTCTGTATGATGGGAAAATGTCATTTATGGTGTTGCACCAACAACAACCGCAACACAAGCTGTGGTCAATGTAGTAAATAATGATTGTGGCACAATAAAAAAAAAATCCAAACCCAGTGTGACAAAATGGAGCTGAGAGCTTTCCATCTGCACTGAGAAAGGGCAAGACAAAAACAATGTAAACAGTTTCTTTCTTGCAACACAAGCCTATAGCTAACAGACAACCATCAGAAGTAGCCTTTGATGTTGGACTGAATACAAAGTACACCGATCAATATTCTGTTTATTAGGCTGGAGTCCAGAAATGTAATAATCAAAACCTTACAAAGAGTCATCGGACCAAATCGGAAAATGAATGCACAAATCAAACAGCTTCCTGGCACCAAACCTTGTTTTCTTTCCTCTTAACCCCCAAAAGGACAAGTAGTACTGTATTTTCTTCCCGCTACTCCAGACCTGGGTTCAAATACTATTTGAAATCTTTCAAATACTTCTAGCGTTTGCTTTAGTTTGAGTCAGCCCGAAGTGACAGATGGGTGGGGATTGCACTTTTGTGACTAATCTATTGGTTCCATTGCGCTAGGCAAGCTCAATCAAGCCAAGATAAAGTCTTTGAAATGATATCAAATAGTATTTGAACCCAGGTCTGCTCTACATCTGAGTTCAGCCAAGCACCACCGAACACTTTCCAGCTCATTACGACTTCAAAAAGACATAAACATATGAGGTTGGCTGAGTGCTTTTTCTCGGCTATAGGGCCATTATCTCGCTGTGGGCTAATACTGTATGCTGCTGAACTACAGGCAGTGTGTTCTTGGAAAAGCATTTTATATATATACATGATATAATACATTAATGTTTATATATCCATCTGCGTTGTTGTGCGCTCAAGTGAAGTGAAATCCAATGTTTTTTATGGAGATGATTGGCACGGGTCTGTTTGAGTTAACTCAGGGGATGTGCCACCTCTATCCATCACATCTGACGGTTAAATGGTCCTGCTAGCTCTGAGGAATGTGGCCTGGTATTTCTGGTATATTCTGTGGGTGAAATACAAACCCACAAACAGTAGGCACATAACATAAGGACAAACACACACACGTGCATTCCCCTCTGCTCAGGGGTCAGTGACCTTTTCCCATTCCAATCTCAGAGAGCTAAAAAGGTAACAATAGTTTTTGCAAACCCCGGGGCACTTTTTGTACATTACATTACTGTATGAATTTTGGTTCTTACCGCCCTGAAAGGAAATAGCTCTTTAGGAAATGGAGAATAGATTTTTCTGATATACAGTTGCACTCATCGATATAACTTCCATTGAAACTGAGCCATATACTGAAATATTAATATTCTTGATGGATGACATGAACTCCCATTTTCTTACTCTGTAAATCAACTAGTAAACAAGACAGTGGTTGAAATAAATGTAATTCATGTCATTCCTGCTTTATGATATTGTCACTGTGAAAGGACAGTGTTTTATCCTTCTTCGTAACTATGTCTGAGAAACCAGATTGATTAAAAATCTTACCCATGCACTATATCCAAGCATATAAAGGAAGGGAACTGAATGGTTATTTGCCACTATAGTGTATGCATTTGGGGGGCCGCCATCACAGATTCGATGTGTTTGCAATGTTCACATTCATCAATATAAAATAGCCCCATGTGTCAGAAGGTTTCCCCGGTCTCCCAGGCACTTCATTCTCCCGTTCATCAACAATACCAACAGAGGCCAACTTTTTGTTTAACATGTCAAGCCATGAAGCCAATATAGCTCCACAGCCTTTATAAAACAAGGCCGACTACCCTGAAACACACTGACATCTGAGAAACAACAGCCATCTTTCTGTTAAATCCACTAGGACCACTTGGTTAGAAATTGAAGAGTCGCACTGTTGGGCATTGATTAGAAATAAAAATCATAATGGAAATAGCTGCCACAAATGCCTCCTCCACTTTTTATTCCCTGAAGACCCTTTGGTTTTAATGGCCATCTTGACCGCAGTGTCTTTGACTGAACTTTTTCAAAACTTAATGATACTACATACACTATTAATTGAATGCCATTAAACCACTACCACATCCAAACAGTAATGGCTGTAAAATACGACTTCCTGTGAAAGAGAACTGGGTATGAACGGTAAAAACAAAAACCCAGACTCTATATAAATATAAGAGAGAGAGAGATGACTCTGCATAAACCCATGTACTGAAGATTTACCTGAAACCGAGAAAACACACAACCACCACACAACATTGTCTCAAAGTTAGGGTTTCAAAATTCCAGGAACTTTCAATAAATTACCTGGTTTTCCCAAAATCCCGGTTAGAGGATTCCTAGAAGTAATAAGCAGGAAATCCGGAATCCTTCAACCAGGATTTCTGAAAAAAACTTAATTTATTGAAAGTTCCCAGAATTTTGCAACCCTACTCAAAGTTGACTTAAAGTTATTGACCTCAATGTGAAGGTGCATAAAATCATTTAAAGACCCTTCCAGTCTATTCCTACTAGCTGTGGGTCGTGTTCATTAGGGTGTGCAATGGAAAACGCATTGAATTGTTTTAAAAAATGGTAGTTCCTCCATGTTTTAGTCAGTTTTCCTACATTTGGTACCTAATGAACACAACCAATCTCTCCCATAACCATTAGACCGAAGAGTAATTTCTTTGATTCATCGTGACAGTATGTTGATCCGTCCTTGGTGCTGAAACCCATCAGAAACCCATACAGACCCACGTCTCCACTGACCCATATCCCATAACAGAGGAGGGGTCTGTCTGCATGGTTGAGTAGCCTGGGAGAGACAACAAAGACAGGGGCCACCTCTGATCTGATCACTGCCCCCTGGCATAAAACTTAGCCTACTGGCATGGACATTTTAAAGATACGTGCACACTCCCTAGTAAAAATCTAATATCCAAATATATTGCGTTGGCAATAAATACATAACTGAATATTTCCAGGGAGGTTACTGGCTGCACTTCCATCAATGTAGCTCTTGCTCAAAGATACAGTATTGGGGAGTAATGATGTATAACGCATACATTTATGCACTATGTTGCAGTGGTTTGGATTCATTGCCATCTGAAACTCCAGGGATGGTTTCTATCAGAACCAGACTGATCTCACTGTCAACTAAAATACAGAATCAAGGAGAGTTTCCTTGATAACGCACTGTGATTCAAACTCATTGAAGCCGAGGGAAAAACTATGAATGGTTGTACCAACTGTTAAGTCATGTGTTGGTAGTTAGGCATTTGACATCAGCAGAAAATAAGTAGATTAAGCAATTAATATAGCTTAAGGGATAATTTGTCCAAATTACAAAATTACATATTGGTTACCCTGTTAGCAGTCCTTGGACAAGGAGAGACAGCAATCAATGCTTTGGTTTTGTTTACCTGGCTGCTGTCACTAAAAGAATGCTAACTTTAGCATTTTTTATCCAAAAACCAATGCAAGTCAATATCCCCAAAGTTAGCATACACTATATATACAAAAGTATGTCGACACCCCTTCAAATTAATGCATTCAGCTATTTCAGCCACACCCAGTGCTGACAGGTGTATAAAATCGAGCACACAGCCATGCAATCTCCATAGACAAGCATTAGCAGTAGAATGGCCTTACTGAAGAGCTCAGTGACTTTCAACGTGGCACTGTCATAGGATGCCACCTTTCCAACAAGTAGTTAGTTAAACTTCTGCCCTGCTACAGCTGCCCTGGTCAACTGTAAGTGCTGTTATTGAAGTGGAAACATCTATGAGCAACAACGGCTCAGCCGTGAAGTGGTAGGGCACACAAGCTCACAGAACAGGACCGTCGAGTGCTGAAGCGCGTAGCACGTAAAAATCATCTGTCCTCGGTTGCAACACTCACTACCAAGTTCCAAACTGCCTCTGGAAGCAAGGTCAGCACAAGAACAGTTCGTCGGGAGCTTCATGAAATGCGTTTCCATGGCAGAGCAGCCACACACAAGCCTAAGATCACCATACGCAAAGCCAAGCGTCGGCTGGAGTGGTGTAAAGCTCGCTGCCATTGGACTCTGGAGCAGTGGAAACGCATTCTGATGAATCACGCTTCACTAACTGGCAGTCCGACGGACACATCTGGGTTTGGCGGATGCCAGGAGAATGCTACCTGCACGAATGCATAGTGCCAACTGTAAAGTTTGGTGGAGGAGGAATAATCAAATGTATTTATATAGCCCTTCTTACATCAGGTGATATCTCAAAGTGCTGTACAGAAATAATGATCTGGGGCTGTTTTTCATTGTTCGGGCTAGGCCCCTACTTATCGCTTCAGCATACAATGACATTCTAGACGATTCTGTGCTTCCAACTGTGTGGCAACAGTTTGGGGTAGGCCCTTTCCTGTTTCAGCATGACAAGGCCCCCGTGCACAAAGCGAGGTCCATACAGAAATGGTTTATCGAGATTGGCATGGAAGAACTTGACTGGCTTGCACAGAGCACTGACCTCAACCCCATCGAACCCCCCACAGCAACTGGCCCAAACCCTAGACAATCTGGACCCTCTCTTCCTAAAATTATCCGCCGCCATTGTTGCAACCCCTATTACTAGTCTGTTCAACCTCTTTCGTATCGTCTGAGATTCCTAAAGATTGGAAAGCGGCCGCGGTCATCCCCCTCTTCAAAGGGGGAGTCACTCTAGACCCAAACTGTTACAGACCTATATGCATCCTGCCCTGCCTTTCTAAAGTCTTCGAAAGCCAAGTGAACAAACAGATCACCGACCTTTTCGAATCCCACTGTACCTTCAGCCACGCTCAAGGTCCTAAACGATATCATAACCGCCATCGATAAAAGACAGTACTGTGCAGCCGTCTTCATCGACCTGGACAAGGCCTTCAACTCTGTCAATCACTGTATTCTTATCGGCAGACTCAACATCCTTGGTTTCTCTAATGACTGCCTCGCCTGGTTCACTAGCTACTTCTCAGATAGAGTTCAGTGTGTCAAATTGGAGGGCCTGTTGTACGGACCTCTGTCAGTCTCTATGGGGGTGCCACAGGGTTCAATTCTTGGGTCGACTCTTTTCTCTGTATAGATCAATGATGTCGCTCTTGCTGCGGGTGACTCTTTAATCCACCTCTACGCAGATGACACCATTCTGTATACTTCTGGCCCTTCTATGGACACTGTAACAAACCTCCAAACGAGCTTCAACGCCATACAACACTCCTTCCGTGGCCTCCAACTGCTCTTAAATGCTAGTAAAACGAAATGCATGCTCTTCAACCGATCGCTGCCCGCACCCGAGGGCCCGACTAGCATCACTACTCTGGACGGTTCTGACTTAGAATATGTGGACAACTATAAATACCTAGATGTCTGGCTAGACTGTAAACTCTCCTTCCAGACTCACATTAAGCATCTCCAATCCAAAGTTAAATCTAGAATTGGCTTCCTATTTCGCAACAAAGCCTCCTTCACTCATGCTGCCAAACTTAACCTCGTAAAACTGACTATCCTACCGATCCTCGACTTCAGCGATGTCATTTACAAATTAGCCTCTAACACTCTACTCAGCAAATTGGATGCAGTCTGTCACAGTGCCATCTGTTTTGTGACCTGTATGCTCTCGTTGGCTGGTCCTCGCTACATATTCGTTGCCAAACCCACTGGCTCCAGGTCATCTATAAGTCTTTGCTAGGTATAGCTCCGCCTTATCTCAGCTCACTGGTCACCATAGCAATACCCACCTGTAGCACGCGCTCCAGCAGGTATATTTCACATCCCCAAAGCCAACACCTGCTTTGGCCGCCTTTCCTTCCCGTTCCCTGCTGCCAATGACTTGAACGAATTGCAAAAATCACTGAAGTTGGAGACTAGCAACTTACCAATCGCTGCAGCTGTACACAGCCCATCTGTAAATAGCCCATCCAACCAACTACCTACCTCATACCCATATTTGTTTTTCTGCTCACCAGTATTTCTACTTGCACATCCTCATCTGCATATATATCACTCCAGTGTAAATTGCTAAATTGTAATTACTTCGCCACTATTGGCTTACCTCCTTACTTCATTTGCACACACTGTATACAGATTTTTCTATTGTGTTATTGACTGTACGTTTGTTTATCCCATGTGTAACTCTGTCGTTGTTTTTGTTGCACTGCTTTGCTTTATCTTGGCCAGGTCGCAGTTGTAAATGAGAACTTGTTCTCAACTGGCCTACCTCGTTAAATAAAGGTGAAATAAAAAAATTATAATAACAATCGAACAGCGACTGCGAGCCAGGCCTAATCGCCCAACATCAGTGCCCGACCTCACTAATGCTCTTGTGGCTAAATGGAAGCAAGTCCCTGCAGCAATGTTCCAACATGTAGTGGAAAGCCTTCCCAGAAGAGTGAAGGCTGTTATAGCAGCAAAGGGGGGACCAACTCCATATTAATGCCCATGATTTTGGAATGAGATGTTCGACAAGCAGGTGTCCACATACTTTAAAAAGTCTGAAATTGACTTTAGCTAAAACATGCTAATTACATAAATACATGTAACCTAATTATTATTTTCAGCAAAGCTATGTCTACTGAGGGAGAGGAGCTTCTTAACATCTTGACAGAATCCTTTGTTTCTGGAATCCAGTTAACTTGTTCATTGCACCATACCATTGTTCTTATGGCCGGGAGAACACCACAATGGTTACTACGTAAATGTGCCCAAACCTACAGTGGTTTGGGGTCATTTCCCACATTTCTGTTCTACTGGGACAGCAGCTCATCCATCCAGAGAAGATGACACATGACAGGAAATCAGTGAGAAGGAGCCAGAGAAACGTGTAAGGAGTCAAGAACACCAATGTATTGCCTAGGAGTTGAACGGGTATTGTTTTTTTACAGGATTTTACGACCCGTGTTATGACTTTTATTCTGATGTAACCCCAAAGTTGACTTGTTCGAAATTGTTTGATTTACTGTACCGCTAAGTGTAACCACTAATTTAAAGGGAATACGTATTTCGCAACTAATTCGTGTACATTCATAGTCCATCAATGAATTAAAACGCATGAAGCAAAGGCTCCGATCGATGTCAAAATAAAGAGACATAATTCATCAGCTTTCGCAGGTCTGACTTTATTTGATTAGTACGTCCATACGGCCTAACCCAGGGAGCTAGCATGCCAACATATATTTCTAAGACAATGCCTCAATGACTTTCTAATCAAATGACCTGTACATCAGTGCTTATAGCATGAGAGGTTTTGGAGAGAGGTCATTTCTGTCTCTTTATCTACAGTAACTGTGGTCTCAAAGTAATGATCCCACTACCCATTATTGATGACTTGTCTTATGTGTTTTTATTCATGCAGAGGTTGAAACATCAATCGAACCCGGAATTTGAAGTCACTCTTCTTTTTTCTCTAATCAATTTAGTTTTTCTTTGCATATGCAAACCTTTACTGAACTTTTGAGCGGATAAATCTGTACGATATAATGCAAATTCCTTAAACATACGCATGCAACGTTGCAATATCTGGCCTAATAGATGAATTACATTCAAACCTTTATAAGGGGGATCCAAGTCAGTCATCTGTGCCCTCTCAGTTCAGGGATATATTTATCAGAATAGAAAAAATCCCATGTGGCCATGGCCACAGTGTTGTGAAAGTCTAGTCAGCCAAGAAAGGAAGACATATTAAGAGTTAACGATGGAGAGCTTGACCCTGAGAACCATAAAGGGCTCCTTTGCGGTGTATTGAGCTTTCTAAAGCCTCAAGCTTCATTTCACTGCCCCATTGTCCAGAGTGTCTGTGTCACACACCTCCTCTATGTCCTGTAGGCTGGAGGCGTCCGTATCATCCCCACCGCTACTCTCACTGTTCTTGAAGGCGAGGCCGCCCATGAAGGGGTACACGCCCAGACTCTGGGCGTAGAGGTCTCTGATGTTATGGTAAGGGAGCTCCAGGTCGTGTCTCTCGGACGCCTTTTGACTCAGACACAGGCCCTCCTCAATGGCTTTGTTCCTCTGGTAGTACTTGGAAAACTTGTTAAAGATTATGGTGATAGGCAAGGCAACCACCAGCAAGCCGCAGAGGATGCACAGGGTGGCCACCAGCTTCCCCAGCAACGTCACTGGGCAGGTGTCACCATAGCCCACGGTGGTCATGGTGATGGTGGCCCACCACCAGCCCATGGGTATGGTGCCCAGCTCAGTGTCCTCCTCCTCTTTCTCTGCTGAGTAGATGAGCACGGAGAAGATGGAGATGCCCACAGATAGGAAGAGGAGCAACAGGCCCACCTCGTGGTAGCTATGGCGGACAGTAGCGCCGAGCGCACGCAGACCCACCGAATGGCGGGCCAATTTTAGGATCCTGAAGACGCGCATCAGCCGGAGGACCTGCACCACCTTGCCCACGTTCTCCAGGTTCTCGTTCTCCTCGCTGTTCTCATCATCCACCGTCTCAAAGGCCAGCGTGATGTAGAAGGGCAGGATGGAGGCCACATCGATGATGTTCAGGGTGTTGCTGAGGAACTTCCTTGGGGAGGGGGCTACGATCAACCGGATGATGAACTCGGCCGAGAAGCAGACGATGCAGACCACCTCCAGGATGGCCAGTACGGGGTCCTCGATGTGTCTCTCGTTCTCATCCAAGATCTGAAACTCGGGCATGCTATGGACGCACATGGCCACGATGGAGGTGAGCACCACGCTCAGCGAGGCCACAGCGATGATCTTGGATGAGAGCGAATGACCGGGGTCCTCTAGCCTAATCCACACGTAGCTCCGCACCTCGGCGCACCACGCCCCCTTGAACTTCTCCAGGTCCTTGTCCATGGCTGAGAGCTCTTCGAAGGACGAGTCCAAGCTGGGCGGCTGCACGTCGTCGCTTTGGACGTCCCAGTCGCGGTCCTCAATGTACTCCTTGCGCTCCTGGAACCAGTTGCTGCAGCAATCCCCTAAGTGGAGCTCCTGGATGCCCCAGTACTCAATCTCTTGGCTGAAGGAGAAGACGCATACCTCCTCCATGATGTGGATGCGGCCTGTGCGGTAGAAGTTGATCACGCTGATGAAGATGTGGGGATTGCGGTCAAAGTAGTACTCGCGCTCAGTGGCACTGTAGTCGTCGCATAGCTCCAGGATGGCGTCCTCGCTCCGGCAGTGCAGCAGGCGGCCCAGGCGTGTGTGGGGGAAGCGGAGCAGCGTCTCCTCTGCCACCTCGTGCCGGACACCTCCCACGTTGAGGTATACCTGGTCTTCCTCATTTCCGCATCGGTGGAGGACTTGCCCATATCCCATGTTGGTGATGATGAGCCATAGGCCACATGGGCAAGGAGGGGGAAGTGCTGGTGGGAAATGTAGTTTGGGATGATCAGCCGCCGGTGGCTAGCGGTGAGGTTAAGGCTCAAGGGTCCATCTATGAGGAGGAGAAACATTCCAATTATCAATAGTCATTCTACCACCCATTTTAAGTTTAAGGAATAGGGTTGTTCCATGTGATATCAATGACTTTCTGACTGCACCCCTTTTGATTTGAACAAAACCTACCATACATGTTTTCCCCATGGTAGAAGTGGTCGGAAAGTGACTTAGAGCCTGAATGCCATAACCGTTAGGTGATAAAGGTGCTCATATTTCACTCTTTTTTCGCACTGCACCCTACCATTAGACATCCACGTCTTCATCACTGAAAATGATAAACAGATGAGTTTGATATAATTTGAAAGCCTACAAACAGGGTTGCCAAACAATTAGATCCTTTCTTGAATTAAAAAAAGAAATATATATATATATATATAATGTCTTTAACCTTTAACATGAATTATCAAAAAGCGTCAGAGGTGTTTGTACCCACCATCGGTTGAGACACAGCGTGTTCTTGAATAGGTGTCATGTTTTGGCTGATAAATGTACTACAGTGTCAATAAAATGTACATTTCTACTTTAAAATGGTACCACAAAGGTCCACACATCAGATAATGTTGACTTGAGTGGGAATATCCATGGTCTTCAATGAAACTGTCAATTTTGAAACATTCCCATTCAAGTTGACATTTGACAGCGGGTGGATATCTTTCTGGTAGTAATTGGAAGTTCAAATTTCAATTAAATTTCAATGGTGTTCCATCTAAATTGTATTGGTCTGAAGGGATAAGTCCATTCTAGGAATTCTGTTTCTCTGATTGAAATGACACCCACCGTGTATTCAAGAGTATGCTGTCTCAGCCATGAAATGCACAACACAAACACCTCAGATGATGTAAAATAGCGTCTAAGATACAGTACACGACCAAAAGTGTGTTGACACCTGCTCGTCGAACATCTCACTCCAAAATCATGGGCATTAATATGGAGTTGGTTTCCCCTTTGCTGCTATAACAGCCTCCACTCTTCTGGGAAGGCTTTCCACTAGATGTTGGAACATTGCTGTGGGGACTTGCTTCCATTCAGCCACAAGAGCATTAGTGAGGTTGGGCACTGATCTTGGGCGATTAGGTCTGGTTCGGAGTCGACGTTCAAATTAATCCCAAAGGTGTTCCATGGAGTTGAGGTCTGGGTTTTGTGCAGGCCAGTCAAGATCTTCCACAACGATCTCGACAAACCACTTATGTGTGGACCTTGCTTTGTGCACGGGGGCATTGTCATGCTGAAACAGGAAAGGGCCTTCCCCAAACTGTTGCCACAAAGTTGGAAGCACAGAATCGTCTAGAATGTCATTGTATGCTGAAGCGATAGGAAGGGGCCTAGCTCGAACAATGAAAAACAGCCCCAGACCATTATTCCTCCTCCACCAAACTTTACAGTTGGCACTAAAGGGTCTCAGAGGGTTGAGGGGAAGCTCTCGGGAACTGTTGGGGGATCTTGGATGGTTGGTGGCCTGGCTGTTGGGAGCTTGGGCCGGTGGCCAATAGGTTGCTGTTCTGGCTCCCCGATTTGACTTGGTGGGAGATCTGTTTGATGTGCCCCTGGATGGAGCGCTTGACCCTGGTTGCTCCTGTGGGTCGCTCTGGATGGGAGTGTCTGCTAGATGACTGAATGTAATGTAAAATGTTGAGCGGTTTCACAGCAGGTAGATTGTATGTTTTAATATTCAATCAAATCAAATATTTCCCTTCACTGGAACTAAAGCGCCTAGCCCGAACCATGAAAAACAGCCCCAGACCATTATTCCTCCTCCTCCAAACTTTACAGTTGTCAATATGCATTGGGGTAGGTAGCTTTCTCCTGGCATCTGCCAAAACCCAGATTTGTCCGTTGGACTGCCAGATGGTGAGCGTTTCCACTGCTCCAGAGTCCAATGGCGGTGAGCTTTACACCACTCCAGCCGACGCTTGGCATTGCGAATGGTGATCTTAGGCTTGTGTGTGGCTGCTCGGCCATGGAAGCCAGTTTCATTAATTTCCCGACGAACTATTCTTGTGTTGACGTTGCTTCCAGAGGCAGTTTGGAACTCGGTAGTGAGTGTTGCAACCGAGACAATTTTTTACGCGCTACGTGCTTCAGCACTCGACGGTCCCATTCTGTGAGCTTGTGTGTCCTACCACTTCGCGGCTGAGCTGTTGTTGCTCCTAGACGTTTCCACTTCACAATAATAGCACTTACAGTTTGACCGTGGCAGCTCTAGCAGGGCAGAAATCTGACGAACTGATTTGTTGGACAGGTGGCATCCTATGACAGTGCCACTTTGAAAGTCACTGAGCTCTTCAGTAAGGCCATTCTACTGCTAATGTTTACAAATGGAGATTGCATGGCTGTGTGCTCAATTTAATACACCTGTCAGCAATGGGTGTGACTGAAATAGCCGAATCCACTATTTTGAAGGGGTTTCCAAATGCTTTTGTATATATAGCGTATGTGAAAATTTGAAAAATCTGAGTTTACACTTTTGTTTTTGCATAATTCTGTATTACAAAACTTTTTCAGTAAATTATAAAATAGTTTGATAACCCCGTTGGTAAGCTTTCAAATGATATCAAACTAAACCGTTTATAATTTTCAGTAATGAAAACATGGATGTCTCATGGTAGTGTCTGGTATGCAAGAACTTTGAGCACCTCATCTTGTTTTGGTATTCAAGTCCAAAAAGTTAATTTATGATCACTTCTCCCATGGGCAAACATGTTTGGAAGGATTTGTTCAAATCAAAAAGGGTACAATCAGAAAGTGACTGAATTCATATAGAATCAGTCAATTGCTGTATAAACTTATCTGTCCTCTTGAATCAGCCTGGTGTCATAGACTAGACATAGTAAATGTAAATCCAGGACACTGAAATAGTATGATATGTTGTATGATAATAGTATGATATGATACGTTTGGTATGGTTACATAAGACAGAAGGTTACTTAAGGTAAAAATGAAAGTGAAGTGGTTGGTCAGGGTGGATGGGTAGACATATAACAGGAACATCTAGTAACCCAAAGGTTGCAAGTTTGAATCTCATCACGGACAACTTTAGCTGTTAATTAGGTAATTAGAAACTTTTAAACTACTTACTACATTTTAACTACTTAACATGTTAGCTAACCCCTTTCCCTAACCTTAATCCCTTTAACCTAACTCCTAAATTTAACCCTTACCCCTGCCTAGCTAACGTTAGCCACCTAGCTAGAATTCGTAACATATTGTACGTTTTGCTAATTCATAACATATAATATGAATTGTAATTTTTAACATATACGAAATGAGTGGACAGCCACAAATGAATACATACCATACGTGACGTAATATATCATACTAAATGGTGTGTTTCGGATTGATGTACTGAATAATACGAAATGCTCTGAGACCAGGTTGCTTGAATAGCATTCCTAGGACAAATTTGACTGCTTTTAAAACCAATAATATATTACACCATGAAAAGTTTCTGCCCTGAGCCCACCAATGTTTATATCAACATGCAATGGCTAGCATCAATGGGAAGAATATAAGAATAGAGTGGGTGTGTGGTGTGTTGATAGTACTGAATCACCGTTCAATGCCTATCACTTCCTCAAGCAGGCTAAAGTACTAGATTATCACCAAGGGAATCGAATTACAGGCCCTCAGCACCAGAGAAATAGGATTTGACAACAGGATGAAATGGGACTTTACATCGAGCAATTATTTAAAAAATATATCTTAATTTTTGCGGACAACAAACTATTTCGACAAGTGTTATTATGGACCCCTTCATCCGACACGGGACCGCTAAAGGACGAGACTACCTTTAACAACATCAGTGCGTTAATTTTATTTTGGTTAGTCTTGAATGGCGACTAACTTTTATGTCAAATTAAACCTGATAGGCTACAATTGTTTTATTTAGGATATACTTGTTTTTCTCTTTTACATTTGCCTATATACAGTCTCAAATACAAATTAGACACAACAATGTAGGCAATCAATTATATTATATTCTATATTAGGCAAGCATGTTTAAACAAATCGACATGGGCTCCCCGATAAGTTCAACATGATAATAATACATAAAGCATACCTGTTCCTGTGCCCTTTCTTTCCATTAAAATAACTTTACGAGTACTGATTATCCGATTATTCTCATCTCCAAATAAATAGTAGTCCCATGCTTCATAAGGAATTATCCCTAAACCGAAACGTTGTTGGTGCTCGGAGCGCGCCCGCAATAATGATCGGACCGGGAGTGTAGCAGGCTGAATCACTCAGTCCGCTACTCCGACAAGGACGCACCAATAAAAACGGCGCGAGGATTTTGTGGTCCAAAGCCAAGCAATGGTTCCCTTCAATCTCCGAGAGGGGAGGTGCATCGGATTTGGTGGAGATTTTAGCCTTATCATTAAGTGTGGCAAATGTATTTTTAATGCCTCGTTTTTTAGTTCAGTAAAAAAAATCTGTAAATATTTGACCTGCATCGTTGAATTTACCGTTTTCACCTTTAAAACCCGCATGGTGATTGTCTGGCCCACCATTGATGGGCAGATAAGCAATTATGAGTGTCACCTGTTGTGCTGCTATATAAGTATAAGTGTGAGGTGCAGGAACTATAGGGTATACCTTTGGTCAAATATAGTTCACGGCTGTAGCATGGTTCTGATACAAACGAAACGGCTGTTCTACAATGGGTAATTTTCTTGGATCTGGGTTAGTAGCGGGCATAGAATAGTCCTATGTGACTTAAACATTTGACTTGTCTTCATTCTTGTTTTAATCATTTTTCAAATGCCTTACAGGTGGTTTTGCCTATTGATGGTAGCTGGGAGCATACAAGCACAGACACCTTCTACAAGTAAGATTACCATATATATATATATATTCAGACACTAAATGTTTGACAACATTGACTCCCATTTCCAGATGACCTCAACCCTGAATGCCTGGGGAACATTATTTGTTTGATTGTGGATCCCCTTTACAGGAGGTTTGAAGTTGATGTTATTGTCTGTCAGTTTGACTCTTGAATCTCTTTCATAATTCATGCATTGTAATTGTACATGTATTTGAAAACTTATGATTACACCCTCTCCAACCTGTCCAGATGACCTGAAAGTCGTAAACCTGATGCCCAGCCTGGCTACTCTGTGTGGAATGAGCGTGAAAATGGACCTGATGGGCAATGTCATGTTTGCTTCTGTTCTAAGCTGCTTTTCCCGGAACATGGTAACGCTAAACTGCAGTTTTTGCTTGAGCTTCAAATGGGCAATTTGCCATTTATTGTCTGCAAAAAAAAAAATTCTCCAATGATTTTAGGTTAAGACCTTCAGCTCGGTCGAACAGCTAAGGCTGCAAGGAAACCACATGAGCGAGTACTCTGTCAGTGTTGCCAACTTAGCGACTTTGTTGCTATATTTAGTGAGTATTCAGACCCCTCTAGCGACACATTTTCCAAAAAAATCGACTAGTGACAAATCTAGCGGTGTTATTGGAGACTCTGTGAAAGCATGTATCATTCTAACTCTTCTCAACGAGCAGCGGGTGCTGCCGTGGGCCCCGTCCAAAAGCACTCACAGGCGGCCCAGTCCTCACGCAGCAGTCCCTCCCAGCTGCTGTCAGAGCAGGAGATGTTCACCCCTCCGCATCCAGACTGCAAATGAATCGTGCATGCGGGAAGCCTCCGCTGGCTGATCTCGCCCTGGCTTGCATTCAGGGCTGGATGTAAAGTGTTTTTGTCTAAAATAAGTCACTGCATTGGACACACAGCCTCAGTCACTTACTCACCTTGTCCACTGTGTGTGCCTCTGTGACATGAGCTAGCCAGCTAGATGTTTAGCTTATGTCTCAGTTTAAACTGTACACTCAAAAATACAGGAGTGGGAATCAAACCCTGAATTCAAAGGCTGGTTGAAGCTGTTTATTGGAGATGATACATGGGCATACTGCCTGTATTGTAAGGTTGATTTCTACGCCAAACTTAGTGATGTAAAAAAACACATGACAACTCAAACACTTTCGGCAAAGCCTTAACAGTTCCAGCCAAAACAAGCTGCCATTTATGGTTAAAAATTTACTCTGCAAAAAAGGCTGAGGCCACCATGGCATTAACTATCGCTGAACACTGTTCTATGCTGGCATGTGATCACATTGGAGAAGCATGTAGAGCTGCTTTCTCAGACTCCACTGCTGCTACCCACTTCAAAATGCACAGGACAAAGTGCACCAACATGATTAATGGTGTTATAGCACCATACTTTCTGAAAAAGTTGGACGCAGATGTAGGTGACCAGCGTTTCAGCCTCGACGAGTCCACAGATGTAAGTGTTTAAGTACCTGGGGGTTGTGATAAGGTACTTTAGTGACACCAAGCAGACAATTGTATCAACATTTCTGGGGCTTGTTGAGTTGGAGGGAGGAGATGCCAAATCTATAGCCTGTGCTGCTGTTTGAGAAGTGTTGTCTTAAAGAGAAACTCCTGGGGATAGGGACTGACAATGCCTCTATGATGGGGATTAACAATTGGGTCCATAAAGTGCTGAAGGATGAGTATGGCCTCAAATATCTGGTTCTTATTCGCTGTGTGTGCCACTCTCTGCAGCTTGCTGTACGTCATGCTTCCAATGACACCATCCCCCGTAGTGTGGAGTACTTGGTACGAGAGACTTATAACTGGTTTTCAGTGTCTCCAAAGCGCAGGGAGGCCTACAAGGCCATATGAAACCAACTGTGGGGAGAAACCTGTACAGATAACCAAGGTGTGTGCCACACATTGGCTCTCAATTGAACCAGCCGTTTCATGCATTTTGGACCAGTGGGAGGAGCTTAGGCTGCATTTCGCAGTCACCAAGTCCAGTGAACACTGCTACATGGCTGAGGTTTTATACTCCATGTACAGTGATCCTCAAAACATATTGTATCTGACTTTTTTGAAGTCAGTGCTGGGTGAGGTACAGTTGGCATACAAGGCTTTTGAGGGAGAGCAAGTAGATCCTCTTAAGCTACTTGACAGCTTGGTTAGCCTGATCAAGTCTGTGAGCAGCAAGGTGCTGAATCCACTGGCAAATGTTGATGTACTCAAAGGGCCAATAGATGGATACATCAGTCCCAAACCATACCTTGGTTACCTTTTTGAGTCAAAGGCAGCTGAGCTCCTCCACCTTGCGCCTGAGGATGAAAACAATGTCCGAAAGCGGTGTGTAGCCTTCACCATCTCCCTCGCTAATGAGTTGAGGGTGAGACTGCCGGACAACATCGAAGCATTGCAGTACATGTCAGTTTTCAATGTGGAGGAAACTCTAAAGCACAAAAAGAGCCCTGGAGAAATAGCCAAGCTCCTTGGCTACTCCCCTGCAGAGATAGACAAGATTGTCCAGCAATGGCGTGCAATCCGTCTTAGTAAATGGAATGAGACAAAAAACACACTGGGCTTCTGGAGTGAGATTTGGAAGTTCAGGGATGCAGCTGATATCAACCCGTTTCAAGAACTTGCCATGGCTGCTGTGTCTGTATTGTCCTTGCCACACTCGAATGCTGAAGTTGAGAGAGTATTCAGCCAGATGAGTGTGGTAAAAAGCTAACTTAGAAACCGGATGCCCTTGCCAGACCCTTAACTCCATCCTGTACATTTGATATGGACTGAAGCTGTCTGGTGAGGCTTGCTATGAGCACCAGCTGCCTGATAATGTTTTGCAGCTTTTTGGCACATCAGCTGCTTACTCATTTAAGTCAGCTCCCTCAGTTGCTGAACCTGCCAATGTTCATGTTTTAGTGTGACTTGTTGTAGGCTCCTAAGTGGACCATAAGGATAAAAAACAAAACAAATTAAGAAAACAAAAAAACAATTTTTTAAAATTAATTTAAAAACTAAGTAACTCCACCAGAGTGACTCTTTTCGGTCACGTTTGCCGGTCCCAAGCCCGGATAAAGGAGGAGGGTTGGAATTGTGACATTAAAAAAAACAAGAATCGACAGAAGAAAGTTCATTTGTAGTTCTAAACATATTTAGGGTGTTTTTTACTCACTTTTTGTCTCTCCCACGACGTTATTCCTCTCTCCTACAGCGTCCATCACAATTACATGCACATGGACAATTATGCAAATTAGGCGATGACGTCATTTAGCAACTTCTAGCGACTTTTAGGACAGCCAATAGCTACTTTCCTTACTGAGGAGTTGGCAACACTGCTCCTTGTACAGAGTAGGCAAAACCTGTAGCTACACCATATGGGCCTCATGAGAGATTCTGTGTGACCGCACCTACATGGAGGTAAGTGAGCAGAGCATGCCCCAATGGACTACTGGAGGCCAACGTTAGGCCAAAGGCCTTACATGTTCTGTTTTAAAGGCAAATATGCGCTGGAAGCCAAATACTCCATCTACATGTGACTCGGTTATTATTGCAGTACGGTTCTAGAGACATACATCCCTCTACTTTCATATCGCATCAATCATTTCCCATGCAAAATACACACTTGCTGTACACTTAAGTTGCAGCGGACAGTATTTTTCAGTAACATGTTTGTGGCATCAATGTTGTGTACACAGATGTTAGGAGACGCAGATGGCTAATTATCAGAGATGACTGTCTTGTCTGTTTTTTGTAACAAGGCAGTGTGTGAACCTTAACCATACAATGGTATGTAGTAATCAAACCATGTTTTTTGATATGAGATTTTTTGTGTTTCTGAAACTGTACTGCTGCAACTAGTGTTAACCTTTTTTAGAGCAATGTTAACACTAGTCGCTAAACAAAACTCACCTGGCTAGAAGATGTTATCGTCAATAGGCCTTTAAGGTAGTTGACGGCTGACTGGGCTAGCCCCTATGGAGAACTGTCGCGCTTGTCCTAAATGCCTGTAGGAATGATCTGTCTAGCTCTACAAATCTCCACTTTAATTTATTCTGCAACAAAGCAGAGGTCTTGGCTTTTTCTCAACTGTTCTTGATTTCACTCACCACCTCAAAATGCTTACAGAATATGGTCAGAGGAACATTGGCTCTTCATTGCGTTTTTAGGAGAGCATACTCAAATTGATGAGACTATTAAGAAATTAGTTGACTTGATTTCCTATTGTATGGGAGGGAGAATATATTGCCATATACTGTATGGGGAGTAATGGCCTTTCTCCCCTAGGTGTCGGTCAGGAGTCTTCCAGTATTCCAAACCTTCCTTGAGCTTAAGGCAAGGAGCGGCAACCTCAGAGGTGCTGAGGTAGCCACGTTTCTTTAATTCCACTGCAAAATGATAAGTTGGCGCCAAACAATTTGCCTTTAGTAAGAAGTTGGGTAATTCATGTTTCCATTTCCTAAAACAGGATCTTGCTTCAGGATGCATGACAGCAGTGGTCTTCAATCCTAGCAAGAAGGTCATGAAGGTGGATGAGCTCCAAAGAAAGGGCTATGCAATAGGCAACACTCCCACATGGCTAGTGTTGAGGAGCCCTGATAATGCAGAGGAGACTTACCTACAGGATGTAAGTGGACTTCCTCCATCAGCTAACTGTTTATCCCCTTATGTTTTCTATGACTGGGTTGTGTTCAGTAGAGCAAACGTTTGGAAACCGAGTGGCCCTACCTGAACTTGTCAAATTTTTCGCTCTGTGCAACATTTTACTACACAGTGCCCTACTGAGCACAGCCCTGGTGTGGTTGCCCCCTGAACAGATTGCTGGGGTTCCGATGAGGCTGATCTCAACCTTTGAGCAGAAGTGGCTGGTGACTCGAATAGATGCCACTGCTGATTGTCTAACACCAGGTTGAGTGAACTATTGGCACGACTTTCATTTGTTGCTTGCTCTACCTAGGTAGTGTTCAGTTGGGAGTTTTGAAACAAAGAACTACCTGAATTTGTCAAAGGGCACATTTTTTTATTTGCTACAAGGTTCCACTGCAGGGGCAGTGGCCTTCACTGTTTCACTGCAGGGGCAGTGGCCTTCACTCCAGAAATGATCACCTGGTACATGCCCAGGCACCTAGACCCACTGATCTCCTCTGATGCCTTCACCATGTTGGCGGCATACATGGGGATTGATGCCAAGAGACTGGACGCTGAGGAAATGTCTGCCAGAAAATACTACTTTTCAGTCAGTGACGCACTTGTCAGTGCTTTGCAGTAACACTTCTCCCTTTGCCTTCTTTCAGGGGAAAACTCTTCAACCTGTCTTGTGTAAAATGTATCGTATCAAGCAATATTACTAAATTATCACTTGACTATCTAACAGAGCCATATTCAGGATGACCACTACTTCGTCACTTACACCATTGAGCCCATGCTTGAGTTGCTGTGGATTGAGGAGGATGCAAACGAGGACACCAGATATGAAGTCCTCTTCCCTATCACCACACCTCCGATGGCCAGGCCTCCACAAGTTCGCAACTGAGTAAGGTTTAGTTTCAAGGTGATGTTGGGATGCTGTGTCCTGTTCATTAGGCACTGAAAGGAAGACAATGTATTGAAACATGGTGGGATTATCCCCCAAAATGCAGGTTTCTGCTAAGCATTTAAATGATTTATTTTGTGCCAATGAACAAACACGCCCTTGGACGCTGAGCAGCCAGTGTTTGAGTTGGGGACTTTCAACATTGATGTGGAGCTGCTGAATGTCACCTTTCCCATCGGCGTGCTAACTGTTGCAGAGTGCAATGCCAGAGGCTTTAATGTTCAGGAGCACAGATCCCTGGACAACACCTCGAAGACCTTCACAATGGAAGTTCCCTTTTCTGACCCAGTGGTCTTTAAGGAGGTACCTTTTCGCTCTCTAAACACAAAGCCGCATTGCCTAATAGGTATGGGTCAACAAATTGAGCGACTGTCATGCCGTCTTCACATGCAAATGGTGCTTGATTTTATGATGCGTAGTAGTTGAGGAATGTGGCAGCATTGCTTTTTAGAAAGCTTATAACTCGTTTTCATATTCCTCAATGTACTTCACATTATCCCTTGATGTTGAATAGTTACAACGCTATCAGTTGACCAATGCTTTTAACTTACAGTTGAAGTCGGAAGTTTACATACACCTTAGCCAAATACATTTAAACTCAGTTTCACAATTCCTGACTTTTAATCCCAGTAAAAATTCCCTGTCTTAGGTCAGTTAGGATCACCACTTTATTTTAAGAATGTGAAATGTCAGAATAATAGTAGAGAGAATCATTTATTTCAGCTTTTACTTCTTTCATCACATTCCCAGTGGGTCAGAAGTTTACATACACTCAAATAGTATTCGGTAGCATTGCCTTTAAATTGTTTAACTTGGGTCAAATGTTTCATGTAGCCTTCCACAACCTTCCCACAATAAGCTGGGTGAATTTTGGCCCATTCCTCCTGACAGAGCTGGTGTAACTGAGTCAGGTTTGAAGGCCTCCTTGCTCACACATGCTTGTTCAGTTCTGCCCACAAATGTTCTATAGGATTGAGGTCAGGGCTTTGTGATGGCCACTCCAATACCTTGACTTTGTTGTCCTTAAGCCATTTTGCCACAACTTTGGAAGTATGCTTGGGGTCATTGTCCATTTGGAAGATCCATTTGCGACCAAGCTTTAACTTCCTGACTGATGTCTTGATGTTGCTTCAATATATCAACAATTTTCTTTCCTCGTGATGTCATCTATTTTGTGAAGTGCACCAGTCCCTCTTGCAGCAAAGCACCCCTACAACATGATACTGCCACCCCCGTGCTTCGTGATTGGGATGGTGTTTTTCAGCTTGCAAACATCCCCCTTTTTCCTCCAAACATAACGATGGTCATTAATGGCCAAACAGTTCTATTTTTGTTTCATCAGACCAGAGGACATTTCTCCAAAAAGTACCATCTTTGTCACCATGTGCAGTTGCAAACCGTAGTCTGGCTTTTTTATGGTGGTTTTGGAGCAGTGGCTTCTTCTGTGCTGAGCGGCCTTTCAGGTTATGTTGATATTGGACTCGTTTTACTGTGGATATAGATACTTTTGTACCTGTTTCCTCCAACGTCTTCATAAGGACCTTTGCTGCTGTTCTGGGATTGATTTGCACTTTTTGCACCAAAGTACGTTCATTTCTAGGAGACAGAATGCGTCTCCTTCCTGAGCAGTATAACAGCTGAGTGGTCCCATGGTGTTTATACTTGCGGACTATTGTTTGTACAGATGAACGTGGTAGCTTCAGGCGTTTGGAAATTGCTCCCAAGGATGAACCAGACTTGCAGAGGTCAACCATTTTTTTCTGAGGTCTTGGCTGATATCTTTTGCTTTTTTCCCATGATGTCAAGCAAAGAGGCACTGAGTTTGAAGGTAGGCCTTGAAATGCATCCACAGATACACCTCCAATTGACTTAGGCTAATTGACATAATTTATCAGAAACTTCTAAAGCCACAACATAATTTTCTGGAATTTTCCAAGCTGTTTAAAGGCACTTAACTTAGTGTAAACTTCTGACCCACTGGAATTGTGATGCAGTGAATATCTGTCTCTAAACATTTGTTGGAAAAATTACTTGTGTCATGCACAAAGTAGATGTCATAATCGACTTGCCAAAACTATAGTTTGTTAAGAAATGTGTGCAGGGGTTGAAAAACACTTAGGTTGGAGTCATTATCTTGTATGTAAACTTCTGACTTCAACTGTATCTACAGAAAAGACCGGAACAAGGAGTCACATCCTTCACTCTTCAGCTGATCTACGGCCTGGTCATCTTGCCGGAGTACGCCCCTTTCTCTCACCCTGCCGTTGTGTACGTTGTACTGCAGGACGTTGTGTACGCTGTACTGCAGGACGTTGTGTACGCTGTACTGCAGGACGTTGTGTACGCTGTACTGCAGGACGTTGTGTACGCTGTACTGCAGGACGTTGTGTACGCTGTACTGCAGGACGTTGTGTACGCTGTACTGCAGGACGTTGTGTACGCTGTACTGCAGGACGTTGTGTACGCTGTACTGCAGGACGTTGGTATGGAACTGTTTTCTGGACTATGCACCCCTTATATTGACTGTTTCCTCTCGTTAACAATGATTGCCGTGAATGCCATATTTGACTTGAAACCATGTTTTCTTTTTTCCCATGCAGTCTCTGCAAAAGTATTAAGCTGTGTATTTGGAACCTGTTCCCAATTTGCCAGGGTCGTGTTTATTAGGGCACACCATAGAAATCAATGTTTTATCGTGGACAAGTTCAAGTAGTGCCTCCCTGTTTTTGTGCTTTTAGTTCCACCATCAGTCACTGGAAAAAGTTATCCTGATCCGTTATCACTTTGAACTATGGCAACCAGGAGCCCTTCGTGGTTGTGGTTGGGAAGCGGCTGCTGACCAAGGAGCTTGCTCAACAGTATTTAAGAGGGTGACTCAAACATCACTATCACAGTGTGATGACGCTCTCCCTGAACACATTAAGCTAAAATTCTAAATGAAATTGACTAATGAATGCTCAAACTGTTTCCCAGTCTGTTCACTCTTCATTTATCAGGAGCAGACTGGATGTGACTGAATCCCTACAACATTACCATCAAATACTTCACCCTGGCTTGCAGCTTCAAAACTCTAACTGGTTGGTTCTAAAACTAATACTGCAGAAAAATGGCCATGACATGACTACCAAACCTGGGTTCAGATAGTAATTGTTTTCTTTAAGCTGAGCCTAATTGTAGTGCCAGATGGGCATAGACTTTACTTCTGGACTGTTGCCCTGTGGTAGGCAAGCTCAAATGAAGCAAGTATTGGAACATACTATTTGTTTGATACCTGATGGCTACCTGTCCTTTGCCCCAGAGTGTTTCTCTAACGGGACGATGGCTGCACTGGCGGTGAAGGTGGAGTATGCTCCCAGTCTGAACCCTAGTCAGCTGAGCCTGAGTGACCCTGCCTGTGGCCCCACCTACAGCGATGACCGCTTTGCCTACTTTCACTTCACTGTCAACTCGTGTGGCACCACCCGGAAGGTACAATTACCCTGAGTTGATGGGGACTGTTCCCTTCTACAGGCCCTAAAGTAAATGCTACTCTTATAGTTCATCAACAATGTCACGCTGTATGAGAATGAATTCTCATTGCCAGACGAACTTGAGGGGAAGACAAACGCAGAAACTTAAGACTCAGAAGAATATCAGTTAGTGATTCCACAAATCATAACATTTATAATTAATATTTGTATGCTTTTATCGCCAGTTGCTCAATACTCTAACCTCCATCGTCTACCAGTCATAGGCTCTGGAAGTAGGGGTGCTGCAGCACCCCCACCCCAAACATCTTCCTGTGGCAGTACTACCAGTGAAGGCATGTTTCCCTTAACCTAATGAGGGATGGTAGAATACTTGACTGTCCTGCTGCTACGTGGTCAATGTCACCGACACGCTTTCCTTCCTCACCAATGAGACTGGGAACGGTCAGCTTATATTCAGAATGAGACTCACTCATGGTAAGAGTGCACTAATTTCAATTTGACTCCTGGCCTCTACATTTTAGTCAGTCCTGATCTGAGGATTGAATATTCCATCATTTGCATAAACTTAGCAGGTCTCCTTCACTGCATTTATAATCTTGATAAAGTGCAAAAATGTAAGCAGTATGGTCAAGGCTTAATCTTGCCTTCTGATTTCCTGGGTGGAAATATTTCCAACCTGTAATGCTTCCACTTATCCAACCAGCTCCGATCTGCAGGAGTAGTTATGGAGTAGGTGGTTGGTGAATTCAGCAGAAGCCTCTTGTTGATGTAGCATTTGCTATAGATTGGTCATGTTTATTGGGGCACAACAGGATATGAAAATGAGCATTTCTTATTGGATAAGTTCAGGTACCTCCCTGTTTCATGAACACTCCCCCCTGGTTTTCTCTGTGTTCCAGATGCCTCGTTCCACCAGGAGGAGGACTACCCAGTGGTGACATACCTAAGACAGCCTCTGTACTTTGAGGTGGAGCGTACCAGGTCCACTGACCCCAAGGTGGCGCTATTGCTTGACCACTGCTGGGCCACGCTCAACAAGGACTGACTCACAATCCAGATGGAATCTCATTAATGGGTAACTTGTTCTATTTTTGACCCAGATAAGTGCTTTGGGTAGTGGGTTACTTTGGATTTAATGCTGACTTAGCGTTCCAACCCAGATGTTCACTTTTTTGGAGTGCATTATTTTGATCTAAATGAACATGGTTGTGATCAGAATATGTAGGTATGTTAACTCCTTGAACCTGCTTTGTAGTATACCCCCTCAGGTAGGGCCAGCCTTAAGAGGCTATTTCTAAAGAATTCAGACCAAACCACCATAGGACTTCATACACAAGGTGGTTTTGGTTAGTTTTTTTATTTGTCTGCTTAACTTGGTTCCTGTCTCCACTGGCAGCTGTGAGAAACCGGAGGCTCTGTACTGTGTGGTCTTCCACCCAGTGGTGGCTGACTCCAGTCAAACAACTGAACTAACAGGTTTCTCTCGCAACAGGGCAAAGACCTCACAAAGACATCTGAGGAGCATCGCATATGTTTCATCTGGACAGGTTCTTCGTGTGTAAATGTCCTAAGGTGAGGAAAGTTCAAATAAAGTGTTCGACATTATTTGGTTTGATTCACTTGCACCTCAATCTATCAATTGCTCTAATTTGGCTTTTCATCAGGCATGGCAGTGTGAGTGGGTCAGAAACAGTAACTTAAAGATTAAGGTAGCTTTAATGCTCATATGGTTATTTGCATTCAACACCAAGGCATATACTTTAGTCATCTGACATGTATAAATCAACCCCTTTTGTAATTCTGCAACTCGGAACCAGTTTTAAGCTGCAAACCAATTTTCCATCTGAGGTAAAAGTAACTTTAAAATAAATATTTGGTATAAAAGCAGAACAGACTTCCAGTGTAGTAGGAAGAACTGACTCAGTGTTCCAGCATGTTGTTCCCCCAAAGTGATGCCAGCAGGGTGGTGACGCTGAGCTCCAAGGCTGTGGATGGATGCGAGCTCTGACTGCAGCGGTGTTGGTCTTTCAATTTTGGAAGTAAACCGATTCCAATTTCTCTTCTGAGGCATGTAGAATTGGCATTTTGGTTTACTTCCTGAATGAACTTTACCTTATTTGACGGTCCATGCATTGAGTTTACTGATGTTTAGGCTTTTAGTGCTGCTGAGTCCCAGGGTGAGACGGCGTGGAGTACTGGTATCTAGCCCGAGGCAGCATGTGATGAGTCGGGTCAGTCAATACACCAGTCAGTGCTGCAGCAAGACTGGACTCTGTTGGGATACTCCCTGTGAGGTGTACACAGTAAGGGTGGTACTGCGGGATAAGGTGATCCTCTGTGCACATGCTGTGACACTATCCACTAACAGTTGTCATGACGTTGGCCTGTGGGTAAGGTTTATGACCCCCACCCCATAAATACCTTTCTCCCTTCCCTCTCTGACTCTACAGAGGAACTCTTGAATAGCCTTTGTTAAACAGAGAGTCTGGGAACATCAAACAAGTGGAGGGAAAGGAACCATATTTCGGTAATAGAACCAGTTGAAAATATGCGTTGGTACTTAATGAATATGATGTCAGTTCAGTTGTCATCTGAGACATTATGACTGATGACAAACTGTATCTGGGAAAGTCTACACATTAGTTATCAGATTCACATGGAATTGTGCAATTTAAATGAAACTATTTGTGAAAAGATTAAATGTAATTTTAGCTTCCAAATGAGAGAATTGGGTTTTCATAAGATTAGAGCTCTGCTCAATCAGTGGCCCTCCCCTGTGAAGAGACATGGGTTATAAACTATGAAACACACCCTTCTCTCCCTCCACTATATAAGCCCTTGACGAAAATGTAACCTGTTTCGGGTACATTAGGACGATGGTCCGATGTCAGAAGGATTCAGATAATAACTACAGAACGAAGCCAACCTCAGCGTGAGCTTTGGTTGCGAATGGTATGAACTTTTTACTCTTATTCGCTACAGAAGTGATACCTCCTAGCCGTTGAGTTAGTAGCGGCTGCTGTAAACGTGGGCTATGAGGGAACAGACAGTATCCCGTTCACCACACAACGACGACACTACAATGTATCCCGTTCACCACCAGAGACACTCTTCAAAGGACAAAGGACTCTGTTGGGCAACATGGCTTTCCATCTACCACCAACCTATTGAAGCGCAGCTCAGAGTAAATATTTATTGCATTTTCCAAATGGGCGGTAATATAAAATGTATAAGATTCTGTATTTACGATAGAGTAGCTGCCTACGGCCCGATAGAGACATCGCTTCTCCCCGTGTTCTTCAGTTCACGCAAATCCAACCCCCTTTTCTTTGTGTAACCAGCTGTCATATCTGTTCTGTCCGCTAGGGACGTTTTCCTTCATGACATAATTTGTAACCAAGGTATGATTCATTCTGTGTATATGTAATTCTGTGTGATTAGTTAGGTATTCAGTAAATAAATAATTTGTATTGCTGATTCAACTTGTTAGCCAGGGTTCGTGAAGATAACCAAGAATTTACAACTTTCAGATGAGACTGAAATAAGGTGCCGATTAATATTGACTGCTATTGATGTAAAATATTACTAGGTCTTTAAGAGTTTATTCGGAAGATAACTGCTCTATAAATATTATTTTGTGGTGACCCGACTTTCTAGTTAATTACATTTACATGATTAGCTCAATCAGGTAATATTAATTAGAGAAAGGATTTTATAGCATGTCATGTCACTTAATCCAGCATAGCCAAAGACACGACACAGTGTTGCTTTTTCCTTCCCGACAGTTGTGCAAACTCCTGTTGAGTCTTTCAAGGTGAATGCTGCTCGTCAGAGGGTAGGACCTGGAAATGTAAACGAGTGGCTACTTTTCCCAATCTAGACGCACACACTACAGCTTATCACTAGTGTAACACATGATCAGTATTCCTGGCAGATGCCCTCATCCCATGCTATTGTGCGTAAGACAAATTCATCAACGACTCAAAGTTGGCCGTTGTGGGAGTGACCTTACTGAGTAAAGTGTTTCATTACATTTATCACAACTGTGGCTCTGTGCTTGTCCACAAGCACAGAGTTATATTGTAAAGTATATCTGTGTTTGTTATATTGTAAAAACATTTTTTAGGTTAAATCATATGTTAAGAGTAGAAATGGGCAGTGTTTGACTTTGGCTGTGTTAAGACTACCACAGGTTTACGGGGAAGGTGTGAGGTTGGTAGATTAAACCTATGCGCTGGTAGTTTCTGCTAATCCGAATACAAAGTTTGAAAGTCCACCAGACTACTTGTTACGAATCCCTTTGGCCCGACAGTAGGGGGGGATGGTAACGAGACCCGTAACATAACTCATGCAAAGTGTAACAGTGACAAAGTAACGGTGAGAACGAAATAAGACAACTTAATTACCGTCAAACACTCAGGGTTTATTTCTAAACACACGGTAAAAGGGGGGCAGGAAAAGGGGCTGAGCTGGACCCAAGGAAAGAAACAATAAGCATCCAAAACACCCCTAAGTTAGACTAGCCTATTTCAACAACAACTAACCAAAAATACAGTGGGTGGTCCGCCCAGTTCTAACTAGTGTATTTAACAAAGTTTACCTACGGGTAGTGTAAGCCCATGGGCGTCTTATCTTGGTTACCCCCTTTTCCCACCATCAAACACTCACACACCATAACCAAAACCAATACTCACAGGTGGGGACAAAGTGACATGTAGATGCTAAACCACACAATGGATCTACAGACATATGGCATTGACAGAGAGATTGAGCTCTTGAGAAAACAACTGCCAGGGGTTTTAAACCAAGGGAAAGGAACTGTGATTGGGTAGGAGAAAAGGAGCAGGTGTCTTCTGATTAGCGACTGATTGGGGAATGATGATTGTCACCTGTGAGTAGGGGAGAAGGAGAGAAAAGAAACACACAGGATACACACAGAATACTTGTATCCGTAACACTACTCTTCACATCTGGGCGGAGTATCAACTGAATATTCATGAATATAAACTTCACTGATTGGTAGCTGTTCAATAGACAACTTTCCAAGTCAAATTTGCACTCAATGTATGGTCCTGCGTGACAAATGCACAATTACACTTTTTGTGACTATTGTAATAGTCTCAAAGGAAAACAAGTGGGTGACGTCAATGACACTTAGCGTCGAAGGTTCCAGGATCGTACCCTTTCAATTTTCGCCTAAAATAACATACCCAACTCTAACTGCCTGTAGTTCAGGACCTGAAGCAAGGATGTGCATGTTCTTGATACCATTTGAAAGAACACTTTGTAGTTTGTGGAAATGGGAAATTCATGTAGGAGAAAACACTATCTGGTAAAAGAAATGCTTTTTTACACCTTTGAAATGCAAGAGCAAGGCCATAATGTATTATTTCAGCTAAGGTGCAATTTAGATGTGTGTGCAAAGTTCCAGATTGATCCAGTGAAGCAATACTGGACAATATTTTGTATCAAGTCTGCTCAAATGTGCCGAATTGATACATTTTCAAGTACATAACTATAGAGAACATACAAAAATGATATGGTAATACATTTAAGTTCACACACTCCCAGGAATGTCATAAATGATGGATCATTAGCTTATACATTAACTTTCACACATCTAGATGGTGGGTGTGGAGCCAGAGACAGCAAGGGTTCAAACTGTAGAACCCAGTTCCTACATTTGAATATAACAATTTATTTTATAAGACAAAACTATGCCACATTTTATTTGTGGGACCCTCAGGATGACAAATCAGAGCAAGGTTACTGAATGTAAGTACATTATTTACCTTCAGAGGTGAATGTATCAAACCAGTTGCCGTGATAAAAGTTTTTTATTGTTGTGCACTCTCAAACAATAGCATGGTCTTTTTTCACTGTAATATCTACTGTAAATTGGACAGTGCAGTTAGATTAACAAGAATTTAAGCTTTCTGCCCATATAAGATGTGTCTATGTCCTGTAAAGCTTGCTGTTACTTACAACTGTCATGCTAATCACATTAGCGCACATTAACTCAATTTACCTGGTATAGGGACACCCATCATGTAGAGGTTAAAGGACTTAGTATATTTAGCCCCTAGTCCTGCAATGAAGTCATTGCAGATTCTTTATAATTTGCCTAAAATCCAAAATGGTGTCATATCCAATATGGCTGCCATAACATTTAGAGGTTAAATCACCTGTAAATATGAATTATGTAACACTCATGCCTCAAACACCTGTCTGCTTTTACTGTAAGTAGTGTTCTGTCTTAAGTGTTTCATAAGGGCTCTTGGTATATCAAGAGAGTGGCACTGCCATACCTGTTTGAATAGCTCAAGCAAACTAGTTTTTCAGTGTGTTTATGTTTTAATCTCATTCACACTTGCAGGATATTATCATATACGTCTTTCACAAGCACAGTAGAATAACTAAGTTACAGGAAAGCAACCTGTAATACCACAGTCAGCCAATCTAGTACCCTGACTACACCCGACGCGAGCGTTGCAAAATAAATTTAGAAATCTATATTATTCAATTATTGCACCCACACTGCTCACGTGCGTCAACAAGCATCTGCGTTGCCAAGGGCTAAAATAGAAGTCAGTTCTATTTGTGACGCAGATCGCGGTGCAAGTCCTGACTCTCCCATCTCCTCATTGGTTTATAGAAGCAGATACCCACGTGCCATCTCCTCATTGGTTATACCCACGTGGGTGATTGAAAGACGAACTGTGTTGTCGGACGTCGTGGTAATACTATTGTAACGACCCTGGGTTTATAAGCGCGGAAATCGACTCTGCCGCGGGAGCATGCTTTTGCGGCACAGTCGATAGCGCGCCGGACCTCGGGCTAGAAGGTCGAGGGTTCGAGACCTCCTCCCTGCTGTTTCATTACATTGGTGTCAGAAGTGATAGGACCTTGCATCCACGACAGTGCGTGTGCTTGGCCGGTGAGCGCGTTCCTGTAAGACGTAGAGTCGCAAGCTAGCGTGAGGACGCGCTCTTTGAAAGGAGGGAGTAGTGTAATGAGCCTGGGTTTATAAGCGCAGAAGTCGACAGTCGATAGCGCGCCGGACCTCAGACTAGAAGGTCGAGGGTTCGAGACCTGCTCCCTGCTGTTTCATTACACTATGAAAGTTTAGATGCCAATCACCATATAAGTTCAAAGAAGAAACAGCCTGGAAGTAGGAGAGATGACTAGAAACGATTCGGTTGACCGTTTTATGTGTGGATTAATTGTCGGAGTAGAGGACCTTGTGCATTTCAGGTAAAATAACTCAATGTTTATATCCCAGGATAAATTAGCTAGCAACAGCAAGCTAGCTAAATTGGACAAATTAGCTAGCACTTTGCCATTAATGTTTAATGCTTTTCGACCTGTCCTCAAATTCATGTAATTGGTTCAGAGTTTATTTAGATATTTTAACCTGTGTCATGATTGCGTTTGGTGTGGGGGGACAAAATACATGTATGCACGATGGCGCACACGCGCAGCCGGTTTGGGTTCCGTGTGAGAGTAGGGTGACCAGACATCCCCGTTTTTGGTGGCCTGTCCCCAGCTCCCAGCTGTAGCTGTCCCCGTTTTTAACTGTGTGTTAAAAACAGACCGCAATGTGAAATAATACTTTACATAACAAGAAAGATCAGGCAGCAGATGCTACTGGTTGACGTCTCAATCGCGTTGTGCTTGTTTTGTCGAGCAGAGGGGGCTGCTCGCTATAGCAGCTTCATTCACTCTTCTTCTACTAACTACTTGCTCGAGCTAGTTTTAGAGAGAACTGCTGTGGAAACTCGGCCAGAAGCTAGTAAGTGTCAAAGTGAATCCACAACATCACCACAAACGTCTTTTCAAGCCAGGTAAGTTACAATCGTTTGAGATACTAGCTAGTAATGTTATGTCACAATTTATTATATAGATAGCATAACATATTTAAAACCTTATAGAGCAGATAATCTATCTAACATTAGCTATGTAGACTTAGTTAGTTATCTAGCTAGCTAGCTACTGTCATGGTAACGTTAGCTAGGTTAAAAAACATTCACATGCGTTGGGTGGGCTATTTTGAAATTATATTAAATGAATGCACAATTAATTGAGAATATTTATTTGTAGATTACAATTTTAATGGTTTGGCATTATAATAAGTAGTTTGAAAATATAATTTAAAATGTTCATGGATAACATTAGCATAATGTTTTCTGTTAGAGTGGAGATGAAGGAGAAGACTGGATGAATGAATGAGATAGAGGAAAGGTAAAGATATGATTACAGAGCCCGCCAATTATTCCAAACAATGTTTTTGAGATGAAATACAAAAATGATGCAAGCAATGGGAATCTGTTAACCAAAGTATTTGATCTAATAGTGTATTATTTATTATTACAGATTGGAGAGGAAGGAGAAGGAAAAATGAAGGGCGTAAAAAAAGTGAAGCGAGGAGAGTAGAAGAGTGAGGTGGAAAGGTGAAGGAAAGGAAGAAAGAGAAGGAAGACGAGTGAAGAAAAGAGGAGAGAGATTGGAGAGAATAAAAAGTTAAGAGTAAGAAGAGTGACACAAGGAGAGTGAAGAAGAGCAGACAGAGGAGGTACAATGGTTCTTTCCAAGAAACAGAAAATGCCATTTTAATGGCAACATGATGAGAATTTCCGTTTATATGCTCAGGTTAAGACGATAGAATGGTTCACAGAAACCTTTGTATTTCCTCTTTTTCCAATTGGCAGCGGGGGAAGAACGGCAGTGGTAGAACATCAACAGACGAAAAAGCCTCTCTGATTGGCCGTGTTGGTATGCCCTCTGTCACCACATTCTTCAAGAAGGTAGAGCCTTCCCAAGAAGAATATGGTTTAGCTGTGCAGGAGGGTGTCTTTGCATACCGCACTATGCGATGCAATCATAGTTACAGATCTATGGACTGCACAGCACAACTCTCACTGAAGCTTTATGAGCCAAAGTTTACATGTGCTAGGACAAAATGTGACGCCATAGTGAGTAAAATATGATGGCAGCACATCTGTGGAAACAAAACTGCTTGATTTTGTTGAATTGAAAGGAGAAACAGCAGAGGAAATTGCAGCTGAGATCCTGGTGGTCATCTAAAAATGTAACCTGGAAAACATTCTCTGCCGACAACATAAATACCAACTTTGGAGGACTGAATAGGCTGGGGAGGGTTAATGTCCATACCAAAGTTAAAAAGGCTCTGCAGCGGGAGGTGATTGACTTAGGTTGTCCTGCCCACATCATTCATAACACGGCCAGAACAGCTTTGGATATGATTCCCCTTGATGTTGATTACCTGCTCACAAAGATATTTTCACCGTCAGAGTAGAAAGACTGAAGAGCTTTTGTGAGTTTGTTGGCCAGGAGTACCATAACATTTTAGGACACTGCAATGTTCGCTGGCTGTCCATGCTCCCTGCTCTAGAAAAGGTGCTGAAAATGTATGTGCCATTTGAAATCCTTTTTTCTTTCTGAAGACAAATGCCCTGTTGTCCTGCGAACAATGTTCGAAGATCCACTGGCTGGCCTTTGTCCATGGAAACCTGACCATATTCAGTGACATGATCAAGATGCTTGAAGGCCAGGACCGCTGTGCTGTGGAGTCAACTGCAATTCTGAGAAACGTTGAGGCAAAATTGACTGCAAGACATGATGACAACTTCATTCCAGTTTTGGTCAGAGGACTTCTGAGAGAGCTAGAGGAAAATGGAGCCATGTCTAAAGAGAGCTTTCTCGAAACATCCCAATCATTCTTCACTACGGCTGTGAACTACTTGCAAGCATTGGGGAAAGCACACAAATAATCTAAAAGATTTACATTGTCTCCTTTTAAAAAGGCAACCTCAGCGTGAAGAGATCCAGAAGGCAGCAGCCACACTGCAGGAAAAATGCCCCAATGTGACCATCAATGAGGATTCATTGTTTGACAAGGTTACTGGCCTGCAAGAGTTCCTAAATGGGGGATCGCTTGAAGAATGGAAAACATCTGAGACAACGCTTAGTCAGATATGGAGCATGGTGGTTACACTCTTCAAAGAGAACGACATCCCACACACTAACCTGGCTAAATTAGCGTCTGTTGTCATGTGCTTACCTGGAAGTAATGCACCAGTCGAGAGAGTGTTCTCCTAAATGAATGATATATGGACAGCAGCAAGAAATAGGTTCACTGTTCCGACCTTCAAGGCCATGCTTATTGTGAAGACAAACTTCATCCTCCCCTGCCAGGAGTTCATGGAGAAGCTGGCCAAAGACACAGCAATCCTGAAGAAAATACATTCTTCTGAAAAATATACAGATTAGGTTGGTATAAGTATATTATGTAGTTACCAATCTCATCAGCATCTTATTTCTTTATTATGTTAAGTATTTCACATATACTATTGTCTGTTTTTTAAAATTTTGCTCATGTTCTCTTCTGCTCTTATTCTACCCAGACTACCAGGACCACTGACTGGCTGTTCAGATCGGACAGTTCTGTCTTGTCTGTAGGGTTTCTGTAATATAGTTGTTTTCTCTTTCTATCACAGTGTGCCTGTTAGATTAAATACATGAAACCGGAATTGTCCCCCTTTTTTTATTTCATAGATAATAACATTGGATATTTTAATGGTATATTGACCGCCAAACTGGAAATGTCCCTGGGTTTTTTTCTTCGGAAATCTGGTCACTTTACTCTAGCGATGCCCAATCTAGCAATTTCCCCAATAAAACGACATGTGCAAGGTTGATTCAGTCTGAGGTGACAGGTCATGACTGTGTCCTATCAGGGTGAGAAGACAAAGTAGCCAGTAGTGGTTGTAGTTCTGGAGCCTGACCAGGTTACACAGCTAACAGTAGTGGTTGTAGTTCTGGAGTCTGACCAGGTTACACAGCTAACAGTAGTGGTTGTAGTTCTGGGGCCTGACCAGGTTGCACAGCTAACAGTAGTGGTTGTAGTTCTGGAGCCTGACCAGGTTGCACAGCTAACAGTAGTGGTTGTAGTTCTGGAGCCTGACCAGGTTGCACAGCTAACTGGTCATTCTGCGCAAGCTGCAGCAACAAGAGCAGTATCATTCCTGTATGTTTGACAGGGTATTCAGGGCTGTGTGGTGATCAATTTCCATTTCTACAACATTTGGGTGCAGGCACTCAACAAATGCAGCTTGCATGCCAACGAGACCCATTGACTAACCAGAATGTTATCTCAGCCTGAATGATGCTGAGGATACTCCAGTAGTGGAATGGTTGGTTGTCTGGTTGTGAAGGAGTCTGTGAAAGGGCTGTCACAAACATACTTGCCTTTCGATGCCTATGTTTTTTTATGTTGAATATGGCCAAGTCCTGCAGGTCATGTCCTACATATCTTTATATTCCTTTGGAAGTCGGGATGAAAATGTAGCCGGTATTAACTGTGGGTGGTTGGCATTGATTACTTACTGGGGCACGCCCAGCAGGAAATGTGGAGAGTGGCAACCTGTGAGAGTGACCTCCAGTTACTTGGAGGTTAGTGTAGCTTGGTTGTGAGGGACATAGCACAGCTCCATATACATTTGAAGATGATCCCTGGGCTTTGATGGACAGTTAAAGGGTTGCAAAGGAGGTGGAGCTGATCAGGCATGGTGCACAAAGACCACTATATCCCAGTCAATCCCCAGCCTCCATAAATAATCACATACAGCAAGTTTGACCATCCTAAGCGGCCTCTTGTTCGTCATAAAATGGCATGTCCTTATAGGGATGTTGGAATTACTGCAGTTTCACAGACCAATGCATGAGTCACCCCAGCATGAGCTCATTCTTCACATGCTAGTCCAGTTCAGGTGTCACATGGGCTGGTCAGCTATGGTTGGTAGCAAAATAGTATGAGGCCAATGTACACAAGCAATTTGTGTCTGTTGAATGGCCTGACATGGCAGTCCAGTCTCTCTTTCTAGTAACTGCCTGATGGGAGGAGTGGGCCTATGGAGAATAGTTCTAGGAGATTCTCAATAGTATTGACATTGGAGTGGTGCAATTCCAATGACATTAAGTTGATGGCATTTCTTGTCAATGAGTGTCATTCTGGTTGCATTCTAATACACCTTAATGTCAACATCTACAGCAACTCCAGGTCCAGACAGCCAGGATGATGGACATGACTGTCTGGAAGACGCAATGTGCCAGCTCAACCGGAACAGGATAAGAGTGCACCGGAACATCCCAATGTGCATCACAAATGCAGTGAGCCAGCGGAAGGTTCTGTTGGATTCAGGCAGACGTTTTAGGCTAGCAATGAATCAAAGCTCACTTCTAAATAATGAGGTGACTTAAGAGCCCAATCCTGGAGGCACAAGTTATACTACAGTGGGGGCAAGTTGTATAGCTAGGGAGAGGGTGTCCGAGTCCAGGGTTGGATTCTCTTTCGTTGGAGCCTCCCAGTTGCCTCATTGATCCTCAGACGCTCGTGACTTGGATTGCCTGGTTTTGCCATGCCAAGCAGTCTACCTTTTTATAAATCCAGACAAAGGTGTTTGAGTGTAAATGGTGGGCATGTTGGATTACTAACAGTTGAATTACACAGAAATAGTCTTAAGTAGTGGTCATACGTGTACAAATCAGGTGATTAAACCGCCATTTTGGGCACCATAATGGATTTGGAGTGAAGTCTGGGGGGGGCCCTAACTTAATTGGAAGAAGCTGAACATAAAATCCACAGAGCAACCTTTTACTTAATACGTTTTTGGTGTCTGAGCTTGCCTTAGCGCTGATTACAATAGCCACAACATCCAAACCCTTTAGTGTATGCGTTTGTGTCAGGCAGGACCGTACAGCACTGAGAGCAAATTTGACTTGACAGTAGTCTGTTTTCAACAGTTACCAAAAGGCTTACATTCATCATAAATAGTCATAGTTATTTCCTCCTATTGTATCTGTGTTTACAGGTCTATATTTCCAATATGCATTAAGATATGTTTGTATGTAGGGAAGACAACTGACTCCTTGTATTCCACATTGTAGCAATATCAGAGCTTGTACTTTTGAGTTACATCAGCTTGTGGCTCACCCCCCTTCCAGCCATGCATCATTCTGCACGGTTTGACTTTAGGTGGTGTGTCCCTATTTATCAATTTAACCCCTTTCAGTAAAACATTTACACAACCATCCATTTCATATATGGGAGACTTGAGATATGGAAAAACATGGTTGTGCTTTGTTGTACCTGGTGTAGGGATACCTCAAACGAAAGCCTTTGAGTATTGGGCACTAGCGTTCTAATGATAACTATGAAACTGAAAGACTCAATACATCAGTAGTTGATGGGAAAAGTTTAGTACAATGCATATAAAACATTCAACCTTCACAGAACAAGGCAGCAAGAAGCAGACTAGCCTCTACTTGCGCTAGTCTGTTGTACAGTGCCTTCAGAAAGTATTCACATCACTACTTTTCCCACGTTGTTACAGCCTGAAACTTAAATTATAGAGATTTGTCACTGATCTACACAACACCCCTTAATGTCAAAGTGGAATTTTGTTTGTAGAAATGTTTCAAATTAATAAAAAATGAAATACTGAAATGTCTTGAGCCAAGTATTCAACCCCTTTGTTATGGCAAGTCTATGTAAGTTCAGGTGTATAAAATGCGCTTAACAAATGAGTTGCACGGAATCATTGTGTTCAATAGTGGTTAACCTGATTTGAATGACTAATCATATCTGTACACCACACAAAATTCTGTAAGGTCCATCAATCGAGTAGTGAACTTCAAGCACAGATTAAACCATAAAGACCAGGGAGGTTTTCCAATGCCTCGTAAAGGGCACCGATAGGTAGATCTAAAAAGCTGAATATATCCCTTTAAGCATAGTGTAATTATTAGGTTTTGGGTGGTGTATCAATACACCCAGTTACTACAAAGATACAGGTGTCCGTCTTAATGCATTTGCCAGAGGGAAAGGACACTGCTCAGATTGAGACCAAAGGTGATTTTTAAACAGTTATGGTTGTGATAGAACTTATGGGTCAACATTGTGTTCCACAATACTAACCTAAATGGCACAGCCACGGGAGGGCAATGGCGCAGCCAATCAAAATGAGTTTCCCCCACAAAAGGGCTTTATTACAGATAAATACTCAGCACCCTCAGACAATCCCACAGGTGAAGCCTGATGTAGGTCCTGGGCTGGCGTGGTCTGCGGTTGAGGCTGGTTGTATGTACTGCCAAATTCTCTAAACCGGTAGAGAAATGTTAAGTTTGGTGAACATTACTGCAAGCAACATGACATGTGAAGGAAGCGTGCAATTGTGGCATCTGTTCATTTTAGGGGCCTTTTGTCCCCAGCACTAGGTGCACCTGTGTAATGATCATGCTCTTTAATCAGCTTCTTGCTATGCCAAACCTCATGTTAATCTTGGCAAAGGAGAAAATGCTCACTAACAGGGATTAACAAGTGCAAAAACTTATACGCATATGGAACATGTGACCTTTTATTTCAGCTCATGAAACTTTACATGTTGCATTTGTCCAGTATTTTTAATCAATTTTTAATTCAGGCAGTGAAGTAGATTAAATCAAGGGGTAAGACTACTTTGAAGGCACTGCGTATGAGGTAGCTGGATACTTTGTGGACCTATTTTGAAGAGCAGGCTAAGGCCTAGTTCTGTGACAGCATGGCCTCACTTGCACTTGATGTTCACTCACATGGAGTACAGAGAATGAAAACTGAAAATGGACATTCTTTCTAATCAAAGTGGGACTGGAATGTGAAATAATCAAGATTATGTACATGTAAGGTGTAAAACATTGGGACTACACATTAGGAAATAAATGCAGTAAACTGATTAAGAATGTTAGCTTTAAGGTATGAAGCATAGACTTGCGCTTAAAGGACAGGACCTTTTAACCCACATGGCTCAGCTATGTTTTCTGGCCATACATCGGGTCTGGGGTCAATTTCATTTTAGGGGAACGGAACAATAACTAATTGGCGATGCGATTTGTTGAGGCAAGGTGTGAGTGGCATGCTTTACTTGGGCGGGGGCTCAGAGCAGAATATCTTCACTTCCTAATGTCTGAGCGCCTGTTCCTCAGAATATTAGCACAAATGTATATGAGCGCCTGCATCAGTACTGCCACCTTTTAGGCCAAGTCCAGCACTGGTGAGTGGGACTGTCCATTGACAAGTGATTGAACAGTAATAGGGCCCTCCTAGCCAATGACTTTTCCCTAGAAGCCGAGTTACTACAGCTGATGTCAAACAATAGCCATGGTTGAGGAACCGGCAATACATCTCAAATGTTTGTTCAAGTAGCCTGACATCCAAAATGAAAGAGCAGTACCCATTTTAGTTAGACGTTTCCTGAAAATGCGAGTCAGATTTAGTAACGAGGCAGTAGACAACTTGGCCTATTGAAGTGCTTCACTGCCACATTACAGCTTCCCTTCCATTTTGAGGGGAACCAAAATTGGCAATTGAGCAGGCATCCCATTACTCAGCACAATAACGCTGGTACACACGGAACTTATGTCGAGGAAGACTGGCCATGTCAGACAATCTGGAAGTAATTCAAAGCCTACCTATAGGGTAACAAACATTGGTCCTTCCAGTGCCAGCCAAATACATTTGCACCCTTACATTAATTTGAATTATGCATACATTGGGTTGTCAATTACAAAACACCTTTTCAATGTTCAGAAAAATAATTGGTGGCAAAATTGGCACCCAATTCAGCAGCACCAATTTGCAAAATTGGGTGGAGACTTCAGTTTGATGGGATTCAGACATCACAGGAAGTCAAGTGTACTAACAATTGCTAGGTGCTTGTGTTTAGGTTATCCTGCTGGAAGACACCGTCAGACCCCGTTTAGACAATTGGAAGACAATTAAAGGGGTTGCAGTGTACAATCTGCCAATTTCATATCTTGCACTTAATGCCCCCAGTACCAGAGGCAAAGCAACCCAACAGTGTCAAACCTCCATGTGATTGGCGCAAGTGTTTTGACTGCACCATTGTTGGTAAGACCAGAATTCTCTTGAACTTCCAAAACTATTTAATGCCTTAATTCTGGGGAAATGAAGACTGCAATACAGATTAGCAGTTTTCACTAATGACAAATTTAATTAAAGCTTGTCCATACAAAGAGGTGCTATGCTTTGCCAACCCCAAAGTCAGCTGCTTAAGCTCAGTCCAAAAACTGAGTCTCCATTGAAGGTCATGAGTGGTCCAGTAGGATGACCCAAACTACACCCATTATGGGAGAAAAAAAAAGAATCCCATTGATAACCTACAGTAACATAGGTACAGGAGGCACCTCTCAACTTGAGAAGTTTAAGCAAACCAGATTGCTAGTAGAAAGGTACAGCAAGCTCAGGACTAGATGCATTTTGTGCAGTATTTGTCAAAGGCTATTTAACCAAGTATTGCACCTTGGTGATTTTCTTAACATTGAAAAATTAAGGTAGTCAATGTTGACCTAATGAGTAGAAACGAAGCTGCAACTAAGTGTAGAGTTCTTAACTACGGTGCCAATATTGTCTGGCACGACATGCTGTAGAAGTGGCTTAGTGAATAGCTATTGAGTCTATAATTACATCGAACAACTTCTGCAAAATGAAGTAGTGGAACACAAATCCAGTGTGTGGAGACTTAACAGAATAAGATTTATTATTTTTTCCAGAACAAGTTGGAGTCAGAGAGAAGAACAGGTCCAGATGAGATCTTTTTCTTATACTGGCTGGCATCTGCAGCTCTTAGACCTAGAACAAGAGCCGACACCAAATTCAGGGTCTGGAGGACATACTGATGTGGCTGATAAGAGCCATCAGCGGCCAGAAATCTCCGGACAATGGAACATACCTCTTTTTGAGCCAGTTGGTCTGTGAGAGTTTGCATACCTCAGGGACTTTGCACACTGGCCTGAACAGATGCCATCAGGTTTGGTGGTGTCACAGAGGACTGCGTCACAATGAACAAAGATCTATGAGAGAACAGAGTATTTAAAATACAACTCAGGCTAGCATCTAAGAGAATAGACTTTCCAGAGGAAACAGTCTACATACCTGTTCTTTCAGAACTGCATCATCCTTGGTGAAGGTGAACATCTTGATGGAGAAGCGTTTGATGTGAGCTGGGACATGAATCCTTGTGTCTGCAACGACGGGATGGAAGACAGTGAGGTAGAGGTCATCAAGATTCTCACAGCTGAGAGTAGGAGTGAGCAAGAGATTAGATCGCTATCATGAAGAATACTGGGCTGTATTCATTAATGCACTATACCAAACTGTTTTGCAAGCGAAAGGTTTTGGGCAAGTAGTCCATTTGTTTCAGCCAGTTTACTAGTGAATGAGACCCTGGTCACTTATTCTGCCTAAAATGAATCCAGAAAAAAAAAATGCTAGCTACCTGTCAATGATGAGGTCCCAGCTAGGAAGAGAAGTCCTGTCCTTGTGCAGTGTGGCCCAGCAGTTCTCCAACACCAACTCTATTTGAGGGTCAGTGGACTGCATCAGCTCCACCTCAAAATACAGAGGCTGTCTCAAGTACTTCTCCACTGGGTAGTCCTCAGTTTGGTAGAATAAGGCATAAGAGCTATCTGAAAGACAGAACCAGTGAGCAGAGTCTACCTGAATGTTTATTACATCATGAGTTAATTACATGTCTCCTCATCCAGCTGGGACAAAGTCATGACCTGTCACCTCAGACTGAATCAACCTTGCACATGTTGTTTTACATGCTAATTTTTAGTCAAGAAATGTAGTTAAGTTTAGAACTAGTAACCCAAGCAGTCTGACTAGAAGGCTGATTTGGGACAGTCACTTATACTCATCTTACCCTGGGACAGTCTGATTTGGACTACCAGATGTCCCACCCCAGGATCTGCCACGGGGTCAGTGCTCCTTGGGCTAGCACGGAATGCCATGGTTTTTGTATAGTTGAGCAGGTAGTAGCAAGAGATGGTGAGTCTGAAAAATGAGGGCCAACCAGTGACAATACGCATGGGACTGAAAATCATTCACAACATAGTGGCATGTATTCTTACCGATACTCTGGAGTGAATGGACCTTTCCTACTTTGTTTGCCTGTGTTGTATGGCAAGGCAATTTCATTCTCATACACCATGACATTGTCAAAGAACTAAAAAGATAAGAACAATTAGAAATTCAATATTCCCAGTGCAGTATGAAGAATGTCATTCAACATAGTGGTAGACTCTTAACACATGGGTCCATATGCAGTGTCAGTAGGCGTGCCGATCTAGGATCAAATCCTAGATTGCACATCTGCATTGTGTCCCACCCACCCCTCTGGTCATCATATGCATAGTCACTTTAACCATATCTACCTCAGCCTGACTAACCGGTGTCTGTATGTAGCCTTGCTACTTCTATAGCCTGTCTTTTTATTTCTTTACCTACCTATTGTTCACCTAATAACTTTTTTGCACTATTGGTTAGAGCCTGTAAGTAAGAATTTCACTGTAAGATCAACACCTGTTGTATTCAGCGCACGTGAAAAAAAAACTTTGATATCCACATAATCTGATAAAGTCAAGTTGTAGATCCACATTACTGATGAGTTATCAGGCCTAGAAGCAGTCTTACTGTTCTTGTGGTGCCACAGGAGTTGAGTTTGAAGGAGAAGAAAGCAAAGCGGTCATTGCTGAAGGCTGGTTTACATGACTGGTCCCTCAAGGTCAGGTATTCAGGGTTCAAGTTGCTAACAGATTCCACCTTAACCGCCAGTGCAGTCACTGTGCCGTTGGAGTAGCACTCTGAAATGTGTTCAAAGTGCATATAAGTCAGTCTCTTGACCTAATGTGACACTGCATTCTGGTAAAATTTTAAGCAATTGTTAGCCATTTTTAAAGTAACATTATTAAAATCCAAAGCAATTTTAAACAGAACAAACCAGTTGTAGCCAGGGGGAAGTAGCAGGCAAGTGAAAGGTCATCGAGTAGCCACATGTTAGGCATCTCCAACAGCAGCAAGTCCACTCTGGCTCTGATAGATTTTAAATGAACCAACTGGAAAGCAACAGTTATTTAGTTTAGGGGTAGGCAACTTTATTTAAACAGTTACTTTGAGCTAACTGTCAGAACATAATTTAACAGTGCAAATAAACCAAGAGCACATTTGACAATGTCACACTTAAATTCCCTAAAAGAACAAACTTTATGGAGCAAATAAAATCACCATGTTGCCAACCCCTGATGTATTAGGCAGTTCAATAGTCATCTGAGGAATCGCGCACAGCGAGAGTCATGTGGCATTAGCGTTACTAGTAATCATGATCAGAACATATACCTCAAATGCTGCAGCAGGTGCAGTGAAGGGCACTATGATACTGAAGTGTGTGCTGTTGCCAGTGAGACTGTACAGCTTTGCCAGCTCAGTATCCAGCTCCCTCCATGACCCAGCATGAAGCATCATGGTCTGGAAGTTATCCTGTTGGCTCCCGTATTTTACAGAGAAGTAGAAGCTCTCCTGGTCGCAGCTGCCGGTGATTGTGGGAAGAACTAAGACAGAAAATGCAGCTAAGGAACAAGTTGATCTGAAGCACTGGATGGGTGCTCATCCTGGGCCCAGTTTCCCTATTGGATAGGATTAAGTGCATCGAAGTAGAAACTAAATTGTTGCTTTCTATTCCTATGCATTTCACTTGATTAAATACATAGGAATAGAATTATCATCTCCATGGAAGTGAACAATTGAGTTAAGCTTTTAATCAGATACCTTACTGGATCCTGCAGTCAATCTACTTAAGTGATATTTAACTTAAGTGGCCTTACCAACATCTTCCCGGGAGGCCTCCAGCTCAGCAGGGTGGGGGAAGGGTGTTTGTTCAGGCAGGACCAGCAGACCGAAGACCAGAGGGAGGAAGTACACAGTTGTAAGGGGATCAGGGTTCTGCATATATTAAATAGAAAAGAGAATTACATTTTGGTCATGTTCAGCATGAGGCAAGTTTCAGATGCAGCATCTAGGCAGATGTACTGTGTGAGCCAAAACATTAAGTTGCCCTTTATGAAACCCTGTTCATATATATACACACACACCACATAAGCAATGATCTATTACAGACTGAGTACATTTGACCGAAGGAACATACTCGTTTCAGGACTAATTCATCTGAGAAGGGCACTCGTATTGAGAAGGTCTTGGAGGTGTTAGCAAAGTGGTGCTCCTGGACATCAAAGCCTCTGGCATTGCACTCTGCAACAGTTAACACCCTGGTGGTGAAGGTGATGTTCATCAGCTCCACATCATGGAGGAAAGTCCCCAGAAGGATTTCAAACACTCTCTGCTCAGGAACAGTGTCTGGAAGAGAGGCCATAACATGGGTTAAAGGTAAAACTTAACAGGTGTTCCAGAAAATGATTAAAGTATTCCTGACAATGTAATTTTTATACCAGGGAGTTATATTTCCTCCTTGGAGACTGGGACAGCATCTGCTAGAGTGGAGGTTACTGCCAGACAAAATGTTTTTTTAACTGTAAACCATCCTAAACAGACCTCCTGCTTTCAGTACCAGTGAAGCAGACTTACTGTCAATAACATGTGGAGTCCTGGGCATCAGAGGGGTTGTGATGGGGAAGAGGACTTTGTATCTTGTGTCAGCCTGTGTGTTTTCTGCCCTCCACAGCAACTCAAGCATCGGTTCAACAGTGTAGGTTATGTGGTAAGAATAATCTGGGGCATGACTCTGCAATCAATACAAATAGAAATTGTATAAATCAAGCAAATTTCAAAACATGTTGTTCATTAGGCAGATAAGTGAAACAATTACATTAAGAAAAACATTATCCGGGCTAGAGTTCTGGCCTACTGAACAATATGCAAGTAGTCTGACCTTGTAGTAGCCGTCGGGTGACCCCACTGGAATCTCAATGATGATGTGAGACTCCGTGACAGACAGCTTGTAGTGTCTGGCAGCCATCTTGGTTTTGTCCAGCCTCTGTCCATAGATACCCATGTGTGTCTCCAGAATCTTAACAGCACTAGAAATCAGCGGGGTGATGCGGCGAGGCACATGCCAGGTGATGACCTTGTCAGTGAAGACTACACCACCTGACATATTGGGCAAGACACAATCAGAAATGTGCTGCTTTTGTATAAAGCCAGAGATCACCTTTAGAAAGCATATGTACCAGTAGGACAGGCAGCAGCTGAATCCACAAGCAAACTGCCAATCTTGTCATAAGTGGACACACTGAAGACCTCCATAGGAACTCCAGCCACCTGGTGAGAAATAATATATTAGTCACATGGCATTATGATAACAGGGAAGTGAAAACCAAGAAAATTGCTTAGGCCAGTGATGATCACCTCTACAGAATAAGTCTCTGCCATGTTGTAGGGGCTTCGGATCACCAGTCTTGTTTGTGTCATCATCACACCATAACCAGCCTCCTGAGCATCAGTCAGCAACATGACCTTGGGGTCAGGGGTGTGGAATGTCATCTTCCAGATTCCATTTGGAGCAACTGTGGCCTGTGGTGGCAAGGAAATAGTAACTACAGACAAGTAATGTAGCCAGTCATGTGTATAAAAAAAATGAATCATCTTAAATGACATACGTCAGGGATGGCATTTTCCCAGGAATCATGAACCTGCTGGCCAGCGACCATTTTGACAGGGGTCTCTGGCTTGACAATGAGGCTTGACACCTGAACAGAGCAAATCACCAAGGCTTGATCAATAAATTCTACACCAAAGTATTGCACCCCCCTTAAATTATAGCAGTAAAACCAAATCTAGGGATAATCAGAAAGGCCTCACCTCCATGTAGTTCCTGTCACAGAGAATTTCCCGGGAGGCCCAGGGGGAATAGCTGCACGTCTTGGTCACATCATGCTTGACCTGCTCTGAAAGGCCATCTCTATACATTCGGAGTCGCAGGCCAAGGGTGAACACCAAATCCACCTATGGAACAAATCACTTAGTTCTGGGTCATGTTCATTAGGCACGAAGCATAAGACTAGCCAAAACAGGGAGGGACAACCTGGAATGCCAATTTTCCATTTATGGGTAACTTTTGGCATCGTTTGCCCTAAATGAATACTGTTCACAAGTTGAAATGTATACATATGCTGATAAAAAGACAAGCAGCAAGTTGGACAAAGGACCAGGTAGTTGTCATTTAACCGCAGTATCCCTTTTGGAAATGTACCTGGTTGTCAACATAACAGCCCAACAAGGATGCAAAGACTTTGGTGTTGCCCCAAGGGTCAGACTCAATGCTGTATCCACACTGGGCAGCCAAGGTGTTCGACAACGGTATAATGTCAGTGCCATCTGAAAGAACAATTGCGGATTAGACTGAAATAAAATGTTCACACCAACGTCATGACTCTTCAGTACTTAGACTCACCGATGGCATCAATTTCTAGCTGGCTACCCACAGCCAGAGTTTTGTCCAATGTTAACCTCAAGACATTGCCAAGACAAGCAGACCGCAAACCATTACCTGGAGAGAAGATACCAGTAAGTCCTACTGAGCAGTATTAGTCAGGTAAGCAACTTTATACAAGTCGGGAGCCCTTACTTGAACTAGGCTTGGAACTTGGCCTCCGGAACTGCCCAGAGACAGCAACACTCAGCAAAACCCATGTCACACTAAAATGAAAGTACAACATATAAATCACACATTTATCAAACATTAAAAACTAAAAATACTAAGATACTTACAGACATCTAAAAACACACATCACAACAAATCTGCACATTGGCTTGTACGCAGCACCAAAACCCACACTGTCATAAGAGCAAGTGCAGCACAGAAGGAGACTGGAATACTGTGCTTGATCCCCTCCCCAGGTGTTTTATCTGGTATCCAATCACACTGGCCACAGGTGATAGTCATTATCAATCAACGGCCCACACTCACAGCTCGTTAGCTGTAATCAGAGGACAGAACAGTCAGATTGAACCGCATTGGATATGCTGCTCTTTCATGTAGAGAAAATAAGCATTTTAGCTCTATATGTTGTATTTATATCTGAAATGTTATCAGGGAGGTGATCAGCGAAACAATGAAAAGTAGGGCAAAGGTGTGCTGCTGGATTATGTCTAGATGGGATACAGGTTTTGTCAAATTGACTCCAAAAGTTGTTGTTTTTTGCATTTTAGCTAACCCTTTTCCTAACCCTAACCTACTTCTCCTAACCTGCTATATGAATTATTCTAACCTGCTGCATAAGTTCTCCTAAAGCTGCTACGAAAAGTCAATTTTGACAAAAGCTGTATCCCTTCTAGACAAAATCGGTTTTACTGGCCTTTTTCAATAATAGCATTAATAGTTTACACAGGCAGCCTAATTCAGATCTTTGTCCAGTAATAAGTATTTTGACCAATCAGATCAGCTCTTTTGCCAATCATTGGGCAAAAGATCAGAATTGGGCTGCCTGTGTAAACGCAGCTAAGACATACTATTCAGGGACGTTGTCAAGTCACTAAACCTGAAGTCCGAGTCTGGCCCTAAGTCCCTATTGTTTGAGTCTGAGTCCTTTATACTTGAGTCAAGAGTCCCTTGGTAGTGCTAAAAGCTGCGGTCCAACCAGTGCTTGACTTGGGCAGGAGCTCACCGAAGCTGAGTATCGGCACCTCAAATGTTCTACTGATTGAGGTCCTGTTCCTCTTATAGAATATTAGCTAAAAGTATTGGGGAGCGCCTGCACCGATAAATGAACAGTACCTGCACCCAAAATGAGTTCCGGAACCTATTTCAGTCCAAGTCAAGCATTGGATCCAACCATTTTTTAAATCTAAATTCTGTCCATTGTAAGGATGGTAGCGTACGAGTCGAGTCACGAGTCATGAAAATTGTGACGTGGACTTGAGTACAACACTGATACTATTACGCATTAATTCAGAAAAATCACATTTTGTCATGTTGTATATTGCACACCAAAAATGCATTGATCCTAGGTTACCGATTAACGATTTAAATAACGGAACTGGTGCTTGTTATTGAATACTGTACACACTGTTCACCTAGCATGTGGGAGCCAGAAGCAGTATGGATTAATGCTTATATTCACAAGTTTATGTTCATGATTGTACTTGTAAGACTAACATCAAACTGCCACAAAGAAACCTATTGTGGTTTGCATCAAATTATATCACATAATAATTTATTTGTATTTAATCCTTGTGTGGTGTTCAGGTCTGTGGGACTCATTTTGAATGTTAACTAAAATATAAATGATACAATTAATACTTTTTTCAACCTAAGACTCATTGGCCTTGGCTCATTTTCTGTGAAGAACATGTAGTAAAATAACTGATTTTCATTGAGTGCACACTGTGCACCCCCCTACACATTTATATTACATATGTGGTGTTCGGGTCCACTGGACCTGAGGGTAATAAAAATGTGAAAAAGTGTGTGTGTAGGTGAAAACAGGTAAAAATGAAACAAAAAGGTTTGCTGTGTGCCTTCACTCTGTCCTCCTCCTCCCTGGGCCTGCTGTTTCAACATAGCACCAAAAGCCTGTCTGTCTCCCTGCTTGTCTGCCTGTCTACCACTTTCTCGCTCGCTTTACCCTTTGTAGTGTGTGAAACTACACAGTGTCTTGCGGGAACCTGCACAATGTTATTACATTATTTCCGATACATTGTAAAAAATTCTGTATTTTCCCACACTCTACCCCAGCCAGGTGCAAATTGGGGGAGGGACACAACAAACAAATAGCTTTGCATGTGTGGCTCCTTACCACAATCCATTAGTATGGCAAAACTAATCTCTGCTCAGAGGGCCTCAGAAATAATTTTTGCAGAGAGAGAAGCTAGTGTGGAAGCAACTTCTTCCACTTTGGAAGATGAAAAACTTTACGAATATGAGGATCATGTCTCTGACATGTAAGTCATGAGTCTGACAGTGAGTCTGACAGTAGACTGACAGTAAGTTGGAATGAGTCTGACAGTAAGTTGGAAGAAGGGGATGAGATTGACCCTTAGCCAGCCCCAGGACCAGCCCGTCAGCAACCAGCTCATCAGCAGCCTGCAGGAGGATGTCAAAAAAGGGTGAAATTGAATGGTCTTCTTTCCCAAAGAATGAGCCACCCCGCATGGCTGCTAATGTGATAAGGATGCAACCAGGGCCGACGCGGACGGCGCTTACTCATGTGCAGGACATAAAGTCTTCTTTTGAACTGTTCATCCAAGACACCATACAGAAAATCATTCTAGACTGCACTAATTTGGAGGGAAGGCATGTTTTTGGAGACAGATGGAAGGAGAATTACCAAACTTATTTACATGCATACTTTGGGGTTCTTATCCTTGCTGGTGTTTTCAGATCCAATGGGGAATCCACAGAATCCCTGTAGGATGCAGAAACTGGCAACATCTGTGCAACATCTCTGGAAAACTTCCACATTATTTCCAGGATTATCCGCTTCGATAACTGAGACACCAGACCAGCTCGGTGGCAGAGACAAGCTAGCTGCAATCAGATCAGTGTGGGACAAGTGGGTGGACGCCTTCCCCTGTTTTACAACCCTGGACCCGACGTTACTGTTGATGAGCAGCTTATGTCATTTAGGGGCCGCTGCCCCTTCAGGCAGTACATACCGTCTAAACCCGCAAAATATGGAATCAAGATCTGGGCTGCCTGTGATGCTGCTTCATCATATGCGTGGAACTGTATTCGGGGAAGCCAGATGGAGGAGCCCCTGAGAAGAACCAAGGGATGTGGGTTGTGCTGACCAACTGGCAGGTGTCTTCACCGACATTTTCATCATGTCCCTGATTGAGTCTGTAATACCAACATGTTTCAAGCAGACCACCATAGTCCCTGTGCCCAAAAACACAAAGGCAACCTGCCTAAATGACTACAGACCCGTAGCACTCACATCCATAGCCATGAAGTGTTTTGAAAGGCTGGTAAGGGCTCACATCAACACCATTATCCCAGAAACCCTAGACCCACTCCAATTTACATACTGCCCAAACAGATCCACAGATGATGCTCTCCACACTGCCCTTTCCCACCTGGACAAAAGGAACACCTATGTGAGAATGCTATTCATTGACTACAGCTCAGCGTTCAACACCATAGTACCCTCAAAGCTCATCACTAAGCTAAGGGTCCTGGGACTAAACACCTCCCTCTGCAACTGGATCCTGGACTTCCTGACGGGCCGCCTCCAGGTGGTGAGGGTAGGCAACAACACATCTGCCAGGCTGATCCTCAACACTGGAGCCCCACAGGGGTGCGTGCTCAGTCCCCTCCTGTACTCCCTGTTCACCCACGACTGCATGGCCAGGCACGACTCCAACACCATCATTAAGTTTGCAGACGACACAACAGTCGGAACCTGTTGATCACCGACAATGACGAGACAGCCTACAGGGAGGAGGTCAGAGACCTGGCCGGGTGGTGCCAGAATAACAACCTATCCCTCAACTTAACCAAAACTTAACCAAAAGGAGATGATTGTGGACTACAGGAAAAGGAGGACCGAGCACGCCCCCATTCTCATCGACGGGGCTGTCGTGGAGCAGGTTGAGAGCTTCAAGTTCCTCGGTGTCCACATCAACAACAAACTAGAATGGTCCAAACACACCAAGACAGTCATGACGAGGGCACAACAAAGCCTATTCCCCCTCAGGAAACTAAAAAGATTTGGCATGGGTCCTCAGATCCTCAAAAGGTTCTACAGCTGCAACATCGAGAGCATCCTGACTGGTTGCATCACTGCCTGGTACGGCAATTGCTCGGCCTCTGACCGCAAGGCACTACAGAGGGTAGTGCGTACGGCCCACTACATCACTGGGGCTAAGCTGCCTGCCATCCAGGACCTCTACACCAGGCGGTGTCAGAGGAAGGCTCTAAAAATTGTAAAAGACCCGAGCCACCCCAGTCATAGACTGTTCTCTCTACTACCGCATGGCAAGCGGTACCGGAGTGCCAAGTCTAGGATAAAAAGGCTTCTCAACAGTTTTTACCCCCAAGCCATAAGATTCCGGAACAGGTAATCAAATGGCTACCCGGACTATTTGCATTGTGTGTGTCCCCCAACCCCTCTTTTACGCTGCTGCTACTCTCTGTTTATCATATATGCATAGTCACTTTAACTATACATTCATGTACATACTACCTCAATTGGCCCGACCAACCAGTGCTCCCGCACATAGGCTAACCTGGCTATCTGCATTGTGTCCTGCCACCCACCACCAGCCAACCCATCTTTTACACTACTGCTACTCTCTGTTGATCATATATGCATAGTCACTTTAACCGTATCTACATGTACATACTACCTCAATCAGCCAGACTAACCGGTGCCTGTATGTAGCCTCGCTACTGTTATTTTTCACTGTCTTTTTACTGTTGTTTTATTTCTTTACTTACCTATTGTTCACCTAATACCTTTTTTGCACTATTGGTTAGAGCCTGTAAGTAAGCATTTCACTGTAAGGTCTACACCTGTTGTATTTGGCGCACGTGACAAATAAACTTTGATTTGATTTGATACACGGAACAGGCCAATCAATTCCTCTAAGTTTGTGTTCACGGCCGACACGCCCCTAGTGTCCTGCGAGTCAAAGAAAGGAAAAAATGTGGTACTCATGAGTACACTGCATAGGGATGGGAGAATCTGTGGCCAGGAATATCAAAAAACAGAAATCATAATGGATTACAATGCCACAAAAGGAGGGGTGGACAATTTAGACAAACTGGTGACTGGCTGCAGCTGTAAAATAAGAACCCTACGCTGGCCACTTGTGATATTCAACTTCTTGGACATCTCCGCGTACATCACATTTGTCATCTGGATGGCGTTGAACCCAGATTGGAACAGAGGGAAGGTCCAGAGGAGACCGCTCTTTCTCGAGGAGCTGGGCAAGGCATCGGTAAGAACCTGAAATCTAGAGGCGGCAACATATGCCAAGGACCTCAGCTTCTGCAGCCACCTTGAGGACTATTCAGGAGGATGCTGGTGCCCCATCAGCCCGACCCACAACTCCAATGCCGGAAGTAAGTGTGAGTGATGTTCTTGCATGTGTGTGTGTCTGACTCTCCTACCTTGGCCTGCTGTAACTATATATGTGAGTGAGATGTTAGTAAAATTCCTGAACTAAGTGTTTTCATCATTCTAGATTGCAGCCGGTAGCAACATAAAGTGCTGATGTGTGTGGACCCAATCAGGACAGGAAGACAATACACATGCAACAAGTGCAAGAAATACATTTGCAACACACACAGTAAAACTGTCCCTCATGTGGTGTCTAGACCGGCCTTAATGTGTTTTCAATTGGACTCATTTATCATTTCCATAAAATACTGTATGTAAAATGTGTCCTTCCAATTTGTTCAGTTCAAAGATCAAGATAAACATGATTTATTCCACCCATGTCCTGATTAGAAATGATTTGTTTACAAAAATCACATTTTATATTTTTAAATAGTGCTTTTATTGGTAAATGTGATCTAGCAGCGGTAAATGGCAAATATTAACCATGTATGCGGTCTATATTGCTTGCAATTGATATGTCAACATCTACATTAAGTATTTTTACATAAATTGTTATGCTGTATCATTTTAAAAACCCAATGGGTCCATCAGACCCACAAACATTGGGTGAATAACAAAAACATGTACACCACCCAAGGGTTAAAAAACATGTGCTGCATACATTACAGCATTATCATCTTTATTAGTATGAGTGCATCAGAGTTGTCAAACACTGGAGTTAAATTCTTAGATAAGGAAGGGTATGTTGTGAATCTACACTTTAGATTTACCATAATCTAATAATTGACCTTATCCCAAAAAACATTCTTAAAACATAAGCAACATCATAGATGGACACATTTTTGTGCTTATACAAATTGCAGACATACTGGCAATTACTTTGTTGAGATTTCTTGTCATTAGAGTGTAGCTAAGGGGAAAAGCTAATACATTCTCAATATCCCCTATTGATCTTGTGCTCTTGGTCCAACAGTGTTTGCTGTAAGCTCACTTTGGCATCTTCAAAGTTAGGGTTGAGTTCTAGAGCCCTCTTGAAGTCCATCTCTGCGTCTTGGAAAAAACCTGCAACAAAGGTAAAACAACATTTATCCATTCAATTCACCAGGGATGTATTCATTACTGAAACCATTTAAGAACCAAATGGAACAAAATGAGGAGGGAGCACCTGCATTTCTCAAATATAAACTCTTGTTTGCTTATTCGGTTTGGAGTTTGATTTCCACAAAACTTTTGCAACAGAATAGGCGTAATGATTATACCCCAGCCTACTAGAAACATTTCACATAAGGAAAACCAGCAAGACTGCCTTGCCAGCACAAGTTTGTTCAAATGTATGAAATAACCCCACCTAGTGACTAAAATTGGGCCTGCAATACCTTTTTTCACCATTGGAATTCACAATCTCGTCTGTTGTAGCCACTTCATTACACGACATTTCATTACCTAATCTATAACGTATTAGTCCTCTGTTGTAGAATGATACTTCGAACTGGCAGCTGGCCTCAATTGCAGAAGTGTAGTCCTCCATTGCCTCACGAAAATCCACCCTGAAGTACTTTATCTGCCCACGGTTGTTGTGAGCAGTAGCAAGGTCACTGGCATCACAATTTCTGAAATAAACCACGGTAAAAGAGGATGTTAACATTTAACGTTAGCTAGCTAGCTACTGTATTCCACATAGCTAAATCAGCACGGAATTCACACGTGATGTCAATGACAACGTGTTTTTGTGTTACCTTGTTTTCCAGCATGATGCGAGGAACTTTGTATATAGTTCTTCTGCCTGCTTGAAATTACGTTTTTTAAACTCAACATTGGCGCGTTCAAGAGTTTGACAGCTGTCTTGTTCCATTTAATGCATAAAATGTTTGATGGAAGTCTGTTTTCCGCTTCAGCAACTCTTACCGGAAATGAGGTAAGAGCTTGGTGCGTGTTGACGCAAGGGGGAACGTAGCATGTATGGTTATTTAAAATATTTATTGATCTAACGTTATATTACTAAATAAACACCATATTTATTGTACATAACTGCTCAATAGATTAGCTATTTAAATATAATCCAAATGTTCACCTATTTTCCTTTCTTGTAAAAACAGGTGGCAGAGTTGACCACATTATTAGTTGATTATGTGTCCATATTATGATTTTCTTGTGATTTGTTTCCCCTCTTCATTTGTGTATTTTTTTTCTCTTAGATTTCTTTGTACTTTGCTGAGTAATGCATGTCTTATACATGAGTAGTCAGTTAATTCATGTGATATAGAGCTCGCCCGCTTGCAGTCCTAAAACCCGGAAATTAGTTACTTCCGGTTCGTTTAGCCAGCCCTATGGGAAAATGGAGAAAATCTTCTGTGGTTTTTATGGCGGACTACAACCCAAAAAGGTGGGTTGACGCCACCAACTGGACAGTTTTTTTTTTAAATAGGTAAAAAGTAAGTCCATACATGATAGTTTTCCTTAACCTAAACCCCCGAAATAAAAATAGTACATTGACAAAAACTCCCACTTCTTCCATCAAACCTCAATATTTCCCTTCTCACCCATACGAAAAAGATTGCAGATTGCTTCAAATACTGCGTCCAAAATACCCCCTTTTTTTTACTGCAGTAATTTTTCAGTGTAACTGCAGTTAGAGTGCAGTTTACCAGCAGTTGAAATGCAGCACACTCCAGTTATTCTGCAATTACTGCGTACAAAATACCACAGTCGACTGCAGTTACTGCACTTTTACTACAGTTTCAAAACTGCAATCTTTTTTGGTAAGGGCAGGCTCTAGTGCCTGAGAGGGTGGTACGGCTTGTGACAATACTTCCTGCAACTCCTTTCAGTCCTAGGAACCACATCTACAATTATATCTATTTTCCTGGACTTCCTCTCCACCTTGGTAGTGCCATTAATCTCCATAGCTATAAAGGCCACAAAGTCCATCTTCTTAACCTTTAAAATATCTGGATCCTGCTAGTGAAGGCCTATCCACCACCATGGATTCGACAGTAGTACCATTCGAACCCTCAACCCTTTTAACAGCCGTTGCATATGAAATGCTCTGGATAGCCCTGACAATGGCCACCTTATTGTCTTTCACCCTTGTTGGGCATTCCAAAGACGTGGCTTCGTGGTTTCCACCACAATTGCAACATGTCACATTTTCATCACTTTTAAAACACATTACATGATCTTTTCCACAACTTGGACATCTCGGCTTCTCCCTTCTGCAAACACTTGAAACATGTCCAAAAGCGTTACAGTGATCACACTGCATTGGTCTTGGGATACAGTATCTGATTCTCTATTTTATATACCCCAACTGGACCTGAGTAGGGAGAGACTCCATATCAAACAACAAAACAGACTTTACTTTTTCTTTATTCACCACACGAGTCATCCGATGTGCATCAATCAATGCAAGAATATTTTCCATCTCTGTAACATCGGCTTCCCACGAGACGCCAGATATTACCCCCTTGAGGGGTGCCCTGTCCCAAGAGACACACACAACACGTCAAACTTATCAAATCGGGTAAAACGCAACACACAATCCTTCTGATCACCAGAAGTACAAAAAAATCTAAATCTGTAACCCTCACAGCCTTCACTTTACCCAGCACTCTCTCCACCAGTTTGGATATCTCAAATGGATTCTTCAAGATTGGTAATCCGATCAGTTGCTCCTCATTAATAAACCGTACTCCAACAAGGGACATTCTCAGCACTGTACGCTACTTTGCCGAGTTTTCAGTTCTTTTGGACAATAGTCTAATTCTCCTTGATTCTACCGCCATTTGATTCTAGATTGGAATTAACGCTGAAAATATGGTCAAAGGTTAACACAGGTTTAGGAGATTTTGTTCTATGAGATAAAGCAGCCAGTTAACATGACCTTTATGAATTACGAAGCCTTTAAAAGTTCACAAAAAGTGACGTGAGCTGATGAGGATTCTCATAGAACAAAACATATAAGATCTCCTAAGCCTGTGTTTACCACAGACCTTATTTTTGGCATTTATCCAAAACACTACAAAAACGCCATTAATTTTCCCCATAGGCTCTGTCCAACGAACCATGGCGGAGTTAGTGCCATTATTATCTCTATAAGCCAGCATTAGTAGGCCTATGGTCATAGAGGTTGCCAGCTTTTAGTCCTCAAACCCCAAAATGAGTTACCTCTGGTAATATCAGCCATTCTTATGGCAAAAATTAATAGGGAAAGAATAGGGTTTGGGGATAAACGCAGAAAATAAGATCTGAGGTTAAGACAAGTTTAATGTTTTATTATATGCGATAATATCAGTCAGTTAACATTACCTTTATGAATTATGAAGCCTTTGTGCTTTATGTGCTTTTTAAATGACATAAATTCTTCAAAGTTCACTAAAAAGTGACGTTAGCTGATGATCTCAGAACAAAACGTATAAAATCTCCTAAACCTGTGTTTACCACAGACCTTTATCCAAAAACTGCATTAATTTCCCCATGTGCTATATCCAACGAACCATGGTGGAGTTAGTGTCTACAAAAAGATGCCATTACTATTGCAAAGGAGCAATCAAATCATATTTCGGTAGTATGCATCAGTATAATACAGATGTTTTCCATTTGTAACATGGTCTATTGCTTCCGTCTGAAACTCAAACTAAAACGTTACACTCAGGAAAGGACGCTCACAGACAAAAATGTGAGCAGACTTTTTCTAGGTGAGAAATTCACAGAATGATCTGAGATAGGTCATGTGACCTCCTTTAAAAAAAAAAAAAAAGGTACCTTAAGGAACTATGGCCTGTTCAGTAGCCACTTCCTTTACAGCCCATCTACCTTCAGAGTGTGTGGTCGGGTTCAGGCAGATCAAAGGGAAGACACACAGAGGAGGAGAGAAGGGCACTGAAGTAGGTACTGGGGTATAGACTGATGACAGCCTCTAATAAATAGCCTATAGAGAGGCATGTCTATAGGCACACAATGCACTAAACATAAAGGTTGTCCTAGTAGGCAAGGCTAATGCACAGAAGACCACAGAATAAACAGAAAACGAATACACTACCTGTAATGAACAAGATAGGAGACAGAGAGCTTGTTTCAAGCGCAGAATGTGTTTATTGTTAAAGGACCACAGGAGGCAGCAGGTAGCTGGGTCCAGGAGCAGGCAGAAGGTCATACACAGGGGTCCAAAAAGGCAACAGTACAGTCAGGGAAAAGGCTAGTAATGTCGTCCGGGAGATCAGGCAATAGGTTGATAACAGGAAATCCGATAGGCTAAAGTACTGGCAGGGAATAGGTGTCGTTAAGTGAGGGCGGCAAACACTATCATACACGGGAGGATTAAATTACAATGAAAACCAGCACTCCAATTTGAAGTGTGTCACAAAACAAACAATACCTCACAATGATGGGGTTCAAAGAACTGAACTAAATAGTGTGTGATAATGACATACAGTGTGAACAGGGGATCAGAATTCAGGGGTTTGGGATCTGGAGATTGAACTCTGTTCAGGGGATCTGTGTGTTTGAGAATGTGAGCTGGAAAGTGGTCTGGAAAATGAGCTGCGTTCAGGGGATCTATGTGTTTGAGAGTGTGAGTTGGAAGCAGACGTTACACTACCTTGATAGAAAAGTAGTTCTACTACTACTTTCAAATGCTGTGTCGATGCTCATTCAGCCATCTTTCAGCCATCACCTTTTTCATATTTGCTCTTTGCAGGTTGGCCTCAGTCTACACCGTAAGGAAGGATGTGTGTGTGTGGGGTGGGGCACCCGGCAACTGGTGCATTTTTCCAGTGCCCCAAACATTGTCGTTTGCTGTGAGAATTAACACAGAGTGTCAAAGTCCACTCATGGTCTGGCAGAAACAGGGCAGGCATCAATCAGCCCCTCACCATCAAAGAACTGCGTTATAAATCAATATCACTGACAACTACCATCCAGCCATAGCTGCAAACTGTTTGACGAACTGTTAGGCGTGTTGAATGAGGAGAGGAAGAATCAGCAATACTTACATTATGGTTTTGAAATAAAATTATGTTTACCATCAAGGTTGAGGTCAATTGTATTTTTATTCAAGTTGGAAACTCAGTTTACTTCCTGAATTGAAATTAATTTGACCTCAACCCTGCATGACATCGTTGAGGCGTTGCACTTTGTATTGTTTTGAATAGTAGACAGGGGAGAGCAGGCTTCCACTTAGGGGTATCAGGGTTTGGCTTAGTTTGGGTATATGTGGGTCAAAGGTTGAAGGTCGTGTCTTTGAGGGGTGCCATGTCAGTGTTTCCCCTAGATTTTAAAGAGATCCGTGCTGCACCACCCATGGCTGTCGTAAAACGTTTCCAAAGTTGGGTGTATGTGTGTGTGTCTGTGCATGTGGGTGTATGTATGTGCTAAGTATAAGGGAAACATTTTTACGGTTGCCACTGTTAGAACAAAGACTGTGTTGTAGACCGTGTAGCCACTGAAATAGCAAGCAAACAGAAAACAGCTGGCTAGTAAAAGGTTCCAAACTAGACCTGAGGTAAATGTTTGACTGAGTACCTCACACAGACATAACAGACAGATCAACTGCATTTCTCAGGTGATTCAGACAAATGAACAAATACTCATTCCAGAGGGAAAATCTTCAGCGCCTTCTTCAGCTCTTTTAGCGAGGAGTGAGGTGTCAAAAGAACATGCGGTGACCCAGTTCCATTGAGGAGGAGCCGCAGTTCAAATACAGAGGTCACATGTGGTTGAAATAAGTTATCTGGGTGGCACTTGTGCTAAATTAGTCCATTAGAACAAGGTAATTATAAATTCCATTGTACAACCACATTTCAACCACATGTGATCTCTATTTGAACTGGGTCCTCTTCAATTGAACTGGTTCACGGCATGTTTGCACCTTGACCATTGCCAAAAACATCTGAAGGCACTCTTTGGAATGAATGTTTGTTAATTTCTCTGAATCACCTGAGAAATATGGTTATTTTTATTGTAGGTTATAGTAAAGTTGCATCTCACTGAGATTCAGCAGGAACAGAATATTGTAAACTCTTTCAAAACTCCTGCATTGTTGGATCCATGAATGACATAGTTTTAGAAATGGAAGGATCGTTCCCCTTCTTCCAATGCTATACGTTTCTGAAAGGTCTCACTGCTACCATACAGCCAGAGTACATTTTAACACAGTGTTAACATAAATATCGTTGCTGGACCTAAATATTTGCCTTCCTATACTGACACCTAAGCGTAGGGAGCTCAGGTTTATATAACAAATACCACATAGAGCTTCTTTTGTATCTACATGTACTGCACAGAATTATAGCAGTATGTATCGAAAATGTGAATACTGGTATGTACATAAGTAATGTACTTGCTACCACCAGATAGTCAGAGTGCGGGTCAAACTTGGTGTGCTGCTAAAAACACATGTGTGACTCTTTGTTTTGAATCTGAGATGTTGGTGTCTTATATATACAGTCGTATGAAAACGGTTGGGCACCCCTGACAATTTCCATGATTTCCATTTATAAATAATTGGGTGTTTGGATCAGCAATTTCATTTTGATCTATCAAATAACTGATGGACACAGTAATATTTCAGTAGTGAAATTAGGTTTATTGGATTAACAGAAAATGTGCAATATGCATCAAAACAAAATTAGACAGGTGCATAAATTTGGCCACCCCAATAGAAAAATCACAGCAATATTTAGTAGAGCCTCCTTTTGCTAAAATAACTGCCTCTAGACGCTTCCCATAGCCTCTAATGAGTGTCTGGATTCTGGATGAAGGTATTTTGGACCATTCCTCCTTACAAAACATCTCCAGTTCAGTTAGGTTTGATGGTTGCCGAGCATGGACAGCCCGCTTCAAATCATCCCACAGATTCTCAATGATATTCAGGTCTGGGGACTGGGATGGCCATTCCAGAACATTGTACTTGTTCCTCTGCATAAATGCCCGGGTAGATTTTGAGCAGTGTTTTGGGTCGTTGTCTTGTTGAAATATCCAGCGCCGGCGTAACTTCAACTTTGTGACTGATTCTTCAACATTATTCTCAAGAATCTGCTGATATTGAGTGGAATGTGAGTGGAATTGAGTGGAATGCGAACCTCAACTTTAACAAGATTCCCAGTACCGGCACTGGCCACACAGCCCCACAGCATGATGGAACCCCCACCAAATTTTACTGTGGGTAGCAAGTGTTTTTCTTGGAACGCTGTGTTCTTTTGCCACCATGCATAACATCCCTTGTTATGACCAAATAACTCAATCTTTGTTTCATCAGTCCACAGCACCTTATTCAAAAATGAAGCTGGCTTGTCCAAATGTGCGTTTGCATACCTCAAGCAACTCTGTGGCGTGTGTGCAGAAAAGGCTTCTTCCCCATCACTCTCCCATACAGCTTCTCCTTGTGCAAAGTGCGCTGAATTGTTGAACGATGCACAGTGACACCATCTGCAGCAAGATGATGTTGTAGGTCTTTGGAGGTGGTCTGTGGGCTGTTTTTGACCGTTCTCACCATCCTTCGCCTCTCCGATATTTTACTTGGCCTGCCACTTCTGGCCTTAACAAGAACTGTGCTTGTGGTCTTCCATTTCCTCACTATGTTCCTCACAGTGGACACTGACAGCTTAAATCTCTGCGATAGCTTTTTGTAGCCTTCCTCTAAACCACAGGTGTCAAACTCATTCCACGGGGGGCCGAGTGTCTGCGGGTTTTCGCTCCTCCCTTGTACTTGATTGATGAATTAACATCACTAATTAGTTAGGAACTCCCCACACCTGGTTGTCTAGGGCTTTATTGAAAGGAAAAACCAAAAACCTGCAGACACTAGGCCCTCCGTGGAATGAGTTTGACACCCCTGCTCTAAACCATAATGTTGAACAATCTTTGTTTTCAGGTCATTTGAGAGTTGTTTTGAGGCCCCCATGTTGCCACTCTTCAGAGGAGAGTCAAAGAGAAAAACAACTTGCAATTGGCCACCTTAAATACCCTTTCTCATGATTGGATGCACTTGTCTATGAAGTTCAAGGCTTAATGAGCTCACCAAACCAATTGTGTGTTCCAATTATTCAGTGCTAAGTAGTTACAGGTATTCAAATCAACAGAATGACAAGGGTGCCCACATTTTCGCATAGCCTATTGTTCACATCTGATTTAATTTCATACAACTTAATATTGCTACACTAAAAATCTTTGTCTGGACAATACCCCAGTACTCAGCTTTTATTAGAAAATGAATGGCATGCCACTGTGATCATTTTCTGTGACGACAGAGTAAATTATTATGCAGCCTCAGAGGGGTGCCCAAACGTTTTCATACAACTGTATATACACACACACTCAGTTGCCAGTTTATTAGGTACACCCATCTAGTACCGGGTCGGACCCCCCCTTGCCTCCAGAACAGCCTGAATTCTCTGGGCATGGATTCTACAAGGTGTGGCGTTCAAACTTTGTTCAATTGTGATTAAGGGACCTAACGTGTGCCAGGAAAACATTCCCCACACCATTACACCACTGCAACCAGCCTATACCGTTGACACCAGGCAGGAAGGGGCCATGGACTCCTGCTACATACACCAAATCCTAACTCAACGTGAGGCAACAGGAACCGGGATTCATCGGACCAGGCAATATTTTTCCACCCCTCAATTGTCCAGTGTTGGTGATCGCGTGCCCACTGGAGCCGCTTCTTTTTGCTTTTAGCTGATATGAGTGGAACCTGGTGTGGTTGTCTGTGTGCAATAGCCCATCCGTGACAAGGACCGGCGAGTTGTGCGTTCCAAGATGTCGTTCTGCACACCACTGTTGTACTGTGCTGTTATTTGTCTGTTTGTGTCCCGCCTGTTAACTTGCCATTTTCCTTCGACCTTAGGTGTTTAGAGGCTGTTAAGGAGACTGAACCATGGAGTACTGTTTCTTCTGGTCTAGACTACTTTCAGAGGGAGAAACAAACAACTTGTAAAATACTGAACTTCCCCTTTAATATTCATCAAGTAGTTCAATGGATAAAGGCACTGTGCAAAATAATTTTCTCTCCTGGTCTTGATTGTCACATATTCAGTACATTCCTTTTTTTATTCTGACGTACACAGCACACATGGGGGTGTACATTTTCCTCACATTATAGCGTTCAACATTTTGCACTGACACAATCTAACAAAAATACCTTAATTGGCGGGCACAAAAAACAAAAATTACATATTTCTACCAGATTGGAAATGATCAAATATTGTATAACATGTCTAAAATCTGTTAAAATAAAACAAAATCTTAAACGCAATGACCCTCACTGACTGATCCCTACTGAACATTATTTTAAAAAAAAATCAATATACTTCAAAGAAACTTCCAAAAACAAATTCCAAATGTGTTCACTGAAGCAGACTTGATGAAAATGTATTTAGCACATTTCTAAAAGGTGTATACCGTTATATACTGTAACGTTTCGTGGGAACTTGATGCTCATATATGGACAGACTGACACTGTTAGCCCCCATAATTCCCTGATACAGTCCTGACCTAAGTCCAATAGCTTGTTTAAAGAACCATGGACTGACATTGTTTCCGTCTAGCTGTTGCAGTGTTGTTTATCCAAAGTTCCACTGTCTGTTGTTGTCGATGTCCGCTGATGTGATGGAGGACAGCAGTAGTAGTACATGCCTGTGTTGCAGTGGTCCGTGACTGTGACGACTGGCTGCGGGGCCATCAGAGGTTGGCTGACCCTGCTGAGGGTAAACAAATACAGAGGTCAGGGTTGGAAGGTTTCAACCTAGTCTTCCTTATAGGGATTTGTTACTTACCGTTTCCTCCTCCCCTTAGACAGGTCCCAAAATGTTCTCAATCTGTTCCACTCTTCCTGTCATGTCAGCTAGTGAGAAGAGTAAAGGCAATTCTTTTTCATGGTAAAACATTAGGATTAAGCTAACAACTTGAATAAAAGGTTAATAAACAGTTACATCTGGAAAAACTCATTTGTAACCTTCTTTTTTCATATACATATATATATATTTTTTTACAATTGATCTACAACATCAGATTATCCAGTTGACAAAGTAGCATTTGCTTCCACAAATCTAAACCGCATAATGTCATGGTAGATCATGCAACCCAGCCCATCAATCATAAAGGCATTCAAGATAACCCATTAATTACTTTGAAGGAGGCATACCACTGAGTCTTCAGCCTATATTGAGTGTTGCGGTCAGTTATTTTCCTACTGTGAACTAACAGAAAGGATATGTCTGGCAGTGATCTCCTGGAGGGCGGCCTGTGTCTGCATCTGGAAAGCCAGTCTGGCTTCACACTTACAAGGGTCCTCCACCACCACCACCTTCATCTCTTCATGTTGGGACAGAGCAATATGTCACGTTAGTGTTAAAGATTACATCATGTATGTACATACAGTTGAAGTCGGAAGTTGACATACAGGTTGGAGTCATTAAAACTCGTTTTTCAACCACTCCACAAATTTCTTATTAATATAGTTTTGACAAGTCGGTTAGGACATCTACTTTGTACATGACACAAGTCCTTTTTCCAACAATTGTTTACAGACAGATTATTTCACTGTATCACAATTCCAGTGGGTCAGACATTTACGTACACTAAGTTGACTGTGCCTTTAAACAGCTTGGAAAATTCCAGAAAATGATGTCATGGCGTTAGAAGCTGATTGACTCAAATGATGTCAATTAGCCTATTGGAGGTTTACCTGTGGATGTATTTCAAGGCCTACCTTCAAACTCGGTGCCTCTTTGCTTGACATCATGGGAAAATCAAAAGAAAATCAGCCAAGACCTCAGAAAAAAAATTGTAGACCTCCACAAGTCTGGTTCATCCTTGGGAGCAATTTCCAAACGCCTGAAGATAACATGTTCATCTGTACAAACAATAGTTTGCAAGTATAAACACCATGGGACCACGCAGCTGTCATACCGCTCAGGAAGGAGATGCGTTCTGTCTCCTAGAGATAAACGTACTTTGGTGCGAAAAGTGCAAATCAATCCCAGAACAACAGCAAAGGACCTTGTGAAGATGCTGGAGGAAACCGGCACAAAGGTATCTATATCCACAGTAAAACAAGTTCTATATAACCTGAAAGGCCGCTCAGCAAGGAAGAAGCCACTGCTCCAAAACAGCCATAAAAAAGCCAGACTACGGTTTGCAACTGCACATGGGGACAAAGATCGTACTTTTTGGAGAAATGTCCTCTGGTCTGATGAAAGAAAAATAGAACTGTTTGGCCATAATGACCATCGTTATGTTTGGAGGAAAAAGGGGGAAGCTTGCAAGCCGAAGAACACCATCCCAACCGTGAAGCACGGGGGTGGCAGCATCATGTTGTGGTGGTGCTTTCCTGCAGGAGGGACTGGTGCACTTCACAAAATAGATGGCATCATGAAGTAGGAAAATTATATTGATATATTGAAGCAACATCTCAAGACATCAGTCAGGAAGTTAAAGCTTGGTCGCAAATGGGTCTTCCAAATGGACAATGACCTCAAGCATACTTCCAAAGTTGTGGCAAAATGGCTTAAGGACAACAAAGTCAAGGTATTGGAGTGGCCATCACAAAGCCCTGACCTCAATCCTATAGAAAATTTGTGAGCAGAACTGAAAAAATTGTGTGCGAGCAAGGAGGACTACAAACCTTACTCAGTTACACCAGCTCTGTCAAAAGGAATGGGCCAAAATTCACCCAACTTATTGTGGGAAGCTTGTGGAAGTCTACCTGAAACGTTTGACCCAAGTTAAACAATTTAAAGGCAATGCTACCAAATACTAATTGAGTGCATGTAAACATTTGACCCACTGGGAATGTGATGAAAGAAATAAGCTGAAATAAATATTTTTCTATACTATTATTCTGACATTTCAAATTCTTAAAATAAAGTGGTGATCCTAACTGACCTAAAACAGGGAATTTTTACTCATTAAATCTCAGGAATTGTGAAAAACTGAGGTTAAATGTATTTGGCTAAGGTGTATTTAAACTTCCAACTTCAACTGTACAGTAGATAACACCACACAGAAGGAGCCTCTCACTCAATACCTCCCAACTAATGTTGTTATACTGTTGAGTTCCATATACTAGTTGGGCTTGCAATTTTTCTTCTACAGACCAGGGTTGTGTTCAGTAGAGTACATCGTAGCAAAAGGTGTTTTGCACTGGAAAATAAATGTGTTCTTATTGGACTAGATCAGGTAGTGCCTGGAACATTTTCTCCCTACTAAACATGACCATGTATAAGTACTTTACCTAGGTTCAACTGATCCTCTTTAATAGCAGTAGACATAACCAAAAACTAATCCCTTACCTATCCTGGTTTTGCGCTCGTGTTCTCTAGTAGGCAAGACAGACAGCACAGAGAGTTTGGTGCCATTTGCATGGCCATGACAGGAACACAATGCTATGACAACGTTGAAGCAACCTAGCGAGTGTTACAAAGTGTTCGGCAAATGGAAAACCAACGGTGTATCAAGTAGTAATATTGATTGTGCACCAGTTGGATTTTAAAAGCTGAATGAAGACTTATCATGCATGTGCTGCTTATAAGAAAACTAACAAATTAGAGACCTTCTGTGATCACCATCCATAACGGGTCGAGCATCTGAGCATACTCAATATAAAGTTCAAATTATATAAAGGAGGCATATTTAGAATACAACCACAGTTAGCCCACTGACTCTTACGTTTCAGAGTACATGTTTTCTGGTCCAGGTTCAAGATATAGCCCTTCCGACACTTGCAGTGATGGGACGCGTTGCTGCTGACACATATGTGCTCACAGTCGTGTCCCATGGCACAGGGGTCCACACCTGGAATAAGCCGGGGTTAATGGAAGGCGCTGACAAGCTAGCAGCATGGGTAAAATTTCATAGGCTGGCATCATATTTGGAACTGTTATAGTTTGTACGCATAAGGATTCTGTCTAAGTCAAGGTGATCTGGGGTAGTACTCTGAAGCCATACTATCAAACATACTTACCTCACTGTATGTAATGATGGTCATTTATAAATCATTTATTCAATTTCATTCCTGGATGGCAATTTGATAGAAACGCTCATTTCAAAGTGAAGATACCATAACAAACTTAAGTAGGATAACATGTTTTAAGTATATATACACATTTTGCCATAGCCTGTTTGATGAAATTGTGGATGCAAAGGACACTTGTATTATCTGAGTTCCAGTGGCAATATTTACAAGCTTCAAAAAGCTGTATGGAAGTATATATTGACATAGTGCCAGCTATACACTGTAACTGGAAAGCTGTTGGACCATACACCTTCAATGCAACTCAGCCAAGGTCCTTTGCAAACATAGTGGGGAGGTTTACGTGTCTGACTCTGGGAACATGTTTTCTTGTCCGTGTTCAAGAGATACCCCTCCCGACACTCGCAGTGATAGGAGTTGTTGCTGCTGCTGCTAACACACATGTCCTCACAGTCGTGTCCCATGTCACAGGGGTCCCAACCTGGAATAAGTCGGGGTTAAGTGAAGCCGCCATCAAGCTACACATAAAGCAGCATGGGTACAATTTCATAGGCTGATAAGTTTGGAACGGTTATAGCTTGTATGCATTCAAAAGTGATCTGAAGAAGCCATATTATCAAACATACTTACCATATAGAAACACTGGTTGTTTATAAACCATTTATAATCTAATTTCTCTAAGAAAATGTCATTTCTGTATATAGTATAAATAGCATAACAAGTATAGATACCATAGCAAACTAAACTAAGACATGTTTTTGAGCATATGCATGTAAGTGCAGAAGGTATACACATTTTTCCATAGCCTGTTTGATGAAATTGTAGACGCAAAAGACTGTTTGTGGTATTGTCTGAGTTCCAAGCTTCAAAAAGGTGTATGGAAGTATATCAATAGACTATTGAAATAAGGCCAGCTATACACTGAAAGCCACCTAATGTGACTGGAAAGCTGGTGGACCATACACCAACTCAGTCAAGGTCCATTGCAAACATAGAAGGGGGAATGTTAACATAAAAAATAAATACATTTTAAAAACAATATTAAAATGTACACAACATTCAAGTTTAAATAAATATTAGAATGTTATGAAAAAAAGTAAATTTAATATTCAAAATGACTGAAGGTTTTAGAACAGTATTCTGATCATTTTAAACAAAGCAGTACGATTGACAGATTCAAAGCGATCTCTGTGTGGCATGATGCTTTGATTTCTCCTTGGTCAATCATTAATGAGCAGTTACCTCTTCGATCACCTTGCAATTGTTGAAGGACCATCCTGTCTGTTACTAAAAAAGTGAGGAACCATACCTGACTGTTCACTAGAGACCAAGATTGGCCAAAACTCTTGGGGCAGGTTTCCCAGACCCAGATTAAGCCTAGTCCTGGACTAAGAGGCACTTTCAATAGAGATTCTCCATTAAAATAGATTTTTAATCTGGGACTAGGTTTAATCTAAATGTGGGGAACCAGCCCAGAGTAGACCAAATGGCCAAACTACTTTCCAATTGAGCTGGAATCTAGTACCAGGGTATATAAACCTTTAATCCATGTGAGGTCTCCCTACACATTCTCAGACTAAAACCAAGGTTTAAGGTTTAGACTAGTCTCCTCCTCCTCCACCCTGCTCAGTCATACCACACAGGGTCTCCCTGAATTTGGAGGTGAGCTTCTCGATGACGCCGTAGGTCTCCACGTAGAACACGTGGTCTTCCAGAGGGTTGCTGGCCATCAGCCGCAAAGAGGTCATGTCGGCTCGGTCCACCCCCACCGCGTAGATCTCGATGCCGGACCCCCGGGCAGCCGCTGACACCTCCTCCACCTGGTCCTGAGGACGCCCGTCTGTCACGATGATGGCCACCTTGGCGATGTTCTTCGACTTTGGCCGGGCGCCTGACTCTTCGGTGAAGGCCTCGGTCATGGCCGACTTGATGGCCAGGCCAGTCATGGTGCCGGCGGCGAGGGGCTCGATGCGGGTGATAGCCTGCTTCATGTTGGGCTTGTTCAGGTGAGCCTTGAGCAGGAACTCGATCTTGACCGTGCTGGCATAGTTGACCACGGCCACACGGGTGGCTTCTGGTCCCACGTCCAAGGTGTCGACCATGTCGGCCAGGAAGATCTTGACCTTCTCAAACTCGCCGGGGCGCACGCTGCGGGAGCTGTCGATGATGAAGACCAGGTCCAGGGGACGGCTCCTGCACGAATTGTCGGTCGCTGGTGGCAAACCAGAAGCATTGCAGCTCTTAACAAGATGGCCATATGTTCACACTGAAAAGCCCAGTTTATGTCATACAAACTCATTCCATTGACACACACACATGTAGCCCTAGTTTGTGGATTGAAAAGCGACATACATTAATTCATATTAGTGTCCATGAACAAATGTGAAACAATTCAGCTACACAAAAAAAAGACATTTCTCATTGGTTGTTTGGGGGATGCACAACTCTGGTTTCTTGAGAGTTAAAGGATGAAAGAGGGGTTCGCAAGGCCAGTTGTGCATCATTGTTGAGTTGTGCATCATTTCAGTTAGACGATTTAGAGGTTAGTTATTACAGTATATTATGCCTTTCATCGAGCCATACTGTATCCTTTCACCTCTCTTAACTGTTCTTCTATGTCAATAGTTCAGGATTGGACTGTGAAAGGCCAAATTGAATGGCAAGGCTTCATTAAGCTTTGACATCCCAACTGATGCAGAAGTTTAATTGTTACCAGTATCCTTCTTTAATCATACTGTTGTCAAAACTGATTTGTTTTTTCCCAGAATAAGTTTTTTTTTTTTTTTATCCTTCTACTGCAGTGAAGAGTATTTAAATGTATATCCAGTTATTCATAGTTTTTTTGTTCAAAATTATAACCTACGGAGAACAAGAAAGTAATTTTTGACTTGTCCCGGAATGCTTCGCCCCAGTATTGTATTGTGTTTTGTCATTATTAGATTGCAAATAACATAAATTCTGGCTGGTTGATTATGTGATGAAATTATCAATGAGAATGGTTGATTATGTTACAGTAGTCCTGTGCTATTGTAAAATAAAAAGGCAGAGCTGACCTGGACAACTATGGATTGAATTGGTTGGGTTGGAAGGGAAACCTGGCTTCTACCTGTCTCCACACTGGTGGTGGTGATGACGACGCCGCTTTGGGTACTGACAGGTAGTGTTGGCGGCACGGGGGTGGTGGTCACCTCCAGTGGCAAGGTGGTCATCACCGGTTGCAATGTAGTCACTGATGGTAGAGTTGGAACTGTGGTGGGTAGGTACACCACAGGGGTCGTTGGCACTGTAGTAGGTTTAGGCTGTACCAGAGGTAAAATTTGTGGACATTTACCTTTGAATTTGTGGTGGTGGCTCACTGGTGGGAAAAAAACTTTAAACAGGTGGTGGTGAACTACTGGAGGTGACAGGTCTTGGTATAGGTTGTACACCACCGGTGGCGCTCGCCCTTTGAATCTGTGTTGGTAAGGTCTTAAGGGGACAGAGGGTCTGGGGTAAGCCACGGGTGGAGATAGAGGGCCAGGTTGTTGGTAAACCACGGGCAGGTGGATCCCTGGTGGCTGGTGGTGGTAGTGATAGCCTCTATGCCTGTATGCACTGGCGTGAACTAGGGGCCACCAGAGGAGGAGAGGAGGAGCGGTAGAGCAAATTAGTTAGTCAGCAAATGGGAAAGCTGTGAGTCTTTATGAATGATAGTTATGGTTTCAATGCGAGTTTGTATAAATTATAGTTATGGGTGTGTTGATGTGAGAATGAACTCCGCTTGCTTTAAGAGTTAGCATGAGAATACTGATTAGTTGTTGAAGCATGAGTGACATTTGAGCTGGTAGCCGCTTGGCTCGTTTCAAACAAGCATAGAGGAATATCGCACTTATAAAATGTTATAAATTGTAAATTACTTACATATGCATTTAGTCTTGTAGCACATATAGATTTGACAAATATGTCTGTCTTATAAATTTGGATGTCAGTGTTTAGCCAATAAAGCAAAATCAAGTATAATTTGTCAATTTTTAAATTGTAAGTAAAAAAAAAGTCGATGTAAATCTATAATGAGTTATTGCCCTGTTGAACTGCATGCACATGGAATGCATATGTCCAAGTACCTTAGTACATGTATTAGCATTTCCACATAGCAGACTAGGGTTGCAAAATTCTGGTAAATTTCCCAAAAGGAATCTCCAACCAGGATTTTTGGAAAACCAGGTTAAAAGTTACTGGAATTTTGCAAACCTATAGCAGACCGAATTATCTACAATACAAGGAGTGGCTATAATAAAACCAATTGTTCCGTGCACATTTTACGCGATTTTTACGCACGGACACTTGGTTGGTTCCCAATGAGGAGAAGCATGAAATTATCGGATTAATCTCTCGTGGACAGACTACGAGTAGTTGGCACGAGATTTTGATCGGATTAGACAAATAATTGAATTCAAGATGCGCTTTTCAATTTTGGCGGAAAATGTACTTGGCAAAACAATCAAGTGATATTCAGTGTGTATGTATCATGACACAAAACACAAATACAAATAGAAAGGTGTACCGACACCTTTCTCTGAAAACCTACCTGAAGGAGCGAGCGTCCGCAGCGGTGGAAGGGCAATATTTCTATGTTGTGCATAACTTTGAGCAGTAACCTGCTGTGGATCGAATCCATTCAAACGGTACGTTCCGTATACATCAGACACAAAGAGGAAAAGGCAGTAGACGAGACTCCCGAATAAAGACTTCATTGTACCAATGTGTTCTTCTCACGTCCGTTAAAGTTCTTGCTGGCTTACCCAGTCCGCACAAATGTCTGAAACTCAAATGTTTAGGAGAGGGACTTGGAGGGCCAATTTGAAGACCACTGACCAAAGCACGTGTGTAATTATTGTCCAATCCAGATGCAAGACGGAAAAGAGCGCATTTTCCCCCTCCCCAAACCAAACACCATTTTGGAAGGGTCAGTGATGTGCAGGATCCTTGAATGTCCCTACCCCCATTTCAATTGAATTGTTTTCAGGAGGTCAAACCAATAATCACTAAGCTATTTGATTTTTAATTTTAAGACCTCTTGAAGTATCTAAAAAATATACAGTACCAGTCAAAAGTTTGGACACACCTACTCATTCAAGGGTTTTTCTTTATTTTACTATTTTCTACATTGTAGAATAATAGTGAAGACATCAAATCTATTAAATAACACATATGGAATCACGTAGTAGCCAAAAAAGTGTTCAACAAATTAAAATATATTTTATATTCTTCAAAGTAGCCACCTTTTGCCTTGACAGCTTTGCACACTCTTGGCCATCTCTCAACCAGCTTAACCTAGAATGCTTTTCCAACAGTCTTGAAGGAGTTCCCACATATGCTGAGCACTTGTTGGCTGCTTTTCTTTCACTCTGTGGTTCAACTCATCCCAAACCATCTCAATTGGGTTGAAGTCCGGTAATTGTGGAGGCAAGGTCATCTGATGCAGTACTCCATCACTCTCCTTCTTGGTCAAATAGCCCTTACATAGCCTGGAGGTGTGTTGGATCATTGTCCTGTTGAAAAACAAATGATGGGATGGCGTATCGCTGCAGAATGCTGTGGTAGGCATGCTGGTTAAGTGTGCCTTGAATTCTAAATAAATCACAGACTGTCACCAGCAAAGCACCCCGACACCATCACACCTCTTCCTCCATGCTTCACGGTGTCAACCACACATGCGGAGATCATCCGTTCACCTACTCTGCGTTACAAAGACTCATCAGACAAAGGACAGATTTCCACCGGTCTAATGTCCATTGCTCGTGTTTCTTGGCCCAAACAAGTCTCTTCTTATTATTGGTGTCCTTTAGTAGTGGTTTCTTTGCAGCAATTCGATCACAGAGGCCTTATTCACGCAGTCTCCTCTGAACAGTTGATGTTGAGATGTGTCTGTTTCTTAAACTCTGTGAAGCATTTGGGCTGCAATTTCTGAGACTGGTATCTCTAATGAACTTATCCTCTGCAGCATAGGCAACTCTTGGTCTTCCTTTCCTGTGGTGGTCCTCATGAGAGCCAGTTTCATCAAAGCGCTTGATGGTTTTTGCAACTGCACGTTTTTTCCAGATTGTCTGACCTTCATGTTTGCCTATTTGATCTGTTCTTGCCATAATATGGACTTGGTATTTTACAAGTCAGTTAAGAACAAATTCTTATTTACAATGACGGCCTAGTAACTTGTTCAGCGGCAGAACGACAGATTTTGACCTTGGCAGCTTGGGGATTCGATCCACCAACCTTTTGGTTACTGGCCCAATGCTCTAACCACTAGGCTACCTGCCACCCCTGTATACCACCCCTACCTTGTCACAACACAACTGATTGGCTCAAATGCATTAAAATGGAAAGAAATTCCACATTGAAATGCATTCCAAGTGACTACCTCATGAAGCTGGTTGAGAGAATGCCAAGAGTGTGCAAAGCTGTCATCAAGGCAAAGGGTGGCCACTGAAGAATCTCAAATATAAAATATATTTTGATTTGTTTAACACTTTTTTGGTTACTAAAGGATTCCATATGTGTTATTTCATAGTTTGTCTTCACTACAATGTAGTAAAAATTAAGAAAAACACTAGAATTAAGAAAAACACTAGAAAATCTGTGTGTCCAAACTTTTGACTGGTACTGTATGAAAAAATGTTTTGATGAAAAATTATTTTTGGCCTTACCGCTATTAGCCATTACAAACACATTGAATAACATATTCACTACATGGACAACAGATAGTCCTCCCCCAAAAAATCAACAGGAACTTTGTTCTTTAGTGTCTGTCCTAGATCTGATCGATATAAGAAAGATTAGGAAACATTTTATACTTTATATATTTTTTTAGATGTATTTAACCCCTTATTTTTGGCACTAAACAGTGGCCATGCATTCGGAAAGTATTCAGACCCCTTGACCTTTTCCATATTTTGTTACATTACAGCATTATTCTAGGTAGCCTGAGAGCATTGGGCTAGTAACCGAAAGGGCAGAAGGTAAAGGTGAACGGTAAAAATCTGTTGTTCTGCCCCTGAGCAAGGCAGTTCACCCACTGTTCCCCGGGCGCCGAAGACGTGGATGTCCATTATCACAGCCCCCCCGCACCTCTCTGATTCAGAGGGGTTGGGTTAAATGCAGAAGACACATTTCAGTTGAATGCATTCAGTTGTACAACTAACTAGGTATCCCCTTTTCCCCTAAAATTGATTAAATTGTTATTTTTTTCATCAATCTACACACAATACCCAATAATGACAAAGCAAAAACAGTGACATTTTTACAAAATACACTGCTCAAAAAAATAAAGGGAACACTTAAACAACACAATGTAACTCCAAGTCAATCACACTTCTGTGAAATCAAACTGTCCACTTAGGAAGCAACACTGATTGACAATAAATTTCACATGCTGTTGTGCAAATGGAATAGACAAAAGGTGGAAATTATAGGCAATTAGCCAGACACCCCCAATAAAGGAGTGATTCTGCAGGTGGTGACCACAGACCACTTCTCAGTTCCTATGCTTCCTGGCTGATGTTTTGGTCACTTTTGAATGCTGGCGGTGCTCTCACTCTAGTGGTAGCACGAGACGGAGTCTACAACCCACACAAGTGGCTCAGGTAGTGCAGCTCATCCAGGATGGCACATCAATGCGAGCTGTGGCAAGAAGGTTTGCTGTGTCTGTCAGCGTAGTGTCCAGAGCATGGAGGCGCTACCAGGAGACAGGCCAGTACATCAGGAGACGTGGAGGAGGCCGTAGGAGGGCAACAACCCAGCAGCAGGACCGCTACCTCCGCCTTTGAGCAGGAGGAGCACTGCCAGAGCCCTGCAAAATGACCTCCAGCAGGCCACAAATGTGCATTTGCCTCGATCCTGACTAGTCTCTCAGTCCCCGCCTCTGAAAAACATCCCCACAGCATAATGCTGCCACCACCATGCCTCACTGTAGGGATAGTGCCAGGTTTCCTCCAGACGTGATGCTTAGAATTCACGCCAAAGAGTTCAATCTTGGTTTCATCAAACCAGATAATCTTGTTTTGCATGGTCTGAGAGTCTTTAAGTGCCTTTTGGTAAACTCGAAGCGAGCTGTCATGTGCCTTTTACTGAGGAGTGGCTTCTGTCTAGCCACTCTACCATAAAGGCCTGATTGGTGGAGTGTTGCAGAGATGGTTGTCCTTCTGGAAGGTTCCTCCATCTCCACAGAGGAACTCTGGAGCTCTGTCAGAGTGACCATCGGGTTCTTGGTCACCTCCCTGACCTAGGCCCTCCTCCCCCGATTGCTCAGCTTGGCCGGGTGGCCAGCTCTAGGAAGGGTCTTGGTTGTTACAAACTTCTTCCATTTAAGAATGATGGAGGCCACTGTTTTCTTGGGGGACTTTCAATGCAGGAAAAAGTTTTTGGTACTCTACGGACAATTCCTTCAACCTCATGGCTTGGTTTTTGATCAGACATGCACTGTGGGACCTTTAGACGAGTCTTGTGAGGCCTGTGGGTGTCCTAGAGCAAAGCAAATTACCTGTAGGTGTTCGTGAGAGTCTCACCTTTCCACAGAGTGGATATTGTGTAGCAAACTGTTCAGACACTACAGACAGAAGTTGGCAGATTGGTTATATGGACTTCAGATGAGTCTCAAGACGCAATCATATTCGTGAGTCTCATCAATCCATAATAGTTTGTAGGCCAAACCGTTTGGATGCTACAGACAATTGTGTGAGAAGACTGATTTCATGGTCTGACAAACACCACTCTAGCTCTGTCACCTTTCCCCACAGATGCAGAAGTTCTACATAGGCAGATGCATTATTAAATTAACTAATTACATCTAATAAACTGAATATTCATTGCCGTACAAAGCACGGTGTGCAATTAAAATTAAAATTTTATTTTTGTCATTTACTGACATGAGATGACGCCAAAATTCATTCTTCAGGCTAGAGAAGCTGCTTCTAAATCGATTTTAACAAATGCCGAAAGTACATTTATACTGTAGGCCAAATAGGTATTGGTTAACAATGACATCACATTGAGCTTTTGCAATTTAATAGCTGCATTGCCTGCACTTTAATTGTGTATATTTTTTTGCAAACGTTCCATTTCATAAAAATGCCACGTTCATCCACTTATATCAGTACAGTTGTAACAGCCTAAACATTACGACATTTCTATTCGATCAAACAATCCTCATAATTCTACACTCTCTCAGACCTCGATACAAAAAAATCCCCACTTGGTCTGTTTCTCACATGGACAGATTTTGGGTGGAGTAAATCTTCTCGCTTTGCCTCTTCCAATCTGGTCAGATTAAAACGCAGGAAATTGTCATACCTCTGAATTGAGAGGACTCAGGAGATAGAGGGTTTTGTTTTAGTCATTCAACCAAGTGCTGCCCTGAAACAATATGGAAATTGCCATTTAAAATAAGAGTGAAGTATCACACAGTAGACCTAGCATGGAGACAAAATTGATAGAATATGCTGTGAAATATACAGTAATAGCCAGTGGCAATTTTAGCATGCAAATCTTGGTGGGGCAACAAAAACTAAATTCTGGCAAAGCAGCCACAAATGTCAGTAAGTGTCCATGATGGATTCTTTGAATGAAGAGATTGAGATAAAATTGTTTAGTTTGAGTGTTTGTTGCAGTTCGTTCCAGTTGCTAGCTGCAGCAAACTGAAAAGGGGAGTGACCCAAGGATGTGTGTGCTTTGGGGACCTTCAACAGAATGTGACTGACAGAACGGGTGTTGTATGTGGAGGATGAGGGCTGCAGTATATATCTCAGATAGGGGGAGAATGAGGCCTAAGAGGGTTTTCTAAATAAGCATCAACCAGTGGGTCTTGCGACAGGTATACAGAGATGACCAGTTTACAGAAGAGTATAGAGTGCAGTGATGTGTCCTATAAGGAGCATTGGTGGCAAATCTGATGGCCGAATGGTAAAGGACATCTAGCCGCTCGAGAGCACCCTTACCTGCCAGTCTATAAACGCCGTCTACGGAATCTAGCATGGGTAGGATGGTCATCTGAATCAGGGTTAGTTTGCTGAGGTATGCAGCTGAGGTATGTGGTATTGTGATAAATGTTTGTATTTCTGCAGGTTAGAGAGAGCGGGCGCTCCGCCATGCACAAATAGGGACAAGAGCGGTGACTTGTTTTGTTCTCAAGAAAAGGGCACCACTGAAAGGAGTGATTACTGGGGTAGCGGTAAATGTAAAAGTGGCCAACTGAAGGGGAAGATTCCTAGTCTTTGTGATGCTCGTCGTTTGGTGCGATGCAGACAGGGTGGCGTGACTGTCGAAACGGAAGAGTCATTGTTTGTTCTTTTGAGTTTTGTTGAGTCCCTGCCCAACAAAGCGAGCTTTTGTGCCAAATCCATTACAGGTGTAACAAAACCAACACCTAGGAACCCCCCCTCCTACACACTGCTGCCACATGCCCATAAGCTTAACACCTGTAACATAATGGATTTGGCACAAAATATCGCTTTATCGGGCAGGGACTCAACAAAACTCAAAAGAACAAACAATGACTCTTCCATTTCCAACACTCACGCCACCCTGTCTGCGTCGCACCAAACGGCGAGCAGAAGGGCATGACAACAGAATGTGTAGTATTGGGGAAAGAAGTGGTATCTGTTAATTGTAGGGGTGCCCATATGACTGGGCATCAGAAGTGTCCGGAGGCGAGAGACACAGGTTGAGGTTACCTGGGTTAAAGTAGTGCTGACGTTGTCGTAAGCAGAGGCATTGAAGAAAGTAGAGGGGTCACTTTTTAACGAGTTTAGGATTAAGATGCAGGTTTTTATTTTTATATATATATATATATATATATATACACTGCTCAAAAAAATAAAGGGAACACTTAAACAACACAATGTAACTCCAAGTCAATCACACTTCTGTGAAATCAAACTGTCCACTTAGGAAGCAACACTGATTGACAATAAATTTCACATGCTGTTGTGCAAATGGAATAGACAACAGGTGGAAATTATAGGCAATTAGCAAGACACCCCCAATAAAGGAGTGGTTCTGCAGGTGGTGACCACAGACCACTTCTCAGTTCCTATGCTTCCTGGCTGATGTTTTGGTCACTTTTGAATGCTGGCGGTGCTTTCACTCTAGTGGTAGCATGAGACGGAGTCTACAACCCACACAAGTGGCTCAGGTAGTGCAGCTCATCCAGGATGGCACATCAATGCGAGCTGTGGCAAGAAGGTTTGCTGTGTCTGTCAGCGTAGTGTCCAGAGCATGGAGGCGCTACCAGGAGACAGGCCAGTACACCAGGAGACGTGGAGGAGGCCGTAGGAGGGCAACAACTCAGCAGCAGGACCGCTACCTCCGCCTTTGTGCAAGGAGGAGCAGGAGGAGCACTGCCAGAGCCCTGCAAAATGACCTCCAGCAGGCCACAAATGTGCATGTGTCTGCTCAAACGGTCAGAAACAGACTCCATGAGGGTGGTATGAGGGCCCGACGTCCACAGGTGGGGGTTGTGCTTACAGCCCAACACCGTGCAGGACGTTTGGCATTTGCCAGAGAACACCAAGATTGGCAAATTCGCCACTGGCGCCCTGTGCTCTTCACAGATGAAAGCAGGTTCACACTGAGCATGTGACAGACGTGACAGAGTCTGGAGACGCCGTGGCGTACGTTCTGCTGCCTGCAACATCCTCCAGCATGACCGGTTTGGCGGTGGGTCAGTCATGGTGTGGGGTGGCATTTCTTTGGGGGGCCGCACAGCCCTCCATGTGCTCGCCAGAGGTAGCCTGACTGCCATTAGGTACCGAGATGAGATCCTCAGACCCCTTGTGAGACCATATGCTGGTGCGGTTGGCCCTGGGTTCCTCCTAATGCAAGACAATGCTAGACCTCATGTGGCTGGAGTGTGTCAGCAGTTCCTGCAAGAGGAAGGCATTGATGCTATGGACTGGCCCGCCTGTTCCCCAGACCTAAATCCAATTGAGCACATCTGGGACATCATGTCTCGCTCCATCCACCAACGCCACGTTGCACCACAGACTGTCCAGGAGTTGGCGGATGCTTTAGTCCAGGTCTGGGAGGAGATCCCTCAGGAGACCATCCGCCACCTCATCAGGAGCATGCCCAGGCGTTGTAGGGAGGTCATACAGGCACGTGGAGGCCACACACACTACTGAGCCTCATTTTGACTTGTTTTAAGGACATTACATCAAAGTTGGATCAGCCTGTAGTGTGGTTTTCCACTTTAATTTTATTTTTTTGAGCAGTGTATATACACACACACACACACTGCTCAAAAAAAAAGGGAACACTAAAATAACACATCCTAGATCTGAATGAATGAAATATTCTTATTAAATACTTTTTTCTTTACATAGTTGAATGTGCTGACAACAAAATCACACAAAAATTATCAATGGAAATCAAATTTATCAACCCATGGAGGTCTGGATTTGGAGTCACACTCAAAATTAAAGTGGAAAACCACACTACAGGCTGATCCAACTTTGATGTAATGTCCTTAAAACAAGTCAAAATGAGGCTCAGTAGTGTGTGTGGACTCCACGTGCCTGTATGACCTCCCTACAACGCCTGGGCATGCTCCTGATGAGGTGGCGGATGGTCTCCTGAGGGATCTCCTCCCAGACCTTGACTAAAGCATCCGCCAACTCCTGGACAGTCTGTGGTGCAACGTGGCGTTGGTGGATGGAGCGAGACATGTTGTCCCAGATGTGCTCAATTGGATTCAGGTCTGGGGAACGGGCGGGCCAGTCCATAGCATCAATGCCTTCCTCTTGCAGGAACTGCTGACACACTCCAGCCACATGAGGTCTAGCATTGTCTTGCATTAATATCTGCTTCAGTAAGGTGGGCTTTTTAGCCTTCATAGCCATGGTTGTCAATTGTACTGCAGAAATGAATGGCCTCACACTAGTACAGTACGGGGCGGTGCATGCACCTAAAAGTTGGATGTGATCCGCCAACGAAATCCAGAAGAAATTACGCCACATATGGAAACCACAAGCCTAGCTTTGCGATCTCCAAAGTTTGGGATTTTCCATAAATTGCGGCCGTGAATGCGCCATATAAATAGTTGAAGCTCCCGTAAAATGGATAGCTATTGAAAAGATAGCTGATATGCATTTCTCTACATTGTAAAAGACAGTGGGGCGACGGGGAGCGGCTTTGCAAAATGCTATCGCACAATTATATCATTTATAAAATGGCAAGATATTTTTAGACTAGCACAAAAATAAGTGAATTTACAAATTATCAAATTATGATAATTCACCCCCCCCCCCAAAAAAATGGAGGTGCAAAAACACAAGTTTCCCCCCTATTTTAATTAGCTCCATGTCTCAGGTGGCCAAGTAGACACAAGGCTGTTTGGCTTATCTCTGTCACAAAGAGGAATAACTTTGCAGCTTTTTCTGTTAATAAACAATGCTATGCTGGCAGATGGTAACATTGAAATAAAATAATTGTATATCATAGGAAAAGACACATTCACATGGATTTTAACACAGAGGGCAGTTTGGATTTGTCACTTTAAGCGCAAATATATAATAATTTGACTAAGTCAAGTTTTTGACTTAAATTTTTGACTTAAATCATTGTGCAACATCACACACCTCTTTGGGGGGGGGGGGGGGGATTTCGACTGGTATGAGCATTTAACCTAAGTACAGAACCAAATAGGTTCTCAACAAAAAGGACGTTTCTTTGCTCACATCAGGTAAAAATTAATGTACTCAGTCGGGTAATGGATACAAAATGTTTTTGAATGGTTTATTGAAGTCATTTGTTTCCCACAAGGATCAAAACACAATGTAAAGAAAAAGGCAGAAAGAAAGAGTAGCATGGATCCACTACTGTTCACACTAGCCGTTCGTTCCCTCCAGGTGAACCTTACGCTCTCCTTAAAGGGACAGTCCACTTCAAAACCAAAGTTTGTCTGATGTTTTCAGTCCTCCAAAGTGGACTTTTGTTAAGAAGTCTTATTATTTAATCTTGACATTGGACAAATTTTGAGGTTTGAAAACATCTGCCAAATGTTGGTGTACTATCCTTTTAACCAGCAGTGTCTGGACGCTTCGAACTGCAACACAATACACTAGCTTGACTAAGCTAACAACGCGAGGTCACAAAGGCGGTGGCGGAGAATGAACATGGCACACAGGTTGCGGATGGATGTCCAAGGCTAAATAAATAAAGGGATAAAGAGAAAGTGCTTCAAAACGTCCCCATCAAACTCTTAGAATAAAATCTAGATAATTTAACAAGCAAAAAACAATTAAAGGATAAAGATGAGTTATCATAAGTGGATTGTCTTAAGAGTATTCCTTTTTACATTCACGCGTTATAATACCAATCTATAAGGAAAGGATATTGTTTTTCTAAAGCTGGACTGGTGAAAGGCATTGAAGCGATGGTACTTTCACAATATCCCTTTTTTTATTAAGGCATCAAAAGACGGGGCGAGACAAGGAAAGAAAAGTCGTAAAGCTTTCATCGCTTTATACACTACACGGCATCTGCCCCTCCCACTTGTTTACAATATAACGGGGGTTTGAATGTTAGCAAGACTTTATAAAGAGTATCCCTCCTCTCTAGAAATGCATGGTGGGGTCAAAATGACGAGCTCTGGGTGGCCCACACATACATATAGATGGGGGTAGAGACGGGGGGGCACGGGGTCTTCAGGCAGGCATGTAGGGGGGAGGGGGCTCTTTCTCTGGCATCTTCATTGCCATCTCGTAGGTAGGCAGGATGTACTGAGGAGGGAGAATTATTTTAATTCATCAATCAATTTAGAAATATACTGCACACAGTGAGAGGACCAAAGCCATGGACATAATCATATTTGAGACATTTGATATTGTGCTAGATATTTCATCCGTCTAAAACTGGAAAGGAGGGCAGACTGGGTGTACAGTACATTCGGAAAGTATTCAGACCCCTTGACTTTTTCCACATTGTTACGTTACAGCCTTATTCTAAAAATGATTAAATACATTTTCCCCCCTCATCGATCTACACACAATACGCCATAATGACAAAGCAAAAACAGGTTTAGACATTTTTGCAAATGTATTAAAACTAAAACACATACCTTATTTACATAAGTATTCAGACCCTTTGCTATGAGACTTGAAATTGAGCTCTGGTGCATCCTGTTTCCATTGATCATCCTTGAGCTGTTTCTACAACTTGATTGGAGATCCTTGATACTTCAGAGCACTCAGGACCTCAGACTGGGGTGAAGGTTCACCTTCCAACAGGGCAATGACCCTAAGCACACAGCCAAGACAACGCAGGAGTGGCTTCGGGACAAGTCTCTGAATGTCCTTGAGTGGCCCAACCAGAGCCCGGACTTGAACCTGATCGAACATCTCTGGAGAGACCTGAAAATAGCTGTGCAGCGACACTCCCCATCCAACCCGACAGAGCTTGAGAGGATCTGCAGAGAAGAATGGGAGAAACTCCCCAAATGCAGGTGTGTCAAGCTTGTAGCGTCATACCCAAGAAAACACGAGGCTGTAATCGCTGCCAAAAGGTTCTTCAACATAGTACTGAGTAAAGGGTCTGAATACTTATGTAAATGTCATTTAAGTTTTTTTATTCTTAATAAATGTGCAAACATTTCTAAACTTGTTTTTGCTTTGTCATTATGGGGTAGTGCGTGTAGATTGATGAGGGAAAAAAACTATTAAGTCAATTTTAGAATAAGGCTGTAATGTAACAAAATGTGGAGAAAGTCAAGTGGTCTGAATACTTTCCGAACGCAATTGAAACCACCTTGCATCCTTGAACTGACTAAGGATGTGAAAGGTATGCCCTCTACTGGTTATGCCACAGTATGCTTCAGAGGTTTGATTACGTGTGCCATTGACAATTAGTTTGGGACCCGGAGAGGAGGCTTTTCAGACACAAACCTGTGGAGGGGCCATGAAGGTAGGGTAAACAGCGCTCTCCTGCACATTCCTGTTGTTGATGTACTTGTAGCAGTTCCACACACTGTTGATCAGGTAAGCCTGGGGGGGACAGCCAAAATGTTAAGTCTTTTTACCTGAGCCAGTGATGCTCAATCCTGGTCCTAGAGAGCTACAATGTGCAGGCTTGTGTTCTAGCCCAGCTCCAACACCACTGATTCATCTCCAGAAGCTCTATCAACCATCTATTGAAGACCTGTCAGTCAAGGTCTATCATCCGTCTACTGAAGACCTGTCAGTCAAGCTCTATCATCCGTCTACTGAAGACCTGTCAGTCAAGGTCTATCATCCGTCTACTGAAGACCTGTCAGTCAAGCTCTATCATCCGTCTACTGAAGACCTGTCAGTCAAGGTCTATCATCCGTCTACTGAAGACCTGTCAGTCAAGCTCTATCATCCGTCTACTGAAGACCTGTCAGTCAAGGTCTATCATCCGTCTACTGAAGACCTGTCAGTCAAGGTCTATCATCCGTCTACTGAAGACCTGTCAGTCAAGGTCTATCATCCGTCTACTGAAGACCTGTCAGTCAAGGTCTATCATCCGTCTACTGAAGACCTGTCAGTCAAGGTCTATCATCCGTCTACTGAAGACCTGTCAGTCAAGGTCTATCATCCGTCTACTGAAGACCTGTCAGTCAAGGTCTATCATCCGTCTACTGAAGTTCAGCCAATGGATGGTAAATCAGATCAAGATCTCAGTTAACACTAACAAGTGCAGTAAATCTAAATATTCTTGGGAATCTGGATGGGGGAAAATAAGTTTAGTATTCAAATCAGTCCATTTTTCAGAAACACACACCTTCGTGATGATGAGGAAGGTGAAGAACATGAGGACGAAGAGCAGCAGGCAGCTGGAGTCCATGGAGAGTAGGTTGTTCTTGTAGGGGAAGTCCGGCTGAGACGAGACACACATTCAGCACGTACAGAAACTAAACACCCCATAAAACCAGGGATTGTACTGAAATATGGGCCTACAGAGCATCTTTAGCTTCAGTTCCATTGAACATCCCAGTGCTTTTTCATTTCTCATTCAGATGTCAAATCCATCTGATATAATGGCAGCAGGTCTAATGTAAAGACAGTGGAGACGGTAGTGAGAACACATTGTTAAGCCTCCAGGGGGTATGACAGAGTAGGGCCAATGAGTTTGCCAGCTAAGTTACCTAAGCATTCTGCAATTACTTTGTTTATTCTGAATATAAAACTATATTGAACAAAAATATAAACGGCAACCATTTCAAAGATTTTACTGAGTTACAGTTCATATAAGGAAACCAGTCAATTGAAATCTAATCTAATCTATGGATTTCACATGACTGGGCAAGGGCTTACCCATGGGTGGCCTGGGAGGGCATAGGCCCACCCACTGGGGTGCCCACAAAAGGGCTTTATTACAGGCAGAAATACTTATCAGCACCTCCCAGATGATCCCGCAGGTGAAGAAGCTAGATGTGGAGGTCCTGGGCTGGCATGTTACACGTGTTCTGCGTTTAAGGCCGGTTGGACGTACTGCCAAATTCTCTAAAACAACGTTGGAGGCAGCTTATGGTAGAGAAACTAGCCGACAGGCCTGGGGGGGTGGCGGACTAGCCGACAGGCCTGGGGGCGGTGGTGGACTGGACTGACTCACCAGCTCTGTCATGTAGTCCTTGATCCGGGGTAGGTAGGTGAGGGAGCTGATGGCCACCAGACAACTCAGAGCAAAGTCAAAGAGCTGGTAGCAGAAGAACGGGATGAGCCAGCCGTCACGATGCTACATGGGGAGGAAGAGTAAACACACGTCATTGACCATACATGTAAAAGGATGGCCATTTCACAAGAGTTTGTCAGGTTGTTTGTCAAGCAGGAAGCATATCTAGCCCTAGCAAAAACCTGATCTAAATTTTGGGTTCTAAGCAATGTTGAGGATGTCACAAAATTCACAGGCATTGAATCAATCTATGTACATCTGTTCTTATGTCATCAGGACTGGGTATTTTGCCAGGGAGGCTACAGCAGCAATGGAACTACTCTGACAAACACTGAATACAGGACATCTACAAGGGTATCATAAGAGCCTGTATTCACAGCTAAGGCATAACGTTCGTTGCTCACACAAAGATCAACCAAAACCTAGACAATGCGTCATGCTTTAGCGGTGCGTCGCCATTTAAAGTAGCAGCTCTATTCAGGTCCACGTCACATATCCATCAAACCTGTCAGTGTGGATGCCCATCAGGTAGGCCTGGTGAGGTAAAGATGATAACATTAGAACAACGTTGTGTAGCAAATTTTCCGCTCACCCTGGTGGGGCTAGTTGAATGCACAAGCAAGGAGTTTGCATGCAGTGAATCTGTTATTGGTCAATGTGAATTGCTTAAAAAGCATAAAGACATTAAAAAAAACATATTGTACTTTCAGACACCAGGAAGGGACAAAGCACTGCCATCAGAGTTGCGTTCATTGGGGCACATAGATGTTTTAAAACATTTTGAAACACAAAACTCAAAATGAGTGTTTATTATTGGACAACTCCAGGTAGTTCTTCCCCGTTTCAGTCTGCTTTCTTCCATAATGAACATGACCACGGTTGAAGTTCAGGGAGAACTATCTTTTCAACTTCCTATTTCTCCCACTCCTCCAGGGGTAATTGTCATCCCCGCTGTCACAACTTACATTTGTATGCTGGGCTTAGAATATATAAGAGAACATTTGATTGACACACATACAAAATAGATGGATAGAAACTTACAGTAATGGCTCCATAGACCATCATGGCGCTGATAGTGAGCATCAACAGAGAGATTGCGAATCCCACACAGGCATTCTCTATAAGCACAGAGAGAGAGAGTCAGAGAGACTAACAGAGTTCCTTCATTAGGTTCAAATACTTGTGTATTCAACTACAAACTCAACTTGTAGTAAGTCTTGAAATTAACGTCAGTCAAAGGCGTTGGGAGAATAATTTCCTAAATCTAAAAAATATTAACCCAAATGTTGAATTATCTATAACTAACAATTGAATATAGTGGTATTGTGCACCTATCCTTGTGAGCCATCATGGCTGCCTGGTCTGGGCCCGTTGCATCCCACGATGGGGCCCCACAGAGTGCATTCATGCAACTGTCAGCGAGAGCGTTACTACAGAGGCCCAATTGATTTGTGTGTAACTGAAGCATCTCCAGGGATGCATTGCCTACTAACTCGCTCTCTTTTAGCGTTAGCGTGCTCTGGGGAGCCCTTAGCTTCTCCCACTCAGGCACTCAGTAGCATCAGTGAAGACAACGCACAACAACACAGGCTACGCTAGGCTAATTAATAGGCCTGCCATCTGCTGCACTCTGGTGCGTCGGTCAAGTGCTTCTGACAGCTCACAGCCTCGTGCTGGGCACTAAGTGAGTGAGGTGAGGCGATGCATGTGTGGTTCACTCCAGACTATCAGTCAGTCGTTCTAAAGCTGTGCAGGAAGCTGTTTCTCTTCGGAGTGTAACATATCCGATTGTCGTAACGGTAACTGATGCAATCTGCAAGCCATTCCTTCCTAGTAGGGCATTTATGAGTGTGACTGTGTGAGTGAATGAGAAGAGGAGTGTGTGAGTGAATGAGAAGAGGCGTGTGAGTGAATGAGAAGAGGCGTGTGTGAGTGAATGAGAAGAGGCGTGTGTAGTCCATGCGGAGCTCCCAAATTCAGTTCTGAAACTGTGCATTGTGTGTGTGTGTGTGTGTGTGTATCAGAAGGGTTGTCACTGATGCAATCTGTAGCCCAATCCATTACAGTAGATCGTTTAGCATTACGTCCCGTGTCTGTCTGAGGCCAGGCTATACATTCATCAGCCTCTGGCAGGCATTCTGGACCAGGGCATCTGCCAACACCAACTGGATAATTGTGTACCTTTCTATGCGCGTGTGAAATATCTGATATTACAGTGAAAGATGTCAGTGGAAAAGAACAGATGGAAATGGTCGTCAATTACAGAACTTTTTCAATTTTTTTGAGGTAATCGTAGGAGAGTATTCGGATGGGAACAACATCTCTTATTTGGGGCTTCTCCATTTGTTTTCAGCTCTGTTAGAATACTTCAGAAAGGTATCCTGCCTTCCTACCTACCTGGAGGTAATCACAGATCTGAAGTGGTTGGATTGCCGACAGTAATAGGGCGCTAACATTGTTTAATACCGATCCAATCGCTTATAGATCTGTGCTTACCACAAGGACACAAGAAAGGAAAGATGCATTTTCAAGTACTCTGACAGGGGCCCTCTTCTAACAGGGGCCCTCTTCTAACAGGGGCCCTCTTCTAACAGGGGCCCTCTTCTAACAGGGGCCCTCTTCTAACAGGGGCCCTCTTCTAACAGGGGCCCTCTTCTAACAGGGGCCCTCTTCTAACAGGGGCCCTCTTCTAACACACCTTGTACTTTGATATCAGATATCAGACTGCAGGTCACGGCGGTTCAGTCCCTCATGTTTTGTCTGTAAACAATATCCTTTATTTAGACCGTAGGTGGGAGTCCTAGAAAAGGATAGACAGCATTGAAAGTGTCCTACCGGGGATTCATACCTCTAACGCGGGGCGATGTCATACCATTGCTTGTCCGAAGTCGGCTGTGTAGGCTCCAAACTGGCTCGCAACCTTCTTAAAACACGTCAACCAAGTGGGAAGATGCTGTCTAGAAAAGGCACCCATGAAGCCACAGCAGTGCCAGGCTTTGGATTTACATAACACGTGCACCCCCTCCCTCCCCTCCCCGCCTCCCTTTCTTTTGGCACAGCCCTGCTGTGTGTGCGTGTGTTGTGGGGGTGGTTCAGTCGCTGCCCACAAGAGCCAAGCCCTTTCAGCTCTTACTGAGTCACTTTCTGGGAAATGAGGAGTCCTTGTGCAACCAAGCCAAATAAACAACGGAATCGCACCGAATAAACTAAACACAACAGCCAGCCACAGAGAGCACAGCTCAGCACTGCCCAGCTCCAGGTTACATATTAAAATCCTGCTTTTACAGGCTTTGGGCCTGTGAGAAAATAAGAGTTGTAGCTAAATCAGTCTGTATAGGGCTGAAAGGTTAAAGAAGCAGGCATTTGGCGAAAGTTATCAATGCTGGATGAGAAGGGGATTGGTGTGTGTGTGTGTGTGTGTGTGTGTGTGTGTGAAAGAGCTATGAGGTACCAGTCCAGACAAAGTACTGCAGCTTTGCTAACAAATACCAAAATCGGGAGACTATGCTAAATCATGCCAGCTACTGCCTTTTGGGAAGATAAACATAGATTATCGTGGATGCTGTCACTACTGGCCTACGTAGACAACTCAAGTTGAACCAAACATGAAGATACAACGAACTAACCCTTTAAAACATTCCCCTCCACCTGGAGGGTGTGGCTAAAGTAGTGCTCGATAACCTCATACTGCAGGTCCACAGTGGGCACGTTCTCTGGGTGGGTCACGGCCACGGTCAGCAGAATGCCCATCAACAGGTTCACCACCTGGAGAGACAGAAAGGCATTGTTATGTCCTTCAACACATAGCCTGGTCCTAGATCGGTTTGTGCTGGTTTGCCAACTCCTATAATGTGGCGTGAGTGACAATGACCATAGGAGTTGTCAAGACATTACAAACAGATCTGAAACCAGGCTAGGATACAGTCTGTTGTAGATTAGAACTTTGATATTTTGTGACATACTAGGTTTCTGTTTCCACAGATAAGCAACAAATTACACTTCATTTTATTTGAACAAACCAAGGCGCTCTCATTAGGATTAGCCTAAATAATAGTTATTATTACCAGGTGGTTTGTATGGTTGCTAGGAGTCCTTTCCCCTAATCTGTTTAATGGACTTTCCCTGTCAAAGTGTATGTTATATTTAAAATATTAAATCCCTCTCACACATTGCATAATATATTCAATGATTAGACTTGTGATATAGGCCTCTGTCATCAATGTATCCAGAGGTTTTGCCAACAACCGTTGTGAACGACGACAGATGGATCAAATGTGTCTTTTTACACTTGTCAACTGTTGGATGTTAAATCATGCACCGTTACCGATCTTCACTGAGCAAAAAAACAACAAAAACACTCCAAGAGATGTTATACACTTGTGGTTACGGTCCCTCCGTAATTCTCACTTCTTATAATACATATATCAAGTATTAAAAATGTAAAAAACACGAGACGGAGAAAGTGAACATTTATTGAAGACAATCCCGCAGGTGAAGAAGGCAGATGTGGAGGTCCTGGGCTGGAGTGGTTAAGTGTGGTCTGTGGTTGGTCTGCGACATTCAATTCTCTGGGAACAGCTCTGGTGAACATTCCTGCAGTCAGAATGCCAATTACACACTCCCTCAAAACTAGAGACATCTGTGGCATTGTGTTTTGTGACAAATCTGCACATTTTAAAAAGTGGCCTTTTATTGTTCCCAGAACCTGTGTAATGATCATGTTGTTTAATCAGCTTCTTAATATGCCACACCTGTCAGGTGGATGGATTAGCTTGGCAAAGGAGAAATAGTCAATGTGTTGTAGAGTGGTGGCCTGTTGCCAGAGAATTGAATGTTCATTTCTCTACCATAAGCCGCATCCAACGTCATTTTAGAGAATTTGGCAGTACGTCCAACTGGCCTCACAACTGCAGACCATGTGTAACCACGCCAGCCCAGGACCTCCACATCCGCCTTCTTCACCTGCGGGATCGTCAGACAGCCACCTGATGAAACTGGTTTTGCACATCCAAAGAATTTCTGCACAAACAGTCTCAGGAAAGTGCATCTGCGTGCTCATCATCCTCACCAGTCTTGACCGGACTGCAGTTTGGCGTTTTAACCCTCTTCAGTGGGAAAATGCTCACCGTTGATGACCACTGGTATGCTGGAGAAGTGTGCTCTTCACAGATGTATCCCTGTTTCAACTGTACCGGGTAGATGGCAGACAGTGTGTATGGCATCGTGTGGGTGTTTGCAGTTTGCTGATGTCGACGTTGTGTACAGAGTGCCCCATGGTGGCAGTCGGAATATGGTCAATGTTCCTAGCCTATTCCCTGGGACTGCCAGGCAGAAGAAACATCAGCCCACACAGAGAAACACGAGATTGTATTTCACTCAACTTTCTAGAGTTTTCCCCATTAGTTAACACTATCAACATTTCCCTTTACTGTGGGAATTGTGATCAAATCAACACAATAGACACTTCCAATGCTACATACTGAAACAAAACAAACTCTTCAAAACTTAGTATGCAAAACTAACAATGCAAGAGATTTTGTTGTAGGCAGAACGCATCGGAGTAGGATTCTATTGCATTGACTGGCACGACTCAGGCCCGTACTCTACACAAATCAGTGCGCCATAACAAATAAGAGCTGTCGGGCCTATATGCAAAAAGGCACTTTGCCATATATGGATCTGTGCCATTCACTTTGAACTGGACTGTGTTTACAGCATGAGCGGTTGTCAGTAGATGTGCTTGTTTTGAGAGCAAAGTGACAGCTACATGTAGCGATGTGTGCACATTTGTACATATCCTTTGCTACTTAGTGAGTTATTACATAATTTGTAGTCAGCAATGTGGGAGTGTTTGCCTCCTACAAGAGCACAAGGTGTGCATTTCCAGACATCTTTGAAGCGAGTCAGAGCTTTTTTTTGTCATAAATAGGGACAGTGTTGTATTTTGAGGCAGTCTTGAATAAGCTAAGTAGCCAATAGGCGGAGGGTAGCATAAATTTTGATGGTAGGCCACAATGGTAGGCCTACATTACGATCAAATAGCCACAGTAGCCTATTTGATCACTGTTAAAACTAACTTAAAGTGGGTACAACCTCAGTGTTCACAGTAAACGCACGCCGGAAGTTGCACAGCATTTTAAATGTTCAAGTTTGCGCTCGGCAGACCTGAATCTTGCTCAGTGATGAAAAACATTTGAGGGAACATTGGTTATGCTATGGGTAGGCATAAGCTACGGGCAAAGAACACAATTGCATTGTATCGACGGCAATTATGAATGCAGATATACCGTGACGAGATCATGAGGCCCATTGTCGTGCCATTCATCCACCGTCATCACCTCAAGTGTCAGCATTATAATGCACGTCCCCATGTCACAAGGATCTGTACACAATTCCTGGAAGCTGAAAATGTCCCAGTTCTTCTATGGCCTGCATACTCAGCAGACAAGTCACCCATTGAGCATGTTTGGGATGCTCTCGATTGACGTGTACAACAGCGCGTTCCAGTAAATATCCAGCAACTTTGCACAGCCATTGAAGAGGAGTGGGACAACATTCCACAGGCCACAATAAATAGCCTGATCAACTCTATGCAAAGGAGATGTGTCCCACTGCATGAAGTAAATGTTCACACCATACCCTGACTGGTTCTCTGATCCATACTCCTACTTTTTTTTTTAAAGGCGTTTCAAAAACAAATCTGTGACCAACAGATGCATATCTGTATTCCCAGTCATGAGAAATTGATAGATTAGGGTCTAATCAATGTATTTCAATTGACTGATGTCCTTATATGAACTGTAAATTGTTGCATGTTGCGATTATATTTTTGTTCAGTGTATACAGCTAACTAGGTACTGTTAGTTAGCTAACTAGGTACTGGTAGCTAGCTACCGCTAGCACTAGCTACAGCACCGGCACCAGATGTGCATGGGAGGGAGCTGAAAGGAGAAAGGTGTAATTGCAGACCGAAATTCAAGGTGTTCCTGCATATGCAGGAATGCCTACATCAGAGCTGCCAACTCTCACACATTGGCTGTGAGACACGCACATTTGACCCTCTTCAGACCACACCTCATATCTCACACATTGAAAACTCCTGCATTTATTTTCCTAATTTATACATTAGCGCGTTAACTGTCCTCCAAATCTTTTGGAAATCAAAGCATCTGCGCCTACAATTTAACATCATGAGCGGAACCACTATCATTGTCCTGTCTTGCCACAGCACTGTGAACCACGGCACATTGAAGCAAATGATTGGTCTAGTTATGTGAAGGATCAAGGGGATTGGATGCATGTTTTAAAGAAACGCCCCTCAAGATTAGAGTGGAGCTGAGTTTATAAAACTGTAAAAAGAACAGCATGGTAGCTGTGTTTTAGGTAAAATGTCAACAGAATTAAGTTCTTGTTACTCCCGTCCATAAATCTATTGCAGAATGCAGCCTTTTGACAGCATGTACTAAAGTCGATTTAACCCACACTTGCATTAGTTCCCTCGTTTGTTTATTGGCATTTAGGCTGAGATAACAAAAAGGGAGCAGACAGACCTACAGTATGTTTTAGCAGGGAAGTTTGGTAGGGTGACCTGATTTGGAACTATGACAATAATTGTGTAAGATTGTGAACCCAAAAGTGCACGTTTGATTCTAAAGGGGACGGAAAATAATTTGGTTAGGGTGTAGTGGTAGATTTGTCATATTTTTATTACCCATTTATTTAGTCTGATCAGTGGAACAATTCTAATTCTTAACAATGGGCTAAAATATAGGGTAATTACTGTGCTTGTCAGCAAGAACACTACTGTTATTCCCCAAACTTGTATTATTCCATTTTTGCCAGTGGAATTACCCATTTGAAATATGATATACCTGTTGTGTCTTTCAAAACGAATGATGTATTATTGTATTATTGCAGCCATTCATGGACAGTTTTGAACAAGTCATACAAATCAGCAAACGGATGTTAAATGCTCCAGGAATCAAATATAATTGTATACAGTTTAGTATTGTGCACATGCTAGGCAGAGATGGTAGGGGGACTCACCTCATAAATACATATTTTGTCTATGTAGAGTAAGATGATGTCAAGGATATTCAACTAATAGGCATAAACCACCTAAATATTGATATTCATTCAAATGTTCTTGAAGGTTGGGTGATTGAGAAATTAATTGTTATAACAAGAACATTTTCGAACACCCAGCACCTGGAAAACATAGATCAGGGGTAGCCAACCCTCCTGGAGAGCAAGCAGGGTTTTCTTTCAGACCTATTTTAAAGAGATAGCTAGTTCACCCAAATTACAAAATGTTTGTGTCCTTACCTTGAAAGCAGTCTATGGACAAGGAGACTGCAATCTATGATTTGGTTACCCCTTGCCATCAACCTTTACAGGATTGGTGGGTCCCCCACGGGACGGTTGAGCTAACGTAGGCTAATGCGATTAGCATGAGGTTGTAAGTAACAAGAACATTTCCCAGAACATAAACCTATCTTATATTGTCAGAAAGCTTAAATTCTTGTTAATCTAACTGCACTGTCCAATTTACATTGCTATTGTTTGAGGAGTGCACAGTTATGAACTTGAAAAGTTATTAATAAACCAATTAGGCACATTTGGGCAGTCTTGATACAACATTTTTAACAGAAATGCAATGGTTCATTGGATCAGTATAAAACTTTGCACATACACAGCTGCCATCTAGTGGTCAAAAATGTTTTTTCTTTGTAGTATCTTTTACCAGATCTAATGTGTTATATTCTCCTACATTCATTTAACATTTCCACAAACTTCAAAGTGTTTCCTTTCAAATGGTATCAAGAATATGCATATCCTTGCTTCAGGTCCTGAGCTACAGGCAGTTAGATTTGGGTATGTCATTCTAGGCGAATTTTTTTTTTTTTTTTAAAGGGTCCGATCCTTAAGAGGTTTAAAAAAAAAAAAAAAAAAAAGAAGAAAGAAAGAAGTAAACTCCTGTGCAGAGCACTACACACAACTTTCTACCTGAGAACAGGGATCAATCCCGGCTTCCAATCTTCCCACATTTTCTAACATTCTACCGTCTCCCTAGCTCATTTCATTACAGTCTGAATGATTCTCAAACCACGTAAACAAAATGTTAGAAAAAATATTAGCATACTTTAAATTTCATCCCCTCAAAGTGGTCGAATGTTGAGTGTTCATTTAATGTTCAAAGCATCCAGAATACACCAGACCTGTGTTTTTTATTTTTTCCACCCTGGTCATAGGTCTAAACCAATACGCAGAATTGCAGTAAATTAGCTTTAAAACAGTAACATATTCCCAGTGCCCCTTCTAGGGACTGTGTCAAGGGGCAATGAAATCCATTTAGCAAATCTCACTCCAGTTTTCTTCAAAAGTTGGCAGCCCTGCCCGAATTGCGTGCCGCAATCACACTATTGGCTGAAAGTCCCTAACGGGTAACGTTGACACGTAGCTAATTAACTAATTTAGCTAACGTTAGTTAACTATCCGATTACATTTGCTAGTTAGTTAGCTAATATAGGAACATTTACATAATCTAGCTAGCAATATGTTCCAGAGTAGGGCACGCATTCAGATATCAAAGTGACTTTCTCGACAAATACTAGCTTCGGTTTAACTTACTGGTAACAAGCTAGCTAGTTAGTTATTACAACGGCCTACTATCAGTAGTGGCAACGAGGGGGTACTGCAACATGACTGCAACGAAGCTAACGTTAGCACAATCTAAAAGCAAGGCGACCATTTGTATAGTACGTACCATGTACCAGGTGCCGAGGATGATGGTTCCCGTCCTGACATGGCAACACCCACAGCATCTCGTTGTGTAGAGCCTGTGTCGATTCGGTTTAAAATGGTGCATGTCTTCCTCTAAAGTAGGGATAAACATCGATGAAGAAAGCCTGCACCATCAACAACCGACAGAGATATGAAGCGCCCACTTTTATGACTGGCGTGGTGAAAGAAAACACAAACTATACCCTGTTTTGATTGACAGACAATTTGGCCATTAGTAGAGCTAAGATGGTGAACGTCAACAAATCAGCTGCCACAGCTCACACTGACAAATACTCAGAACTGTCCCCTGTGGCCCAGGGGTTGAGGGTGATGATGGGGAGGGAATACAACACCATCATCAGTTTCCATTCTCTCACATCAGTTTCCCATCTCTAAAAGACGATATGCTCTCCAAAAAAGAAAACAAACTGCCCTTTGTTATTCAGAACATTGTATTGTTCTACCCTTACACAGTAAACATCTCTCACCTCTGCTTTTTGGGGATTAAACGAGTTACAATATGCAGAGAATCTATAAACATGAATAGAATCCATAACTAAAGTGGATGCATAGTTGCATACAGTATTCAGGTCAATGACAGGGCAACGCAGAAGTCTTTTGGTGTGTTTGGCTATTGTTGCTGTTGTTTTTGTTTCCATTTACCTCAGTTAACGCTGCAATGATGGAATGATGGATACATGGTAAAACAACAATGAACTACAGTGCCTTCAAAAATAATTCACACGCCTTGACCTTTTCCACATTTTGTTATGTTACAGCCTGAATTTAAAATTTATTAAAATTAGATTTTGTGTTACTGGCCTATGTAACGGATGTGAAATGGCTAGCTAGTTAGCGGGTACGCGAAGTAGCGTTTCAATCAGTTACGTCACTTGCTCTGAAACCTAGATGTAGTGTTGCCCCTTGCTCTGCAAGGGCCGCGGCCTTTGTGGAGCGATGGGTAACGATGCTTCGTGGGCGACCGTTGTTGATGTGTGCAGAAGGTCCCTGGTTCGCGCCCGTGTCGGGGCGAGGGGACGGTTTAAAGTTATACTGTTACATTGGTGCCGTGACCCGGATCACTGGTTGCTGCGGAAAAGGAGGAGGTTGAAAGGGGGGTGAGTGTAACGGATGTGAAATGGCTAGCTAGTTAGCGGGTACGCGAAGTAGCGTTTCAATCAGTTACGTCACTTGCTCTGAAACCTAGATGTAGTGTTGCCCCTTGCTCTGCAAGGGCCGCGGCTTTTGTGGAGCGATGGGTAACGACGCTTCGTGGGTGACCGTTGTTGATGTGTGCAGAGGGTCCCTGGTTCGAGCCCGGGTCGGGGCGAGGGGACGCCATAAAGTTATACTGTTACACCTACACACAATACCCCATATTGTCAAAGTGGAGTGATGTTTTTAGAAATGTTTTACAAATTCATGTAAAATGACTCGCAAAGAAGGGCACCTATTGGTAGATAGGTAAACATTTAAAAAGCAGACTTTGAATATATCCCTTTGAGCATGGTGAAGTTATTAATTACACTTTGGATGGTGTATCAATACACCCAGTCACTACAAAGATACAGGCGTCCTTCCTAACTCAGTTGCCAGAGAGAAAGGAAACCGCTCAAAGATTTCACTATGGGGCCATGGGTGATGTTAAAACCGTTACAGAGGTTAATGGCTGTGATCGGAGAAAACTGAGGATAGATTAACATCATTGTAGTAACTCTACAATACTAACCTAATTGACGGAGTGAAAAGAAGGAAGCCTGTATAGAATAAACATATTCCAAAACATGCATCCTGTTTGCAACAAGGCACTAAAGCAATACTGCAAAAAATGTGGCAAAGCAATCAAGTTTTTGTCCTGAATACAATGTGCTAAGTTTTAGGCAAATCCAATACAACACATTACTGACTACCACTCTCCATATTTTCAAGCGTAGTGGTGGCTGCATCATGTTATGGGTATGCTTGTAATCATTAAGGACTGTGGAATTCTTCAGGATTAAAAATAAATGTAATGGAGCTAAGCACAGGCAAAGTCCTAGAGGAAAACCTGGTTGAGTCTGCTTTCCACCAGACACTGGGAGATGAATTCACCTTACAGCTGCACAATAACCTAAAAAAAGGCCAACTATACACTGGAATTGCTTACCAAGACATTGAATGTTCCTGAGTGGCCTAGTTACAGTTTTGACTTAAATTGGCTTGAAATTCTATGGCAAGACTTGAAAATGGCTGTCTAGCAATGATCAACAGTCAATTTGACAGAGCTTGAAGAATTTTAGACTCACAGCTGTAATCGCTGCCAAAGGTAATTCTAATAAGTATTGACTCAGGGGTGTGAATACTTATGTAAATTAGATATTTCTTTATTTCATTTTCAATACATTTGCAAACATTTCTAAAAACATGTTTTCACTTTGTCGTAATGAATTATTTTGTGTAGATGGGTGTAATAAGTCAAGGGGTATGAATACTTTCTGAAGTACAAAGACTGTATGTAGCACAAAGACCATGTATGCCAGACTAAGGGTATTACATGTGACAAATTCAACTGAGATCCAGTCAGATTATTCCTACTTTGAGCCCTAGATGGCAGGACAGCAATAGTGAGACCAAGGTTTTCAAGACAAACTGAAGTCAGAGGCAGCAATGTGCTATCAGGGCAATTTGTTCAGTGGTGAAAAGTAATTAAGTAAAAATACTTAAAACTATTTCTTAAGTATTTTTGGGTAGTATGTGTACTTTACTTTACTATTTATATTTCTGACAACTTTTACTTTTACTTCACTACATTCCTATGTACTTTTTACTCCATACATTTCTCCTGGCACCTAAAGGTACTAGTTACATTTTAGTTACATTACATTTTTTATGTTTAGCAGGACAGGAAAATTGTCAAATTCACACACCTATCAAGAAAACATCCCTGGTCATCCCTACTGCCTTTGATCTGGCGGACTCACTAAACACAAATGCTTAATTTGTAAATTATTTCTGAGTTTTGGAGTGTGCCACTGGCTATCCGTAAATTAAATTTAAAAAATACAATTATGCTGTTTGGTTTGCTTAATATAAGGAATTTGAAATTATTCATACTTTTACTTTTGATACTTAATTATATTTTTGCAATTACATTTACTTTAAATTTACATTTACAGTAAATATTTTTTTACTTTTACTCAAGTAATATTTTACTGAGTGACTTTCACCTTTACTTGAGTCATTTTCTATTAAGGTATCTTTACATTTAATCAAGTATGAAGTACTTTTTCCATCACTGCATGGACTGAATACTAATTTAGCAGACACTTGTATGCAAAACATTTTTAAATGAGTGCAGAAAACGCATTAAGATATAAGCAGAAAAACAGTTATGGTTCACATAACAATATTCCACTCACATGGACCTATAAATATACATTTAAAAATGTCTACAGTTTCTCTATGAACATGCGAAAATATCTTAGAAATTTGTTTTTGCATGGTAAAATATAGAATCTGGTTCAGAAATGTAGTAATATAGTTCTTTATGACCTCGGTGATTCAGAGTCAGAGAGATAGATGGTTATTATATGGCTCTGCTTTGTGATAAGGTGCTTCTTTCCCACTGTTGCAACACAAGGAGTGTATTGTGTTAGGGAGGTCAATTTCCGCTCCTATTTAAGCAATAAGGGATTAGACATAGGACATACAACTACAAGGTACACTTTAGTCTCAAGGCCACACTATATTAATTACATTCAACACAGTTGTATGTAAAGTGTCCATTACATCAAGGTGTATAATATCCACAGTGCACACATGTTACAGATCATAACATAATACAAATGTGGAACAGTAATACAAAATGTACTTTGATTTTAAATAAACCTGTTTCTTACTCTAAAATAAACCTTGTAATTACATATACACGTGTAGGATCTTAATGTGATCAGTTTCTCACAGCAGGAAAATAAACCTTAAGCAAAAGAAAATGTGAATTATTGTGTGGATTATAATTAAGAAATATTTGTTGAGGTTGACTCATTTTTAGTAAGGGCAAATAAACATTAAAATTGAAATTAAAACTTTAGAAGCCTTTTTGGTAACACTTTACTTGACACCCAGCGTCATAACATGTTATGACACGGTCATAACCATGTCATAAAATGTCATAACAGCTGACATAACTTGTCATAACCTGTCATAATATGGTCATAACACTGTCATGACTCATATATTTACACCTGTTGTGACATATACACTGAATATAAACAAATGCAACATGCAACAATTTCAAAGATTTTACTGAGTTACAGTTCATACAAGGAAATCAGTCGATTGAAATAAATAAATGAAGCTCTAATCTATGGATTTCACATGACCTGGGAATACAGATATTACACCTGTTGGTCACCGATACCTTAAAAAAAGGTAGGGGCGTTGATCAGAAAACCTGTCAGTATCTGGTGTGCAGCGTAACACATCTCCTTCGCATAAAGTTGATCAGGCTGTTGATTGTGGCCTGTGGAATGTTGTCCCACTCCTCTTTAATGGCTGTGCGAAGTTGCTGGGTATTGGCGGGAACTGGAACACGCTGTTGTACAAGTCGATCCAGAGCATCCCAAACATGCTCAATGGGTGACATGTCTGTTGAGTATGCAGGGAAATTTTCAGCTTTCCGGAATTGTGTACAGATCCTTCGAAGACGCCACACGTGGTCTGCGGTTGTAAGACCATTTAGACGTAATGCCAAATTCTCTAAAACGACATTGTAGGCGGTTTATGGTAAAGAAATTAACATAAAATTATCTGGCAACAGCTCTGGTGGACATTCCTGCAGTCTGCATGACAATTGCACTCTCCCTCAAAACTTGAGACATTTGTGGCATTGTGTTGTGTGACAAAACCGCACATTTTAGTGGCATTTTGTCCCCAACACAAGGTGCACCTGTGTAATGGTAATGCTGTTTAATCAGCTTCTTGATATGCCACACCTGTCAGGTGGATGGATTATCTTGACAAATGAGAACTGCTCACTAACAGGGATGTAAACAAATCTGAGCACAACATTTGCGAGAAATAAGCTTTTTGTGCGTATGGAACATTTCTAGGATCTTTTATTTTATCTCATGAAACATGGAACCAACACTTTACATGTTGCATTTATATTTTTTGTTCAGTATATTTTGTTATTTTATGGCTGGTTATGACACCTACATAAGAGCGGCAAAATCCACATTTATTGAAATGTTTTTTTTTCCTTGCAAAGAAATGTCCTTTCTTTTGAAAACGTGTTTCTTAAGTCCTTTGTTGTAATGACTTTTGTTTACAGTCATGTTTTTTAAAATCATATTTTAAATAACTTGCAGAAAATACACTTTATGACACTGTCATGCAGCATTATGACCTTCCTGTGTCACTTTACCTGTACTAAGAAAATACACCTTATGACACTGTCAAGAAGCATTATGACCATCATAATCATATAAGCCAGATAGGCCTACCACATACATGCCCTTATATCAGTCATCAGTCACAAAGAGGGTGTCTTGTCCTGCTCCTGAAATATGCTCCTGCATTCATTCCAGTCCTCAGCAATAGAGCATTGGAGTGTGCGCATGTCTGACATCAATTTTTGAGCAATTACAATGATAATTTAATATGGTCAATTTCAGAAAATGTTATATAACATAAACATACTGTCGATATGCTCAGCCCACCACACCTCTCTGATTCAGAGGGGTTGAGTTAAATGCGGAAGACACATTTTAGTTCAATACATTCAGTTGGACAACTGAGTAGGTATCCCCCCTTTCCCTTTATAAGTAGGCTATGGTGTAATGGTATGTTTTGCCTTCTGTGGTAGGTTTTGTGTGTTTTGACACTCTTATGTAGGTGTCATAACCAGCCATAAAATAACTACCGTGGTAGGTTTTGTTGGTTTTGACACTTATCTAGGTGTCATAACCAGCCATAAAATAATTCAATATATGTCACAACAGGTCTAAATATAAACCAAACAGAAAAATAACCTTCCCTTTTTCAGGACCCTGTCTTTCAAGGATAATTCGTAAAAATCCAAATAACATCACAGATCTTCATTGTAAAGGGTTCAAACACTGTTTCCCATGCTTGTTCAATGAACCATAAACAATTAATGAACATGCACCTGTGGAACGGTCGTTAAGACACTAACAGCTTACAGACAGTAGGCAATTAAGGTCACAGTTATGAAAACTTAGGACACTAAAGAGGCCTTTCTACCGACTCTGAAAAACACCAAAAGAAAGATGCCATGGGTCCCTGCTCATCTGCGTGAATGTGCCTTAGGCATGCTGCAAGGAGGCATGAGGACTGCAGATGTGGCCAGGGCAACAAATTGCAATGTCTGTACTGTGAGATGCCTAAGACAGCGCTACAGGGAGACAGGACAGACAGCTGATCGTCCTCGCAGTGGCAGACCATGTGGAACAACACCTGCACAGGATCGGTACATCCGAACATCTCACCTGCAGGACAGGTACAGGATGGCAACAACAACTGCCCGAGTTACACCAGGAACGCACAATCCCTCCATCAGTGCTCAGACTGTCCGTAATAGGCTGAGAGAGGCTGGACTGAGGGCTTGTAGGTCTGTTGTAAGGCAGGTCCTCACCAGACATCACCGGCAACAATGTCGCCTATGGGCACAAACCCACCGTCGCTGGACTAGACAGAACTGGCAAAATGTGCTCTTCTCTGACGAGTCACGGTTTTGTCTCACCAGGGGTGATGGTCGGATTCGTGTTTATCGTCGAAAAAATTTGCGTTACACCGAATCCTGTACTCTGGAGCGGGATCGATTTGGAGGTGGAGGGTTCGTCATGGTCTGGGGCAGTGCGTCACAGCATCATCGGACTGAGCTTGTTGTCATTGCAGGCAATCTCAACTCTGTGCGTTACAGGAAAGACATCCTCCTCCCTCATATGGTACCCTTCCTGCAGGCTCATCCTGACATGACCCACCAGCATGACATTGCTGCAAGACAGGAATGTCAGTGTTGCGCCATGGCCAGCGAGCACGTCTGGGACATTTTGGATCAGAGGGTGAGGGCTAGGGCCTTTCCCCCCAGAAATATCTGGGAACTTGCAGGTGCCTTGGTGGAAGAGTGCAGTAACATCTCACAGCAAGAACTGGCAAATCTGGTGCAGTTCATGAGGAGGAGATGCACTGCAGTACTTAATGCAGCTGGTGGCCACACCAGATACTGACTGTTATTTTTTATTTTGACTCCCCCCTTTGTTCAGGAACACAATATTCAATTTATGTTAGTCATATGTCTGTGGAACTTGTTCAGTTTGTGTCTCAGTTGTTGAATCTTAAGTTCATACAAATATTTACACGTTAAGTTTGCTGAAAATAAACACAGTTGACAGTGAGGACGTTTCTATTTTTGCTGTTTATGTGTCATGACAGTGTTATGACCATATGACAAGTTGTCAGCTGTTATGACATATTATGACATGGTTATGACCATGTTATGTGTTATGATGCTGGGTGTCAAGTAAAGTGTTACCGTCTTTTTAAACCTCGAATACACCACAAGTTTGCATTTTCTGCTGTGAATTTTCTCATGGCGCAAACCCAACCAACTTCTTTCTCTCAAAAATGAACTCTTCAAACAAATCTGCTGGGTTGAGACATTATTTTGTCTTTGAGGGGAAGTTATGCAATAAACTCCTCCTTGGTCTTCGGTTTCTGATATCCTCCGTTCGACTTATTTTTCTGGTTGACAGTGTAGCCTCCCTCATCTTTCTTCTTCATGTTATAGACCATGAGTGTTAACAGGGAGGCAGCCAAGGCCAGTCCCACCACTCCTCCTGCAATAATAGCTGCAAAGAGGAAGAATAAGGTTGGGCTACAAGTACCTCAGCGCATCTGTCAGTAAATATGGAGGAAATAATATACTCAATAAGTTGGACTTTACCTGCAAGCGCTTCTTTGTTTTCTAGAAGACCCCCGCTCTTTGCCACATTGCCAATGGCTGATCCGTTGTTGTCATCTAGCTTAGGCCTTTTGTCAAAGGTCAAGTCTGAGTCCTCCTAAAGACACAAAAAAAGAGGGGATACTCACACGTTGCAATTTTTTCACCTCTACCAAGAGAGAACATATTTTGCTCATAGTGAATTCTTAAAAGAATAATAAATTCTTAAAATACTAAAATGACCTACTGATATTTTATTTCTGGTGTTGTCTGTCATTATAATTGGGACGGTTTTATCCTCTTCATCAATGGCATTGAACATTAAGTCATCTTCACTCATTGTCATTGTAAATGTTGAGATTGTGGTAAACCTTACTGAGCCTTTGGACACTGAAGGGAGTGGAAGCAGAAATGTTTACTAAGAAATGTGAAACCCACAGACATAGACAGACAGCTACACACACACACATACATACACAGACACACCCTGACACACACAATGAACAGGATTACCTTCTGCCCATTCCCCTGAACCTGAGCCAGAACTTTCCAGATCATGTCCCGATCCATCCAGGTCTTCTGGAGGAATAGAATACTGAGTACAAGGAAAAACACACGTACAACTTCAGTGTGGAAATGACCCCAGAAGTCCAACATAAGGCCAGTGTCCATAGAAGCCAATAACTGTGTACCTCTATACCAGTGTTGAGGAGTAGTGAACTACATGTAGTTCAACTAGTCATTTATTTACATTTTACAGTAGCTTGGTGGTAGTTGAACTAAATTCAAATCTAGGTTGTGTTTTCATTAGTTATTTACTTTTTTTTGCCATGTAACGGTGTACAGTGCATACCGAAAGTATTCAGACCCCTTGACTTTTTCCATATTTTGTTACATTAAGGCCTTAATCTAAAATGGATTAAATTGTTATTTTCCCTCATCAATCTACACACAATACCCCGTAATGACAAAGCAAAAACAGATTTCAGAAATTTCTGCATATTTATAAAAAGAAAAACTGGAATATACATTTACATACACTACCGTTCAAAAGTTTGGGGTCACATAGAAATGTCCTTGTTTTTTAAAGAAAAGCAAATTTTTTGGCCATTAAAATAACATCAAATTGATCAGAAATACAGTGTAGACATTGTTAATTTTGTAAATGACTATTGTAGCTGGAAACGGCTGATTTTTAATGGAATATCTACATAGGCGTACAGAGGTCCATTATCAGCAACCATCACTCCTGTGCTCCAATGGCACGTTGTGTTAGCTATTCCAAGTTAATAATTTTAAAAGGCTAATTGATCATTAGAAAACCCTTTTGCAATTATGTTAGCAGAGCTGAAAACTGTCATTCTGATTAAAGAAGCAATAAAACTGGCCTTCTTTAGACTAGTTGTGTATCTGGAGCATCATCACTTGTGGGTTCGATTATAGGCTCATAATGGCCAGAAACAAAGAAATTTCTTCTGAAACTCTTCAGTCTAATCTTATTCTGAGAAATCAAGGCTATTCCATGTGAGAAATTGCCAAGAAACTGAAGATCTCATACAACGCTGTGTACTACTCCCGTCACAGAACAGAGCAAACCTCAGCAAAATGAGGTCTGAATACTTTTCGAATGCACTGTATCTAACTACTAGAACTATGCATACTTTTTTTTGCAAAAACAAAATATGTGTTTAGTAGGCAAGAATTTCCTTTATTTGTTGGTCAGATTTGCCTAATTCTCACTTGAAACATATTTTTGTGTTTAATAGGCTAAATTCCACATTATGTTAACATAAGTGATCTGTTCTTGTGATTTGTAGTCTGACATTTCAGATTTACATATACTTTTTCAGAAAGTAGTGAACTCCTTTTTCATAGTAACTTTAGTGAAGTAAACTGTGTTTCTTTAGGATAGCTTTCATGTAGCTTAACTTCTTCCAGTGTGAAGTAATTGGTAGTTTGGTAAACTATACTTTCAGAGTAGACTCCCCCTCTCTCACTGGCGAGGATTGTCACAGAAACAGAAAACAAGGAGTATTTATCACATTTTCATGGTAGTTTTAATGATTTACTGGCTGAATAGTATTTACAGGGTTAACTTTCATGCAACCCTTTGAAACCATGTCATACTAGATTAAGGACTGCAAGAGGAAAGGCTAAAACAATATTGTCTTAATAACACAGAGCTGTGAGTCAGCCAGTGAATCATGAGGTCTGAAGTCCAGTGCTACGCCAACAACTCGTCGCCACACCAGCAACACAACATGGCCGATACTTAATGACTCAGGATGAGGCACTGCCGGCAAGCTGCCACCGTCCTATAAAAACACCCCGAGGGGACAATACATAGACTGTAGGGACAACAGCAGTGGCTGGATTTTTACAATGTAAATGAGTGTCAACACACTACAGATTAACCCAGTAAGATAACAAACAGAACATTGGATCTTTTGTATGCCAGAAAATGGTTGGTAGAAGAGTGATTCACAACAGAAACACTCATGAAGTGTCAGAATCAACTGAGTGGCTAGAACTAATAGGGGCATCAATTTGGAAAATAAAATGTTCAATTTGATGTTTCTTATGACATTGTTTTACTAATTCAAAGATATAGAATGAGGCCAGGATTTTGTCAGTATCATGGTGACATCACCAGTTTCACTCCTGCAGCCCTGTGAAATGAATCTCTTCACAATAATGGTGAGTGATGTACACTCAGTTTTATCCATGACAGTATCATCACATGAACAAACATACTTTTAAAATGCAACAGTAATCCTGCATATTGAGAAGAAAAATGACACCGATGTACTTTTCAGATCGAAATCTTACAATTTTTCACCTAAAATGTGTATGTGATTGAGTGGAGTCCATACTTTGTTAGGAGGCTTGGTCAAAGGTACACAAGTTGTACTCAAAATTCCATCCCTTGAAAGCCTGTCCGAGAGCTGATCCCCTAGCCTATCATAAAATCTTAATGAAGTTCAACTGCCTGATATCTTATCATTCATTATCGGGTAATGCATAATTGGTGTTAAGTCTAATGATACAATTCCAATGGCATACATACTGTAAATACTTACTTTCTAACTTTGCATTGATGGGAATGGGATCGTAAGTACGCATTTCAAGGTAAAGTCTGCACCTGTTGTATTCGGCGTATGTGACCAATAAAATTTGATAAGATTCACAAGCAAATCGATCACAAAGTAAATGACATTGACATGAGAGAAGTATACCAGGCTACTCACCGATGTGGTTATCGCAGGTAAACATGCACCCATAGCAAACAGTAAAGTGGAAATCAGTAAAGTACTCATTGTATCTTGTCGTCTGCAGTGATTTTATTACTACTAGTGTAGGTCTTAAAATGTATTTTCCGTCTCATAGTAGTACAGGTGTACGTTAAACCTACCTGTGGCGGGATTCAAGGCTCCGCCCTCCGTTTAGAGAAGCAGATAGTGAGAATGTCAAGAGTCAGACACACAGGATCAGAGTCAGACAAATCTTGACTCAAATTAAATCTTGTGTGATCTGCAGAATGTAGACAGACATTCAGCAACCTGTTAAGAAACTACTTTAAAACAATTGACATTGAAAATTAGTCTTGAGTGTAAACTGGAGACTGGCAAGAAGCACCATCTACTGCTCAAAACAGGTGCTAAGCAGGTCAGTTAAATCCAAATTCAAGTACTATAGTTTGCACACCAACTTCCTAAAAGAAGATATAAAATAAAAAAACATTAAAAAAAAACAGAAATAAATTATCAAATGTTAGAACGGTTTAATCATAGTCACAATTCTGCTTCCAAAAAATGAGTCTTTTTTTCTTCATCTAAACGTCTGGAAATGTACATAAGGCCACCTGAAAATGTACAAGACTTTGACAGTGTGACAAAACTCATATGTTCATATTTATATAATTGACAATATCTTACATTTCTTTTGCTTACAAGGTAGTAGCTGTTCCAAAATACAGCACTCTTCTGTACAAAAATAATTCTGTCATATCCTGTGAAGTTTCCATGGCAGCAGAGGGGACCAGAAGCAGCCTCATTTTAGGTACAGAGCATTGGTGTTCCTTTAAAACTGTCACACGTCAGAAAGACAATATAAACAGGAGACGTTATAAAGCTCCGCATACAAAACGAGGCCGACCTTTCTCATAACAGATTTAAAACAAAACCATGTCAGATCGAGAAGCCATAAAAAGATTGTTTTAAAATAACGCTTGATCAAATAAAACTGTATACATTATATTTGAGGGGAAAGGAGTGATGAATATACACACACATACATCAAAATGCACATTTAGGCAATTTTTCCCCCAAAGTGTAAAAGACATCCATTTACAGCATCAACGTTTACAAATGTACAACTGTACAGACGAAATAAAAAAGCATCACTACCAATTTATCAAGGCCTGTCAAAACACCACAACTAGACTTTTGTCAATTAAACTTACACACTTATCAACTGCACATATACTACAATTATTCATATGAAGCAAAAGCCATTACTACTAGCGTCACAGAGGAGTTGTATAGCTTTTTAGATGGCCCCACTACTCTCCCCACCTAATTCACTTGAATATTCAAACCAGATTTTTTTATTTTTATAGGAATAACTAAATTAAAACAACCTCATGACGGTCGGTCTCGCATAAAACCATCCTGTTATTTTTCCTAATTTCATTCCCAATTCTACCCTCCACTTTACATACTTGGGATGAGCCACTTCAAAAAAAATATTAAATAAAAACTTACCCCAAGCCCCCTAGCCAAAAAAGCAACCATTTAATATTTACTCATACACAAAGATGCTATACATTTTTGCTAAACTATTTCTACGCAAGAGATGAATATTCAGTACATAAAGATACCGCTTCTAGGGCAGTGTTCATCTCAAAACTACAAGACAGATAGATGTTCCACAAAACATGATAAAGAAATCAGTCAAGTTATTAAAAACCTGTTACAGCATGCCTATGCTTACCCCCCCCCCCTCACACACACGCCCCGCTACGGTCATTTAATGTAAAGATTACAACCAAGTTTAACTTCCACTATACAACCCAACCTTGTGCTCTGCTTCTGAAAGAGAATAAACGTCCACGCTACCCGTGTCTGCCGTAAGCCCCCAAGCAGCCATTGAGTGATCTGCGAGGGGAAAAAATAAAATAAAAAGTAAGACCATATAGGTGGGATTTAGTGGAATCACTGCTTACGGATGCAACAGCATATGTGCACTGTTGAATAACCATGCCATTCGTCGCCCGGAGCCGACTAGTCAAATCAAGCAAACCGTGTGAGAGCGAGTAGGCCAGTCTGTGGAAAAACAGAGGCAAAAAAAATATGATATCGAGGCGATCACAAGCCGGCAAGTGGATGAAACTCCACTAAAAATGAAGCACAAAGCATTGTAGGTGTTCAAGTAGAGACCAGTGGATGACTAACTCATTGGCACGAGAGACATAGTAATCGTCAGTGGGACAGATGGGTTTCATAATCTATCCATACTATGCAGTGCAAGAAGTAGAAATGGATCCATCAGCTGCTTTGGCATTGGGATCGTTTTGTGGTAGTAGAAAGATAATTATATATATATATATATATATTTAAACACCTGGCTTTTAATTATAACAGCTGATAGTAGTAGTAAGTCTGGGTACAAAAACAAATGAAAAATTGTTTAAAAGGATCACTCAAGTTCGGCCTTATAAGTCACTTGCTGGTGTAATTGTAAGAATTGTACATTATCAGCAAATGCGTTTCTTTTTTTTTTTCTACAGAGAATTTACAAGGTAAAAAAACTAAATGTACAGGATTATATAAGAAAAACCAGTCAGTTACATCATAAACAAATTGTGGGGGGGGGGGGGGGGGGGGCTGTGCTTTACCCAAGAGGTTGCCTGCAAAACTGTCTGCTACCCTCCATGGTGGCCATGTAGGGAACAAGCGCTGAGGGTAGCATTAGAGTGGCAGGGTCAGATGTCACAGCATTTCACAGGTGACGTTTAAATCTTTTTGGTAATTCATCAGAGGGTGTCAAAGGTCAGCCCTGATGGCTCAGGAGCACCTCTTTACATAACTAGAAATAAGGTGAGGGGGGCAGCTCCTACTCTGGTCTTTAGTCAGTGGACACAGAAGGCAGGACTACATGAGGCCGTTGGTGGGCCCTCCGATTGGCCCCAGGTCAGTGCTACTCTTCATGTAGTATTTCTCTAGCTTGGCCAGGATGTGCTTGCCGTAGGTGTACTTGCGCAGGGTGGCGATGTGGGGCCGGATCTGAGGGAGCAGAGAGCAAAGATGAATTATACCATTTATGGTGGGACTGGACCAATGAGGCTTAAAAGTTGTTCTCGTTTTAATTTAAAAAACAAAGCAGTCTGCCTTCCACTTAAAAAGTTTGCCATTGAAGGATACTAAAACATAAAAAATGATGGGACAGCAGTCTGGTTAACATTCCACATAATACAGGACTTCACACAGCAAGTGATTAGGAGAGACTCCTATGGCTAACAATTAGAACAACGTCAGAGTATCCTAACCATGCTGTACCCAAAAACACCAACCTTTGGTTGTATGACAATAAATGAACCTGGCTTAAACTATTCTGATTTAAATGAACAGGCAATAGGAGACGTGGGATGTGCTCACTAGGAACCAAAGCCAAGCAAACAGGCCAAAACGGGAAAGGGACTAACCTGAACTTCTCCAATGAGATACACAAATTTTCGTAGCAAAATGTTTCCCGTTGTGAAACGTATTGCACTAATGAATTCACCTCAGAGAAGATGGTATATGGCAACCCACCTTGTGCATGATGATCTTGCGCTGGGCGGGCTCGGCCATGTCAATCATCCGCTGCACCACGTAGTTGGCATACTGGTCCTTCATCATGGTGTACAGGGCGCTGTGGGGGCCGTCCTTCTGGCAGCACACCTCGTCAATCAGCAGGGCCCGCTCGGCACGGGACGAGTGGATCACGCACTTCTCCACCACGTTACTGAAGGAGAGACGAGAGGCTACATGGGCCGGTCTCCTGGACACAGTCAGCCTAGTCCTGAACTAAAAACCAACTCACTGGAGAATCTACATTGAAAACCGCCCCTAGAAGTCTCAGAATGTGACTCGTCTCACTCAGTGGACTAGTGTCACTTTAAAAATGGCCTCATTGTAATGGCTGGAAGGAAATAAAGGGAAAGCACGTCTCCATGGATCTCACTCCCACCAGCTACGAAACTGTATATAAAATGAAGACAGCCCTGTGATTAGTAATGGGAGAACGAAAGGGTTTTGCCTTACCTTGCAAATTTGTGCTGGCTCAGGAGGAGCACTTTTCCGCGGACCTCTGCCACAATTTTGCTCTTATCTTCAGGTCTTCCGTGCTCCAGGACGTGCTGGATGACGTAGTTGCCGTACTGATCCTGCAGAGGGCGATGGAAACAGAAGACAGTGAGCGTGTGTGGGATCACGTTTCCCATTCCCCACAAAGGAAAACAATCAATTACATAATCTTGTAACAGCATTTAGTTCACCCCCACTATGGATTCAATCATTTACAGACAGTTGAGACAGATTTTCTTTTGACAGAAATCTACTATGACACCCCCGCAGAATCTTATCAATAGCACCACATCATCACCACAGATTAAGGTCCAAAGACCAGAGAGAGGCTAGTGATTCGTATGGGACACAGGCCTATACAGGTCCACGAGCAAACAGCAGCATCTTTGTCCCTTCAGGGATTGCTGATAAGACCGTTATGGTTGTGAGGGAAAATAACCCAATACACCTAAAACTGTGCAGGAAGACACTGAAACTCACCTGACCAGATAATAACATCAATAGTGCCAACATTTGACAATCTTAAATGATGACAATTCCTCATGAAAACAGATAAAGGCCAAAATGTTACAACATCAATTCATTATTTCTCAATAATGCTTTAAGATACAAATGTCAAATATAAAAGTCAACATATATATTTTTTAAAGTACATGTTTTGTCCTGGTTTCTTGGGGAATCACCCATGAGTATCATGCCCCCCACCCCCTATTTGATTTAATGCAAATTAGATTGATTTACAAACCTCCCCCATCATTTGGCATAATTGCTCTACATGGTCTGATGGACTTTACCCCTAAGTTCCAAGAACCCACAGTTGAGTTCAAAGCCTATCGGACAATCCATGTCAATGTTGGGGGGGGTCCAAATTGTGGCAAAACAAATGCTCTCGACTTAGGGAGTCTTTCTACCAAGCAGTGAGGATTAAACATCAGAGAAGGAAGAGAAGAGAGCAGGAGGGAGGGGGAAAGAGGAAGAATCAGGAGGCGCCCGTGACCTAAGAGAGGGATTATCTAAACAGAGAGAGCCGAGAAGTGGGGTGCTGTGTATCCTCTACGTGACAGAACAGATTGTTTAGAAGCGAAGGAAGGAGAAAAAAAGAGGCGAGGGAGGAAGAGGCGTGCTCTGTGAGTTTAGAGGAAAGAGGCCTGCAAAAGAGGGATAGAGAGTTTAGTGACGGTAAAAAGGCCTTTACTGTGTTAAAGCACACTGGTTGTTGAGAGAGAAAGAGAGAGAGGGGAGGGAGGTGACACGAGGACAACGTCCGCATGGGAGGGAGGCGAATTGCTCTGACCTTAAACAGTGCGTCGCTGGACACTGTATAATATGTTTTGGGTGTCATCTCCAATGAAACGCCTTGATATTTCTAGATGGAATAAGTGGGGGGAGGGGGATAAAATTAACATAGGTCAGAGGTAGAAATCATTGACAGCATTCATACACTTATCCTCATCTATCATTAACGTTAACTGACAGGGCTCACAGTCATGTTCGTTAGGCACCAAAGGGAAGAAAACCTACTGAAACAGGGAGGGACTGCCGGGACTTGTCCAAAGAGAAATCAGACATTTTTGTTTTCCGTCAACCTTTCGTGCCCTAATGAACACAACCCAGGCTACACAGCAACACTAACAATGAAAACGTCACAAGAACTACAACACACACACACAGCTCATCACATTAACAACCACAAAGCATTACATTGTTTGTATCTGGGCAACTTGGGCCTAGTTATGAGGAGACCAGGGGCTTAACTGGCTGCACTTACCTGGCCGAGCTGCTCAGAGTGCTGGTGCAGCTCCTCCAGGATGGGCAGGGTCTGCTCCTGGGTGCAGTGCTCCAGGATCCTCTGAATCACCCTGCAGCCGTAAGGGTGGGTGGACAGCACAAACACCTGCAGGGAAGAGACAGACAGCACACCTCAACAAAATGGGTGGCAGGATCCCTCGGGTCTAGATAAGTGGAAAATAAAGTAACGCTTCAGATAAATGGAATTAAGCAGAACATTGATTAAAGCGTAGAGTATGTTGTCATTAACTGGCACTCCATGTCGATATGTGAAAATTTGTTACATATAAAAAATAAAAATAAAAAATAAAAAAACACTTGAAAAGGGCCAGTCCATACATTGAATCCTAAGGAGAAAACATTTCTACTGTGTGTCTGGGTCATTTTCAATAGATTAAGATTTTTCTGAAACCGGCAGGTACTGCTATTGGAGCTGGTCCAAAAATAACAGATTTTAGTTTCCAGTTGTAAAAAGTGTTGCTGCGGAGTGCCCTGCTGAACACGAGCCTAGCTACACCCATAACTAGGGGTGCGTTTGTAAATTCACTCTGGCTATGTACTCCGATTTCAGAGCACTCTCGTCTGAGTGTGCCAGCGCACAGAATTACTAATGAATTTACAAACGCACAACACCCATTGAATATGGCCGTGTCAGTAAACGTCAGCAAAAAAAACCTATTCAATTGTTGCCAACAGAATCTCTCATTTTCTGTTACAAAACGTTTTTCCCATTGCGTGCCCTATTGAATGGGCTCTCACCTGGCCCTGGAAGGCGTCGATGATGAACTGCAGGGCCTGGGGCTGGACACACTCGATACACTTCTGCACCACATGGTTCCCGTTCTGATCCTTCACACACTTCAGCACGTGGCCGTCCAGTTCTCGTACGATGTCACTCTGAGGAAGGGGATAGAGAGGGAGAGGAGTAATCTATCCATCCCTCTCTCACATCCATCTGTCCATTTTCAACCCGTCTAGGTCATTCACATAGAAATTGAGTCATTCTACCATTCTGCTTCTACGGTACATACATCCATTCTCTTCCTTCTAACGGCTCATTGATAACAATCTAATTTCTACCATAGTCCTTAATGTCAAGGGCAATTTCAAAGAAGCTTAAGGCTTTTCAAAGTGGACTGAAAAGGTCACAGGATCATATTACACAGGTTTCTGTGCATCCACCATGCTTACCGGAGAGTCAACTTATCAGAAGACAGCAACTGATAACCCTAGGGCTACGTCATGGTCAAAAATAGTGCACAAGGGAATAGGATGCCATTTGGGATGCATCCCAGAAGCAATAAAATACATCTAATGAGAAGTGAAGATCCCACTTACAATTACCTGCTGGTCAGAGGAGATAGACTCCAGGGCCTTCTGGATGACCCGGCAGCCATACATCTGCAGGGCCAGGGGCAGCACGTGGCCGCGGATACGCGTGGCCAGAGCCAGCTTCTGATCCGCACTGCCAAACTGCAGAGACAAACAATACTTCAATTACGACGCAAAATGACAGCGACTTGAAAGTTTGTTGGTTTTGATTGTTTGCATTATATAATGTCCAGTCATTTAAGACAAATGCTCTTATCTAGATAACCGTACAAGTGTATCCAACTAAAGTAGTTAAGACACACGATTAATATTGAACCTGAAAAAAATACGCCACAATCTGCAATATTGGTGACAGTTAAAAAAAATCGAATTATCAGACACGTACTGGTTGAAAGCACACTAACAGTTGGTATGGTATGATCCAATGATATCACAAGTATCCAGAGTGGCATTGAATCTAACCCGACAACTTTGACCACAGTTCCCACCTCAAAGAACTTCTGGATGACGTAGTTGCCAAACACGTCAGTCATCAGCTGATAGGCTGCTTGCAGGATCTCCCCAAACACCATCTGTCTCTCTGCTGGGGTGGCCCTCTCCAGCTTCTGCTGGATGAACCTGGACACGGGGGGGGGGGGGAGGAGGAAGAAAAGGAGGAAGAGGAGTTAAGAACAACCGAGCATTATAGTGATAAGTGTTGTTTTTCAACAGCATGATTGGAGGGCATAATATGCAGCAGAGGATGTGTGAGTGTCTGTGTACCACTGTGTGTGCGTGCGGCGTGAGAAAATGCATGTTCAATTTATGTGAGTGAGCTTGTGTACGTGAGAGAGACTGTGTGTCCATTCAGCCGTGCATCTATTCGTCACCCACCTGGAGCCGTGCTGGTCCTGGGAGAACTCCACCATGTGGCCGGGCAGGTCACGCAGCTGCAGGTTGGGGAAGCGGTTGTTGCGGAAGTCCTCCAGCAGGCGACTGCGCCCGCTGGGCATGACGTCTGAGCGGCTGTAGCGGGGCCGAGACGGCGGGAACAGCTGGCTGCTGGAGCTGAACAGGCTGGAGGTGCCCCCCGCACTGCGGTACTTGGCCTCAGCGCCGGGTGCCGCCGAGATATAGCGCCCGCTACCGTTCGTCAGGCCGCCTGGAGGTTGGGAATACCGGGAGGGAACAAAGGATGAGGGGGTGTTGCCATAGAAATAGAATTTCGACCCTCGGTACGTAGCTTGAATGGTAATTCCCCCTCTGGTCACTATTTCTATGCGTGTCTAGCCATCGACTTAGAGTGGTGTTGAGTAAAGTGAAGTAAACAGATTATATGTGAGAGACAGATTATATGTGAGAGAGAGACATATCTCCATATGTTGCAAAACCATTTCATCTTTTGAAGAGTGACTGAATTACAATGGCAGGGTGGCGACAAAACTTCATGCAGCGATACACAAGTTTTCTATCTGCCTGCCCATCTTATGTTCATGTCTATGCTCTCTAACATATCTTTATTACACCTGGTCTTACCCAGGTGAAGGCTGGAGGAGGAGCCGTGAGAGGAGGGCAGAGAGGGTGGGGGTGTGAGGGGGGAGTGGCCCGGTGTTAGGCCAATGGGACTGGGCGAGGAGTAGCCCAGGCTGTTGTAGAAGGGCTGACCAATGGGGGTGAGGCTGCTACCACCTCCACGCTTGTACAGGTCCGAGTTGGCCAGCAGGGAGTCCCGGCGAGAGACACTGCTGCTGGTGGAGCTCGACACTATGGGAGAGAGAGATGAAGACGGGGAAATAAGGAGACGGGAGAGAAAAGAGGACAGCAGGGCATCCAAAGAGGGGGGGTACAGAATCTTTGGAAAATGTAATTAATTGTCAAGAGTGCATGACATCACATCTTATGTATGCTTTTTGCCATATGTACAATGAACCTGAAGGTTCCTTCTCCACTAACCTGAGGAGCCGAAGCCTCCGAGCGCCGAGCCCAGCCCCACTCCCAGGGAGCCGCCGGCACCGCTGAACCCTAGAGACGAGGTGGGCGGTGGAGCCTGGGAGGTGTGGGAGAACAGGGAGCTGCTCTGGGAGCTGGCCGGCACCGACCCAGAGCCGTAGAAGGAGCTGGAGGGTAGGCCCTGGTTCTGCTGCTGCTGGGGCTGCTGCTGGGGTTGGGACATGGAGCGGTACAGGCCGTTGGGCTGGGGGCCTGACATGTTGTTGCCCGAGCCGGACGCTGACGCCGCAGCCGCTATATAGAGAGAGGGGAGAAAGAGGGATGGAAAGAAAAACCAGGTCACCACGGTTCAGTGTGGTGCCTATTTGGAGAGAACATGGGGTGGGGTGAGCACTATTAAAACTGCTGGATAGCCCTGTCGTATGAGCAATTCATTCACGTCATTGTAAGATTGAGATTCGATTATAAAGCCTTGCTCAACTTTCACAAGCAAAGTACAGTAATATTGTGTTCACACTATCAACATGGCACTCATTCCACTAGCTGCTAAGCCGCCTCCAAAAACACAATTTCCCACAAACATTAGGAGAACACTGTGCCAGACAACCCGTGGTACTCACCAGCCTGCGCTGCGGCCTGTGGGTTGATGAGGAGCGGGGTTTGGACCAGGCGGACGGGCCCTCCCAGACCACCGCGGGCCCCAGGGGCCATCACCAGGGTTCCGTTCTGGTCGTAGTAAGCGGCGGGGGCCAGCATCTGGTAACCTGGGTGGGCAGGAGACAGACAAACTGAGGGGAAACACACTGTGAAAACCAGCCTGGCGAGTGTGTGTTTGGTCTATGAAGTTGCGTGTGGTCTACAAAAGGGCTGAAGAAATGGTATCTTACTGCACCAGAATCAGAAGGGAAAGGCAGTTTGAAAGAGTATGTACACAAACCTATTCCAGAGGGAATATGAGACAAGCTTTCATATCAAATTACCTCCCCCCCCCACTAAAACACTACACAGACCTGTTAAGCCTGCTGGAAGGGGCTAAAGGGAAACCACAACAAGCCTTGGAAGGCTTCAAGAGTGGCATAGATGCACATAATGCTGAGAGCCAGTATAATATATTCAAATGCTACTCTTCACCTCTCACCCCTTGGGTAAACTCCAGACGTGTACGCGACTGGCTGTTTTATACTTTTCACACTACCGCGCCGACCCAAACCTAACCCTGCCTGCTCGGATATTCTCTTTTGACATTGTCCTTTGTTCCTGCAATTATGTGGCTGCTTAACCAGGTCTGCTCAGTAGAGCTTGGTTTGGCTCAGTAGTGTTCAAATAAAATTGTATTTGCGCCGAATACACATGCGCCAAATACCTTACAGTGAAATGCTTACTTACAAGCCCTTAACCAACATTGCAATAAAGAAAAACAACAAATAAATAATGAGCAGCAGTAAAATAACAATAGCAAGGCTATATACCAGGGGGTACAGGTACAGAGTCAATGTGCGGGGGCACCGGTTAGTGGAGGTAATTTGTACATGTAGGTAAAAACCCGTGTGTGCTCAACTAACACTACTCCGTCACTGACCTGGCATACCAGCGTAGGCGAGGGCAGGGTTGGCGGCGGCAGCTGCTGCCAGGGACTCCTGCTGGCTCTGCTGGCCCTGACCAGGGGTGAGAGGGCGCTGGTTGTTCCCGGGGCGCATCACCTGGAGAGAGAGAGAGAGAGAGAGAAGATCAAGGGGTTACACCACAACCGCACTTAAAATGACTTGAGTCATCCGAGAGAGGGAAAATGTACAAGATAAATCATGGTCACTTCCAATACACCTTCGGCTATAACGCTTAACTCTTAAATTCATTTTCTAGTTAGCTGCTGTTAATTGGTGAAATGCCTACCTGTTGCTGTCCTGGCCCCGGTCCCTGATTGGATCCCTGCTGGTTAGCGTTGTGACTGGCAGCCTGTTGCTGGAAGAGGTTGGCAGGGTACACGCCCCAAGGAACACCATAGTACTGGGGAGGAACCACTGTAGGCCCTAAGGGAAGGGAGTCATCAGTTACTACTACCAAACCTGTGGTATGAACTTGCAATTCAATTGAATTTTATACAGAAGATGATATTCACGTAGCAGTAAAGCAGATTTTGATGACAGTACCCACTCAGAGTGAAAGAGGTGCTATGTATGAATACAGTTCATGTGTGTGTGTGTGTGTGTGTGTGTGTGTGTGTGTGTGTGTGTGTGTGTGTGCTAACCGGCAAGTGTAGCTGCTGCGGCCAGTCCAGCAGCGGTGTAGGGGTCGGTTCCGGGGGGTCCAGTGTTGATGATGTATGGGTTTGGCACGAACGCGGGAGCAAGGCCGGCTGAAGAAAACCTCCAGTTAGCAGTGTGTCCATATCGAATAACACATCACCCGATATCAAATTGCCGTCAAAACCACAATTAAATTAAACTTCATTTTTTAAAGTACGGCATTCGGGACATTTTTACGTACAAAACATTCAGACGTAATACTACACCAATAATACGTAATACTACCCAATATGCGTGTGTGCAGTTTGGAGCCAAATAGTGAATAATGAATAAATCCACAGTACATTACTATATATAGTAATCAAAACTACAATCATAATTTAGGGGGTGCTTGTATTGTTGCTGGGCAACAGACAGGGTAGAACATAGCAAGGTGTTGTTGCTGGGCAGCAGTCAGGGTAGAACATCTAGAACTTACCAAGGTGTTGTTGCTGGGCAGCAGCCAGGGCATACTGTTGCTGCTGGGCCGCAGTGAGCTGCTGGACAGTCAGATGGTTGGACCTCTGGAACAACTGGACAACAAACAGAACAAGTTAAACACATTAATACCCAAGCTTCCACTACTTTCAGGGACAGGGAAGAAAACTGGTAAGGACCCCAAAAGGTGACAAACTACTTGCACAGAAACATGCAAAAGTTTGCCTAATTTCAGAGAAATGGGTTTAAAGTTAGAGTATGTAACTTTTTGGGCGAGTGGACACATAGAAAAGTGAGTTATAGATCTGTCATTCTCATTAAAAGCAAGTCCAAGAAGCACTAGATATGTTCAATGTGCGCCATTTCTATTCTTCCTGTTCTTAAGTTTGAGTCTTTTACTTTGTTATGTACACCAGCTTCAAACATCTGAAAATACAAGATTTTTGGTTATTGGAAACATATTTCAGAGATTTATATGGTACAATGATTCTCTACACTATAAATTGCTTGTTTTGTAACAAATTGAAATTGGGCGAATTATAATTTTCGCAACCAGGAAAGCTTAAGATATTATTGCCAAATTCCATTTCCAGGTTTAGGATTTTCCCTGTTTCTTTTCACCCAGGTTAATTTTCACGTTCTCCTTTAATTCACCATAGCAGCACCCACCTGTTGCACGCGCTCCAGCAGGTATATTTCACTATGGCCTATTTATTGCCTACCTCCCTTATTTTACCTCAAATTCTCACACTGTGCACTTCTCTATTGGGTTATTGACTGTATGTTTGTTTATTCCATGTGTAACTCTGAGGTGTTGTTTGTGTCGCACTGGTTTGCTTTATCTTGGCCAGGTCGCAATTGCAAATGAGAACTTCTCAACTAGCCTACCTGGTTAAATAAAATAAATGTTAAAAAATATATATAAGAGAGTTGTGTTTGGCTAGCAGTGTTTCTGCAGCGGTGTTTGCAAATCGATTGATACAAATCCTTATGATATCATTCTGTAAGGTAGACCTACTTTGCAGTCAACATTTAAATTGTGATGTTTTTTTTGGGAAAGCCACTAGATTATGCAGACATTAAAGTCATGCTAACTGGCTACACAACACAGAGGTACACAGAAACAGGCCGTACTTCTTCAGAAAGTTGTAGGAAATAAGAATCACTGATGCATTATGTTTGTCGGGTTCACTAAGGGGTCATGAAAAGGATTGTACCAAAATGTTTTATGTATTAGAATAATTGATTATGCTTATGTTTTATTAATAGAAGGGGAGGGGTTATAAGACCCTTGACTACAGATTAACAATATATATATATATATTCATTATATAGTTTTAGAATTGTTCCACAGTTGTTTGCTCTCTCTCTCTCATAATGTGTGACAGACAGAACTCTGCAGGGGAGTGTGGGAGATAAGAGACGACTCAGACATTCCACAATAAATCAACTTTGGGGAGGGAACATTTATTGCCTAGCTTTTAGATAAACACTGAAACTCTATGTTTGTATAGCTATGGATGCAGGGTTTTGGTCTCAGGAGTAAAAAGGTAATGACGTAGTCAGTGACATCACTAAGGCGGGACTTTGGTTTAAAAAAACAACCTGAGACCTTTTGTTTGATGCCGAACTTACTCAGAAACATGTGTGCTATGTTCCTGTTTGTCAACTTCTGCTTTTGAATTATTTAATTAAAGATAGTCATAATGCTAATATCATCAATGAACCAATGATTGACAAGGACAAAGAAGAAACAAACCCTAACATGTTCATGAATTGTGAGAAACTACTGCAACATAACTTCTTTCCTAATAAGTTCAACACATTTAACTTTCTGTGCTCAGTCAATGATTGATAGGACACAGACCCCCACCCAAAAAACATTGTTCCTTCAGATCTCAAGGTCTATTGGAGATCAAAACGGCTCATATCACCAAAAAGTGACAGGTTTACTTCAATCTATGCACCAGAGAGAAATGTAGTCCCTCGTTACTACTTCCTGGTTCAACCCACCTGCTGCTGGGAGTTGTAGTCAAACAGGCCGACGGGGGTGCCGGAGGAGTCTACCTGGATCTGGTTGCCGGCGTAGTCGAACTGGAGTGACTCCACACCCTGCTGCTGCTCCATGTTGCCCATGTTCTGGGCCTCCTGATTCTGGAAGTCCTCCTGCTGCTGGGGCTTGCTCTGGGGCTGCATGGTCTGGTGCTGGAGGTGGTGTTGGTGCTGCTGATGCTGGTGCTGGACCATCATCTCCAGCCCGGCCTGGCCGGGGCCCATCCTCTCCACCGCCTCGGTGGGGGAGGCCTGGCGACTTCCTGGGGTGGGGCTGGAGAAGGGGGGGGGCGACGGGAGCAGTACATGTGACGATATGGTCTTTGAGGCTTTGTTCACAACTATCTCCCTGCAAAGTCTCAGACAGACTGCCTTAAAATCGGTTGCTCTTTGAAGCGAAAGGATTAAAATGTCTTTATCTGCATAATTCAAATAACTTTCATTTCCCAAAAAGGGCTCTATGTGCAGTGACAGATTGGTATATAAAATATATATCTCAATGATTATTTCATGGTCCCCCATTCACCCCCCAATAACCACTAAAAATGGCCCATACTTGAAGTCTTTGCAGTCTCTGTCCATGCCATTGAGCAGGCCTCTCCCATTGGCCTTGGCCGTGTCACTCTCCTCTCCCACTTTCATTTCTGGGCTCTTGTCCTCTTCAAACGGGGACGTCTGGTCTTGGGCGTTACCTTTCTCCCTCCCGTCCGGGTCAGCGTCCCCGCCGCCCTACAAAAGCAAAAATAAATCAAACATTCAGAAGGCTTGTTCCTCCAAACAGACGCAACGCTCCATCGGAGAACAAGAGGCTAGGCCCTAAGCAATAAGACAACTTGATGTTGCATTTCTGGAATAACTCTAGACCTGACAATTTTTGTATTACTACTGAAGCCGATGTAGATCTTCTGTTGGTTCTGAGTGGATTGGCGTAAAGGGCAGAGAGCTAAAGAGACCTTGACAGAAAGACTTACGTAGCCACCGTTCCTGTAGCGGCCATCCATCTTGTCCCCGGGGGAGGAGCTCAGGACGTACTCCACCATGCTCACGCCCAGGCCTCCGCCCTCGGAGCGAGGGGACAGCACGGAGGTGGCGTCGCCGTTCCCATGGAAACCCTGTCCGGGTCGTCGCTGCACCATGATTGGTTGGGACACCGAGTGATCTGCTCATCAGAGGAAAATAATAGACAGCCAGGAAGGAGAGACATGGAGATTGTCCTTTCTCAAAGAGAAAAGGAGTTTCAGCAGATAAAAAAAAAGAAAAAGCTATTTGCATTTGCATGGTCTTCACGGTACCAGTTCAACTATGTATTAACTCCACGCACTAAAATGTTACGCTATGCCTTTATGCATAGAAGGAAACTTTGATTTTGGGTTGAATTGGCCATTTTGTTAAATGCACCATTAATTCTGAGCAAATAGAATTTTATAAAACAAGTAACTCAAGCGTAACTAAACGTAATCCCCAAAAGTAATTATTCATCATGAGAGGGCCATAAACAATAACTAAACTCTGCAAAAAAGAAACTGAAAAAAAAAAAATGAAACGTCCCGTTTTCAGGACCCTGTCTTTCAAAGATAATTCGTAAAAATCCAAATAACTAAACAGATCTTCATTGTAAAGGGTTTAAACACTGTTTCCATGCTTGTTAAATGAACCATAAACAATTAATGAACATGCACCTGTGGAACGGCCGTTAAGACACAAACAGCTTACAGACGGTAGGCAATTAAGATCACAGTTATGAAAACTTAGGACACTAAAGAGGCCTTTCTACCGACTCTGAAAAACACCAAAAGAAAGATGCCCAGGGTCCCTGCTCATCTGCGTGAATGTGCCATAGGCATGCTGCAAGGTGCCTTAGGCATGAGGACTGCAGATGTGGCCAGGGCAATAAATTGCAATGTCCGTACTGCGAGACGCCTAAGACAGCGCTACAGGGAGATAGGACAGACAGCTGATTGTCCTCGCAGTGGCAGACCACGTGTAACAACACCTGCACAGGATCGGTACATCCGAACATCACACCTGCGGGACAGGTACAGGATGGCAACAACAACTGCCTGAGTTACCCCAGGAATGCACAATCCCTCCAGTAGTGCTCAGACTGTGCGCAATAGGCTGAGAGAGGCTGGACTGAGGGCTCGTAGGCCTGTTGTAAGGCAGGTCCTCACCAGACATCACAGGCAACAACGTCGCATTGGGGCACAAACCCACCGTCGCTGGACCAGACAGGACTGGCAAAAAGTGCTCTTCACTGGCCATGGCAGAACACTGACATTCCTGTCCTGCAGGAAATCACGCACAGAACGAGCAGTATGGCTGGTGGCATTGTCATGCTGGAGGGTCATGTCAGAATGAGCCTGCAGGAAGGGTACCACATGAGGGAGCGGGATGTCTTCCCTGTAACCACAGCGTTGTCATTGCAGGCAATCTCAACAAGCGCAGTCCGATGATGCTGTGACACACTGCCCCAGACCATGACGGACCCTCCACCTTCAAATCGATCCCGCTCCAGAGTACAGGCCTCGGTGTAACGCTCATTCCTTCGATGATAAACGCAAATCCGACTCACCGGGGGGGTGAGACAAAACCGCGACTCGTCAGAGAAGAGCACATTTTGCCAGTCCTGTCTGGTCCAGCGACGGGTGGGTTTGTGCACATAGGCGACGTTGTTGCCCGGATCTCAATCCCATTGAGCACGTCTTGGACCTGTTGGATCGGAGGGTGAGGGCTAGGGCCATTCCCCCCAGAAATGTCCGGGAACTTGCAGGTGCCTTGGTGGAAGAGTGGGGTAACATCTCACAGCAAGAACTGGCAAATCTGATGCAAGAACTGGCAAATCTGGTGCAGTTCATGAGGAGATGCACTGCAGTACTTAATGTCTTTATGTCTCAGTTGTTGAATCTTGTTATGCTCATACAAATATATACACATGTTAAGTTTGCTGAAAATAAATGCAGTTGACAGTGAGAGGACATTTCTTTTTTTGCTGAGTTTAGTAATGCTGCATACTTAAAGAAAAGAAAAAGGTTCAAATCTCACCTTTTTGGTAAAAATAGTTAGACATTGCTGAGGCGTAGTCACTTTTGAGGACAAGCTCAAGTACACAGTAAAAATACGAAATATTTAACATATTTCCTATTCCATAACTATGAATAAAGTCTGAAAATGACTAGTATGCTTTTTAAATATAAAATGCAACATGTAAACAGTTGGTCCCGAGTTTCATGACAAAAAGCTTATTCTCTCTCAAATTTTGTGCACATATTTGCTTACGTCCCTGTTAGTGAGCATTTCTCCTTTGCCAAGACAATCCATCCACCCACCACACAGGTGTGGCATATCAACATATCAAGCTGATTAAACACCATGATCATTACACAGGTGCACCAAGTGCTGGGGGAAATAAAAGGCCACTCTAAAATGTGAAGTTGTCACACAACACAATGCCAGTCTCTAGCTTTGAGGGAGTGTGCAACTGGCATGCTGATTACAGGAATGTCCACCAGAGCTGTTGCCAGATAATGTAATGTTCATTTGTCTACCATAAGCCATCTCCCATGTCGTTTTAGAGAATTTGGCAGTACATCCAACCGGCCTCACAACCGCAGACCACGTGTGACCACGCCAGCCCAGGACCTCCACATCCGGCTTATTCACCTGCAGGATCGTCTGAGACCAGTCACCCGGACAGCTGATGAAACTATGGGTTTGCACAAGTGAAGAATAGTAGGGAAGCTCATCTGCATGCTTGTCGTCCTCACCAGGGTCTTAACCTGACTGCAGAGCGGCGTCGCAACCGACAAATGCGCACCTTTGATTGCCACAATGGAGAAGTGTGCTCTTCACGGATGAAACCCGATTTCAACTGTACCGGGCAGATGCATCCTGCAGGAATGTCTACAAGAGCTGTTGCCAGAGAATTTAATGTTAATTTCTCTACTATAAGCCACCTCCAACTTAGTTTTAGAGAATTTGGAAGTACATCCAACAGGTCTCATAACCACAGACCACCTATATGGTGTCGTCTGGGCAAGTGGTTTACTGATGCCAACGTTGTGAACAGAGTGCACCATGGTGGCGGTGGGACTATGGTATGGGCAGGCATAAGCCAAGGACAATGAACACAATTGCATTTTATCAATGACAATTTGAATGCAGAGATACTGTGACGAAATCATGAGGCCCATTGTCGTGCCATTCATCCACCGCCATCACCTCATGTTTCAACATTACAACGCACAGCCCCAAGTTGCAAGGATCTGTACACAATTCCTGGAAGTTGAAAATGTCACAGTTCTTCCATGGCCTGCACTCACCAGACATGTCACCCATTAAGAATGCTTGGGATGCTCTGGATTGACGTGTTCCTACAACATCCAGTAACTTCACACAGCCATTTAAGAGAAGTGGGACAACAATCCACAGCCTGATAAACTCTATGCAAAGGAGTTGTGTCGCACTGCATGAGGCAAATGGTGGTGACACCAGATACTCACCGCTTCTGATCCACAGCCATAATTTTTTTGAAGGTATGTGACTAACGGATGCATTGTCTGTATTCCCCAGTCATGTGAAATACATAGATTAGGTCCTAATGAATTAATTTCAATTGACTGATTTCCTTATATGTAAAATCCTTGAAATTTTTGCATGTTGCATTTATATTTTTGTTCAGTGTAGGATAATCAAATAATAAAGTGACCAACTATAAGATTTCACCTTCCTTATAACTGTAAAATTCATATTTGTATGTTTAATGATAGAATTTTTTGGGGCATATATTCTAAAGGTCTTTTGATCAAAACGTCGCTGTGCACGTCTCACAGAGCTGTAGCTTGGCTACCTGAACTTGATAGGAACTAGCCTTTCATCTCATATTAATCTTATCAGTCTGACAAACAAACTATGCTCTTTTTTTACTTATATTTTTATCTATGAATTTTGAGATGAATGGCTATAAATCAATATCAATGTGCTACAGCGATGAAGCCACGCTCTCCTGCTGTGCTATGATGTAAGGATTGCAGGCATGTGCTTTGCCATTGGTTGTGACATAGGGTTCAGCCAGGAGTTGGACAGTCGGAAGAGCGAAAGAAATGGTAGGAGGGCCATCACAGCTTCAAGTGGTTTCAGATTTCACATCCTACTTCACACCAGCTCAAATATACTACGGTGTCAGTAGGAACCAGCCAATTGGATCTAGTGTCCACAAAAATGTCAGTCGGAACCAGTACCAGAACCATGCAGATCCCCTAAACAGACATTAAATCCAAGAAGTTAAAGCTGAAATGACACTTTTTGGGCGACTGACCAAATTCATATAGATATGTGTGTTATAGATCTGTCATTCTCATTGAAAGCAGGACTAAGAAGCGGTAGATCTGGTCAATGTTTTCCATTTCTATGCTTCCGCTCTTAAGTTTTGCTTTTGCGTCTTTTTCACTTGTACACCAGCTTCAAAAAATATATTTTACAGCAATTTAGATGGTACAATGATGCTCTAGACCAGGAATAATGAACTAGATTCAGCCGCAGCCCAATTTTTTTCTTGCGCAGATGGTCAGAACATAATTTCAAATCATTTGTAGACTGCAAATTGACCACAAAAAGCACAAACAGATATATTTGACTAAAACAATCTCAACCTTGCTTACATTCGTATATGATCATGTCATATCTCTTTATTATGCGTGGGAAATACTTGGGAACAGATTTCTTGATTTAAAAATCACTTGGAGCTAATTTCCTGGTGTTTTTTTGTTTTAGGATTTTATGTCCAACAATGAAAATTCCACACACACTATATATCTACCGTATATTGAGATTTTTGTTTGTGCTCAGAAAACCTGGGGGGGGATAAAACCATCCGACGACAGTTGGGGCACCCTGCTCTACACTAAAGCACACTGTTTAGGTCACATAAAAACTGAAATTATGATAACTATTAGAATTTTAGCAGCCAGGAAATGGCGGAGCGATTTCTGCATAGTGCCTCTAAGAATGTATGCATATGGGGGAGCCAAGGGGTTGATAAAATTAAAATCGGTTCTCAAAAAACCCTGAGGGTAAAACAAACAGACAAGCCAGCAGAGGCATAGAAAACCACTCACGAGAAGATCCCCAAGCGTTCTCCCTCCATTCCTCTCCAAGGAGCATCCCTTTCCTTCCATCCTTGGACAAGTCATCCGAATCCCACAGTTTTTTTGCTGGCAGGAGCTGTAAAGAGAAGGCAAAATGGCTACTTGGACATTCTCGACATTCTGGGTCACCGTGGGAAACTTCAATGGAAGATGTAGCCCAGAATCGATCCTAGTTTTAAAGGGAGGAAACGTGAGATGTTGTGGTGGATCTCAACCTACCTCACCCATGCCCCTGGACTCCAAAGCAAGGGCTTGAAAACCATAGTTCATCTCATCGACAGTTCGAACCTGATAAAAATAATAATTTGGCTTCAGTCAGTTAGAGCATATACACAATTCAACCTGGCAAAAATGGTATCCACATTCATGGTAAGCTAGTTCTGGACATCATATTGAAATTGGAGGAACACAAATTGACGCAAACTCCAGCCACATTTGCGAGGTTGTCCTATACAACAAAGACATTATGAGTCTAAATAAATTACCATGTTCACTAAAAGTAATAAAAATCCTACTACTGTATGTGTTGTTAAAGCATAGGATGAGTTACAAATCTGAATTCTATCCTTAGATAGAGATCACTGACAGAGACCCCCCCCCCCCCCCCCTCCCTCTTTACACAGACACACACACTTCCCAAGTCAGTTGTTGTTGTCAACAGGCTGGGTGTTTACTGGGAATGGAACATATCCTTAAAACTTTAGTGTGCAACTTTGAAAATTAGTTTAACAAGCCATTAGAATGAACCACTAGGATATTTGACAGGCTAATGCTTTCTACAATGAATATTTGTTGAAAGTGATTTCTATGAAACAGAAGCAAGTGTGGCTTTCTAAAGAGTGGGAAATCTTTGGCTGGTGCAATTTATGTCATGCTCTGGACTGAAACAGCAAGGGTCTCTGTTGTGGTAAAGTAGTTTCTAGAAAGTATAAGATCTGCTTCTTTCAAATATTTTACCATTATCAAACAAGAAGCTTGTAGCCAAGTAGTTTGGCTCTGGCAAAATCATTGTACCTGGTCAACGTGGTTGCCGTCTCCAGTGGGCCAACGGTGCTTGCTGGAGGTGCAACCTCCCAGCTGCTCCCCAGGCTGCCTCTGGAAGAAGTAGCCCACTGTAGCATCATCCTGAGAGCGCCCACTTAGTGGAGGCTGTGGGGTGCCTGGGATGGGGTTGGGTCCCTGCAGACGGTGTGGCCCTCCGGGACCCTGACCTGCAACCCCTATGGCGGCCAGGGATCCCCCTCCGTGAACTCTGACGCCCCCGGCTTCAGGAGCACCGTTTGTGTGCAGCATCCCGCCTCGTGTCTCCTGCCAGGCCACGTCATTCATACCTAGGATGCTGCATGGAACGCTCATTCCACGGGGAAACCTTTGGAAGGGGAAATAACAGAACATGTGTGAGTAGAGTTGCTTTCCATTGGACATGGATAGCACTTATCAAACATCATGTATATACATTAGCCTGAGTTTTCTGATATTGAATGTATTTGTATTTATTAGGGATCCCCCATGCATGCTTATTGAACCAACCACACACATATACACAGTCTTTCTTTGGTCCCTAACAGAGTTTCCTTGCTTTGTTTCATAAGTTACAATAACATTTGTAAATTGACACACTGAAAGGTCTGTAGAACTTCAGCATAAAGCACTAGCAGCTAGTGTCAACATAAGGTAACATAATCTTCTCTGGGGACGTTACCTGCCCTTCCTTTGACTTGGCTACCTAGCTTGCTAGTTAAGCTAGCTATTACATTAATAAACTTGAGCTCGTTGCTAGCTAGCTAACATAAACTAATAAATATTCAGTGTCCGAAAGTCCGTGTAATACGCAATTTGGCCTTCTTAGCCAAACTAGGTAACATCAATCGCTAACATGGCCAAATTTAACTAGCTAGCTATAGACATTGTGGAAACCAATCTCTTGATAATAATCAAAACAATGCTAGGTAACGTTAGATGGATAACGTTAACTAGCTCTCCATCTAGCCTAGCTAAATTAGCTAGCTTGCTAAATAACTTGTTAACGTAGCCAATCGAACAATGAATGTCTGCCCACTGAGTGCTCAACTCTTCGGTGTCGGGTGTTTCGAAATATTACAGGCAGCATGTAGCTAGCTAGTTAACGTACTGTAGTTCGTTGGATTAGTTCGGCTAGTTTAAAAAAAAACTTGTCTGAATGTTAGTTATCATGCGAAATGTATACATTCGCCAACTAACGTTTCCTGGCAACTTAACATAGAGATATTTAACGATTTCTCTGTTCAGGACAACGGGCCAGTTCACTGGAAAACAACCGTTCGTTAACTACGTTAGCTAGCTATCATTTGCGGTTAGCTACCTGACGTTAGTTAGCTAGCTAGCTATACTGACAGAAGCCAAGTTAGCTAGCTAGCGTTAACAGTTCACTTGCAAATCCTGCGTCAATGTTGAATTTGTTAAATGAACTAACTTAACTAGTTAGCCAGATAACTAGATTTGTTGATGCTACCATGGCTAGTTAGGCAGATTAAGGAAGGCCTCTTACCTTTTCAGTTTGATAATAAAAATAAATAAATACCCCAAAAAATTACTAGCTAGCTATTGTAGTTAAATAAGTGCATACAATAAAAGCATAGCTCTCCGTTGTTCACACGCCGCTGAACAGTTGTAATCAAACGTTTTTAACCGAGCGAACCATACAAATGCCGTCTGGTGTGCTGCATTAACAAAACACCATTGCTGCTGGGTAACTACACACTCACTAACAACATGGCCCCCCTCCAAGTTCCAGAGGGGCCTTACCCGCTAAACAAAAGGGGGAAATACTCAACGACCACAGCAATAATCCACGTTGAAAATAGTGAGAATACGTACAACATCGCATTATAGACATTTAGAAGATACTCACGCGCTGTCTTTTCGGTAGAAGAGCGATGCTTGTACAAAATGTCAGGGGTATAAATGTATATTGTTTTGTATCCGTGGAGATCGGTGTTTTAATGATTTGGGATTGAACATGCAATATACAGGAGTTTGACTATATCACGCTAGTGCCCTCCCTGCAACCTATTATGCATATTGTACGTTAACTAGACCCGCGCATAGTACGTTAATTAAACCCGCTATTTGCAATTATAATACAATATACAATAATACCCACTCATAAATGCTCAATTACTGACACGTGGTAGCATATGCATGATTTATCCGTATCAATAAAAGTATTCTAGGGAGTCCTTTCAGTAAATGCTGATCAATATTTTTCATGATGGTTAATGAATATGACAATGATTGTTATAATTCTATAGGTGTAACTAAAACCGACGAAGACACTCGTTCCAATGCTACTATCTCTATGTAAATGGGGGGGGGGGGGGGGAGTTATGGGGAGCATAGATCTGCTGTGCTAAGGCCCTGAAGAAAAAAAACGTGGCCTATGGAATTGTTATCTTGGGAGTTGATGGCCAGTTGAAATATTTTAGTATCAGTATGGTCGAAGCCTTTTCTGCCCACTGTAGGCTACAGTTTAGGACAGTCCTGTGTGTTTGACAGGAGGATAAACTAGTGGCATATGCCCAGGTCAAATGTTTTTTCATGAATTTGATTATGAATTATGAAACATTTATTGAATTTTTTTTAATGGTGTATGAAATATCCCAAAATCATATTGCCAAATTAGTTGAGCTCTGATTTTATAGAGCTGATCCCAGGTCAGTGTCTGGGCGAGACATGGCCCTCGTGGTACGACCCTCCTCTACCGACAAGGCAGGTCTGGGATCCAATCACCTCCTTCTTTCGAAATAATGATCTCACCGCCCTACTTCCGATTGGATTGCTATATTAGGAAAGCACCCATGCTCTTTATAAAGGAAGCGCTTCAGTGGCTGGACAGGGAGCAAATAGTCGAGAAATATCGAATCCAGCGGAGAAACACACTCGGCTACATTCATGGAAGTTTAACCAGGCTCGTACCAGAATCTGACTAATTGGCTAACACAGACAGTTTATACGTCGTATTTGTTTAACAGTTAGGATCACGGGAAAGTATCAGTTAAGAGCAGCAAATGGCAGAGATACGAAAAAAGCTGGTCGTAGTCGGTGACGGCGCATGTGGAAAGACCTGCTTGCTGATTGTGTTCAGCAAAGACGAGTTTCCTGAGGTCTATGTGCCAACTGTATTTGACAACTATGTGGCCGACATTGAAGTGGACACCAAGCAAGTCCAACTAGCACTGTGGGACACGGCTGGACAAGAGGACTACGATCGCCTTCGCCCGCTGTCCTATCCGGACACTGATGTCATCCTGATGTGCTTTTCCGTGGACAGTCCGGACTCCCTCGAAAACATCCCCGAGAAATGGGTGCCAGAGGTAAAGCACTTTTGTCCCAACGTGCCCATTATTTTAGTTGCCAACAAAAGAGACTTGCGCAACGACGAGAATGTTAGGAGCGAGCTGTCCAGAATGAAACAGGAACCAGTGAAAACAGAGGATGGGCGCGCCATGGCCATGCGCATTGGTGCATATGACTATTTGGAGTGTTCTGCTAAAACGAAGGATGGTATTCGGGAGGTGTTCGACACTGCGACACGTGCTTCTTTACAGAAGAGATCAAAACCGTCCAGCGGTTGTGTGAACTGCTGTCTATTGTTGTGAATGAACAGCTAACGTGAGCAATAATGTCTCTTACGTTAATGTACGGCTGCCAACACCACCAAGACCTGTTGTCATTGTGCTTGAAAAGATGCATGACCAAGTCTTTCTCCCATTAGGCTAAAGACTTCCTTTTGAACCGGTAGCCATGAGAAATGTAATAATCCTCAGATTGTGGATCATCTTGATCTATTCACCTGATCCCTTAATTGACGCGAATACATACTCTAATACAAGTAGCCAACAACTGACACTCCCTGTGATTCTAATTTACTGAATAAATTCATTTTTCAAGCATTCCGGATGCTGCCTGAAATGATGCTGTAGCCTCTGAGGATATTGTTCCAAGGTGCCTACTTGAGTGTCGTGTGCCAAGGCTTGTTGACATGCAACCATGTTAGTCACGAAACGTGGTGATGCCTTCAACGCCACGCACATTTACATAGAGAAAAACCTACACTTCCCTTGTCTGTCACGAATGTTGAGTACAATTTATATTTCAACTTAATCTGCCGATTGTGAGTGATGTTGGTCCTTCAGCTGGTCGACATTTGAGACAGAATATCCAGGGACGTATTATTAAACCAAATTCAAAACGCAGGTCTGTGTGTGGCAGTCAAGATGTTTGCTCATGAACAAAGGCATGTGCACAAGACCGAAGTACATGCACGTGATGTATGCATGATAACAGGTGTTTACATGGTTTTGTACATGTGCCAGGTGATAGAAATTTCAACTTCAGTACCAGCACACTAAAAAGTCTAGATATTTGCCTCAAATTCCAAGCAGCTGAAGGACCAACCACACAGGCAACCGGTAGAATAAATTCAAACTTAATTTATTCAACATTCTGGCTTGTAAGGAACATTTCCTTGATTGTTTGTTATGATGCTCTCCTAATGTTTTTAAAAGGCTGTACATCCTGCCGTGTGTGTCATTGCATTAACATGACAGGGATACCACTGCAGCACTGTGTAAAGCATGAGTGCTATTATTTCACATACTGTATATTGTGGGGTTTCAAAAAGATCCCCATAGTGCAATATTTTGTATTAGTTTCAAGTTTGTCAGTTTATGTTTTTAAATAATAAAGATATGATTAGAATGTGTATAGCCTACTGCCAATGGAATTATATTTGTATGGCCTGCTGCTGTGGATGTAAATGCACATGGGAAAAGCTAATTATTTGACTTTTTGCATAATTATCTGTCCCACATGGGAAATTTCATAGTGGATCATCATATACATAATTAACGCAAGTCAGGAATTTAAGGTCACCATTACAGGGACATTAAAATGTGAAAAGGATCTCTCACCCCTGACTTATGAGGCTGGTGTTGTTCACGGTCACAAAGCAATCCACTTATGTAATGCAGCTATAGCTTATTGATAGCAGCAGTTAACCCACATCCTGAATATTTTCACACTCTCACAGCCTTGTTTTGGATAAAAAGCATCACAATTCAGGACAACACAAACTACCTCTGATGCAGAAATGGGTTAGGTGGTATGGAAAGCTATTTTAACAGCTTTCAAAATAAATAATACAGTAAAATAAATATTGGAAATAGTATTACAGCACAAGGGGATGAAATGAGGATAGAAAACACAAAGGCACTGTTGTAATATGGGGGGACTGGATGAACAGGAAGACTGGGAGACTGCTTTCCATCACAACCCAACCACACACAATTGACTGGAAGCACTGGTAGGCCTACTAAATGTGACTGTGGTCAGCTTAGTGGTTTAGGACAATGACACACAATTCTATCCCCTTCTATTCTCTGTCTCCATTATTGGTTTAAACCAGGGAGATAAGATAGCAAGTGTGTGTTTCTAAAATGGATTATTTTGCGATGTTTCTATCAAGAGAACTGTCAGGATATTACACTGTTGTTTATAAGCTACTTTGTCTGAAAACCAGTGCAGTGGAGGAGGGATGAAAAAAATGATGCATGATAAACATGAGGGGGACTTTGTAGCTAACATAATTTCTTTGATGCCCAGCCAGGTTACAGAGGAAGGTGAAAGGAATTCAATTTAAAGCAACAAAAATGAGTTGCATAGTGAATGTTTGAGAAGGCGCTCAGTTAACAAGACATCTTGATATGATGTCTTTGTCAGTGTCTCAACAAACCCTGTGTTTTATTGATGTTTTTGGTGCTCTACCTTTACAGTACCATGTTAAAATTGCCTTTGAATCAACACACAGGTGATGGGTGGGACATATTTTCAGCTGTTTAATTCTCAGTAATCAAGTTTTTGAGAACTATAAGAAATATTTTTATTCACATCTTTAAAAAGTACAAATATCCACGTGTATAATGTGTGAAATGATACTTGGGGGTCAACTAGTCGTATGTCCACAGAAAACATTGTTATTCAAATTTGGTAACTACGTACAGTACCAGTCAAAAGTTTGGACACACCTACTCATTCAAAGGTTTTTCTTTATTTTTACTATTTTCTACATTGTAGAATAAAGCAGAAGACATCAAAACTATGAAATGACACATATGGAATCATGTCGTAACCAAAAAAGTGTTAAACAAATCTAAATATATTTTATATTTGAGATTCTTCAATGTAGCCACCCTTTGCCTTGAAGACAGCGTGCACACTCTTGGCATTCTCTTAACCAGCTTCATGAGGTATTCACCTGGAATGCATTTCAATTAACAGGTGTGCCTTGTTAAAAGTGAATTTGTGGAATTTCTTTCCTTCTTAATGCGTTTGAGCCAATCAGTTGTGTTGTGACAAGGTAGGGGTGGTATACAGAAGATAGCCCTATTTGTCAAAAGACAAAGTCCGTATTATGGCAACAGCTCAAACAGCAAAGAGAAACGGCAGTCCATCATTACTTTAAGTCAGTCAATCCGGAAAATGTCAAGAACTTTAAACGTTTCTACAAGTGCTGTCGCAAAAACCATCAAGCTCTATGATGAAACTGGCTCTCATGAGGACTGCCACAGGAAAGGGAGTGCCAGAGTTACCTCTGCTGCAGAGCATAAGTTCATTAGAGTTACCAGCCTCAGAAATTGCAGCCCAAATAAATGCTTCACAGAGTTCAAGTAGCAGACACATCTCAACATCAACTGTTCAGAGGGTATGAATCAGGCCTTCCTGGTCGATTTGCTGCAAAGAAATCACTACTAAAAGACACCAATAAGAAGAAGAGACTTGCTTGGGGCAAGAAACACGAGCAATGAACATTAGACTGGTGGAAATCTGTCCTTTGGTCTGATGAGTCCAAATTTGAGATTTTTGGTTCCAACCGCCGTGTCTTTGTGAGACGCAGAGTAGGTGAACGGATGATCTCCGCAAGTGTGGTTCCCACCGTGAAGCATGGAGGAGGAGGTGTGATGGTGTGGGGGTGCTTTTCTGGTGACACTGTCAGTGATTTATTTAGAATTCAAGGCACACTTAACCAGCATGGCTACCACAACATTCTGCAGCGATACGCCATCCCATCTGGTTTGTGCTTAGTGGGAATATCATTTGTTTTTCAACAGGACAATGACCCAAAACACCTCCAGGCTATGTAAGGGCTATTTGACCAAGAAGGAGAGTTATGGAGTGTTGCATCAGTTGACCTGGCCTCCACGGTCACCCGACCTCAACCCAATTGAGATGGTTTGGGATGACTTGGTCCGCAGTGCTCAGCATATGTTGGTATATCCTTCAATATATAATATAATATAATATGTTCATATATCCTTCAAGACTGTTGGAAAAGCATTCCAGGTGAAGCTGGTTGAGATAATTTCAAGAGTGTGCAAAGCTGTCATCAAGGCAAAGGGTTGCTACTTTGAAGACTCTAAAATCTATTTAGATTTGTTTAAAAAAAATTGGGTTACTACATTATTCCATATGTGTTATTTCATAGTTTTGATGTCTTCACTATTATTCTACAATGTAGAAAATAGTACAAATAAAGAAAAACCCTTGAATGAGTAGGTGTGTCCAAAATGTTGACTGGTACTGTATATCCAAGTAGTATTTCATTTTTATAGGAGACACACACTGGCCAATAAAACTTAAATGATGCTGCGTACAGATGGCTGTGACATTACTGTGCTTTATGTGGTGGGAGCCTGGGAGGGTCTCCACAGATGACAGCATTGGAACATCCATTGGAGACATTATACAATTTCCTTTCTTTCCTTTCCCCCTGACCCCCTCCAAGGACAGCGGGGGTCTTTTGTGTAACATAACGATCTTGTTGGAGTTGGGGGGGAACGTTCTCTAAGGGTTGCTTTTTTCCCCGGTTGCAATTACTTAAAAGTCACATTCTTTACTATAGAGTTCTGTTGCTGGACCCTTTGTTTACGTTCAGGATAGGACACAATGTACCCTCTCGATCTCTTTCATATACCATTTCTTTCTTCCTCCCTTTTCCATATATAATCATGTATGATTTAATTCTTCCTGAAGGATAGGCAGAAAACATGGTTTTCATGGTTAAAACAAGTTTAAAGAAAGCTATTGGGTCTGGTTCCAAATGGAGGAAGTCTGCCTTCGGATACCACAATCTTAAATGTTCCAATAATGTTTTTCCCCCCCACGTAACAGGCAAAGTAGAGGACATTTTTTTGGTAGGGACTGTACAATTTTTTTTACCTCAGTCCTTGATAAATTCATCAACAAAAGTAAATTGGTAGGAAACAAACTAAAGTATGTAACATTACGCTGCATAATCTCTGCAATAATACATAGATGAGTGCATCTGTGCATTTGCAGGTTGATTTAAACCAAAACCTAAACTCAGCAAAAAAAGAAACGTCCCTTTTTCAGGACCCTGTCTTTCAAAGATAATTCGTAAAATTCCAAATAAATAAACAGATCTTCATTGTAAAGGGTATAAACACTGTTTCCCATGCTTGTTCAATGAACCATAAACAATTAATGAACATGCACCTGTGGAACGGTCGTTAAGACACAAACCGCTTACAGACGGTAGGCAATTAAGGTCACAGTTATGAACACTTAGGACACTAAAGAGGCCTTTCTACTGACTCTGAAAAACAACAAAAGAAAGATGCCCAGGGTCCCTGCTCACCTGCGTGAACATGCCTTAGGCATAAGGCAAGGAGGCATGAGGACTGCAGATGTGGCCAGGGCAATAAATTGCAATGTCTGTACTGTGAGATGCCTAAGACAGCGCTACAGGGAGACAGGACAGACAGCTGATTGTCCTCGCAGTGGCAGACCACGTGTAACAACACCTGCACAGGATCGGTACATCCGAACATCACACCTGCGGGACAGGTACAGGATGGCAACAACAACTGCCCGAGTTACACCAGGAACGCACAATCCCTCCATCAGTGCTCAGACTGTCCCGCAATAGGCTGAGAGAGGCTGGACTGAGGGCTTGTAGGCCTGTTGTAAGGCAGGTCCTCACCAGACATCACCATCAACAACGTCGCCTATGGGCACAAACCCACCGTTGCTGGACCAGACAGGACTGGCAAAAAGTGTTCTTCTCTGACGAGTCGTGGTTTTGTCTCACCAGGGGTGATGGTCGGATTCACGTTTATCATCGAAGGAATGAGCGTTACACCGAGGCCTGTACTCTCAACACTGTGCGTTACAGGGAAGACATCCTCCTTCCTCATGTGGTACCCTTCCTGCAGGCTCATCCTGACATGACCCTCCAGCATGACAATGCCACAAGCCATATAGCTCGTTCTGTGCGTGATTTCCTGCAAGACAGGAATGGCCAGCGAAAAGCCCGGATCTCAATCCCATTGAGCATGTCTGGGACCTGTTGGATCGGAGGGTGAGGGCTAGGGCCATTCCCCCCAGAAATGTCCGGGAACTTGCAGGTGCCTTGGTGGAAGAGTGGAGTAACATCTCACAGTAAGAACTGGCAAATCTAGTGCAGTCCGCGAGGAGGAGATGCACTGCAGTACTTAATGCAGCTGGTGGCCACACCAGATACTGACTGTTACTTTTGATTTTGACCCCCCTCCTCTGTTCAGTGACACATTATTCAATTTCTGTTAGTCACATGTCTGTGGAACTTGTTCAGTTTATGTCTCAGTTGTTGAATCTTATGTTCATACAAATATTTACACATGTTAAGTTTGCTGAAAATAATTGCAGTTGACAGTGAGAGGACGTTTCTTTTTTTGCTGAGTTTAGTAACTAAACTCCACTTTGTATCTCTGAATAGTACTAAAAATTAAATGAATGGAAAGTTTTAATTGGAAAAGCAATAGAGAAATCAAGGGAACAAGTGCCAGCAGCAGGACCATCAATATCTAATCAATGGATCTCCATCCCCCTATTTGCCAACGGGTTTTCCATTTATATGACAAAGAGTATCATCAGACTGTTCTTGTAAATCACAGGGAAGTTGGGATGTTAATATCAGTCATCTTTATGGCTACTACGTATAACAGAGAATTTATAATCTTAAACAAAGACCTCTAATGACCTCATAGTCCCTCAATTGAAAGCCTAACATTGAGCTAGCTAGGCCTACACCACAGTACAGCAACTCTCCACTATTTCCATCTCCAACTACATAAAGTACACTACACTTGATACTCTGTTTAAACGCTCCAGTGAAGATGTTTAAAATTACAAATGGTTTTAAATCCAGCCCCATGAAATAGTGTGTGTACCAGGAACAGCAGTTCATGACCTTGTATGCAAGAATTGAACCCATATATCAATTACACAGACAAAATTCTACACAACTATACCGATGGATCACAGTGTGTTTCATGATCAAAATTGGTTGTCGTAATATATTTTACATTTACATTTTAGTCATTTAGCAGACACTCTTATCCAGAGCAACTTACAGGAGCAATTAGGCTTAAGTGCCTTGCTAAAGGGCACATCGACAGATTTATCACCTAGGGGATTCAAAACAGCGACCTTTCGATTAATGGCCCAATGCTCTTAACCGCGAGGCAACCTGCCACCCATAATAATAGTGAAGGATGCTGATATAGTTTTAGAAGTTCCATTAGGAGGGAGTTGAGGATTTTACCCACTGGGCATACCAGTATCATAACCAAGTACTGTGGAAATTACAGTAAAACCTCTCCAGAGACACGCTAGCAATGACGTCATTTTTGTCTGCCATAGTTTATATTTAGACCATAGGATTTCATTCAACTTAAGGGTGGGCATGTTTGTTGAAGAAAGTTACATCAGAGTGTAAATGATGGAATGCCATAAGATTATAAGGTTATTAATTACCTAATGGATACAAATCTGATGATGCTGTGAAATATCTTAATATTGTTCAGTGAAGTACTGTGAAGGACAGTATGTTTTGATAGTTAAGAGAGTGTGTTGTAAAAGTTTTTATAAATTCCTTATTGTTCTGGCTTTTGTGTCAGGCTGTATAATCCCTCATATTAAGAAATAATTCAGTTTCTTTCTCATATTTAGTGTATGACTCCTAGGCCATTGGAAACACTCAATAGGTTTTTGGCTGCAACAGCATCTCTTCAGGGCTACTGAAATATTGCACTGTGTAAAAGTAAAACATTTGAGTAAAATGTATAGTTGTTGTATTGTAGTTAATTATGTTTATAAATAGATCAAGTACATTAAATACATAACGATGTATTATCATAGTACATTTCATTTAATTAAAAAGCTTTGTTTCATAAGGTATTTGACCAAAATCAGAGAGACCCACCAAGGACCCAAGACAACATAGGCTTGATCTGTTAATGTTATTGATTGTGGCCGAGCAAGGTTATGAATGGGTGGGGAATGATATAGAAAAATGTATCTCGTCATTTGCGTCAAATGGTCTTTATTCATGTTTTTCTTTCAAATTTTTAAAAAGAACAAGACACATAGGGAGCAAAATTAAACCAGTCAAGTTGGTTGTCTTAACTTGTGAATAATAAACTAAATTAGTAACTTACAAAAAATAAATGGAAATTCATTATAATATGAATAGGCTACATGGGAATAACAGTTATGTTTGCAAGTTGAAAGCCAATGAATTGGGCGTATATGTTTTACATGTTAAGCTGAGCAATGAATGGAATAGGAATTTCAATGTCAATCTGTTTGTCACTCACTGTCACAAAAGACTCAGCATTTCTGGTAATGTCCTGAAGGAACTCAGTGACCTTGGTGTGGATGGCATTAATACTCTGAATCATGGAGTCAATCCAAGACTGGATGTCAGCGTTGAGCTGCTCAATGGACATTTCAGCAAAGAGGTCGCGATATTCTCTGATAATTCTCTTGGCTTCCTCGATCTGCTGTGCAATATCAGACATGGCATGGGAGTCGATGGCTTCGCTGAAGACGTCACTCATCCACATGGTGAGTTTCTCCACATCCTGAGATTTCAGGGAGACAATGAGCTCTTCGGTTTTCTGCACGGTTAAGCGCAGGAATGCAGACAGCCTGCTCACAATATCCTCCAGAGGGACATCTCCGACTCTCTTCACAATGATGATCACCTGCTCCTGAATCTTCTCAATGGCAGCTATCAGGTCATCCAGGATTTCTCTCCCGCTGACCAGGTTGCTGGAGCCAGGAAGAGTGAATTTGATGTTTCTGATCAGTTCAAGGAGATCTGCACTGTGGGAGGCAAAGAATTCTGGAACCTTCTTGATAGCTTCCTCAACCAATTCAGCAAAGAATCTACTCAGTTTCTGGTAGGCCTCAAGACCGGACATCTTTCCCTCAAGTCCAGGCACCTGGAACTGGGTCTCTCTCAGGAACTTGATGGCAGCATCGAGCAAAACCTGAACATTCTTCTGGTACTGCCTGAGGACGAACATGACGCTGTCGGAGAGCTTATCTGTGATGGCTGTAAGGTCCATAGCTGCAATGTTTTCTGCAGCCCTCTTGTAGATGACCTTGCCCTGATCCGTGATCTGTTCTATGCTACCCTCAAGCCTGTCGGCTATCTTCTGGGGAGCAGACAGGATATCCTCCATGCAAACTGCTGACATGATCTCAGGCACCTTCGCCTTCACTACCAGGAGAATCTCAGTGGGAACCTCGATATTCCAGGTGGTCTGAATGTTCAGCTTCTCAGAGTTGATCACAGACATTTTCAGGGCCATGATCTCCACATCAGTGGTGGGTTCAGACTGCATGAGAGAATGAAAACAGAAACAGAAATAAGTGAGTGAAACAGCATTGTAACATGCTCTACATGGCTGTCATGAACACATTGCAAACAGTACTTATCAAGCCATTGAAATGTACACAAGTCTTACCGGGTATCTGCCGTAGAGTCTTCCTTTCACTTGGGCTGGTTTCTTGGCCTGCAGCTGAAGTCCTAGGAGTCCGGCATTTGGAGAAGACACAGAGATGATGAGGCCTTCCTGGGCATTTCCAAAGACCTCCTGGTTGACTTCCAGAGTCCAGAGGGTAGGGACATTGACCTTAGCTGTATTTGTGATGGAGGCATCCATACCGTCGCTATTGAGGCTGATGGTGCTGTCATGGCTGCCCTCAACACACATCGCTTCCAAATTCAGGATAGAGGCCAGTTTCAATCCATTGTTCCTGTTCAAGGTGGCGGTACCATCAATCTTGGCCTTCAGAGCATCAAACTCAGAGGTGGAGGAAGCGTCAAATCGGACAATGATGTCATCCTGATTGAGGACAGCAGCATTTGCCTTCACTGTCAGCACAGCTGTCTTCATGGAGAACTCGTAGGTCAGGTCACCAAAAACAGGGATCATGATGTTGCTCTGCATTTTGGGCAGAGTGATTTTTGGCAGGGTCAGCTTGCTAAGAGCAGATGGAACATGCATAGTAGGCATTGTGATGAGACTGAAGTCAGGCACGGGAATGGTGAAACCAGACACTTCAATATTCAGCACTGGAACTATGTATGCCGGAACAGTGAGAGTTTTGGGTAGCTCAATGTTGTATTTCTCGTACTCTGCCTTTGCCTGGTCAAATGAGGTAGAGAGAATGGCAACAGCCTTGTCCCTTCCAACTATCATGTTCTTGTTCAGACTTCTGGTGTGCTTGTTGATGGCATTGAAGATTGGCTCCATGTCAATGTCAATGGTGATCATCTCAGGGTTCTTCTTGTATGTGAGCTTGGTGTCCATGTCAAAGGTCTGCTGAGGTGTGGTCAAGAGCACACTCAAACCGGTGTCTTCCCACAGAGAGAACTCAGTCCTACCCATGAATTCTACAGCTCTCTTGGGAATGGAGATGGGCTCCATCAATGCATCAAGGTTCACTTCTCCATTGATCTGGGCGAAGACGTGGATTTCCTGCTCACCGTTGTCCATTGTGAAGTAGTGTGAGTATTTGTACTGGTTGAATCGTGCCAGTCCAGTCCAGCTAGCCTGCTGCACTCCAGAGTTGAGGGTAAAGGCTAAGTCATTCTGAAGATCAATCTTTCCAGTCAGCTTGAAGGGAAGCGCAACCTTGGTGTTTTCCTTGTTCTTGGTGTCAAACACAAACTCATAGGGTGTAGCGATGAAGTTGATTGAGTTGGAAATAATTCCCTCAACTTTGCCTACCAGCTCTGTGTTGCAGTAGGCAGTTACCTCAATTTTCAGATCCTGCACCTTAGCCTCTGCTTTCAGCTCAGCAACACTGCTCTTGATGAAGGGAGTTTTGGTCTCAGTGTTGGCTTCAATGATGATGTGACTGAAAATGCTGGCTTCAGCATTCACATTCTGCTTCATTTTCAGGTTGTTGGTGTCGGTTGCCCCAGTGAAGATCAGTTTGACAGTGTTGAGGTTCATTACAATCTGCATGTCATACTTGTGGGTTCCTTCATCGGAGTAATCCTGGATGGCAGATTTACCGTTACCCTCATTGGTAAGAGTCAGAGTGACAATGCCACCTTCCAGGAGAGCAACTGCCTTCTGGGTAATCGCAGCCTCGCTGAAGATGTTGAGAAATGGGAGGTTCACATTGTGGTTGTAGGTAGTCTCCAGTGTGGTAGAGACTCCATTCTCCATGTCGAAGAAGGCATTGCTAACCAGCTCGGCGGTGTAGGGCTCAGTTGTGGCCTTGGCATTGGTCTTGGAGGAAGCCTGGACTGATGTGCCGTAGAAGGCAACTGTTCCTTGGTGGTCCACGGAGAACTCCGTGTGCATGATCTTGATGTTCTCAGAGACAGACAGGTGGCTCATCTTGGGCACAGCAATGTCAACTTTGGCATCCAGGGTGTAGGCGAACAGATCAAAGGTAGAAGTGGCCTGAGATTTGAGGATAGCGTAGAACTCTGGTGTCACTTCGGTAGTTGTGGCATTCCGGAACTCAGCATTGGTGCTCATACTGTAGTCAGGTGAGATGACACTGAACTCTCCGTTGAGTTTTCCGAAACAGGGGACCCTGCTCAGTTCGATGACTTTCTGTTTCAGCTCCTCGGCGAATGTGTTATAATCAAAAGACCTGATCTTCTCGGTCAGTCTATCGAAATAGACACTGATGTTGTCTACCATTTGCTTGAAGTCAAAGGCATTCAGTTCATTTACAAACTCATTCACATGTGCCATGATTTTGTTCAGCACGGCTTGGATATCAATAGACTTAAGAGCATTGCTTGCTGACTGAATGTGTTCTCTGAGCTGGTAGGACTTCATGATTTCCACAACCTCATCCATGATGTTCTCAACCATCTTTTCAACCTCGTAATTGGACAGGATCTCTTCAATTTTGGTGCAAACAGCATTCATCTTGCCAGTGATGTCATTTCTCTTGATCCACCTCATAATAGTGTCCCTGATTGACTTCAGGACATTCATGATTTCTTCAGTGGGAATCTTGGCCATCAGTGTAGGAATGTGGCTTTCAATGGAATTGAGGAAGTCCTTCAGGTTCTGAATGAACAGGTTGACGTCGAAGCTCTCAACAACTTGTTTCAGTTCACCCACTTTCCCCTGGATCTTGGCTCTAATTTCGTATTTGGTGTCAATATCCAGCAGCAGGCCTTTGCTGTTTTCCATCGTCATCATCGTGGCAATTTTGACTTGTTCAATGACTGCAGGGAGATGCTCAACAAATGGCAGCTGAATGAAATGGCTGTCAACATTCTTCTCGTACTTCAGGGAACCAGAGATGGCGTATTCCTCGTTTTCACTGGCCTTGTTCAAGATGGTGGTGAAGACCGCTCCTGTCATCTCCATTCCCATCGTTTCAGCATTGTTCAAGGCGCTAAGCTCTTGGTTGAATTCATGGTTATTCAGTTTGGATGTCATCTTCATTGAGGCATACTGCTCCTGAGGAGTCAGACGACTGGTGATCTTGTTGTCCAGGTTGGTCTTGACATAGTCTCCATTTTCCAGCTGGAGGCTGGTGGAGGCCTTCCATTCGTGGGAGTGGGAGAAAGCCAGGGGCTCTGCCTTCAACAGGAACTGGTTGAACAGCTCAATGTTCTGAATTCCAAACATATTCGGAGTTCCGTTGGAGTTGAATAGAGCAGAAATGTCAACCATGAATGGCTCAGCGACAACGTTGACAGTGCTGTCCAAGTTCAGTGCTTGAGAGTTGATGCTAGCCACGCTGTTGAACTTGGTGGACAGACCAGCAATCTCGAGGTCAGCGGTGTGTGTCATCTGAGAGAGTGCATATTTTCCATTGGTGTTGCACTTAGCAGTGGTGGTCATGTCAGCAAAACTGATCTCATAAGTGTGCTTGAAATTGGCCTCTTCGGAAGAGACTCCCTTCAGGCTGCCGGTCAGTTCCATCTTGTAATCCTCTACCTTGAACATAGCCTCGTTGACAAAGTTAATCTCTGTGATCTTGAGGTCGTTTTTCACGTTCACAGCAACACCCAAGCGCTGAATGTCAACAGAGATGTCGTGCTTGTAGGTGTTCTCCTTGTTGAAGAAGTTCTCGGTCTTGGAGCGGAGGGCCAGGGATTTAAGCGTGAGAGTCAGGCTGTGTGTGTTCTCAGTCTCCATTTGATACAGTTCAGCAACCAGCTTGTTGGTGAGGGCCAGGCCGTCTTCATTCACCTTCAGGTTCACTCTGTTCATGGTGTTGGCATCGAAGAGATTGCCCTTGAAAATGCTGTTTAGGTAGACCTCAGAGCTTGCCACTTTCCCCTCCAAGTTGAGGTCGGCGGTGGTCTCCCCAAAGGCCCCCTTGGTATTGATGGACACATGGGCCCCGGTGGTATCGACTCCACCATTGAAGACATTCTCGAAGGTTATGGGGCTGCTTTGGGCGGTGGTGGTGGCACTTGTTGCTAGACCTTCCTGGTTCAGCGTCAGAGCAGCCTTGTGGAAGGCGCGGCTGCCGAGGACATTGACGGAAGCGTCTGCATTGATCTCCAGGCTGGCGGGGTTCAGGGCTCCGGAGAGCAGGGAGTAGGCACGATTCTCGGTATCATCAGCCTGGTTTTCTACCCTGATGATGGCTTCATCCCTGGAGGCGGTGAAGTCCACTTTGCTGCGGATCATTTTCTCTTCAGCCTTGGTCACAGAGTCGGACTGGATCGTCAGCTGGGCCTCTTTGTAGCTGATGCTGAACTTGGTGGTGTGCTTAATGGGGTCGTTGTTCAGGTTGGTGTTGGACTCAATCAGAAGCTGCTCATTAGCATAGCCGGCCTTGAGCTTGTTGACAATCTCCAGGATTGGGGAGTTCACCCTCAGTGTGGACTCGGCTCTGGCTTCTTTCTTCATGTGTTCGTAAGAGAAAGACTGGGAATAGGTGGTGCTGGCGGTCACGGATCCAAGGGTTACACTACCATCCATGTTAGCATCTCCAATGAGCATGTCAGAGGCCAGGGAGGCCTGCGAAGTGATGTCCAGGGATGTCTGCAGACCCAGAGGGCTGAAGACCTGAATCTTGTGGTTGCCTGTGGCTCTCACTTTGTCTGACATACTGACGGTTTCCATTACCTCAAAGCTGGTGTCAATGAGCTTGTGGCTCAGGGAACCATTCAAAATCGCATTCAGAGAGTCTTCTGGCATGTCAGTGATGAGGGCAGTTCCTGTAATGAGACAAAACAAGGGACATGAAGTCACTATAGTACACACAAGGTAAATCAGTCAAACTGACTCAAGGTAGGTTATATTGTATGATCTAATTTGAAGTTATTTTGTAACATGTTTCTTCCTTTCCAAACATGATAATATGGCAATCTGTAAAACTACTAAACATTTCTGATTTGGAAGTTCAATGAACTTTTGTTAAGGTTATAAAAATCAAAAAGGTTAAAAAAAAGTTAAGAGAAAAGGTTTACCTTCAGATGTGAAAGCGAGGAGTTCAATGGGACTGTCAGCCACCACCTTAAACTTGGCAATGTAGCTGGGGGTCTCCACAGAGTTGTTGCCACCGGAGACCATTCCCTCCCAGTTATAGTAGTTGCTGTTCACCTTAGCAGACACTTCAACCATTCCGAAGAGTGGCACAGTGAGCTTGTAGTCGTTGGGGATGGAGAAGGTGGGGACCTGGACCTCCTTGGAGGCAAGCTCCAAACCGACCTGGGGCACGGACAGATGTGGGGTGGTCAGCATGGCAGGGATCCTCAGCTCCTCAGATGACTTTCCTCCGAATGGCATAGGGATGGTGATGGTGACACGGTCCTTGTTGAACTGGTATTTGAATGTGCTCTCACTGTTGAAGGAATGAAATAATGCAAATAGTTTGTTACTATCAGACTATGATACTGGACACTGACATCACATAGAAAATTACTAGGCTCTATAAAAAAGAGACCCCAAAAAGAGTTTACTGCTTTCAGATGTACTTACGATTTCAGGAACAGTCTTTCAGGCATTGCGGGCATCGCCAACTCTGGCATGTTGTCCTTCAGTGTCTCAACCATGGGAACATCAAAGGTGATCTTGTCCATCCAAATGTTGACGGCCTGTTAAAAAACTATTTTGTTATGCGTTGATCTGCCACCATTGGTTTGACTTCATTGGAAGAATAAAACATGGAAAGAATTGAGGAGACTGTACGAAAAGGATTTGGGTGTTGTCTTACCTCAAGAGATTTGGTGAAGATGTGACGCATTTTCATGTCGGTCTTGACCACCTGCTTGTCCAGGATGTCCTCAGAGAGCTGCTTCAGCCATGCCTGGAGGGCTTCGGTATGAGGGATGAGCTTTTGGATCTCAGAGCCCATGTCGGACACCAGCTGAACCTCAACCTTGTTCTCATCTAAAAGGAAAACATGTTGTATTATTAGTACATTCAACTTTGAACCTTATGTCCATTGCATACTAGTCAAATAATCATACCACATAAAGATAGACCTCCTCCCTACACAATGGTGTGTTATGAATTTGTAGAATAAGCGTACCGTATTTGAAGATGACTCCCTGAATGGAGGTGGTCTCAGGGAGCTTGATGTCGCTCCTGAGCTCCAGGGTGAGTTCCTCTGCACTCTTCATAGTGGCAGTGATAGCTGCGTCAGTCTTGAGGGCAGGGACAACCAGCTGGACCTGCAGCATACTGTCGCTCATGGCCTCAAGCCTGGAGGAAAGAAAACCATCAGAATCTCTTTGTGATTCAATTCATTTCCAACATGTGCTGATCTATGAAGACATGCACCAATGAATGTGGCTAAAGTGGAGGGCATTTGCGTTTACTTACTTGGCGCGGCCAATTAGAGACAGCTGAGGGATGTTCTTCTTGGTGATGTCGATGGTGATGGACTTTCCATTGGCTCTGCTGTCGGTGAGACCAATCCTGATTCCAGCCTCCACATCATAGTCGGGGATCTGGATGTTGGTGGTCAGGATGTTCCTGTTCCTGTTGTATTTCATGGTGGCGGTGGCCTCAGTGGGTTTAGCACCTAGACAAGGAGGAAGAGAGTGAGTTGATTTTAACCACTGATTCACACCAAACAGTATGAACCATGGGAAATGTAGTGCTTGGACAGATGTTCCTACCCTCCGCTCTCAGTGTCATCCTCACGGTGTCAACCTTCTGGCGTCCCTCCTTTCCCTCGCTGAGGAGGTCATAGGCGAAGGTGGCGGTGTACTCAGAGACCTCGCCAGTGGGCTCGATATCAAGAGCAAACCTAGAACAGAGAGACTGTTGTTCAGTATGATGCTAGTTTGATCTTCAAATATGGTGCATTAGCAATATCCTTCCATAAACACATCCAGACTCCCTCAAATGTTGTACTTACTTAGTCTCTCCATTGAGAGGGAAATAAGGAGCAGCAGCGTTGTCACCAGCTAAGTTGTAACGGACGGTGGTGCAGTACTTCACTCCAGAGAAGAGAGGGCTGCAGTTCACAACGTTGGTCCTGCCCTCATTCATGGGGGGGATCAGAGTAGCCTGACCAGAGGTAACTGTCAGAATTCTGTTGCTGTTGTTGAAGAAGTGCAAAATAACAAAAATTAATAACAAATCATGTGACTTTTGATACATTTACTCAATTGAAAATGAGATTTTTTTTTTTTTATGTACCTGACTCTGAAGAGCTGGGTGGAGCCCTGAGGAGCAGGGATACCCAGCTTGATCTGGTTCTGCTCCATGGTGATCTTGGCGTTGACGGCGCTTTCGTGGTACATGTTGGTGTGCATCTCCACAACGGAGCTGGTAAACTCGGGGATGTGGACTCCCATCTGGGTCACAAACTCCACTCCCACAGAGGGCATGAAGGACACTTCCTGCTGTTAAAAGATAGCAGTGAGAGGCACATTAGAAAACTCTTGTATATAAATGCCTTCATTATTATAAATGTTTCATATATTATTATTACAAATGTTTATTACAAATGCTTGAGAATTTTTATAAATTTCTACAAACAATTCGATACAAATGTATTAATAGTATGAAAACTACTGTTACTGAAAACTCAACAAAAAATGGAATTAGAATCTTGTGAAAGAATGTTGATTGAGTGCAGGAAGATAGCAGAGAACAGAGAGTGAGATATTTACCATGTTGCGGTGAAAGCGGAGGCCTCCCTTAGCTCCAGGAGCAAAGGTACCGGACAGAGAGAACTTCAGAGGGAAGCCAGAGGCAGTTGACAGGGAAAACTTGTTGTCCATGAAGATGTAATGGGCGAACACTTCATTGTCAGTGCCTGCCACCATCTTCTGCATGAACTAAACCCAGGAAGAAATGTAATCAATGTCATAACAATTAATATATATAAAATATACCATTCAGCAGATGCTGTTATCAAAAGCGACTTAAAAGTCATACATTCTTGAAAAATGTTATAAACATTAAATTGTTCTTAGCAGGAAATAAAACAAGAGGGTTCTTCACACTTGGAGGTACACATATATGTAAACATGTGAATTACCTGCATGGGCATGTCCTTGAGGAGGATCTCAGCGTACATGGCTGCGTATTGTGCAATGCCCTTCAGCTCGCTGCCCTTGATGTATCCAAGCTCAGTTCCCATGATCCTCAGATAGGCCATGGCTTCAGGGGACTCCTGAGCCTGCAGATCCTTTGCCAGCTTGTTGAAGTTGCGGATAATCTCCCTCATGATGTTCTCTGGGACCTGAAGAAAATATTTGAGAAGAGTTAACAACGACAATAGTAACACAAACTGAATGCAGGGAGTAATAACTTTTTTTTTTACAAGATGTGTGGTAATCACCTTTGTTTTCTCATTCTTCAATGGGGCAGCGAAGTTCTTCAGAACCTCGTTCACCTGGTCTGGCATCTTGTCTCCGGCCCAGTACATAGCCTTGGATACGGTGTCAGGGAAGAACCCGCTCTTTCCGAACAGAGCCTCAATGGTTGGCTCAAAGTCTTTTCCCTCCATGCCAATCTATAGACAAAAAAACAAACAACAAACAGTCAATGCAATGTAGAGTGGATATAACAAAATCACACTACAAACCTATTATTATGGGTTACTAGACATAAAAACATCTTTCTGTTATTACATACCTCCCACATGTCCATGTTATAGCCGAAAGCCTTTAGGGTAGTCTCAAGCATGATCTCCTTGGGCAGTTGGCTGGTGGGATCAAAGATCATGTTTCCTTGCATGCTGGTCTTCATGTTGTTCATGGCAGCATCCATCTTGTAGTTGCGAGACATAGTAGTGTAGTCACCATGAGTGGTTGCAATGGTAGGGTCAGCGAGGACATCAAGGATCTTTTCGCCCAGCCTGGAGATTAGGATTACAGAATATTAAAGATCAGTACTAACACTAGATACTTAACTTTTTTGTAAAATATTATGACAGTCTGTTTCAGATGATATTTATACATACTTTATAGTCTCAGGGTCATTGGAGTGGATGATGTTGTAGATGTGAGAGGTCACGAAGGCCTTGACCTGCGCATTCTGCTCCTGGACGTCTGGTTTCTGCTCCTGCATCGACGCCTTCAGTATTTTCTTCACCAACTCCAAGTCACTTGCCTCAGGTGTCCTCATCAGAATCAGGTAGGCTGCCAGTCTCTTCTGCACAGCACCCTTAGCGTATGAGCTCACCCTGTGGAGGTTAGATCGCACCTGGAAAGGAAAAACAAAATGGCAGCTAATTAGTCAATGTATTCTTGAATGGAGAATGTGTGCCACAGTATAGCAGTGCATGGCCCTTATTCATAAAGTCTCAGAGTAGGAGTGCTGATATAGGATCAGCTTGTCTATTTAGATCATAAAGAAAAACATTATATAGGGACCTGATCCTAGATCAGCACTCCTACACTCCTTTTTATTCCTTCAAGTTCATTTTGGAGTTTGTATATAGTTTACCTCATCGGTCACAGACATGCGCCTGAAGGCCTGGATGGCAGCGAGCTGGACCTGCAGGGTTGTGGTGGGCTGTCTCATGCACTTCAGCAGGGTGGTCTTCACGGTAGCGTCGGCGGCCTCCATGGCTTCTCCTATGTTTCCAATAATCTGGAGTCCATTACAAATAAAGAGAGAGTCAGATAAGCAGTCAAAGAAGTCAAGCTTTCCATGTCATGTGATTAGGTGGGAAGAAGAATCTAAATAGTTGAGCAACAGGTGACAACATACCCTCAGGGTCAGGAAGGTCAGCTCCTTTTCTCCAGCACAATCAGCACCCAAAAGGGAGGCAAGGAACTCAGACACAGCAACGATCTCGGGGGTGACTTTGCCCTCAGCCTGATAGAGCCTAGTAACACAAAACAAGAGGGTGGCAATGAACATTTGGACCATAATGTTTATGAAACTAAATTGAAACCGTCAGTCATTGTCTATCAGTCAATAACCAAGTAGAGTATACATTTTGAACTTACTTTCTGACGACATTGCCTAAAGCAAACATGATGGGCTTGCTCTGTTTGTACTGAGCCATGCTGAGCATGTCTTTGACAAGGAGGCGGGAGGGGTTGGGCAGGAGTCCCAGGGCATAGACGGCGGCGTCGACTTCCATAGCTTCAGGTTTGAAGGTCCTGAGGTGCTGGAGCATGGCACTGCTACACTCAGGGGTACCGCACTGGGCCAGGGCCTGCCAGGTCAGGGCGTCCGATACGGACACCATCTCAGGGACGGCAGGGCTCATAGTCTCACCCTTCAGTCCCCGGAGCTCAGACACGAGTCTCTGGAAGGTGCTGGCGCGCTGGTGGCCCTGGTTGGTCTCGGACAGGAAGCTCAGTTCCCTCAGGGTGGCAAGAGCAGCATCTGCTGTCTGGATGGCAGCTTTGTCCTCAGCAGCCTCCATGGGTAGACCTTTGAGGTTGGCCTCATCTTTAGAGAGTAAGATAGAAGACATTTAGTTTTAAAGGTCATTCTGTAAAGGCCATCTGGTACAGTACACATTCTGTTTATAATTTGGGTAAAAGACCAATTTTGTCCAGTTTTTTTAATTTTTTTAAAGGTTGAATAGTAAAGGGAACAAAAAAATGAAATTCTTACTGTGGTTGAAAACTCTTTCGTTGATCTTGCTAGTCTCCAGGAGAGTCAAAGTCTGTTTGACCAGTGTTGACACTCCATACTCAGTCCTGCATTTAGGAAGAGGATTGAAGAACATGTGACGAATTTTAAACTGGCCAGGATAAAATCTGGGCTAAAATCATTGCAGACTCAGTATTCTATTCATAGGATTAAACAGATTTGAAGTTGTCTGGATTTACTGGTGGGAGAAAGGCAGGAAGATGTGCTTCTCAGTACAGGATCCAGCAGTCATGTGCTTCTTCTGGTTGTCAAACTTGTAGTTGCAAGTCTGGGTGCTGCTGATCAGCTTGGACAGTGGGTATTGCTGTTGACAGGGAAGTACAATTAAACACTTTGTCAGGAACAATAATCATGATGGGTTTATGGTGTAAATCAAGGTTCCCCAACTGACGTGATTTTATTTGTCCCCCCAAGTAAAAAAATAAATAAAATAAATAAAATAAAATCTGTTATATATTTTTTAATTGTTGGACATAAAAGACTAAAAACACAAGCAAAACAGCTCCAAGTGATTTTAATTTGGGAAATCTTTCCAACAATAATAGAGAGATATATGTGAATGTATACAAATGTAAGCAATGATGATGTTTTAGTCAAATATTTGAATCTGTTTGAGCTTCTTGCGGTAAATTTGCAGTCTACAAATTATTTGCAATTATGTTCGGGCCCCGTGACCATCCGCTCAAGAAACAAATTGGCCCGCGGCTGAATCTATGATATGATATTCTATTAAAATGTAATGCTTAGTCGAAGAATGACCAAATGTTTTTTTGTAACTGATCGCCATAAAGTTCTCTTTTTGCACGTTCCCCCCCCCCCCTCTTACCATGCCAGAGATGATAGCCAGGGGGCTGGTGTGGTCCCTCTGGGCAATGAAGCGGTCGCATTTGGACAGGTCCCTGGTGACGGTCACGTCAGTGGCGATGTCTTCTTTGGAGTTGACAGCGAAGTTGGTGCCACAGACTCCATGAAGGGTGGCCTGAACGTTGAGAGTTTTTGTTAAAGTAAATGACGAACATACATCCATTTTGATTATTAAGTTAACACAATATACTTCGGTTTCTGTGATTCCTTGTCACATGACTGGTACCAAGAAGGATATTTACAGATTATAGATCTAGAATGGTCAACTCAATAAGATAGACCACAGATGGACACACAAAGTTTTGAGATGAAGCTATTAAGGACTTTGACCTGCAGCTTTATCTATGGTGCAGTCATTCTAGGTAGTCATTCTAACAACTTGTTGTTTGGTATTTATCACCCTAGATAGCGGCATCTTATCTGTTTATTATGTCATTTGTATCTTGATACATCACAAACAAAATCAAATTGCCTTGATGACCCAGACCTATATGGACCTGATGACTGTTATGTCACGTCACCGACTAATTGGCTGTGAGCTGGCAGGTGAGGAAATTGCCTTGGTCAGCTCTTACCATGTCCTTGTTCTTCTCTTCCTCCAAAGCAGGCACGATAAGGGCTGAGACAATTCCCCTCTTGATGTTTAAGATGGTGGTGGTCTCATCCTCCTCAGGGAAGAGTTTCACACCTGTCTGTCCCTCAACTATGACCTTCAGGGGGTTCCTGGACAATAAAGGAGTGATCATCTTATTACGTATACTCTTATTCTGAAATGAAAAGGAATCTCCACACATTCAGGATCAATGCACAATTGATTTTCTATTTATTTACGTTGAGCTTTCGGTAGTCAAACTTTCATCAAAGCGAACTAAGTATACTCGTATTCTATCATCAAGGGTTATCAAGCAATAGTGATAACGTACTTCGCCATGGCAGCCTGGAAAGCCTCAGCACCAGCAGCGGGCGCGAACACAGCGGAACCCTCTGTGTTGACGTGGATGACCTCGCTCAGGGAGCACTCTGGGGTGCGCAGGATGAAACTGCATGTTTGGGGCACATCAATTTCGACCTGTGAGAAGAAGGAGAAAAGGAACGGTCAGAGGACTGTCCCTTTAATGTCCCCTTCTGTAAGGGAGGAATGGAAGTTGAGTGAGAGCACGGAAGAGTTGCTGGAGGGCTCTGGGCTCAGCTGTCTGTCACGTACCTTGCAGGTTACTTTAGGGCCATTCTTGAGGTTGGTAGCTCCATTTACGCCGTTAAGGGTCTCGGCTTCATACTGGTACAGAAATCTTCTGAAGTTCTTGAACCTCTTTGCCACTAAAAATAAGGGGGCATAAATTACTAACGTTGCAATTACAGTTATTAGCAAAAGGGAGCAATACGTAGGGACATGTTATGAAAGACATCTAATCTCTAGTGAGATAAGGAGTTCTGGACTCTACCTTTCGCATGATAAAATTGATTGTGTTGACTTTTGGCAAGTCAACATGACACTGATCGATGATCTCATCATAGAGTTCAAAGTCACACATTTCAGCTAAGACCAGTGCAAATTGAGTAGACCTAGGTGAAGTAATGTTCCCGAGAACCGTTGTGAGTACTAGACTACAAGGAGTTGAAACAAAGATTTGCCTATTCCTCTATAGTGATAACTTCTCACAAAATCACTCTCCTTTTTTGTTTGATATCCTGTTTTGGGTTCTGATGACGTCAGAATTAGTGTACGTAAATTATCAGAATTTTACCAGAGAAAAAGCTAAGCATAAGTTTTGTCCCATCCTGTTCATTCACTCTTTTTAAATGTTTGCAAATTAAGTATAGTCTATAGGCTAATTCACAAAAATTCCATATCATAGATGTATTGACACAACTCGCTTAGCATCTTACTCTGGAAAACCATGTAGCTATTTTCATTGTAATCCTGGGGTGAAACTAAATAGCTACAGACAGTAGCTAGCTAGCAAAGTCAACCGATAGTGAATGGTGATATCATCATAAAAGTTCAAAGTCACACATTTCAGCTGACCAGTGCACATTCAGTAGGCCTAGGTGAATTTTAGCAATGATCCCTAGAGTTGTTGTGATTAGGCTACAAGGAGTAAACGTTATAATAAAGATTTGCTTATTCCACTATGGTTTTCGAGTGGAGTCTGGAAGAATACATATTTTCATTGTAATCCTGAGGTGAAACAAAATCCCCTGAAGCTTGATTCCTAGCTAGCTAGCAATATGGTTGTTTCTCCTCTCTTCTCGTTGACATTTTGCAACTAACTTGTTGAAAACCCATTTTTCCCTAGAGACCATTATATACTGGAAGAGTACCGTCATCTAACATTTAAATAAATAAAAATAAAAACTTACAGAGACAAGTTGGAGATTGTCCCTCAGAATTCCCAATATCTTGCTCTGTGAATAATGAAAATAAAAAAGGATTAGGAAAAAAGTTGAAATACCAGTGCACAGAACATCATCCATTACAGCAATTGCCTGTCTGTAAAATGTATTCAGAGTATCTGCATATTTTCATTATATATATAGGCCTATATGTCAATGACAATTTAAAAAAGTGTAAGTAAGCTACCCAGAATTAGTTATATTGTCTCTTGTTAAATGTAGACCTATTTCAACACAACTGGATGCTTGCCGCACAAAACTACCAAAAAGTTGTGTAGAGAATGGAAAAGCATGTATTAAAAATGGACCTCAAAAACAATGTGTAAATTGCGCTGTACTTACGGGCCAAGGCATAGGTGCCTAGCAGCAGCAGAAGGCAGAGCTTAGTATCCCCCATGATGGGTTGGAAGAAGCTCTGTAAGCCTTCGGGATAGAAGAGGAGGACTCTTCACTCTTTCAGTAAAGATTGATTCCTCTGCTTTGGCTCTCTGCTTTTATAGTTCTCACAACCCTCTTTCAGAGATCCAGTACTGCCAGAGTGCCGCCCTGGTTCCAGAGTTCAGGCAGTCCTTGTGGCAGGGCAAAGGTAGGCCTAACTCATTTCACAAACACTCCCAAGACTTGTCAGTCAGCACTGGACTTGATTGGACTCTCTGATTGTATTAGATTAGCTTTTTATTATTATCATTTTTATTTGATTTACAAACTAAGGTTTTTCATGCTTTAGAAACAAGTGATTGAAGTAAGGGGTTGTAAAATAAACCTGTGTGTTTTTTTTAAACATTGTCACTGGTGCTCAAGCACTGTAGCACATTATTTATCATTATTACATGGGATTTACTGTACACCTGTTCTGATATTTGTGTTGTATCAATTCATGTGGTCAGATGAGATTGGTTACCAGCAAGTCACTCAGAACATGCCTAATAACATGAATGATCTACTCTACCAACCAAAATAGGTTAGTTGAATGGATAAACATAATTGAAAAAAAGTTGTATTTCAGTAATTTGTTTGCTGTATGCTTAATTATACTTCCCTGAAATTCTATCTACAAGACCCTGAATGCTATTTTTCCGACTGAAAATCATATGTACACGTTTATAATGGACAGAAGTGTAAACAGAGGCCTTGTAATATGTACAACATAAGGCAACAGTAACACAACCACATTTCAGTTGATTAATATAGCGCCCCCCCTGGGCCAATCAAAGGTATTTTGTAAATGCCGGATCTTTATGGCAAGATGAATCATTTACCCAAGTTTAGTTAAAATCAGGCCAGTGGTGTCTGACATATCGTGTGTGACTAACGTATGGATGGACGGAGACGGATCCATAGTTCCCCCTTTCGCCTCCATAAAGAAATCTATGAACCTCTTTGATCAGGATTCCCACAGAAGTGCACTCAGTCAGCGGGATGATATTGGCTAGAGTGAGAAGATAACTTCATCAGGCAGACGAACATAATGTGAAGTTGCATAAGTCCTTAAAAGAGTAACCTCAGGACTGCAGAACACTATTATGTACAGAAAATGTTTTGAGTGAACATTTAAGGCTTCATAGATAGCAGTCATAATTCTAAAAAGCAGGTTAAGAGAAAAAGTAGTCAAAGAAAACTGACTCTCAGTGCTTCAGTGTGCACACTTATTTACCTTCAATGGCTAAATCAACTTGGATAGAAATCATTTGAATTAAATCTAAAAATGTAAAGAAATACACAGTAAATCAATGTTTATTAACTTACTTCACAGTTGATTTATTGGCAAATTGAAAACTAGAGGCGATCAAGTTTGTGCTGATACAAAGCTGTTTTATTTACTGGTACTCCTTTAGGCATGAACAATGATTACATGACTGATTAGGCGACATTAACAATAGGTTTATGCCTACCTTAAGCGTTTAAAATAGACCAGGGAGCTCAGAAAGGGGGACACAGAAGGGACATACTGTTGGTCCCATACAGACTAGGGTTGAACATGGGTTGTAGGCCTCATTTTGAATTCAAATGTTTTATGCCGTTCATTTGTGTTGGCATGAACACTTTGCACAACTGCTGTTGTGGTAACACTTGAAAAATGTTCCTCCCCCCTCCTAGCACCCCTCCTCCCAAAAACCCCCACCAACAACAAATAAACAAACAAACAAAACAACATCAGAACAAACACACAACAACACAACTACCAACACAGTGGTGTAAAGTACTTAAGTAAAAATACTTTAAAGTATTACTTAAGTGGTTTTTTGGGGTATCTGTACTTTACTATTTATATTTTTGACAACTTTTACTTTTACATTTATTTTCTTTAGCAATGTACTTTTTACTTCATACATTTTCCCTGACACCCAAAAGTAATCGTTACATTTTGAATGCATTGTAGGACAGGAAAATGGTCCATTCACACACTTATCAAGAGAACATCCCTGGTCATCCCTACTGCCTCTGATCTGATGGACTCACTGAACATACATGCTTCGTTTGTAAATTATGTCTGAGTGTTGGAGTGTGCCCCTGAATATACGTACATTTAAAAAACAAGAAAATAGTGCTGTCCAGTTTGCTTAATATAAGGAATTGGAAATATTTTAGATTTTTACTTTTGATACTTAAGTATATTTAAAAACAAATACTTTTAGACTTTTACCCAAGTAGTATTTTTCTGGGTGACTTTACTTTTACTCAAGTATGACTTTTGGGTACTTTTTTCACCACTGTATCTACATGCATTTTTGCAAGGACGTAGCATTGGGCTCAATCACTTTCTTAAAACCACAAACTCTGACGACCCCTGGTGGCATTTTCTAAATGACCCATAATATTGTATGCTGCCTGTTATATCTAGCTTAGCTGTAGAAGAACGCACATCTGCACGGTTTCACATTATACAGTGGCTTGTGAAAGGATTCACCCCCTTGGCATTTTTCCTATTTCCTATTTTCCTTACAACCTGGAATTAAAATGTATTTTTGGGGGGTTTGTGTCATTTGATTTACACAACATGCCTACCACTTTGAAGATGCAAAATATTTTTTCTTGTGAAACAAACAAGAAATAATACCAAAAAACCCCGAAAACTTGAGCTTGCATTACTATTCACCCCCCCCCAAAAGTAAATACTTTGTAGAGCCACCTTTTGCAGCAATTACAACTGCAAGTCTCTTGGGGTATGTCTCTATACGCTTGGCACATCTAGCCACTGGGATGTTTGCCCATTCTTCAAGGCAAAACTGCTCCAGCTCCTTCAAGTTGGATGGGTTCCGCTGGTGTACAGCAATCTTTAAGTCATACCACAGATTCTCAATTGGATTGAGGTCTGGGCTTTGACTAGGCCATTCCAAGACATTTAAATGTTTCCCCTTAAACCTCTCGAGTGTTGCTTTAGTAGTATGCTTAGGGTCATTGTCCTGCTGGAAGGTGAACCTCCGTCCCAGTCTCAAATCTCTGGAAGACTGAAACAGGTTTCCCTCAAGAATTTCCCTGTATTTAGCACTATCAAGCATTCCTTCAATTCTGACCAGTATCCCATTCCCTGCCGATGAAAAACATCCCCACAGCATGATGCTGCTACCACCATGCTTCACTGTGGGGATGGTGTTCTCGGGGTGATGAGAGGTGTTGGGTTTGTGCCAGAAATATTGTTTTCCTTGACGGCCAAAAAGCTGAATTTTAGTCTCATCTGACCAAAGTACCTTCTTCCATATGTTTGGGGAGTCTCCTACATGCCTTTTGGTGAACACCAAACGTGTTTGCTTATTTTTTTCTTTAAGCAATGGCTTTTTTTCTGGCCACTCTTCCGTAAAAGCTCAGCTCTGTGGAGTGTACGGCTTAAAGTGGTCCTATGGACAGATACTCCAATCTCCGCTGTGGAGCTTTGCAGCTCCTTCAGGGTTATCTTTGGTCTCTTTGTTGCCTCTCTGATTAATACCCTCCTTGCCTGATCCGTGAGTTTTGGTGGGCGGCCCTGTCTTGGCAGGTTTGTTGTGGTGCCATATTCTTTCCATGTTTTAATAATGGATTTAAATTGTGCTCCGTGGGATGTTCAAAGTTTGGGATATTTTTTATAACCCAACCCTGATCTGTACTTCTCCACAACTTTGTCCTTGACCTGTTTGTAGAGCTCCTTGGTCTTCATGGTGCCGCTTGCTTGGTGGTGCCCCTTGCTTAATGGTGTTGCAGACTCTGGGGCCTTTCAGAACAGGTGTATACATACACTGAGATCATGTGACAGATCATGTGACAGATCATGTGACACTTAGAATGCACACAGGTGGACTTTATTTAACTAATTATGTGACTTCTGAAGGTAATTGGTTGCACAGATCTTATTTAGGGGCTTCATAGCAAAGGGGGTGTATGTACGCACCAGTTTTCGGTTTTTGATTTTTTTGAATATTTTGAAACAAGTAATATTTTTCATTTCACTTCACCAATTTGGACTATTTTGTGTATGTCCATTACATGAAATCCAAATAAAATCCATTTAAATTACAGGTTGTAATAGAACCAAATAGAAAAAACGCCAAGGGGGATGAATACTTTTGCAAGGCACTGTATATCACTCTCTCGTTTAATGACACGTGCCACTCATTCTCACAACCCATTTATCCGTAAAGCAGCACACTGTCGTAAACCATAACGTACAGCACGTCGTACCATACATAACATCCCCCCCCCCCCTTTCCAAAACCAGGGACTGGTACCATATATAAAAATGTCCATAGGAAAAGAACCTAGAGTGATACCTGAAAGAAACATTAACCCTTTAACAGAAGAGGTAAACAACGACTCTCCAAACTAGCCAGCTCAGTCCATTAACCTGGAGGTTGACTAAGACACCTAACGGAGCTAAGTTTAAAAGGCATGCGTGTGTATCTGAACACGCCAGCATGTGTATCTGAACACGCCAGCATGTGTATCTGAACACGCCAGCATGTGTATCTGAACACGCCAGCATGTGTGACAATGGCCGTGAGGTCTCTGCTGGCTGGGTGGAAGGGCACCTGAAGATAACCCTGACGCAGGTCGAGCTTCGTGAAGACCCTGGAGCCATGAAATTGTGCGGTCAGCTCCTCAGCTATAGCCAAGGGGTACTTATCTGGGACAACAACCCTGTTCAGAGCACGGAGAACCACACAGGTCCGTATTCCACCTGACTTGGCCAATTCTGTTGCCATGTGCAGGTAACTTGGTGGATAGCCGACCCACTGTCATCTCTCAGTGTGAACCCCAAGCCTGTGAAGCGGTCGAGGCCCAGGAGGTTGGCACCCCATTTTGAAACGTGAATGATGGCAGATGCTTGGGACCTGAAGGGTGCCTGCAATGTCTATCTTGGATCTACCATACCCACACAGGGCAGTGGTAGGTGACTGAAAAACTTGTAAGTGGCAAGGTTGAGCAACGACACCGCAGCGCTAGTATCCAGTAGCAAAGGCAAACCCACCTCGCCCAGCTGGACAGTACATGTCTTGAATGACACATGGTTGGTGGAGACGGTTTGGATTTCAGTGTGTTCATGTTGAGAGTGAGATGAAAATAAGGGCCTGTTCTGAGTGTGGCTAAAAGCTGGGGCAGAACGACACACTTTTGCAAAATTATTGTATTTTGAACAGTTCTTGCATATTTTCCCATGGGCTGGGCAGTTTGAAGCCCTTGAATTGTGAGAGCTAGCCCCACAGTTGCCACAGCTATTTCTGTTTGTTTGTCTGTGTGCCTGCTGCACGGGCATGCTGGTGTCTGTGTCCATGCAGCTATCTATGTAGGAGTGCGTGCACAGCGCGTGATCGTTGTAGTGCGCATGCTCGGGCTGAAGTTGCTGTGTGAATGGCTGGGGGCAGAGTGTATACTGCAGAGCTGTCTGTCAGCATTGTAGAGCATTTCAAAGCCGCTTCAACCTGGAATACTATTTGAATAGCTCCATCAAGTTGTAAATTATTTGATTCCAAAAGCTGTTTCTCCCGCCTTGTCTTTTCACATAACGTCCCCTCTATCATCTGATCTCGTCCTGAAGTGTCCCATAGATACCCTCAGATTAGCCACGTAGCTTTGAATGGACTCACCCGGCCATTGATGTCTTTTCTGTATCCGGTAGTGTTGGAGGAGCACTCGCTCTTTCCCCGCAAAGTGGTTCAGTAGGAGGCTGACTGCATGGAACATTCCATAGCTTCGAGATAAGTGTTAAAACTATCAAGCCAGTTATTCCACGGGAATGGAGGTTCACCAGGCACGGCGAGGAATGGTGCTGGCGTCGTTGCCAATATTATATCTAGTTTAGCTGTAGAAGAACGCACATCTGCACGGTTTCACATTGTACATCACTCTCTCTCTTAATGACATATGCCACTCATTCTCACAACCCATTCTTCTGTAAAGCAGCACACTGTACCATACATAACACTACCCTCATAAAGTGCTTTTCGGATTCAAAACTATAAGTCCTACAAACACATGCATAGTACTTTCAGAAAGGTAAGAACTATGGGATTCTGATATAGGTGTCAGAAACAATGTGACTACTGCCATATGTCCACCAGATGCACATGCGTTTTGCCATGTGTTGTTTTTGCCCGCATTTTCTGTACTTGGTGCACATGTGCTTCACAAGGCTGCAGAACGGTTTGCAGCGAGGATAAGCCCTGTTTAACCAAAGCTAACAATTAGAACAAATGAAAGTTATTCTCCTGTCGACCTAATGGTTTCATAAACTGCCAGAGCTACCAACAGACTAACGTGCACAAGGGCACATTACAACAATTAATCTAGTTTGTTTCTATTCTGTCACTATCAACATCAATAAATTGAACTGGTTGTTCCCATATAGAGTACTGATTTTAAATCACTAGCTTGCCCTGCATGATGGCATCCTTCTAGCTTCGCCAGTGAGTTGTACTCCCCACAAATGAGAGGCTTTTAAATACTCAAGACCGAGTGTTAGGGCCTGAGGAAAGTATGGCATTCATTCAGATTAAATATGGAAACTTGAAATGTGTCCTCCCCATATTCAGTTATATTTTCAGTTTTATTACCAAAATTAAAACTATACTAAATATATTCACGTCACCCAATAATTTATAAAAACACACTGTTTTGCAACAAAGGTCTACAGTAGCCTCAACAGTACTCTGTAGGGAAGCACTATGGTGTGGGTGGAGGACAGCTACTTTCCGTCATCCTCTGGGTACATTGACTTCAATACAAACCTAGGAGGCTCATGGTTCTCACCCCCTTCCATTGACTTACCCAGTAATTATGACAACTTCTGGAGGACATCCTCCAAACTATCAGAGGTCTTGTAGCATGAACTGACATATCAATTTACATTTGACATTTTAATCATTTAGCAGACGCTTTTATCCAGACCGACTTACAGTAGTGAGTGGATACATTTTCATACTTTTTGTTAATTCTCTGATCCAATCAAAGGATCAGAGAATGAATCTAGTACTGAAAGCATACGCTACAGCTAGCTAGCACTGCAGTGCATAAAATGTGGTGAGTAGTTGACTCAAAGAGAGAGAAAGACAATAGTTGAACAGTTTTTAACAAATGTATTTATTTAAAAAGGAGAAGCAAGGTTAAAAGAGAGAGAGAGACAGCTATGTTAAGTTGTATTTTTTTCACTTTGCTAGTGAATGGAACTAGCTAGCTTAGCGTGCTCAAACAGAGAGGGATGCTATGTTAGCTAGCTGGTGTAACGTCTGCTTCCAACTCACACTCTAATACACTTAGAGCCCCTGAATGCAGCTCACTTTCCAGCTCACACTCACACATATAGATCCTCTGAATGCAGCTCACTCTCCAGATCCCAATCACCCGAATTCTGATGACCTGTTCACACACCTGAATGTCATTAACACACACTATTTATTTCAGTTCTTTGCACCCCTTCTTTGTGAGGTATTGTTTGTCTTTGACACACTTCTCTTCGGAGTGCTGTTTTTCCCATAATTTACTCCTCCAGTGTATGATATTTTTGGCCTGTCTCACTAACGACGCCTTTTGCGTATTCCCTGCCTGTACTTTAGCCTATCGGATTTCCTGTTATTTACCTATTGCCTGATCTCACGGACGACGTTACTAGCCTTTTCCCTGCCTGTACTGTTGCCTTTTGGACCCCCTGTGTATGACCTGCTGCCTGCCCCTGGACCCAGCTACCTGCCTCCTCCTGTGGTCCTTTACATTAAACACCTGCTGCGCCCTGTGCTTGAAACCAGCTCTCTGTCTCCCTCGTGTTCATTACAGCTGGCTATGGCTCTCCAACAATAGCTATGTTGACTTGGGCGGTCGGTTTTACAGTTCATTAAATGTTTGTTTTGATACTCAGTGTTGGAGGTTGTGACAACGTGTCCAAACTGTTTCCGTGCACTGTTCATGCAATGGTTGCGCTGGTTGTATTTATAAGAGCCCTTGTGTGTTTTTTGTCTGCGTCCACATTTTGTTATAGTACAGCCTTATTCTAAAATTGATTAAATTTTTAAAAAAATCCTCATTAATCTACACACAATACCCCATAATGACAAAGTGAAAAAAAGTTTTAGACATTTTGCAAATGTATTAAAAATACAAAAACGTATTTACATAAGTATTCAGACCATTTGCTATGAGACTCAAAATTGAGCTCAGGTGCATCCTGTTTCTATTGATCATCCTTGAGATGTTTTTACAAATTGATTGGTGTCCACTTGTGGTAAATCCAATTGATTGGACATGGTTTGGAAAGGCACACATCTGTCTATATAGGGTCTCACAGTTGACATTGCATATCAGAGCAAAAACCAAGCTATGAGGTCAAAGGAATTGTCCGTAGAGCTCCGAGACAGGATTGTTTCGAGGCACAGATCTGGGGAAGGGTACCAAAATATTTCTGCTTCATTGAAGGTCCCCAAGAACACAGTGGCCTCCATCATTCTTAAGTTGAAGAAGTTTGGAACCACCAAGACTCTTCCTAGAGCTGGCCAAACTGAGCAATCAGGGGAAGAGGGCCTAGGTCAGGGAGGTGACCAAGAAGCCGATGGTCACTCTGACAGAGCTCCAGAGTTCCTCTGTGGAGATGGGAGAACCTTCCAGAAGGAAAACCATCTCTGCAACACTCCACCAATCAGGCCTTTATGGTAGAGTGGCCAGACGGAAGCCACTCTTCAGTAAAAGGCACATGACAGCCCGCTTGGAGTTTGCCAAAAGGCACCTAAAGACAGACAATAAGAAACAAGATTATCTGGTCTAATGAAACCAAGAATAAACTCTTTGGTCTGAATGCCAAGCATCACATCTGGAAGAAACCTGGCAGCATCCTTACGGTGAATTATGGTGGTGGCAGATTCATGCTGTGGGGATGTTTTTCAGCGGCAGGGACTGGGTGTCACGATCGTCGTCAAGGAAATGACCGGACCAAGGTGCAGCGTGGTAAGCCTACATTCTTTTATTTTTAATGTTGCCAACAAAAACAATAAACAACAAAACGAACGTGAAGCTCTGTAAGGCTATACATGCCACTAACAAAGACAACAACCCACAAATGAGAAAAGGAAAAAAGGATGCCTAAGTATGATTCCCAATCAGAGACAACGATAGACAGCTGTCCCTGATTGATAATCATACCCGGCCAAAAACAAAGAACCAGAAAGCATAGACTTTCCCACCCGAGTCACACCCTGACCAAACAGACACAGAGAATAAAAAGATCTCTACAGTCAGGGCGTGACACTGGGAGACTAGTCAGGATCGAGGGAAAGATAAACTGACCAAAGTACAGAGAGATCCTTGATGAAAACCTTCTCCAGAGCACTCAGGACCTCAGACTGGGGCGAAGGTTCACCTTCCAACAGGACAAGGACCATCTGTACACAGCCAAGACAACGCAGGGGTGGCTTCAAATCAAATCACATTTTATTGGTCACATACACATGGTTAGCAGATGTTAATGCAAGTGTAGCGAAATGCTTGTGCTTCTAGTTCTGACCGTGCAGTAATATCTAACAATTTATCTAACAATTTCACAACAACTACCTTATACACACACAAGTGTAAAGGAATGAATAAGAATATGTACATACAAATATATGGATGAGGGCCGAACGGCATAGGCAAGATGCAGTAGATGGTATAGAGTACAGTATATACATATGAGATGAGTAATGTAGGGTATGTAAACATTATGTAAAGTGGCATTGTTTAAAGTGACTAGTGATGCATTCATTACATCCATTTTTTTATTATTAAAGTGGCTAGAGATTTGAGTGAGTATGTTGGCAGCAGCCACTCAATGTTAGTGATGGCTGTTTAACAGTCTGATGGCCTTGAGATAGAAGCTGTTTTTCAGTCTATCGGTCCCAGCTTTGATGCACCTGTACTGACCTCGCCTTCTGGATATTAGCGGGGTGAACAGGCAGTGGCTTAGGTGGTTGTTGTTCTTTATGATCTTTTTGGCCTTCCTGTGACATCGGGTGGTGTAGGTGTCCTGGAGGGCAGGTAGTTTGCCCCCGATGATGCGTTGTGCAGACCTCACTACCCTCTGGAGAGCCTTACGGTTGTGGGCAGAGCAGTTGCCGTACCAGGCGGTGATACAGCCCGACAGGATGCTCTCGATTGTGCATCTGTAAAAGTTTGTGTTTTTGGTGACAAGACAAATTTCTTCAGCCTCCTGAGGTTGAAGAGGCGCTGTTGCACCTTCTTCACCACGCTGTATGTGTGGGTGGACCATTTCAGTTTGTCCGTGATGTGTACGCTTCGGGACAAGTCTCTGAATGTCCTTGAGTGGCCTAGCAAGAGCCCGGATTTTAACCCGATCGGTCATCTCTGGAGAGACCTGAAAATAGCTGTGCAGCTCCTGCTTTCCCCCAGTCTCTATTTTTTCTCGTCCTCCTGGTTTTGACCCTTGCCTGCCCCTGACTCTGAGCCTGCCTGCCGTCCTGTACCTTTTCCCCACCTCTGGATTACCGACCTCTGCCTGACCTGACCCTGAGCCTGCCAGCCGTCCTGTACCTTTGCCCCTGTTACTGTAATTAACATTGTTACTTTGACATGGTCTGCATCTGAGTCTTACCTTTATCCTGATAATACGAACTGGCCCTGACTGACCCAGCAGACCCGGGCCAGCTGCGCGACACCATCTCCTCCCAAGGAGCCACCATCGGGAGACACGAGGAACTGCTTCGTGGCCTTATGGAGGGGGTCCAAATGTTGGCTAAATGCTATGACCGGGCATTGGATAGTTTGCTGAAGCAATTCCGCGGGTTGTCTGGGGTCAGTCAGGGCCAGCTCCCCCCCCGGGAGGGCTCTCACCTGGGCTACAGCAGCCGGCCATATGCGTTAGTCTGGAGGGGTTCGTGCGAGAGGTGAAGAAGGTTTTTTATGCCCCGTTCTCCGGGAGAGAAGCTGCCCGGAAGCTAATCCAGCTTCGGCAGGACTCCTGCAGTGTGGCTGGCTGTGCGGTGGATTTCCGCACGTTGGCAGCAGAGAGTGCTTGGAACCAGGAAGCACTGTTCGATATGTTCCTGCACGGCGTCTCAGAGGAGGTCAAGGACGAGCTTGCTGCTCGGGAGTTACCTACGGACCTCGATTCCCTCATCGCTTTGACGATCCGAATCAATGGGCGACTGTGGGAACGACGTCGGAGAGGAAATTAGACTTCGCTCGCACATCCAGGGATTCCATCTTGCCTCAGAGTCATCCCGGAACTTTCCTTCTTCCCTTGTTCGCACCCCTGTTCATGCCATTCTGCTGTGGGGAGGCTAAATCCCTCTGGGTCCTCATTGACTCTGGGGCCGATGAGAGTTTTTTGGATGCTACCCTGGCTTCCGAGCTGAACATTCCCACTCAGCTCCTTTCCACTCCTATGGATGTTAGAGCACTGGGCGGGCGCTCTATAGGCCGGGTCACTCATATTACCACTCTCATCAACCTACGGGTGTCAGGGAATCACAGCCAGACTATTCAATTCCTGCTCATCAAGTCTCCTCAGATTCCCGTGGTATTGGGACTCTCCTAGCTCCAGCGACACAATCCCCTTATCAACTGGTCTACTGGTGCCATCATGGGCTGAAGTCCGTTCTGCCACGCCCAGTGTCTGAAATCAGCGCAACCTGCCCCGGGACATCTTCCTGGGGGCTCGGAAGGTGCCCCGGACCTCTCCGGCGGAGTACCAGGACCTCCGGGAGGTGTTCAACAAGGACCGGGCTGCTTCGCTTCCGCCGCACCGACCATATGACTGCGGGATTGATCTTCTCCCTAGCACCACCTTCAACATGGCCAGCGGCCACTACGAGTATTTGGTCATGCCATTTGGCCTCACCAATGGCCCTGCTGTATTCCAGGCTCTGGTAAGTGATGTTATCCGCGACATGTTGAACCGGTTCATCTTCGTCTACATTGATGACATCCTCATCTTCTCCCACTCCCCCCAAGAACATGTGCTCCACATCCGACAGGCTCTTCAATGTCTCCTGGAGAACCAGCTGTTTGTTAAGGCAGAGAAGTGCGAGTTCCATCGTTCCACCATCCCCTTTCTGGGGTACATCATCTCCGCTGGGAGTGTCCAGATGGATCCCGGGAAGGTGAGCGGTGGTGGATTGTCCCCTGTCTTCGTCCAGGGTGCAGCTACAACATTTCCTGGGGTTCGCCAACTTCTATCGCTGTAACGGCAGTCTATTTCGTCCTCCTCATCGGACGAGGAGAGGCGAGAAGGATCGGAGGACCAATGTACAGCGTGGTAAGTTTCCATGATTTAATAACATGAAAACAATATACAATTACAAAATAACAAAACAAACTAACCGTCACAGTCCCGTGTGGCACAAACACTGACACAGAAAACAACCACCCACAAAATCCCAACACAATTCAAGCCACCTATATATGATTCTCAATCAGGGACAACGATTGACAGCTGCCTCTGATTGAGAACCATATTAGGCTGAACACAGAAACAGACAAACTAGACACACAACATAGAATGCCCACCCAGCTCACGTCCTGACCAGCACTAAAACAAGCAAAACACATAAGCACTATGGTCAGGACGTGACAATCGCCGCTTTATCCGGGGTTACAGCACCCTGGCTTATCCCTGTCAGCACTTACTTCTCCCAAGGTTCTGTTCACGTGGTCCCCTGCTGCTGACCGGGTGTTACGGGACCTCAAACACCATCCTGGTTCATCCATATGATGAAAATTATGAAAGACAAGCATTGTAATTTGGATTTCCGAAAAGTGAGTGTGGAAGAGGTGAAAAACTGATTGTTGTCTATTCAGGGCCCCACTTGTTTAGCTTTGCCTGTTTTGCATGTTATATTGGCATTAATATGTGCCAAATATCAGTTTGCAAGCAATGTAAAAAAATTAATAAATAATCATTGAGTTAATAAAGCCGCATACAAACATGGTCTCTTTTTTTCTTTATTGAGTAAGGCAGCTCCAAAATGTGTGTGTTTCAGCTTAGCTCAGTGCTTTCTGTGGTGGTGGGGCAGCCAGCGGAAAATACTAAGCGTAGGGGTTGGTAATGTTCTCTAGTTGTACCGTGATTGGCTCAGTGTTCTGTCACTCATGGGGACACTTAGCTAGCTAGCAGTCATCATGATGAATAAAGTCGACAATCTACTGGCAAATCCTTTTCAATCCTTGTCATATGAAGAGAAATTATGAAGAGAAATTATAGATAAAACGTATCGGTGCTCATTGGCCATTGGACATAAACATTACAAAACAGGTTGGATATCACAAATTCAACAACAAGTTGTTTGGAAGGAATCAGTGTCTAACTGCAAGCATAGCAAAGCAATCCTGCTATTCAGTGGAGTGGATGTGTGGTCCAATTCTGGATTTAAGAGTCTCTTTTCCAAGCTTAAAATTAGTTTTGAAAACTACTTGAAACTCAGTGAATTCAAGACAACTGGGAATTCGGGGGAAAAAAATAGCTCCGATTGGGAAAATTGGTTGGAATTCCTCTTTCTCAACTTGGAATTCCTCTTTCTAGTGCTCCGACCTGAAGATCACTAACGTCCTGATTCGACCTTGTTTTTTTCAGAGTTCCCAGTTGTCTTGAAAGAACCATAAATCCAGAGAATGCCAGACTTTGATGCCCACGAAGGACCTCCGTGCCACCTTCCTGTTCAAGTGAGCAAAGCACAACAAGGTGAGTCCAAAAATGTATTGTATGCTGCTCATAATATTATATTTTACCTTTATTTAATTAGGCAAGTCAGTTAAGAACAAATTCTTATTTTCAATGAGGGCCTAGGAACAGTGGGTTAACTGCCTTGTTCAGGGGCAGAACGACAGATTTTTTTATTTTGTCAGCTTGGGGATTTGATCTTGCAATCTTTCGGTTACTAGTCCAACGCGCTAACCAGTAGGCTACCTGCCACCCCGCTGCTGCCCCACTTTCATGCATACTGTAGCCAAGAAAGTAATACTAAGTATATGTTGTGTAGTAAGCTGTTAGTAGCCCATGTGCCTCACCCTAACAATTTGGTCCCTTTTCCCATCATAATTTAGCCTACTTTTCTGACTTGGTGGTGCACATGTAGCCTATAGCCTGTTTTAGATAAATGTCATCATCGAATATTGTAAGAGCTTTCATTGTCTGCTTATATGCACCCTTTATTTATCCTGCGGTTCTGACTGTGTACAGAGGTGTACAGAGAGAATACTGTAAGAACGGCCCATGTTCTGAATTCTGTCGCTGTACATTTCAAAAGTGCTGAACAAATAGTTATATTGACCATGTCCGTCCTAGCTTGCTCATTGTCTTAATCGAAATTATGGATTGCCTTATATCCACTCGTCGTCCCCTTATGCCATAGTTTGTACATCTCAATTGTCAGTAGAAACCACATTTGTTAAAGCATGTCAGCCATATCAGCCAGGTTTTTTATATGAGGCTGAATGAACTGTTTCGCTGCCAGACAAGGCTCCGCTGATAGCCAGGTGTAGCAATGGTAAAGTATTGGGACTGCTGTTGGGACTCTGCTGTTGGGACAGCTTTATGTAGGCCCTAACAGTTTGTGGGCACTGTTTTTCACCTTTATTGTCCAGTTAATGTATATCCCCCCCATTATTTGAGTTTGCCCCACCAAGATAAACATGCTAAAATCGCCACTGGTTGTCTATCAACAATGACAAGCCACCTGGGTCTGACAACATAGATGGAAAATTACTGAGGATAATAGCGGACGATATGGCAAGTAGGAGTGGCAATATCGTCCCCTATTATCCTCAGTAATTTTCCATCCAAGTTGCCAGACCCAGGTGGCTTGTCATTGTTTGTCTTCAATCTAAGCCAAGAAAGTGTCACGGCCGTCGTCTAGGTGGAAATGACCGGACCAAGGTGCAGCGTGGTCAGCGTACATTTTCTTTTATTTAGAATGTCGCCAACAAAACAAGAAACAAAGAAACGACCGTGAAGCTTACTAGGGCTATAGTGCCACTAACAAAGTCAACTACCCACCAACACCAAAGGAAAAAAGGCTGCCTAAGTATGATTCCCAATCAGAGACAACGATAGACAGCTGTCCCTGATTGAGGACCATACCCGGCCAAAACATAGAAATACAAAACATAGAAATAAAGAAACTAGAATGGCCACTCTAGTCACAGAAAGTGTGTGCCCTCAGGCCTGCAGGGAAGCAAAAGTAATTTTGCTACTTGCTACCCCAAGAATAGTACAGCCCCCTTTACTGGCTCAAATAGCCTACCAATCAGCCTGTAACCAACCCTTAGTAAACTTTTGGAAAAAATAGTGTTTGACCAGATACATTTATTTTTTACAGTAAACAAATTGACAACAGACTTTCAGCACGCTGATAGGGAAGCTCATTCAACATGCATGGCACTTACACACATTACTGATGATCAGCTGAGAGAAATTGATAATAAAAAGATTGTAGGAGCTGTTTTGTTAGACTTCAGTACGGGTTTTGACATTATCGAGCATAGTCTGCTGCTGGAAAAATGTATGTTTTATGGCTTTACACCCCCTGCTATATTGTGGATAAAGAGTTACCTGTCCAACAGAACAAAGAGGGTGTTCTTTAATGGAAGTCTCTCAAGCATAATCCAGGGCAGCTGTCTAGGCCTCTTACTTTTTTCAGTCTTTACTATTGACATGCCTCTGGCCAGTGTGTATGTATGCGGATGACTCAAGACTTTACACGTCAGCTACAACAGCGAATTAAGTTACTGCAACACTTAACAAAGAGCTACAGTCATTTTCAGAATGGTTATCAAGAAATACAGCAAGTAAGTCCTAAATATTTCCAAAACTAAAAGCATTGTATTTAGGACAGTGTATTTAAGTCATTCACTAATCCCTAAACTTCAGGTAGATATTGTAATGAATAATGTGGAAGTTGAGCAAGTTGAGGTGACTAAACTGCTTTGAGTAACCCTGGATTGTAAACTGTAATGGTCAAAACATGTTGATGCAACGTAGCTAAGATGGAGAGAAGTTTGTCCATAATAAAGCACTGCTCTGACTTCTTAACAACACAGGCCCTAGTTTGTGTGGTCAGGTGCCACAAAGAGAGATTTAGGAAAATTAAAATTGGCTTAGAACAGGGCAGCACAGCTGGTCCTTAGATGTAAACGGAGAGCTAACATTAATAATATGCATGTCAGTCTCTCATGGCTCAAAGTAGAGGAGAGATTGACTTCATCGCTACTTGTTTTTGTAAGAATTATTGACATGCTGGTCTTATGGCTTGGGGGTAGAAGCTGTTAAGGAGCCTTTTGGACCTAGACTTGGCTCTCCGGTACCACTTGCAGTGCGGTAGCAGAGAGAACAGTCAATGACTTTCGTGACTGGAGGCTATTACCATTTTTTGGGCCTTCCTCTGACACCGCCTAGTATATAGGTCCTGGATGGCAGGAAGCTTGGCCCAAGTGATGTACTGGCCATACGCACTACCCTCTGTCGGATGCCGAGCAGTTGCCAAAGCAGGCGGTTTTGTAACCGGTCAGGATGGTCTCGATGGTGCAGCTGTAGAACTTTTTGAGGATCTGGGGACCCATGTCAAATCTTTTCAGTCTCCTGTACAGTACATATTCTGCTGTTCTATCGCGCGTGATGTCAGAGGGAGAAAAACGGTGTTTGTTGTTTGCAGTAACTTCTTTGTTGTTGTAACATCACAGACAGAAGTGGTAGTTCCACTGATTAAGGATTCCAGCTTTAAAGGTAGACTCAGTGATTTAAATGTAAACAGGATAGTGGGTCAATTTCCACAACAACTAAGAGCGTTGAAGCGTGAGGCTCAACTTCTCTGCTGTTTCGGTGTCGTGGATACCAATCTGTGAACAGCATGAAGCGAACCTGTGCCCATGCACAGATACTGTGTGTGACAGTGTGAGAGTGAAGTCTTGCATCTCGCTCATCTCAATATCTGCGGTGCGGCTCATGGCAACCTCATTTTGCTGAGTCTACCTTTTAATATTCATATGTATTTCATTTCTATATTGCCTTTGATAATTGTCCACCGATGACCATAATATGTTGTGAGGAGCCACTCCCTCACCAGTCATGGTTGGAATACTGTTTGTTCTGTAGTTTGTTCCCATGACAAGCCATGTTGTTTTTTCAATCATTGCATTACTCCCGGACGAAAGCTAGACATGCTGAAAAGTTGTAAATATTTTGTTCCATTGGACATTCCACCTCAATAAAAGCATTTTAATTCCAAGAAGAGTGTCTTGGTCCTCCTTGCTTTTTGATGCCCATACTAAATAATTAAAGAGGTGCTTATGAACGGAAAAGTTACACAAACTTATGAAAAATAAAGAAAGTTGCACACTATACATAGTCACACACTTTATGTCCCAGTTATTTAATTAGTGTAGAACAGCCAATATCCTCAAAATTGTTGACACTTAAACTAGCTACCTACTGACGTGATGTTACCCGCTGCTGCTCTGAAGCCTGAATACCCTAAGGGTGTTGTATAAAATGTGAAATGCATTCCGCCCCGAGTGATTCCCTAGTCACTAGTCAACCGGAGTACATTTATCTCAATGTCGTTCTACACAGGAGAGAATTGGTTCTTAACAAGACAAGACATCACAGCCACAAAACATGCTGTGTTAGGTGTACAGCAGCATACATCAGCCCTTCATTTGAGTAGTGCTATGTTACAGTAATATGTACTTTGCATCCCTTGGAGATACATAAACAGGTTAGGATTACAGTCAGATCAGAAATGAAAAATGTACATTTGAAATAGGAGGGTAGTTTTGATAGCATTCCATGTACAAGTATTTGATAATGCTCAATGATGTGTTTGAGCCATAGTTTGTGTCCTGTGATTCCATAATATCGGTTGGTTTTAAAGATCAGCAAGAGACTTAAAACCTCTTGACACTAGGGGGGCGCCATTTCGACTTTGTAAAAATTCGTTCCCAAATTAAACTGCCTCGTACTCAATTCTTGCTCGTACAATATGCATATTATTATTACTATTGGATAGAAAACACTCTCTAGTTTCTAAAACCGTTTGAATTATTTCTCTGAGTGAAACAGAACTCATTCTGCAGCACATTTCCTGTCAGGGAGTGAGATTTCAGAAATCGAGGTCCCTGTTCTGAGGTCAGTTTATAAGTCCCCATGTAAGCCATCGGGCTACATGCACTGCATACGCCTTCCTCTAGATGTCAGTAAGCGGGGAGAATTTGAATGGAGTGGATTGCGCAATCTGGGGCCCTATATAAGACCGTGGAACGGAAGTACCGTTCTTTTCAACGGGGCGCCTGGCGCAGCAGGGACATCACAATGGCCTCCTGCAAAGCTTTCGTTTTAGCAGTTCTATATCTCCGGTCATGTTTTTATTCGTTATAGTTGTTAAAGACATCATAAGGTAGTTAATTTAAACCGACTTATAGCAGTTTATATCAGTTTATTGCGATTTTCCTGGATTTCTTTGTGATGCGCTTTCACGAGTTGGACACCTCTCCAGTGGGTGGCTATCGTTAGCTGCTATTTCCACATGAGAAGAGGACATCTTTCAACCAAAAGACGATTGTTCTGGAGAAAGGACACCTTGCCCAAGATTCTGATGGAAGCTCGGCAAATAGTAAGCAATCTTTATGTTGTTAATTCGTATTTATGTTGACAAATATCAAATAATAATTCCGCCATGAATTTCGGTGCGGTCTCGCTTTAGCGCACGCTGTATGCTGAAGTAACGTTAATTTTAAAAATGTAACAGCGATTGCATTAAGAACTAATTTGTCTTTCATTTGCTGTCCAACTTGTATTTTTTAGTCAAGTTTATGAATAGTTTTCGATTAGAATAGGTGCCTCTCCAAGATGGCGCCGGACAGATTGCTTGAAGTTTTGGCCACTAATCACATTGTATAACCACGATTTGTGCCGCTAAATATGCACATTTTCGAACAAACTCTATATGCATTGTGTAATATGATGTTATAGGACTGTCATCTGAAGAATTCTGAGAAGGTTAGTGAAAAAATTAATATACACTGCTCAAAAAAATAAAGGGAACACTTAAACAACACAATGTAACTCCAAGTCAATCACACTTCTGTGAAATCAAACTGTCCACTTAGGAAGCAACACTGATTGACAATAAATTTCACATGCTGTTGTGCAAATGGAATAGACAAAAGGTGGAAATTATAGGCAATTAGCAAGACACCCCCAATAAAGGAATGGTTCTGCAGGTGGTGACCACAGACCACTTCTCAGTTCCTATGCTTCCTGGCTGATGTTTTGGTCACTTTTGAATGCTGGCGGTGCTTTCACTCTAGTGGTAGCATGAGACGGAGTCTACAACCCACACAAGTGGCTCAGGTAGTGCAGTTCATCCAGGATGGCACATCAATGCGAGCTGTGGCAAAAAGGTTTGCTGTGTCTGTCAGCGTAGTGTCCAGAGCATGGAGGCGCTACCAGGAGACAGGCCAGTACATCAGGAGACGTGGAGGAGGCCGTAGGAGGGCAACAACCCAGCAGCAGGACCGCTACCTCCGCCTTTGTGCAAGGAGGTGCACTGCCAGAGCCCTGCAAAATGACCTCCAGCAGGCCACAAATGTGCATGTGTCAGCATATGGTCTCACAAGGGGTCTGAGGATCTCATCTCGGTACCTAATGGCAGTCAGGCTACCTCTGGCGAGCACATGGAGGGCTGTGCGGCCCCACAAAGAAATGCCACCCCACACCATGACTGACCCACCGCCAAACCGGTCATGCTGGAGGATGTTGCAGGCAGCAGAACGTTCTCCACGGCGTCTCCAGACTCTGTCACGTCTGTCACATGTGCTCATGTGCTCAGTGTGAACCTGCTTTCATCTGTGAAGAGCACAGGGCGCCAGTGGCGAATTTGCCAATCTTGGTGTTCTCTGGCAAATGCCAAACGTCCTGCACGGTGTTGGGCTGTAAGCACAACCCCCACCTGTGGACGTCGGGCCCTCATACCACCCTCATGGAGTCTGTTTCTGACCGTTTGAGCAGACACATGCACATTTGTGGCCTGCTGGAGGTCATTTTGCAGGGCTCTGGCAGTGCACCTCCTTGCACAAAGGCGGAGTAGCGGGCCTGCTGCTGGGTTGTTGCCCTCCTACGGCCTCCTCCACGTCTCCTGATGTACTGGCCTGTCTCCTGGTAGCGCCTCCATGCTCTGGACACTACGCTGACAGACACAGCAAACCTTTTTGCCACAGCTCGCATTGATGTGCCATCCTGGATGAACTGCACTACCTGAGCCACTTGTGTGGGTTGTAGACTCCGTCTCATGCTACCACTAGAGTGAAAGCACCGCCAGCATTCAAAAGTGACCAAAACATCAGCCAGGAAGCATAGGAACTGAGAAGTGGTCTGTGGTCACCACCTGCAGAACCATTCCTTTATTGGGGGTGTCTTGCTAATTGCCTATAATTTCCACCTTTTGTCTATTCCATTTGCACAACAGCATGTGAAATTTATTGTCAATCAGTGTTGCTTCCTAAGTGGACAGTTTGATTTCACAGAAGTGTGATTGACTTGGAGTTACATTGTGTTGTTTAAGTGTTCCCTTTATTTTTTTGAGCAGTGTATTTTGGTGGTTTATACGTTATCGCTATTTTTGGCTTGAATCAATGCTGTTGTGATGTTTGCTATTGTGGTAAGCTAATATAACGCTATATTGTGTTTTCGCTGTAAAACACTTAGAAAATCTGAAATATTGGCTGGATTCACAAGATCTGTGTCTTTCATTTGCTGTACGCTGTGTATTTTTAAGAAATGTTTTATGATGAGTAATTAGGTAATACACGATGGTCTCTGTAGTTATTCTAGTCGCTTTGGTGAGAGTTGTGATGGTGGCTGCAATGGTAAACTATGATTTATACCTGAAATATGCACATTTTTCTAACAAAACATATGCTATACAATAAATATGTTATCAGACTGTCATCTGATGAAGTTGTTTCTTGGTTAGTGGCTATTTATATCTTTATTTGGTCGAATTTGTGATAGCTACTGATGCAGTAAAAAAATGGTGGAGTAAGAAAAGTGGTGTCTTTTGCTAACGTGGTTAGCTAATAGATTTACATATTGTGTCTTCCCTGTAAAACATTTTAAAAATCAGAAATGATGGCTGGATTCACAAGATGTGTATCTTTCATCTGGTGTCTTGGACTTGTGATTTAATGATATTTAGATGCTAGTATTTACTTGTGACGCTATGCTAGGCTATGCTAGTCAGCTTTTTTACTGATGGGGGTGCTCCCGGATCCGGGTTTGGGAGGAATTAGAGGTTAATATTATTCATATAGGCTTTCCACTTTGCTCATTTTGAAAGTTATATTCGGGCTATGTCTAAAGATCTCTCAACACTGAAAGAAAGTCAGTCTTATCAATATTAATAGTGTCTATGGTTCACATCACTCATTTGCATCACTAATGGAATGCCTGTTGTTAAAATACTGAGGATCTCAAAACATACACATAGCAGGTGGAAAAATATAAATCAAACATAATGCTGTATAAATGTTATTTATTTTGTACTCTCATATTGCATCTTGTATGGTACAGATAGATAGGGAAATAGGACTCAACAGTATTTCATTTTTATGTTGGTAAGTGTACCACTTGTCATTTACACAAAAATTATAAAATAATAGCTGCATGTTTACCTAAAGGCTTTAAAGACGTGCTGAAATACTTGTTTGAAGTACATTCCCAGCCCTGTGCCTCTGAGTAGCATAATGTTAAACAGATGGGTAGTGTTAGACTCAGGGTTCAGTCTGTGAAGGTATCTCACTGGTGGAAGGGAAAGGGAAGCTCGATCTCAAGCCTTCCACCGCTAACTTTGATGAAAGCCTGGGCCTCCTCAGAAGCCTGCTGCAGAAGACCAGTGATGGCGAGGTTGAGCTGATTAACCACAGACTGAACCATGTTAGCGACGTGTTCAATTGCTATGTTCACCTGCTCCATGTTTAACACAGTATTGACTTGGTCCAGGACGGTCTTGATCACGCCGACAAGGTTATCGTACAGAGCGTTGATGTAGATAGCGACGGCATCCAGATAGTCAGACTTCAGAGTGTCGACAAAGTCCTGGGCCTTCTCAACGATGACCTTCAGGGTCTCGCCAAGCTTCTCCAGGACCATGTCAAGGCTCTCCAGATGCTTCACCAGACCAACAAGCTGGGCAAGAGCATGCTTCATGTTGGCTCTCATGTTATCTATGATCTGGCCTCCAGTCATCACATCACCAATTGGCATAGTGACCTGGATGTCGCTGATCATATCGACCAGAGCATTGAAGGAGGCCTCTGCACTGTCTATGACCACCTGGATGGCCTGCTCAACCATAGTGGCAATGCCAGTGGTCAGCTGCTTGAGGACCTTAGGCAGGGTGGTAATTTCCTCAGAGCCAGGGAGCTTGAACTCTGTCTCCCTAAGGAACTTAATGGCAGCATCCAGGAAGACCTGGATGGTTTTCTGGAACTGGAAAACAGTGTTCCTGAAGAGGATTGACAGCTGGCTCAGCTCGGCTGCGTGGCTGTTGGCAGCAGTGTAGGCTTCCTCAATGAGGTTGATGATGGAGCTTTTCAGCCCCTCCACGTGCCCGAAGATCTCATACTTGTTAGAGAAGCTGTTCAGGGTGGATGTGATGGCAGGTAGTCTCTCCTTCAGACCCAGGAGCATGTCGTGGGGGGCCTCCATGTTGTAGGCAACCTGTAGTTTTATCTTATCGGCATCCTTAGCAGTAGCTCTGATGACCAAGATGTCAACATCATCCTCAGGGGCAGACTGTTAGATATAGGATAAACACAACACATTTCAATTGACCTGTACAATAGGGTGACATCTATTTGACTTGTGAATAGGGACACAAGTATTGAGTATTTTAAGATGAATGAAATTAAAAGAAACGCACAGCATAACGGCTGTAGAGTCTAGCGCTCAGCTGAGATGGTTTCCTGCCCTGGAGCTGAAGACCCAAGAACCCAGTGGATGGAGTAGAGATGGAAGCACTGACGCCATCTCTGCGGGCAGCATAGCGGAAGTTCACATCAGTGAAGGTTGGGCTGGTGATGTCCACATTCAGGGTGTGGCGGGAGACACTAAGTAGTTGAAGAAAAACAGTGTGATCAGTTACTGTCTATTCAATCATAGTTTAATTAAGCAATAAGGCCCGAGGGGGGTGCGGTATATGGCCAATATATCACAAACCCCCAAGGTGCCTTATTGCTATTATAAACTGGTTACCAACGCAATTAGAGCATATTTTGTCATTCCATGGTATACGGTCTGATATACCACAACTTTCAGCCAATCAGCATTCATGGCTCGAACCACCCAGTTTATAACTCCATGTAATACATGTGTGTAGTAGAAGGTCAAAAGATGTAGACTTTATTTGCTCATGCAATAGTCCTGGATTGAAGTGAATTGAAGGTACATTATTGAGTATTTACCTTCCCTCCTCTTGACGCTTCTTCCTGAAATGCACAAATGACAAAACAAACCATACTAATACATATTCAGGTATCTTCAAATTGCAAAATGTTTGTAAGGATTTGATTAACATTGTGCTAACCCCAAAAAAATAAAAAAAAATAAAAAAAAAACATTGTGCTAACAAGCCTAAATAATTTGTTTCAATATGTATTATGCATTGAAATCAGCCTGTTTAAAAGTATTACTTTACCTCATAGCCTGGGTAATCACATTCTGAATGTCCATGGTCAGGTCTGCATGGGTAAGGACAGCCTTGCCATTCACGCTCAGGGCTTCGTTCTCAAAGCTTGCAGTGAAGGAAGCTGTTGAGGCAGTTTCAATTTCCTCAAATACAATTATTTTGCATCAAATGATGACATTATAGAGGACATTTTATAATTTTACCATTCACGTCGTAATCCAGGAAGTTGATGACAGAGGTAGCAGATGACTTCAGTTCGGCCTTGAAGACAGGGGCATCACCCTTCAACTCAGCTGCCAGATTTGTGGTGTACACAGGGGTGGAAATCTTGGCGGTGGTAGAGATCTTCTGCTTGGTACCTGTCAGCTCGACAGCAGTCTTCTCAAAGAGGGAAATGTCACCCACGTTGCTTGGCTGAGACATGTCAATCTCAACATCAGCAGTCAGTGATGTCAATGGTGCAAAGTCAATGGTAGCCTGGGCTACATGCTTTCCCTTGGTGTTGAAGGTAATCACATTGGCTTCGTTGTTGCTGGCGAATTTCAGCACTGCATACACATGGCTCACGGATGCCTCAACAGCCAGGTTCTCATCCACATCAATTTCCAGGACAGTTGTCTCACCGTTGCTGAGTTTGGCATTGGCAATGATCTTTGAGGTGGAGCGTAGGCCATCAGCATTCAGGTAGATGTTAGCTTCATTGTCCAGAGCTCCCAAAACAGCATTGTATTCCAGGATTGTGGCATCAATGTTGCCCTTGATGGATGACTCCACAGAGATGTACTCAAGGGTTCCCTCTAGCTTCAGGCTGTGGTCAGCCTCTACCTTGCCAATTGCTTTGATAAGGGGCAGGTTGAAATCACCTTTCAGCTTCAATGTAGAGGCAGCATTTGGCTTGGTCTTGGTGTCTGCAACAAATTGCTGATTGGCTTCTAGGTTGAAGATGGGCAGGGCAATCTTTGCAATGGTAGCCACAGACACCGCAGCTTCCAGGTTGTCGGTGCTTAGGCTGAAAGTGCTGTCATGGTTTCCCTCAATGTGGGCATTCTCCAAGGACAGGGATGTGGCCAGCTTAAAACCTCTTTTGGTGGTCAAACTGGTGGTGCCATCAAGCTTGGTCTTAAGAGCCTCAAAAACGGAGGCTGTGGTAGCTCCCAGGCGGAACACAAGGTCGTCCTCAGCGTAAAGTCCGGCATTGGCATTCAGATTGAAGATGGGTGACTTCAGGGAGAGTTCGGTGATCAGGTTGCCCAGAGAGTAAAACTGACTCTTCTGGTACAGGATCTTGGAATCAACATCAAGAGACTGCTCTGTGGTGGTCAAGATGTTCTTCAAGCCAGTATGCTCATACAGGTTCAGATCGCTGATGGCTGGAATGTGCATGTTAATGAAGGGCAGATCAATCTCTGGGATGCTGATGGGGTTTGTCAGGAATTCAAGATTTGCCTCACCATTCATGGTAGCAAAGATGCCAGCCTCCTTTTCGTTGTTGTCAATAGTGAAGTTGTAGGAGGATTTGTACTGGTTGAAACGGGCAAGAGCCACAGTGTTGATCTGTTGAGCTTCAGGCTTGATTGTGGCAGAGTAGTCATTCTGGAGATCAATCTTGGCCATCAGTGCCTCGTTGAAGCTGAGCTTGGTGTTTCCCTTGTTCTGGAAGTCAAAGACAACTTCAATAGGATGAATTTTAACGGTGAGAGAGTTTGACAGGATTCCACTGAGACCTCCAACAAGCTCTGTGTCATGGTTTGCCTTCAGTTCAACCTTCATATCTCCCAAATTGGCATTTCCAGATGCCACCAGAAGGCTGTTCTTGATGGCTGGGCCTTCTGCCTCAGAGCGGGCCTCAAATGTGATGTGACTGAGAATGACTGCATCAGCGTTCATGGTCTGCTTCATCTTCAGAAGGGCAGTGTCGGTGTCAGCGGAGATTGTCAGCTTAGCAGTGCTGGGACTGATGGCGAAGTGAAGGTCACACTTGTGTGTGCCCTCGTGAAAGTTGAACTTCATAGCACCATCATTTCCAATGGTCAGAGTGATTGTTGTGTCCTCCAGGCGGGCAACAGCCTTTTGGGTCACAGAGGCACCATTGGTGAAGCCAAGGATTGGGATATGTATCTGGTGGTTGTAGGTAGTGTCCACAGATGCAGACATACCACCCAATGTGGCAAAGAATGCATTATTGACAATGTCAGCCGTGTAGTGTGCAGTGGTTGCCTTGACTGTGGTCTTAGCTGAGGCCTGGGCTGCAAGGCGGTAGAGGGTCACTGATGCCTGGTGTTCGACTGCAAGTGCAGTGTGGGTAAACTTAAGGTTCTCTGCAACTATCACACGGTTCAACTTGGGGATGGCAACGCGAGCAGTGGAGTCCAGGTTGAAGCTGAATATCTCAAAAATGGGAGATATGGCCTGGGAGGTTAGGAAAGCAGTGAGCTGAGGAGTCTCCTCACTGTCAGTAGAGTTCTGGAGCTCAGCAGAGGTCCTAATGCTGTAGATGGGGGTGCTGACTTTGATCTCACCATAGAGCTTGCCGAAGCAAGGGAGACTGATCTCACTGGGAATGGCAGGGAGCTTGATCTCAGGGATCTGGAGAGTTGGAATCTCTAGGAGCTTATCTGCGGCCATCTTAGGGAGGGCAGGGAAGGAGAACTCTGGGAATGTGATCTCTGGGAGAGTAATGTCAGGTAGGGTTGGCAGATAGCTCATGGTCAGGTCTCCGAAGAAAACATCCAAATTAAGATTCTGGACCTCAAAGTTGACAATAAAATCTATGAGCTCTGTGACCTTCTGCTTGATATCGTCAAAGGAAATGGTGGTGGCTGGCACTGTGTGTAAACCCAGGATAGTGAACTCAGGGATATCCAGCTGTGTTGGAATTTCAATCTCCTGAAGCTTCTCTAGGCTGACCTTCATGGAGGGCATGACCAGGTCAGTGAGAGGGATGGTGAATGAAGGAAAGTCCAGCTCAGCTGTCTTCAGTCCAGTAACAACACCCTCAATTATCTGCTTGACCTCGCTGACAATTTGTTGTTCACCAGCAAACTTCTGGATCACCTCAATCACATTGCCAAACACCTCATTTATGACAGTGATGACCTTGGTGTAGTGTTCGCTCACCTGCTGCAGGTATGAGATGATATAATTTCTAAGGTCCATATCGGTGATTCTCTGCTTTAGCCTCTCAGAAATTGCCTTAAGGTCATTAAGGATGGCATGGTCAGCTATGTCCTTCACTGTTTTGATCATGTCTGCAACCTTGATTTCCCTCAGATGTTCAATGTAGTTAAGTGCAGATGACACAACAAAGTTGACAAACTCTCTTGAAGCCTGAAGTTTCTGTGGGATCTCAAGTGCCTTGATCAGCTCGTTTACATGAGCGGTGTATTCAGCAATCATCTGGTTGACTTCATCCACATAGGCATTGTAATCAAATGACTTCAGCTTCTGGATAACAGAGTCAAGATATTCATTCACCTGTTCAATTACCTGTTTGATCTCAGTAGCTTTTAAGGAGTTGATGGCTTCTTCCAGCATCTGCATTACCTTCGCTGGGATATCGATGGCCTTCAGCTTATTAACAAGGACCTGAATTGTTTCATCGATTTTGAACTGCTTAATTAGACCCACAACCTTCTCCAGGACTGCTTCAACCTTCTTGTCAACCTCATACTTGACAATCAGTTCTGTCAACTTGGCGTGGAAAACATTACATTTGCCAATGATGTCCAATTCCTGGATCACTGCCTTGACAGACTCAATCATCTTGCTGATCACTTCAGTGGGAAGGTGTTCCATCAGCTGCTCAACATGAGCTTCCAAGTTGATGGAGGAAATGTAGTTTCTCAGATCCTCAACAGTTTTGGTTCTGTCAAAGTTCTCAATGAACTGCTTTAAATCACTCACTGCGTTTTCAATTTTAGCCTTGATTTCAAACTGGGCATCAATGTCGTGCAGGAGTGAAATGCTGCTGTCCTTCAGTTTCTGCATGTCAATCTGCTTGATCAGCTCTTCAATGGCATCAATGACAGCTACGATCATAGTAGTGATGTTATACTCCTCGTTGATGGCATTCAGCTCCTGGCTGAGCCTCTCAATTACAGTTTCAGACAGGGTGCCACTCGCAATCATCTCCTTGGTAGCAGCAACAATGCCCTGGATACTGGATGCCAGGCCCATCAGCAGTTTTTCAACAGCAATCTTGAGGTTCACAAGGGAGGCCTCTAGGTATTCCAGAGTGATGGCGTACTCCTCGGTGAGGGCAATCAGGTTCTGTTTGAGCTGGACAGACTTGCCTTCCAGATTCAGTTTGGCAACAAAGTCACTGACATGATGGGGCAGAGCCTCAAGCTTAGCCTTGACCTCATCACTATTGATGTAATTCTGAATAGCCTCTGCCATGTTAACAATAGTGATCTTGATGTTTTCCAGGATTGCAGGCAAACTTTTGAGGAAGGGCAGGTTAATCAAGTGACTGTCAGTGTTCTTATCATACTTCAGGAAACCAGAGATTGTGAATTCCTGGTCTTCACTGGCAGCTGTGTTCAGGAGGCCGGTGAGGAGGGTTGCAGACAGCTCCAGTCCAAGCCTTTCAGCATTGTTGTAGGCACTCACTTCCTGATTGAGGGCATGGTTGTTCATCTTGGACTTCATCCTAAGTATGGCCCTCTGCTCCTGGGGAGTCAGAAGTGTGTCTATCTTGTTGTCAATTGTGGTTTCCAGGGGGAAGCCATTGTCCAGCTGCTGGGTGACAGAAGCTCTGCATTCATGAGAGCTGGCAAAAGCCAGGGGCTGTGCTTTAAGGAGGAACTTTCCATAGAGCTGAGCGCTCTGCTTGCCATACAGGGTCAGGTCACCATCAGCATTAAAGATGGCATCAAGATTGAAGTTGAAGGGAATAATGCTGGCACGGATGGTGTTGTCGAAGCGGAAAGGCTGGGAGTTGAAGCGGGCATCATTGTGGATCTTTGCAGCAAGGCCAATAATTTCAAGCTCAATGTTGTGGCTCATGTGAGCACCAAGGAGCTTTCCAGTAGTGCTGCACTTAGCATTAGCGGTCAAGTCTGCATAGTTGATCTCATAGGTGTGTTTGAGCTCTTCCTCACCACAAGCCGCCTTCAGGCTTCCAGTAAAGTCAATTTTGTAGATCACTGCCTTCAGCTGAGCCTCGTTGACTAGGTTGGCTCCCAGCAGTTTCAGGTTATTGTTCATATTTACAGAGGCAGTGTAGTCCTGCAAGTCAATGGTGATGTCATGTGTATAGGAAGTGCTCTCGCTGACAATGGCCTCAGCCTTTGAGGTGAAGGCAAGGCTGGAGAGAGTGATGGTCAGTGAGTTGGCATTCTCAACCTTCATGTCATTCAATGCACTCTTGGTCTCAATGGACAGAGTAGCCTTGGAGGCATCAATTCCACCGTTGAAGGTGTTCTCCATGGTGAACGTGCCCTGCAGGGTGATTGTTCCGCTTGTGGCCAGGCCATCCTTATTCATTGTCAGGGTAGCTTTGTGTGCAGCTTTGTTCTCAAGCAGCTTTACAGTGGCATCACTGTTCACAGCCAGGCCATTGACATCCAGGGAGGCAGTGACAAGAGAGTATATGCGATTCTCAGAGTGGTCAGCGTTGGTCTCCATCTTGATTGTGACTGCTCCAGAGCCAACAGAAGCCTCAGCCTGGTTGTGGATCTTCATGCCAAGGGCAAGGGCATTGGTGTCACATTTCAGAGACAGCTGGTTATCCTTGAAGGCAAGTTCAGCAGCATGGGTCAGGATGTCTTCGAATGCATTCGTGTTAGACACAACAGACAGCTCGCCATTGGCAAAGGATGCAGCAATGGTGTTCTGGGCCTTAAGAATGGTTGAATTAATTTTCAGGGAAGAATCAATCTTTGCCTCTGGTCTGAATGGGAAGATGGTAAAAGACTGGGTGGTGATTGTGGTGCCATAGACATGTCCTGCTTTGACTGTTCCCTCCAAGTTGCTATCACCAGAGATCTTCAGTGTTGGAGCCAGTATTGGCGCTTCAGAATTGAAGCCAACTTGGCCGGTGTGCTCTAGATTTACACTCAGACCCATGGGGCTTGTTGCTTCGATTTTGCTGCTGGATTTCACATTGATCTTGTTGTCTGTAACAGTGCCAACTTCCCTTATGCTAATGCTGGCATCAATGAGCTTGTGGCTCACGGAGGTCTTCACATGGGCCTTGATGGAATCAGCAGGAGTGGTGGCAAGCAATCCAGATCCTATTTACAACACAGAAGGAACAATTATTGATTATTGCACAACTAAACATGTTCCAGATGGTGTAATTCTCTATTATTTACAAAGACATTAGAAAATGTCTGGAGGTGGAGCACTACCTTCAATCTTGATGCACAGGAGTTCCATTGAGCAGCTGCCTGTCACATCAAACTTGGCAGAATAGCTTGGTGTCTCAACGGCATCTTTGCCAGCAGACACTGAGCCCTCCAAGTTGTAGAAGTTGCTCTTCACTTTTGTGGACAGCTGAGCTTTTCCGAAGAGGGGCACAAACACATCAAGGGTCTCTGGGATGAAAAGCTCAGGGATCGGGATCTCCATGGATGCAATGTCCAAGCCAAGCAGGGGCAGAGCCAGGTGTGGTGTGGTCAGTGCAGCTGGGAAGTTCAGCTCCTCAGATGATTTTCCACCAAGAGGCAGGGGAATGGCGATGAAGATACGCTCATTGTTGAAGTGGTAAGCAGCTGTGGCCTCACTGTTTAAGAAAATTATATTTAATCTAATTAGTCATGGAACCCCCCCCCCCCAAAAAAAAAATCAGTTAATGTATTGATAGAAAATGATTCTTATGGTAGTTGATTGATGTAACTTACGCATTCAGGAACAGTTTCTCAGGCAGAGTCATCTCCGGCATCCCAGGGACTCTCAGGTTCTGCATGTACGGGATATCAGCAGCATATTTCTCCAGGTAGTTGTTGGTTGCCTGTAATAGAAATACAGTACCAGTCAAAAGTTTGGACACACCTACTCATTCCAGGGTCTTTCTTTATTTTGACTATTTTCTACATTGCAGAATAATAGTGAAGACATCAACACTATGAAATAACACATATGGAATCATGTAGTAACTAAAAAAGTGTAAAGCAAATCACAATATATTTTACTTTTGAGATTATTCAAAGTAGCAACCCTTTGCCTTGATGACAGCTTGGCATTCTCTCAACCAGCTTCATGAGGTAGTCACCTGGAATGCATTTCAATTAACATATGTGCCTTGTTAAAAGTGAATTTGTGGAATTTTGGCGACCTACTTAATGAGTTTAAGCCAATCAGTTGTGTTGTGACAAGGTAGGGGTGGTATACAGAAGATAGCCCTATTTGGTAAAAGACCAAGTCCATATTATGGCAAGAACAGTTCAAATAAGCAAAGAGAAACGACAGTCCATCATTACTTTAGAACATGAAGGTCAGTCAATCCGGAACATTTCAAGAACTTTTAAAGATTCTTCAAGAGCAGTCGCAAAAACCATCAAGCACTATGGTGAAACTGGCACTCATGAGGACCACCACAGGAAAAGAAAACCTAGAGTTACCTCTGCTGCAGATGCTAAGTTCATTAGAGTTACCAGCCTCAGAAATTGCAACCCAAATAAATGCTTCACAGAGTTCAAGTAAAAGACACATCTCAACATCTGTTCAGAGGCGACTACGTGAATCAGGCCTTCATGGTCGAATTGCTGCAAAGAAACCACCACTAAAGGACACCAATAATAAGAAGAGACTTGCTTGGGCCAAGAAACATGAGAAATGGATATTAGACCGGAGGAAATCTGTCATTTGTTCTGATGAGTCGCAGAGTATGTGAACGGATGATCTCCGCATGTGTGGTTCCCACCGTGAAGCATGGAGGAGGAGGTGTGATGGTGTGGGGGCGCGTTGCTGGTGACACTGTCAGTGATTTATTTACAACTCAAGGCACACTTAACCAGCATGGCTACCACAGCATTCTGCAGCGATACACCATCCCATCTGGTTTGCGCTTAGTGGGACTATCATTTGTTTTTCAACAGGACAATGACCCAACACACCTTCAGGCTGTGTAAGGGCTATTTGACCAAGAAGGAGAGTAATGGAGTGCTTTATCAGATGACCTGGCCTCCACAATCACAGGGCTTAAACCCAATTGAGATGGTTTGGGATGAGTTGGACCGCAGAGTGAAGGAAAAGCAGCCAACAAGTGCTCAGCATTTGTGGGAACTCCTTCAAGACTGTTAGAAAAGCATTCCATGTGAAGCTGGTTGAGAAAATGCCAAGAGTATGCAAAGCTGTCATCAAGGCGAAGGGTGGCTACTTTGAAGAATAGATTTTGATTTGTTTAACACTTTTTTGGTGTTAAACAAACTATTTCATGGTTTTGATGTCTTCACTATTATTCTACAATGTAGAACATTTTAAAAATATAGAAAAACCCTTAAATGAGTAGGTGTGTCAACTTTTGACTGGTACTGTACATATTGTAATATATTAAGTTCAGTGAGGACAAAATAGTGATCATAAGATTAAAGTGTTTTTTTGTAGTTTTACCTCTGCAGACTTGGTGAGGATGTGACGGACCTTCATGTCGGTCTGGCCCACCTGCTGATCAAGAACATCACTGACCATCTTCTGGATTGCCTCGTGAGGGAGGATGTTCTGGATCTCAGAGTTCATGTCAGACTTGACCTCAGCCACAATCTTCTCGTCATCTACAAAGTAAGATTCATTAATTGTAAATTAAATTGAATGTTAATGACTTTCCCATGGATACTTGGCATTTAAAGCCTGGCAAAGCTCTCAGAAACATACAGTTAAAATTGATCATGAAGCAAAACAATTTATCATTGTACAAAATCTGGTCGTTATTGAAAGCCTGCATACCATATTTTAGGGTGATCTTTTGCACTGAGGTGGTCTCTGGGAGCTTGATGTCACTCTCAAGCTCAAGTTCCAGTTCCTCACCACGCTTCACGTTGGCTGTAACTGTGGCGTCAGCCTTGATTGAAGGGACAAGCAGCTGCACCTGCAGCATAGCATCCTTCATGGCCTCAATTCTGCATAGAAAACCATGAGTCAGTTGGAATTTGGAAGAAAGGGAAAACAGAAGAAACCAAAACAGGGAAGTACTTTGTGGGGCAGCATTGTCAGCTTACTTAGCGCGGCCAACCAGGGACAGCTGAGGGATGTTCTTGTTGATGAGGTCAATGGAGATGGAGTGTATTCCTTTGCCCTTGGTGTTGCCATCCACAACGCCCAGTCTGATTCTGGCCTCCAAGTCAAAGTCAGGGATCTGGATGTCGGTGGTGAGGACATTCTTCCTCCTGTTGTACTTCACAGTGGCTGTGGCCTCAGTGGGGTCAGCACCTGTGTCCAGGATAAACTGAATAAGTTAGTCACCAAGGAAAATGTTGTACGACAGAAATGGAAGGACTGTGTTACTCTAAAAGAGGGCTTTTGTAACTTCGAGCTTCTGCCTTCAGGACCATACCTTCTGCCTTCAGGACCATCTTTACAGTGTCAACTTTCTGACGACCTTCTTCTCCCTCCCGGAGGAGTTCGTAGCCGATGGTGGCCGTGTATTCAGTGACCTCACCAGTGGGGTGGAGCTCCACAGCAAGCCTAAATAAATGTTTCATTTCCAAAAGTTATGTCTAAGATCAATTTCTACCTGAAAATAGGAAAACATAAATGGAGCATGTTAAAATGTATTTGCATAGAACTAGTACTTACTTGCTATCTCCGGTAAAGGGGAAGTAGGGTGCAGTGTCATGGGAGCTAGCATCAGAGTACTGAAGGGTGGTGCAGTACTTCATACCAGCTAAGAATGGAGTGCACTCAGACACATCAATTCTGTCCTCTACCAGAGACGGGATGGGTTTCACTCCAGCAGAGGTCACTTCGAACAGCTTGTTGCTGTAATAGGGGTAGTGGAAAGGAAATGTTTAGGATCTGATAAATATTGGTCATCAAGTGTTATCTGAATGATACTCTGACACTTACGTGATGCTGATGAGCTTGGCAGGACCCTGAGGAGCAGGGATGGTCAGCTTGACCTGGTTGTCGGCCATCACGATCTTAGCGCTGAGCCCACTCTCATGGTATAGGCTGGTGTGCATCTCCAAGCCAGAGAGAAGGTACTCAGGAATGTGGGAACCAACCCGGGCCACAAACTCAATTCCAGCGGAGGGCATGAAGGAGACCTCGCTCTGTGGGAAAGGGATCAGTCCAAGTATATTATATAGATATGCAAAAAGACTGACGGACTTCACATGTATTAGGGTTACTACAAATAGAAAACAGATCAGTGAAAATAAATATAAAAGTTTACCATGTCGGGTGTAATGTGCAGTCCTCCCTTGATGCCAGGGGTGAAGGTACCAGACAGGGCAATCTTCAGTGGTACACCAGTGGCAGTTGGCAGGAAGAATTCGTTATCCATGAAGATGTAATGGGCGAAGACTTCATTGTCAGCGTTCGTCATCAGTCTCTTAATCAGCTGTGGAACATGTAGATTTCAGATTTTGGATAGTAAATTGCGTTTACATTTTTCATCATTGTTATGTCATTCTTGCCAGATGAGTTAACATTAATGTATATCTGAAGTGATAGTGTTGCTTTTTTCCATATCTTTGTACATACATCAGTGGGGAACATCTTGAGTACGTTGTCAATCATCAGACCAGCAGAGTAGGCCATCTTCTCCATCTCATTGGTCTTCAGGTATCCAAGTTCATTTCCCAGCAGTCTCAGGTAAACCATAGCCTCAGGGGACTCCTGAGCCTTCAGATTCCTGACCAGTTTGTTGAGGTTGCGGCCAATTTCTCTCACGATGTTCTGGGAAGCCTACAGAATATTTTTTTCAAGGAAAGAGGCAGTTAGCTCATGTTACAATTAAATAACTAGGATTAAAATCACACAAATTAAAATGTTTGGTAAGGAAAGAGGAAGAACATAGTATGGTTTTGAATACCTGTCTCTTCATTCTGTCTTTCTTCAGAGCGGGCATCATCCTCTTCATGACCTCACTAACCTGCAGAGGCATCTTGTCAGAAACGAAGTAGACGGTCTTTAGAACTGTGTCAGGGAAGAATCCGTTCTCTCCGAACAAAGCCTCAACAGTTGGCTCAAGTCCTTTGCCTTCCATGCCAACCTTACAAGTGAAGAGAATGTTTACCATGAGACTGATAGAAAAATAAGTGTATATTCTGCAAAAAAAACATCATCCCTATAATAGTTTTTAGGGAAACAACTCAAATAGTATTTTTTACCTCCACCATGTCAACATTGTAGCCGAAGGCCTTCAGGGTCATCTCCAGCATGACTTCCTTGGGCAGATAGCTGGTGCCCTCGAAGAGCATATTTCCTTGCACAGATCCGATCTTGTAGTTGCGGGAAAACTTGGTGGGATCCATGACAGTTCCAACCTCATTGCCCTGCAGGGCATCAAGAATTTTCTGTCTCAGCCTGTAATGGATGGAATAATTTATTATATGGTCAAACCTATGATGAGGAGGGGAGAATCGAACAGAATATTTCTGTTAGCTGAGGCAGTAAATACTGCAGATGATATCTCTCGTACTCCTGTGTCTCGGCTGCTGTGGATTCCAGTATGTTAGTCAGGTGGGAGATGACAAAGCTCTTGGCCTGTTGGTCTTCTTCGATGGGCAGAGCGGCGGCCAGCTGAGCCAGTTCAGCAGGCTGGGGGTCCTTCATCAGCACCAGGTAGGCAGCAACACGCTTCTGCAGGGGGCTAGCACCACTCAAAATAACCTGCATGAGCACCTCTCTGCCCTGTAAACAGGAGAATGTGTATAACAGTTCTGCAGTGAACGAAGAGTTGATGGTTTCCATATATATTTTTGAAGCTAATAGGAAAAGAGTGAGTTACCTCCTCAGGGACAGGGGTCTGTCTGAATGCCTGAATGGCAGCCTGTTGGACTTCCAGGGAAGCGGCGGGCTCGTTTACACACTGGATCACAGCAGATTTCAGGGCAGGACTGGCGGCTCCCATGGCTGCAGCCATGTTACCAATAACCTGGGGAGCAGAAGGAAGCAAACATGAATTATTCTGATTCAAATTGTTGCTTGCTGTGTGAGTAAATCTGAAAAAGCTAAGGGGAGCGATGGAACATTCACCCTCAGGGCCAGGAAATTCTGCTCCTTGTCACCGGTGCAGTCACCCAGCTGGGCAACTACAAACTCAGCCACATTCTCGATCTCAGGGGTCACTTTGCCCTCGGCCTTGTAGAACCTGATGAGGAACACAATGTGAAATTCAACATAAGAATTTCATTGTCTGCATCTGCTCAGTTCCATTTAGAAAATATGTTGCTTTAAAATGTCTGTTTACCTCTTGACAACATTGCTCAGGGCATACAGGATAGGCTTGCTCTGCTTGTACCGTGCCATAGCCAGCATGTCGTTGACCAGGAGGGCAGAGGGGTTGGGGACCAGTCCCATAGCGAACACGACGGCATCAACCTCAAAGGCAGAGTTGTCAAAGGTCCTGAGGATCTGCATGATGGCACTGCTGCACTCTGGGGTACCGCACTGGGCCAGAACCTGGTAGGTCAGGGATCCGGACACCTTCAGGGCCTCGGGGATAGCAGGGCTCAGGGTCTCAGCCTTCATTCCACGGACCATGCTCACAAGCTGCTGGAAGAGGTGGGCTCTCCTCTCACCGTTGGACAGAGTGGCCAGTTCCCTCAGGACGGCCAGAGCAGCATCGTTGTCCTGAACAACACTCTTGTCCTCAGCAGCTTCCATTGGCAGACCCTTGAGGTTGGCCACATCTGCAGGAAGATAAAGTCAGTTTTGACACTGAGCGGGTGAAAACCTTTTTCAATCATCTTCATAATTAGAATGCAATGTAAGGGATACTTACTGTGGTCAAAAACTCTCTCATTGTATGTGGAAACCTCCAGCAGAGTCAGGAACTGCTTGCCAACGTTGGTAACTCCATACTCTCCCCTGTGGAAAGCCAAAGAGATGATAAAGACGTATGCAACATCTCTTACCATTGCAGGTACGTATTTCATAAAACATTATAGGCATAATGTTTTACACACTTGTGAGAGAAAGGCACCAGAATGTGGTTCTCAGTGCAGGCACCAGAGATCATGTGCTTCTTGTCATTGTCAAACTTGTAGTTGCAGGTCTGGGAGCTTCTGATCAGCTGAGCAAGAGGATAGTGCTGTAGGAGGAGAAATTATTATTGTTTCGTTTTTTTTGTAAAGGAGTTAAAAAGTGAATAAGGAGTAATATTAGTTGTCATTTCAGCTACTGGAGCGGAGAAAGATAATTACTTTGAATGGTTTTTGGAAAGGAGTTAAAAAGTGAATTAGTATTAATAAATTATTTAGGGTGTATTTCAGAATCTAACCAGCGACTTTTACTGTTTTCCAGTCTTACCATGCCAGAGATGAGGGCCAGGGGGCTGGTGTGGTCCCTCTGGGGGATGAAGTGGTCACATTTGGACAAGTCCCTGTTGAGAGTGATGTCAGTAGCGATGTCCTCCATGGCGTTGACTATGTAGTGGGTCTTGCACATGCCGTGGATGGTGGGCTGAGGGGAAAGTCAATGACCCTTGTCATATTTGAATAAATATAAATACTGATTTATGTTTTCTGAAAAACTGAATGTGACAAATTGCTCTCTGCAGAGCCATGAACATAATTTTCTTGGCTAGTCTTGTACCTTGTAGTGCATCATGTCGGCGTGCCAACAGTACTGCATTCCCTTTCATTTATTATTGCTTTATTACACAATAATTACATTTTTTGTTTCTTGGATTCACTAAAACAAGCACCAATATGTACCATTGTTTACCAGGTAGTTTCCAATTGTATTGAATAATATGGAGTAATAAGGTACACACTATTAGTAATAAAGTACTGAATAAGAAATGACTTGCTCATATCGCTGAAACTACACTGTAATACAAAGTGTGTAGTTATGATTAGGGTGTTTTCTTAGAAGATCAACATACCATTTTCTTGTTGTTCTCCTCTTCCAGCAGGGGCACGGCAAGGGCAGAGACGATACCTCTCTTGATGTTCAGGATGGTCACGGACTCATCCTCCTCAGGGTACAGTTTCACATCGTACACTCCCTCAACCACAACCTTCAGAGGATGTCTGAGCAGGGACAGAGAGGTGAAAGGTTGGATACCAGTTGTTAACTCCAAATTACAATGTGCTTAATAGAAGAGAGGACAAGGAATTTTAAACAAATATTGGGGACAAGGGTTGGGTTAGGGCATGTGTGACAGCCTTGGGGTCTTACTTCTCCATGGCAGCAGCGAAGGCATCAGATCCGGGGGCAGGTCCGAACACAGGGTTGCCCTCTGAGTCCATATCGACAACCTCACTCAAGCTACAGCCTGTGGTGCGCAGGATGTAGCTGCAAGACTGAGGAACTTCAATCTCAACCTATAGGGTGAGACAAAGAGGTTAGACGGCTTCCTTACTGGAATGTTGCGTGAGGACAATATTAATGGACTGAAGTGAAGGCTTAATGCTCTGAGGTATGATGTCTACCTTGCAAGAGCACTTGGGTCCATTTATGAGATTGGAAGCTCCTTTAATGGCATTCAGTGACTCTGCTTCGTACTGGTATTCATATTTGTGAAGGCTCTTGTACCTTCTTGCCACTAGGGAGAGATTAGAAATTGTATTTTGAAAGTGTTTGAGTAAAGACCCGTCATGTTGCCATAACAGTGAGCAAACTGCAGCACATTGGTAGGATAAGCAATGATTTGTTGGTACGTACGCAAGCATGTTGGATGTTCTTCGGCACCATCGTCTTGGGAGTCTGTGAGAGGATAACGCAATTTTGGTCAAAGCAGGATTATACAGAAGTTTTATAATTAATTACAACATGACTGAAATCGTTTTTAAGTGTGTAAAAAAAGCAGCTTTTCTTTATTTGAAGTGTGTGGGTGCAGTTATGTATCTGTTCAACTGCCTGTCCCCTCTACTCACTTTACTATCAAATCATGTGGGCGTGAGGGGGAACTGCCCCCAATCGTTTAAAATAAAAACTGTGATATTGTTTACATCCCAGAAAGTGATATTTGCACGTCTGCACTGTCAGAATTCAGATATTTGTAAAATTGCTTGCACAGTATCACTTATTAAATCATACATTTTGTGAGAAAACACTGTTTTACCAGACTAAAAATAGAGGACAAAAAGCTCAAAGACAGATCTCGACTAGCTGAACAGGACTTTCATCATTTACATTTTATTTTGATGGTTCAGGTTCACCATCAGAAATAGTTTAGCTGATATATAGTCAATGTATTTGGCGGTTTTGAAGAAAGTTAACTTGTAATTTGCAACAGGGACAATGCTTATTTTACTAGATTAACTGTGCAATGTCGAGCGGAGATGCTTCAGTTCACTCTGTAAGTGTTATTTTCCCCCAAAAAACGATTTTGCAACAAAATGACATAATAGATATTGCACATGCAAAGTAAAATGCACATAGCTAAAAACACCCACTTCTATAAACACATTCTAGTTGTTCAATTTAACAGCTACCGATAATTTGGTTTGGCATTGGAATATTTATTTATTTAAAATTAAACATTTCCGAATGGAACACTTCTAAAGAAAATACCTTAAATCTGAAAATTACAAACATGAAAACTTAAGAAACAAACTACTGCTGGGTAAAAGTTCATTTTAAATCTTTAAAAAAGTTAACAGCTACATACATGTCTCTTTGGTATTATAATATGTAAAACGAAAAATGTCCCAAATAAAAACTTTTAAAGCATATATTTAATATCTGAAAATAACCAACATGTAAACTCAAGAAACAAACTACTACCTGGTAAAAATTGATTTTTATCCACAGCAGGGACCAGTCAGAGAGGTACTTACGGGTTAAGGAAAGGGTGCTCAGAAGAAGCAAAAGAGAGAGCTTTGTGTTCCCCATGATGGGTTCGTTGAAGCTCTTTCCTTTGCGTTGGCGAGTACTCGTCGAGACTGATTTCTCCACTCCAGCACTAGTCTTTTATACCCTAGGGATTCTATAGGAAGGGGAGGTGGGAGCTACAGACAGTGCTGCCCCTACTCCAAAGTCCATCCCATACGTATGTGTGGAGGGACAAAGGCAACTAGTTTCATAAAACTGTCCATGGATATGATAACAAACTTGCAGAATCAGTAATTTTTGTGCAGTAGTAACGCGTATTTTCCAAGATTAGGAAGACCACTAAAGAAAACAGCAAAAACTAGTGATTTCTCTCAATGTAAATGAATTGCGAAGGTTTCATCTTATTTCACACATTTTATATATATTTTTTTCCTGATAAAACTACAATTCACTTGTTAGAAGGGGATTGAGCCAAAAATTAGGCAATACATAATCCCAACTATGATATAGTATAATTTTAACTCAATGTCATAAAAGCATGCATTCAACAACATAGCATTGACAAACTATATAAAAGCAATACATAACCTATTACTAAACGTTTTGTTGATACACATTAGAACATATTTATGTGCTTAAGATGGAGAAAATTAAGAGTAAATACTTCCACTTGTTTAGTTTGAATTGGTTAATTAAGCAGATCATGCTATGGCTATCAATTACTCCCATTTTAGGATATTCAGAGGGATATCACATTCACAAGAAACAAATAGGTCATCACTGTGTATGTATCTATGGACTTATGACTTATCTATATTGCATGGACATAGTATACTTAATGCATTAGGCAAGTGTAGCAAGGCCTGGCCACTGCCACTGATTGGAGCGAGGCGGGTCTGGGTACAGAGCTACAGGCAAGGGTGAAGTCCAAAAAAAGGCTTTATTGCATCATTTTCTTGACTAACAAAAAGCTGACTTGCATATAAATTCAAACTGAGAATTCAAACATAAGCTTATAGGTCTACATGATCTATATTCAGCCTCTCTTCATTCAATATGGAGATGAGAGTTCAGAGCCACAATGGTAATCATTTCTTTGCAGGGTATTATACTGATATTTCCTGTGCATTGACAACGAGTTATGGAATTGGCCATGTTATCAACAAACTCTTCAAAGGAGCACTGATTTGTCACTGTCTTTGTCTTGAGCGCACGTGTGATGTGAAATCTGCTTAGCACAGGGAACATATTCTTACGTCTATAAATCTCAATGTCTGCATTGGATTAAGATAGGCAGACTGTACCTACCAAAAACCATTTTACCTTTGTTTAACTAGGCAACTCCATTAAGAATAAATTCTTATTTCCAATGACAGCCTAGGAACAGTGGTACAACTGCCTTGTTCAGGGGCAGAACGACAGATTATTACCTTGTTAGCTCAGGGATTTGATCTTGCAACCTTTCGGTTACTAGTCCAACACTCTAACCACTAGGCTACCTGCCGCCCCAATGTTCTAAATTAACATAGCCAATGCCATTCCTCACATATTGCATTTGAGCTGTTTAAGTGTAAAATATTTCAGACGACTCGTGATACTTTATTAATTCCGTACATGGAGGAGTTTAACTTCCCTGAGACACTCAGCAGCACATCACAACCCTCTTCTTCATAATTGGTCCTACACAGTACGCCTAGGCCACACATGACCGTGTGTCACGCCCTGACCTTAGAGAACCGTTTTATTTCTCTATTTGGTTAGGTCAGGGTGTGATGTGGGGTGGGCATTCTATGTTTTGTGTTTCTATGTTTTGGCCGGGTATGGTTCTCAATCAGGGACAGCTGTCTATCGTTGTCTCTGATTGGGAATCATACTTAGGCAGCCTGTTTTGCCACCTTAGTTTTGTGGAATGTTGTTTTTCGTTAGCTCAGTGAAGCGTACAGAACGTTACGTTCGTTATTCTTTTGTTGTTTTGTTTGGTGTTCTGAGAGAATAAAGAATCATGAACATGTACCACGCTGCACCTTGGTCCACTTCTTCCGACGAGCGTTACACCGTGCATCAATGGCAGTGTTAAAATCTACTCACTGGGCACACACTGGTTGAATCAACGTTGTTTCCACGCCATTTCAATGAAATTACATTTAACCAATGTGGAATAGACGTTGAATTGACGTCTGTGCCCAGTGGGTAGTGTCCCCATTACCATTACTTACTGGGTGGAGATAGGCGGAGCCACTGTTAGACCGTTTGGTAGACACATTTTTCAAGTCTATAACAACTGTGCACGCACAGTCTCCATTCATTCTCAGTCGTTATATCTCTGATTTAGGCTACTGCACACCAAATAAGAAAACATTAACTAACAATTATTGAAATGTTTAAATGTGTGTTAATTTGTACAGAATGTAACTAATGTATCACTGATAAAGTGGAAACAATTTTCTGATAATATGATGCCAACATTTTCAGGTCACAAAGAGTGGTACGTATATTGTCTCTTGAAATGAAGAAAGAAATTGTGCTTTGAGAGGCACCTTTAATTCCTCCATATTTTATTTCTCAAAAGAGCATAATTTAAATGTAAACCACTAGATGGAAACAAGTCCACATCACAGATATGCACCTGAGCATTTTACAGTACTTTTTTATCAACCATGTCCATTATTAACCTGGTTACTAATAAGATAAGATAAACGTTATTGTCCCTGAGAAAGCTTTTGTCTCAGACATACAGTGTTGCTGTTTAACATTACAGCAATGAATAACTTATCGCATACAGTACCAGTCAAAAGTTTGGACACACCTACTCATTTCAGGGGTTTTCTTTATTTTTACTATTTTCTATATAGCAGAATATAGTGAAGATATCAGAACTGCATGTATGAAATAACACCTATGGAATCATGTAGTAACCAAAATAGTGTTTAACAAATCTAAATGTACTTTATATTTGAGATTCTTCAGAGTAGCCACCGTTTGCCTTGATGACAGCTTTGCACACTCGTGGCATTCTCTCAACCAGCTTTTTTTTTTTTTTTTTTTTTTAAACCTTTATTTAACCAGGAAGGGCTCATTGAGATTTAAAATCTCTTTTTCAAGAGCGTCCTGGCCAAGATAGGCAGCACCAAGTCATTACAAAAATTACAGACAGACAACATGAAAAACTACAAGTAATCTAGTAAAAACCATTGAATTCACAAGAGTATAACAAAATCAAAAACAGCAAATTAAAAACATTGACAGGTCAGGGAATCAGCCTCAAATTCCTTCATCAGTGATTTAAAAACACCAATCGGGACAAGTTCTTCCAGTTTAAAAGTATTTTGTAAGGTGTTCCAAGACGATGGCGCAGAGTACATAAAAGCCCTTTTACCAAATTCAGTTCGGACATTTGGAACAGTTAGCAGGATAAAGTCCAGCGAACGAAGAGAGTACCCACCACATTTCTGAACAATAAAAATGCCAAAATAAAAAGGTAGTAAACCCAAAATGGCTTTGTAAATAAAAGTATACCAGTGACTGAGCCTACGAGTGACTAGAGAAGGCCAGCCAACCCTGGTATACAAAGTGCAGTGGTGCGTAAGGGTTTTGCAGTTTAAAACAAATCTCAGTACCATGGTAAAGAGTGTCAATTGATCTCAAACACTGAGTGGAAGCATTCATATATAAAATATCCCCATAGTCTAGTAAAGGCATAAATGTAGCTGATACTAGCCTCCTTCTGGCTTCAAAAACAGGCCTTATTCCTAAAATAAAATCCCAATTTCAGCTTCAATTTTTTTGTAAGTTGTTGAATATGCAATTTAAAAGAGAAGCCGTCATCAATTAGAATTCCAAGATATTTATATGAGGTTACAACCTCAATCTCCTTGCCCTGACAGGTAGTAATAGGTGAAAGGTTCAGAGGTCTATTTATTGCATTAGAAAACACCATTAGTTTAGTTTTGTCAGTATTGAGGATAAGCTTCAATTGACACAAGGTATGTTGAACAGTATAAAAAGCAGTTTGCAAGTTCTGGAAAGCTTTTGTAAGAGACGAGGCACAACAGTAAATAACAGTATCATCAGCATAAAAATGAAGTTGTGCATTTTGGACATTTTTGTCTAAATCATTTATATAAATAGTGAATAAGAGAGGACCAAGTACAGAGCCTTGGGGCACACCATTAAGGACAGACAATTTAACAGACATAAGCCCATCAAATTGAGTGCACTGAGTTCTATCAGACAGATAGTTAGCAAACCATGCAACTGCATGCTTCGAAAGACCTACACTCAACAATCTCTGCCTTAGTATAGCATGATCAACTGTATCAAAAGCCTTAGAGAGATCAATAAAAAGTGAGACACAGTGCTGTTTTTTGTCAAGGGCTTCAGTGATATCATTTAAAACCTTCATGGCTGCTGTAATTGTGCTATGCTTCTTCCTGAAGCCCGATTGGTACATTGATAAAATAGAGTTAGTAAAAAAAAAGCTATTTTAGCTGTTCACTTACAAGGGTTTGAGATTGGCCTATAATTATTTAAAAGATTTGGATCTCCCCCTTTTAAAAGTGGTAGGACAAATGCTGATTTCCAGATCTTTGGAATTTCATTACATTCCAGGGTTAGATTGAACAGATTCATGAGGTCGTCACCTGGAATGCATTTCAATTAACAGGTGTGCCTTGTTAAAAGTGAATTTGTGGAATTTCTTTCCTTCTTAATGCTTTTGAGTCGATCAGTTGTGTTGTGACAAGGTAGGGATGGTATTCAGAAGATATCCCTATTTGGTAACAGACCGAGTCCATATTATGGCAAGAACAGCTCAAATAAGCAAAGAGAAACGACAGTCCATCATTACTTTAAGACATGAAGGTCAGTCAATCCAGAAAATTTCAAAGAACTTTTAAAGTTTCTTGAAGTGCAGTCACAAAAACCATCAAGTGCTATGAGGAAACTGGCTCTCATGAGAACCGCCACAGGAAAGTAAGACCCAGAGTTTCCTCTGCTGCAGGGGATAAGTTCATTAGAGTTAACTGCACCTCAGATTGCAGCCCAAATAAATGCTTCACAGAGTTCAAGTAACAGACACATCTCAACATCAACTGTTCACGGGAGACTGCGTGAATCAGGCCTTCATGGTCTAATTGCTGCAAAGAAACCACCACTAAAGGACACCAATAAGATGAAGAGACTTGCTTGGGCCAAGAAACACGAGCAATGGACATTAGACCGGTGGAAATCTGTCCTTTCTTCTGATGAGTCACAATTTCAGATTTTTGGTTCCAACCGCCGTGACTTTGTATGACGCAGAGTAGATGAACGGATGATCTCTGCATGTGTGGTTCCTACCATGAAGCATGAAGGAGGAGGTGTGATGATGTGGGGGCGCTTTGCTGGTGACACTGTCAGTGATTTATTTAGAATTCAAGGCACACTTAACCAGCATGGCTACCACAGCATTCTGCAGCGATACGCCATCCCATCTGGTTTGCGCTTAGTGGGACTATCTGTCACGCCCTGACCTTAGTTCCTTGTTTATGTCTCTATTTTGGTTTGGTCAGGGCATGAGTTAGGGTGGGCATTCTATGTTTTGTTCTATGTTTTGTATTTCTAGGTGTTTGGCCTGGTGTGGTTCTCAATCAGAGGCAGCTGTCTATCGTTGTCTCTGATTGAGAACCATACTTAGGTAGCGTCATTCCAATCTGTGCTTGGTGGGTAGTTGTTTTGTGTATTTGCACCTTGCAGAACTGTTCGTTAGTCGTTTTGTTGTTTTTGTTCAAGTGTTCGTATTTATTAAAAGTATTATGAATACTTACCACGCTGCACTTTGGTCCTCTTCTCCTTCTCCCGACGACGTTCGTTACACTATCATTTATTTTTCATCAGGACAATGACCCAACACACCTCCAGGGTGTGTACAGTGGCTTGCGAAAGTATTCACCCACTTGGCATTTTTCCTATTTTGTTGCCTTACAACCTGGAATTAAAATAGATTTTTGGGGGGTTTGTATCATTTGATTTACACAACCTACCTACCACTTTGAAGATGCAAAATATTTTTTATTGCGAAACAAACAAGAAATAAGACAAAAAAACAGAAAACTTGAGCGTGCATAACTCTTCACCCCCCCCAAAGTCAATACTTTGTAGAGCCACCTTTTGCAGCAATTGCAGCTGCAAGTCTCTTGGGGTATGTCTCTATAAGCTTGGCACATCTAGCCACTGGGATTTTTGCCCATTCTTCAAGGTAAAACTGCTCCAGCTGCTTCAAGTTGGATGGGTTCCGCTGGTGTACAGCAATCTTTAAGTCATACCACAGATTCTCAATTGGATTGAGGTCTGGGCTTTGACTAGGCCATTCCAAGACATTTAAATGTTTCCCCTTAAACCTCTCGAGTGTTGCTCTAGCAGTATGCTTAGGGTCATTGTCCTGCTGGAAGGTGAACCTCCGTCCCAGTCTTAAATCTCTGGAAGACAAACTGTTTTCCCTCAAGAATTTCCCTGTATTTAGCACCATCCATCATTCCCTCAATTCTGACCAGTTTCCCAGTCCCTGCCGATGAAAAACATCCCCACAGCATGATGCTGCCACCACCATGCTTCACTGTGGGGATGGTGTTCTCGGGGGGATGAGAGGTGTTGGGTTTGCACCAGACATAGCGTTTTGGCCAAAAAGCTAAATTTTAGTCTCATCTGACCAGAGTACCTTCTTCCATATGTTTGGGGAGTCTCCCACATGCCTTTTGGTGAACACCAAACGTGTTTGCTTATTCTTTTCTTAAAGCAATGGCTTTTTTCTGGCCACTCTTCCGTAAAGCCCAGCTCTGTGGAGTGTAAGGGTTAAAGTGGACCTATGGACAGATACTCCAATCTCCGCTGTGGAGCTTTGCAGCTCCTTCATGGTTATCTTTGGTCTCTTTGTTGCCTCTCTGATTAATGCCCCCCTTGCCTGGTCCGTGAGTTTTGGTGGGCGGCCCTCTCTTGGCAGGTTTGTTATGGTGCCATATTCTTTCCATGTTTTAATAATGGTTTTAATGGTGCTCTGTGGGATGTTCAAAATTTCTGATATTTTTTTTATAACCCAACCTTGATCTGTACTTCTCCACAACTTTGTCCGTGACCTGTTTGGAGAGCTCCTTGGTCTTCGTATTTCCGCTTGCTTGGTGGTGCCCCTTGCTTAGTGGTGTTGCAGACTCTGGGGCCTTTCAGAACAGGTATATATATACTGAGATCATGTGACACTTAAATTGCACACAGGTGGACTTTATTTAACTAATTATGTGAATTCTGAAGGTAATTGATTGCACCAGATATTTTTTAGGGGCTTCATAGCAAAGTGAATACATATGTACGCACCACTTTTCCATTTAAAATGTTTTTTTTTGTTTTTTGAATCAAGTAATTTTTTTCATTTCACTTCACCAATTTTGACTATTTAGTGTATGTCCATTACATGAAATCCAAATAAAAATCAATTTAAATGACAGGTTGTAATGCAACAAAATAGGAAAAACTCCAAGGGGGATGAATACTTTTGCAAGGCACTGTAAGTGCTATTTGACCAAGAAGGAGAGTGATGGAATTCTGCATCAGATGATCTGGCCTCCACAATTCCCTGACCTCAACCCAATTGAGATTGTTAGGGATGAGTTGGACCGCAGAGTGAAGGAAAAGCAGCCAACAAGTGCTCAGCATATGTGGGAACTCCTTCAAGACTGTTCGAAAAGCATTCCAGATGAAGCTGGTTGAGAGATTGCCAAGAGTGTGCAAAGCTGTCATCAAGGCAGAGGGTGGCTACTTTGAAGAATTTCAAATATAATATTTTTTGGATTTATTTGACACTTTTTTGGTTACTACACGATTCCATTGTGTTATTTCATAGTTTTGATGTCCCAAGTGGCGCAGCGGTCTAAGGCACTGCATCTCAGTGCTAGAGGTGTCACTACAGACCCTGGTTCGATTCCAGGCTGTATCACAGGCTGTATCACACCCGGACGTGATTGGGAGTCCCATAGGGCGGTGCACAATTGGCCCAGAGGCGTCTGGGTTAGGGTTTGGCCGGTGTAGTCCGTCATTATAAATAAGAATTTGTTCTTAACTGAATTGCCTAGTTAAATAAAGGTTAAAGTACAAATAAAGAAAAAACATTGAATGAGTAGGTGTGTCCTAACTTTTGACTGGTACTGTACAGTACATTGCATGACATAAAACATGACACACGTCATGAATGAATGATTTATGTTTATTTTTCTTCACAATTAATAATTATACTACTTTATTTACTTCATGACAATCCCCAAAACATTATTTACAGAGAGGTATAATATTATTATTTTGTTTATGTTCATATGTGTTTGTTCACACATACTGCAGCACATTGCACATGAGATACGACACAAACACAACACGACACAAAAGCTACAGTCTGGCATTCGAAAAACAACAAAATAGCCACCCTACCACTTGTTCTGGTAAACAATTCAGGAATGAGGAGAGAGCGACTGGTTCATCTCAGGCAGGAGAAGAGGAGCGCCCAGGATTACGCGTTGGAGTTTCGGACCTTGGCCGCGGGGTCTGGGTGGAACGACAGGGCCCTTATAGATCACTACAGATGTAGTCTCCTGGAGGATGTCCGCAGGGAGCTAGCGTGCCGGGACGAAGCTCTCTCCCTGGATGAGCTTATTGATATGTCCATCCGGCTGGACAATCTGCTGGCTTCCCGCGGCCGTTCGGAGAGGGTCCTGTGCGTTCCACCACCCAGCACCCCTGCACCCATTCCCATGGAGTTGGGAGGAGCCGTGCCGAGGGGTACCGGAGGAGGAGGCTCCCCCTGCACCAGCTGTGGTCGGAGAGGACACACGGCCGATCGGTGCTGGGGGGGTCCATCTGGGGGTCGAGATGGCAGGCGGAACATTTCTCGGTCACCTCAGGTGAGTAAGCACCAGACTCACCCAGAACCCCCTGTTTGTCATATGTTTGTCTTAATTTTTTTTCTTAAGTTTTTTCCCTCTTCCCAGCATAAGTCACTAGTCGATTCAGGTGCAGCTGGGAACTTTATGGATCGCGGACTCGCCATCAAGCTAGGTGTTCCGCTTGTGCCGATAGATTCTCCTTTTCCCGTGCACTCCCTAGATAGCCGGCCATTAGGGTCAGGTTTGGTCCGGGAGGCCACGGTTCCACTGGACATGGTGACGCAGGGAGATCATAAGGAACGTATAAGTTTTTACATTATCGATTCGCCTGCGTTTCCAGTGGTACTGGGGATTCCCTGGCTGGCTAGTCACAATCCTACTATTTCGTGGAAACAGGGGGTTCTCCAGGGGTGGTCAGAGGAGTGTTCTGGAAGGTGTCTGGGAGTTTCCATCGGTGCCACGTCGGTGGAGAGTCCAGACCAGGTGTCCACGGTTCGCATTCCCCCCGAGTATGCCGATTTGGCAATCGCTTTTAGTAAAAAGAAAGCGACTAAATTACCACCTTATCGACCGGGTAGGGATTGTGCGATAGATCTCCAGGTAAACGCTGCGCTTCCCAAGAGTCACGTGTACCCTTTGTCCCAAGAGGAAACGGTGGCTATGGAGACATATGTCACTGAGTCTCTGGGACAGGGGTACATTCGGTCCTCCATCTTACCCGTCTCCTCGAGTTTCTTTTTTGTGAAGAAAAAGGAGGGAGGTTTGCGTCCGTGTATTGATTATAGAGGTCTAAATGCCGTCACAGTGGGGTTTAGTTACCCACTACCTCTAATTGCTACGGCAATGGAATCATTTCACGGAGCGCAGTTCTTCACAAAACTGGATCTCAGGAGCGCGTACAGTCTGGTGCGTATTCGGAAGGGAGACGAGTGGAAAACCGCATTTAGTACCACATCGGGCCATTATGAGTACTGCGTCATGCCATATGGGTTAAAGAATGCTCCCGCCGTTTTCCAATCCTTTGTAGACGATATTCTCAGGGACCTGCACGGGCAGGGAGTGGTTGTTTATATCGATGACATTCTGATCTACTCAGCCACTCACGCCGCGCATGTGTCTCTAGTACGCAAAGTGCTTGGTAGACTGCTGGAGCATGACCTATATGTCAAGGCTGAGAAGTGTGTGTTCTCCAAACGAGCCGTCTCCTTTCTGGGTTATCGCATTTCCACCTCGGGGGTGGTGATGGAGGATGAACGCATTAAGGCCGTGCGTAATTGGCCGACTCCGACCACGGTAAAAGAGGTGCAGCGGTTTTTGGGTTTTGCCAACTACTACCGGAGGTTTATCCGGTGTTTTGGCCAGGTAGCAGCTCCCATTACCTCACTGCTGAAGGGGGGTCCGGTGCGTTTGCAGTGGTCAGCAAAAGCGGACGGAGCTTTCAACAGGTTGAAGGCGCTGTTCACGGATGCGCCCGTGTTGGCGCATCCGGATCCCTCTCTAGCATTCATAGTGGAGGTGGACGCGTCCGAGGTTGGGGTAGGTGCCGTGCTATCACAGCGCTCGGGTACGCCACCAAAACTCCACCCCTGCGCTTTTTTCTCTAAGAAGCTCAGCCCAGCGGAGCGTAACTATGATGTGGGGGACCGGGAGTTGTTAGCGGTGGTCAGTGCTCTGAAGGTGTGGAGACACTGGCTTGAGGGGGCTAAGCACCCTTTTCTCATCTGGACCGACCACCAGAATCTGAAGTATATTCGGGCAGCTAGGAGACTGAACCCACGTCAGGCAAGGTGGGCCATGTTCTTCACCCGATTCCAGTTTACTCTATCGTACAGACCGGGCTCCCAAAACATAAAGGCGGATGCACTGTCCCGTTGTTTTGACACGGAGGATCGGCCCACCGAACCTACCCACATCCTTCCCGCCTCAAGGCTTATAGCACCAGTGGTGTGGGAAGTGGACTCGGACATCGAGCGGGCATTAAGGGCGGAACCCGCTCCTCCTCAGTGTCCGGCGGGGCGGAAGTACGTGCCGCTTGGTGTTCGGGACAAATTGATTCGGTGGGCTCACGTCCTACCCTCCTCGGGTCACCCTGGGGTGAAGAGGACAGTGGGGAGCCTTCGGGGGAGGTATTGGTGGCCTACTTTGGCTAAGGACGTTGGGTTTTATGTCTCCTCCTGTTCGGTATGCGCTCAGAGTAAGGCTCCTAGGCACCTTCCTAGAGGGAAGTTACAACCCCTCCCCGTTCCACAACGGCCTTGGTCACATCTATCCGTAGATTTCCTGACCGACCTTCCCCCGTCTCAAGGGAATACTACGGTGCTGGTGATTGTGGATCGGTTTTCTAAGTCCTGCCGTCTCCTCCCGTTGCCCGGTATCCCTACAGCCCTGCAGACTGCGGAGGCATTATTCACCCACGTCTTCCGGCACTACGGGGTGCCGGAGGACATCGTTTCTGATCGGGGCCCCCAGTTCACGTCCAGAGTATGGAGGGCGTTTATGGAGCGTTTGGGGGTCTTGGTCAGCCTTACCTCCGGTTATCACCCTGAGAGTAATGGGCAGGTGGAGAGAGTGAACCAGGAGGTGGGTAGGTTTCTGCGGTCGTATTGCCAGGACCGGCCAGGGGAGTGGGCGAGATCCCTTGGGCCGAAATGGCCCAGAACTCTCTACGCCACTCCTCTACTAACATGTCCCCCTTTCAGTGTGTATTGGGGTACCAGCCGGTCTTGGCACCATGGCATCCGAGCCAGACCGAGGCTCCTGCAGTGGAGGAATGGGTGCAGCGCTCCAAGGAGACATGGAGGGCCGTCCAGGAATCACTTCAACAAGCTAGTGGACGGCAGAAGAGGAGTGCTGACCGCCACCGCAGTGAGGCCCCCGTGTTTGTACCGGGGGACAGGGTCTGGCTCTCGACCCGAAACCTGCCCCTCCGCTTGCCCTGCCGGAAGCTGGGTCCGCAGTGTGTAGGGCCCTTCAAAGTCCTGAGGAGAATAAACGAGGTGTGTTATCGATTACAACTCCCTTCCTATTATCGTATTAACCCCTCGTTTCATGTGTCTCTCCTCAGGCCGGTGGTAGCTGGTCCCCTGCAGGACGGTGAGGTACCGGAGGTCCCTCCTCCCCCTCTCGACATCGAGGGGTCCCCGGCGTATAGGATACGAGCCATTCTGGACTCAAGACGCCGGGTGAGGGGCCTGCAGTACCTCGTGTACTGGGAGGGGTACGGTCCGGAGGAGAGGTGCTGGGTACCGGTGGGGGACATTCTGGATCCATCGATGTTGAGGGATTTCCATCGCCTCCATCCGGATCGCCCTGCGCCTCGCCCTCCGGGTCGTCCTCGAGGCCGGTGTCGGCGCGCTGCGGGAGCCGCGCGTCAGGGGGGTACTGTAACGACTCCCACCGAAGGTGGCTCCCCTTCCTGTTCGGGTGGCGCTCGGCGGTCGTCGTCACCGGCCTACTAGCTGCTACTGACTTTTCCTCCCCCTCCCTTTTTGTTGATTATTGACACCTGTTTGTGGTTAGGGTGATTTGGGGGGCTTTATTACCCAGCAGCCCGGCCTGCTGGGTGTGCGGGATTGTTGTGTGTACAGTCTGTACATTCTTGTGTGTCAGGGTACGTGTTCGTTGGTTTGTGTTTATTCGTGTTTCTCACTTTGTTTGTGGTGAAGCATTTGTTTTAGAGTAGCGTCGTGTTTTCACCCGTGTGGGGAATTAAATTTGGAACGCTACTCTGAACTCTCTGTCTCCTGCGTTTGACTCCTTTCATCCACGACACCCCGGGCATTACAGGAATATTACTTTTCAGACAGAAAAAGTGCTCAGACATCTGATGACTGATTTCATGGCTATTTCCATGGTGTTGGTTAAAAGTGAGTAATCAAATACAACTTTTATTAATCCAACTGTTTCATCGAAATGTAGTCTTCTGCTCTGAACACATTTGAGAGGTGCACAGGGTCAGCCACTGTCAAGTAGGAACAACAGAGGGAAATATAACTTGGGATCTGTAACCAGCAGCCCCCCAGTTAGCAATCCAGATTCCAGACCCCACGTTTTAGTGCCTGGCTAGAGATTATAACCGGCGACCCTCCGGTTACAGGTCCTCCTCTCTAATCTGTCGGCCAGGGGTTTTCAGTGACCTTCGCCCAGGCAGACTGATGACCTACCCACCTCCCATCATATGTTAGCAAAAAAAAATAAAAAATAATATTGTCTTATCATCAGGTGAATGATAATGGCAAGTAAAACTTATCAACATTTTAAAATGAATATATTTCATTATTTTGACATCCCCCACAGAGGAAGTGTAAACTCTGAAATAATATATTACTTAAAAAGGTATCTTGGTAGTGTAGAGAAAATGTTGCAGTTGAAAAGCTAACTTTTAGCAATTCTACTCATTTTTTGAGCTGAGAGAAAATAATAGAAAGAAATGTACATAGTTACCAGTATGTATTTTCCAAAATTTTCCAAACGTTTATACTTTTTAGTTTCCATAAAATGTCCTTAGCTAAAAATACCAATACAGTATGTACACTCTAACTACAGCTATAGCGATGAAACTTGCCCACAGAACCCTCAACTCTGAGATAAAGCCATTCTAGAAAACCAGAAGCCAGTCAAAACCAAAACCATCACATTCCTTGCTATGACCTCAGGTCATATGCCCCTGCTCAAGTCTCTGAAGAGGTCAAACTCTGGGACAACCTGTGACCCCTCTAGTTCTAAACTGGGAGACACACTCCATTGTGATAGAAAATGACATACTTACCTGATTTGTTTGATGTTAATAGTAAACGATTATTTACTTAACAAACAGTAAGATATTTCTGTCCTGTTAATGCTGTGTTTTATGGTCTCCACTCTAGTTCCCTGCAGCTAATCTGGGCGTATGTTCACTAGAGATGGCTTGAGCTGACAAATGAGTTAAAGACTGCATTACATAGACAATATGTGGTGGGTGTAACCGAGATAGAGATACCCAGGAGGATTGTCTCTAAAGGAGCATTGTTTCTAAATCATCCTTGCATCTGTGAACTAAGCCAGGGTGGGGTTAAGACAACAACCCACATGCAGATAACGACAGGATGAACCCAGAGTGGCTTATGATGCTCCTTGGTCTGCATTCATTCAGGCTATTTTGTTTGGATTTCAGAGCAGCTGTTTGAATGTACCAGAGCGCAGAATAACTGATGAATTTTCCAATGCTCAACGCCGGTTGAATATGGTTGGTGTCAGTAGACGTTAGGGAAATAACGTAATTTGAATTATTGCCAGCAGCACAGTTAGTCACCAATGTTTTTAATAAACATGTAAAAGCCTAACCAGCTCTGCTAGGTGAGTAGAATGGAGAGTGAAGATGTATTCTCTTGTTTGTGTCTGGAAGTAGCGTTAGCTAGCAAGCCAGCCAACTCTAGCCAGTTAGCTTATGTGTGAGGCAAGAAAATTATTATATTTTGTGAGGTCAGAGAGCTTGGATCAACCCTGCTCCTTAATAGATTTTGGGGTTGAATAATCCTTGTAAGAATTAAGGACAGTGGATATTACGTACCATATTAAAATTGTCAGTATATATGGGCAAGAGCACGAATTATGTTGACAAATAGTCAAGCTTTGTTTCACACCAGTGAGCGTGTTGATTTGGGCCTTCTGTGTTGATACAATATGTAGTGAATTTGTTATTGGCGTGAAAAGACGAAGAAACTCATACCAAACATCGCCACATTAGTAAACTATGTGGTAGAGCAGGGTCACAAGGTATTATATGGTAAAGTACAACCGGCGAAACAAGAGAACATATTTGGGAGTTTTGAGAACAATGCAACCCAGCTTTTCATTTTTTATTAATTAGTTAAAAAATTGGAAAACATAGTTTCACTTAGACATTATGGGGTATTGTGTATGTATAGTATTGTATGTATTTGTATTTGTATTTACTAAGGATCCCCATTAACTGCTTCCAAGGCAGCAGCTACTCTTCCTGCAGTCCAGCAACATTAAGGCAGTTATATGCAATTTAAAATATTACATATACATTTCACAAAACTTTTCACAACACATTAAGTGTGTGTGTGTGACTCCTCACAGTCCCTGCTGTTCCATAAGGTCTATTCCTATCTGTTTTTAAAATCTGCTTCTCCTGCTTGCATCAGTTACCTGATGTGGAAAAGAGTTCCATGTAGCCATGGCTCTATGTAGTACTGTGAACCTCCCATAGTCTGTTCTGGACTAGTGTTGTTAAAAAGGCAGAGCAGCACTTTATTATGGACAGACTTCTCTCCATCTTAGCTACTGTTGCATCAACATGTTTTGACCATGACAGTTTACAATCCAGGGTTACTCCAAGCAGTTTAGTCTCCTCAACTTGCTCAAAGCAATGCTTTGAGTTTTATAACTATTTAGGACTAACTTATTTCTTGCCCCCCATTCTAAAACTGACTGCAGCTCTTTGTTGAGTGTTGCAGTGATTTCACTCACTGTAGTAGCTGACGTGTATAGTGTTGAGTCATCCACATACAAAGACACACAGGCTTTACTCAGGGCTAGTGGCAGGTCATAAGTAAAGATTTTAAAAAGTAAGGGAAGACCCCCATGAAATGGACAAAAATGAATGGCTACTTCATTGGGCGAACCATATACACAATCGCAAATACTACTCAAATGAACATCAAAAATATATCGCTCGTTGGTGTTGATTTCAGCCTGTCCATTTGGGGATGGTAAATCCCTCATTAAATACATTGGAAATGTACAACTGTACACTGTCCATTTGCAATGTATTACAATGGGTATTTACCATCACAAATTGGACATACTCTAATATACTGCAGAAATGCCCAATTGACTGGCTCGTTGAACCGACCAGTGATAGTGGTTCCTCTCTATTGCTCATTGGTGTTGATTTCAGCCTGTTCATTTGGTGATGGTAAATCCCTCATTAAATACATTGGAAATGTACAACTGTACACTGTCCATTTGCAATATAAAATGTACAATGCCAATATATCAAGTCAGCCATCATTCAATAAGATGTCATACTGACACCAAACTTATACATACTGACACCAAACTCACTTTGTCCAACTCTTTTAGAAGCCACCTATCACATGAGGGTTGCCTCATCACAGATATGAGTGTTTGGAAAGCTGTAACCTTTTTAACCCTTCAAAACAGCCCCTATGACCCCAATTTAAGGCACTTCCGGTTGTCACAGGAAGCTGAAAGTAAACACATATCCTCATTGGGACACTCTTATACAGAATCACGGGTTTCAAGTCTTTACGTTGGGAACTGACTGATTTACAGAGGGTTGAATGCAGTGTTTTTCACTAACTGTAGTTTATGAAATCAAAAATACTTTTAGGGTCAATTTAACCACTTCCGGTTGCTCCAGCAAGCTTAAAATCAACACAGGTAATCCTCATAGTGGCCTGATGGATTGTCATTGAAGACAGTTTGATATGGCAATCATAACCCCACATAAGCATCAGGTTGAAGTTAGGGGAGCAGGCAATGTATTCCTATGGGGAGAGATATCAATGTAAACTTTTAGAAGAAAACACCATGTTTTCACTGTTAAGGGTTAATTCCCTTGCACAGATCGGGAGGACCCTTGGAACGTTCTTGTGGTTGAATTGTGTTTCTAGCTTCAACGGTTCTGCCGCTGTCACCCAAAAACCCATAAAATGTAGGTCAGGCTTCATTTTGGGCCTACTTTTTTGCACGGTCGCTTCGGTCAGACCGAGCGAGCTACGGTTAAGTGTGGCGTCTCGTTGAACTCGGCACGGCCTAGAGACTATGGTGATGCTATCTTTTTCCCTTTCTGTGATGATTTCAGCCTGCCCATTTGTAGATTTCAGCCCTATTTGATGGTAATGTTCATACTTCCCCTTTAGGATATGAAGGAGACCATTCAATCTTTTTCATGTTGATATCTGTAGAGGTACAGGTGACCCTGAACACGTGGCAAAAATAATTTTGAAAATTGCCTGCACAGAAGCAGAGTTAGAGCATAACCTGTAAACCCATGTTATCCTTAGGGAGAAACTCGGATGTGTCAAACTACATGAACCGGCGAGCGCAGCTAGAATAACTCTGCGGCTTATCCACCCCAACCTCCCCCTGATGAGCCCATTGAAAACGGAGTGTCTCTGTGTGACCCAGGGTCCGTAATATGTCAAATGGACGTGGCTGTTTCTCGGCCTGAGAACCTTCTAGAGCCACATAACTCACGGTGCACTACCGGCTTAAGCTCTAGAACAGGTTTATAAAGTTTCAGAGCTCTAGGTCTAACGGTTCTTTGATGGTTCGAACGCCAGAAACTATTGCAGGCTCTGTGTGTCTGTAAGCCCCACACTGTGTCACTCAATGTTGGCTGTGTATGTGTTTGAGTACTATTCTTGGGTAGCGCAATGACTTTTGCTTCCCTCCAGGTCTGAGGGCACACACTTTCTTGTAGGCTTGAAGATATGGCAAATAGGAGTGGCAATATCGTCCACTATTATCCTCAGTATTTTTCCATCCAAGTTATTACACCCAGGTGGCTTTTCATTCTTGATAGACAACAATAGTTTTTTCACCTCTTTCACACTCACTTTTCAGAAATCAAAATTACAACGCTTGTCTTTCATAATTTGGTCAGTTATACTGTACTTGGATGTGTAGTGTCAGCATTTGTTGCTGGCATGTCATGCCTAAGTTTGCTAATCTTGCCAATAAAAAAAGAATTAAAGTAGTTAGCAATATCCATTGGTTTTGTGATGAATGAGCCATCTGATTCAATGAAAAATGGAGCTGAGTTTGCCTTTTTGCCCAAAATGTAATTTAATGTGCTCCAAAGCTTTTTACTATCATTATTTTATATAATTTATCTTTGTTTCATAGTATAGTTTCTTATTTTTATTCAGTTTAGTCACATGATTTCTCAATTTCCAGTGCGTTTGCCAATTGGTCATGCAGCAAGACTTATTTGCCATTCCATTTCTATTTGTATTTGTATTTATTATGGATCCCCATTAGCTGCAGCTATTCTTCCTGGGGTCCAGCAAAATTAAGTCAGTTTATACTTTTGCCTCTCAACCATAACATTTTTAAATTCCTCATCAATCCACGGCATTTAACAGTTTTTACAGTAATTTTCTTAATAGTGGCATGCTTATTAGTAACTGGAATAAACAATTTTATAAATGTGTCAAGTGCAGCATCTGGTTGTTCCTCATTACACATCGCAGACCAGCAAATATTCTTTAGCTCGTCGACATAAGAATCGCTACAAAACTTATTGTATGACCTCTTATACACTATATTAGGCCCAGCCTTTGGAACCTTGGTTTTCCTAGATACATATGGCTATTATATTGTGATCACTACATCTGATGGATTTGGATACTGCTTTAAAGCAGATTTCTGCAGCATTAGTAAAGATGTGATCAATACATGTTGATGATTTAATTCCTGTGCTGTTTGTAAATACCCTGGTAGGTTGACTGATAACCTGAACCAGGTTGCAGGCACTGGTTAGAGTTTGAAGCTTTTTCTTGAGTGGGCAGCTTGTGGAAAACCAGTCAATATTAAGGTCATCCAGAAAATATACGTCTCTGTTGATATCACATACATGATCAAGCATTTCACACGTTATCCAGATACGGACTGTTAGCACTTGGTGGTCTATAGCATCTTCCCACCAGAATGGGCTTTAGGTGAGGCAGGTGCACCCTTAGCCATATTACTTCAACAGTATTTAGCATGAGATCCTCTCTAAGCTTTACAGGAATGTTTCTCTGTATATAGGCCGCAACACCGCCACCATTGGCATTTCTGTATTTTCTGTTGATGTTATAGCCATGTATTGCTACCACTGTGTCATCAAGGGTATTATCTAAGTGAGTTTCAGAGACAGTCAGAATATGAATGTCATCTGTTACTTGCAGTTACTATTGATTTCATGAACCTTGTTTCTAAGGCTACATATGTTAATGTGGGCTATTTTTAGCACTTTTCTGGGATGCTTGATTGTTTTTATTGCTTTACTGGGAAGCTTATCAGAAGTAGACATGACAATGTTATTTATGTTTGAGCTGATAGTGCAGGATGAGCTGCACACAGTGGACTTCCTACTAGGGCACACCGTTGTAACAGTATAACTCTGGTTAATAGTGTCATGTCCTGACCATAGTTCTTATGTGTTTTGCTTGTTTAGTGTTGGTCAGGACGTGAGCTGGGTGGGAATTCTATGTTGTGTGTCTAGTTTGTCTGTTTCTGTGTCCAGCCTAATATGGTTCTCAATCAGAGACAGCTGTCAATCGTTGTCCCTGATTGAGAATCATATATAGGTGGCGTGTTTTGTGTTGGGGATTGTGGGTGGTTGTTTCCTGTCTCTGTGTTTGTGTTCTGCACCAGATAGGTCTGTATCGGTTTGCCACTTTTGTTATTTGGTATTTGTTTAGTGTTCACAGTAGTTTTGTTAATTAAACATGTTGAGCACTGGCTACGCTGCGTGTTGGTCCGATCCCTGTTTCACCCCCTCTTCTAGTGAAGAGAGGGAAGGCCGCCGTTACAAATAGACACATGATTACTGTATACAATAGCTGTAGGATCGATAGAGGTATTCCGGGAAGTTAGTCGGACATAAGTTAGGTTACTTACATTGTGACTGCCAACGCCCCTGGGATAATGGAAATTTGCTGCAGCATTTTTACAATTCAGCGATGAAATGGTAGGGATTATCTGAGCTGGGCTTGGGTCATTGATAAGTCATTGTCTCAAGCCAGCCGTGAAAGAGTCCAGGAGCCAAGATGATTTGGATGGACTCCGTCATTCCTGTCGAGCATCTTCTGTTTCCAGAAGGTGTCAAAGTTATCTATAAAAGTTATTCCAACAGAGCTACAGTAGTCTTTTAGCTAGGTGTGTAATGCCAGTAGCCTGCTGAATCTTTCACACCCACGGACCAATGATGGTACCAGATCTGAAATAATTGGCTACTTTTTTGGAATCTTTCAGAGCCATTGACAAAAACTCAATTTAGTCCATTTTAAATTCAGGCAGTAACACAACACATTTTTGAAATAGTCAAGGGGTGTGAATAATTTCTGAAGGCACTGTATAGATATGAGGCTATAATAAACGATGGAACAATATTGGGACTGTTAAAGGGATTGTTTCAAGAGATTTTAACAATGTCGTCAGCCTAAATTCAATTAGATCAAGCGTTAACCGGGGAGTGGATGTTTTGGCGGTGTCGGAGTTGGAACTGCGTTGGAGTCTTCAAATCAGTGAGCAACTGCTCTTGTGATCATTGTCACTAAGCCATACCCACCCACTCGCATTAGGAGTTTAGACAAGAAAGTGTAGGCTATCAAGAAATAATCACACTCAAAAATCTTTCAACAAAATAATAAGGATTTCTATCAGCCTAATGGAGATGCATATTACATCTCACATTCCAGTGTTCCAACTTGTAAACAAGGCTGCATGGGATTTATGTTAATGCGACTCCATGTTTTATATCACTATCATGCACACGCACCCTCACACACAAGGATGGCTCTGTTGCGGAGACTGATACATGTTTGATAGTGTCTTGATGCTGTATTTTTTGTCCTTCATGTTATAATACTTTAATGTTACCCCTTCCTTGTGTTTTTTGTAATAAAAAAGAAAAGAAAAAAACCATGAATCTGTGTTTCAGCCCACCAGCACCCTCCACTTTTTTTAGTATAAAGCTGAGAGATGGGTCTGGCAAAATGTGACCACTCTCAAATGTATAGACGGAGCTTTCGATGGAAGGACTGATAGTCCAAGAGATTGTAAACATTTTATTTTCAAATTATGTTCAAAACAAAGACTCACCTTACAAAAACACTGAACAATGGAGTTTTACAAACTTGGTATGGCTCAGTTGGTAGAGCATGGCACCTGCAACGCCAGCGTTGTGGGTTTGCATTCCCATGGGGGGGACTAGTATGAAAAAGTAAGGACATTTTTGGACTCACTACTGTTAAGTTGTTCTGGATAAGAGTGTCTACTAAAATGTAACTTATTTTTGGATTATGATAGGGTAAGACTGGTGTAGTAAGCTAATAAGGCTTTATTTTTTAGTAAGGTCAATGGGTATAATACTGTATATTTATTTGAAATTACCATTGTGTAAGGTCAGATGCTGGGAGACGAGAAGCAAGTACAGGGAGTGAAGTTTAATAAACAACAGACATTAAACAGAACAGGAACAGTGTCTGGGCAGGGGAAAAATAATGACATCAATGCTGACACAGGGAAAAAACTGAGGAGCAGACAGATATATAGGGGCAATCAACAAACTAATGGAGTCCAGATGAGTCCAATATTGTGCAGATGCACGTAATGATGGTGACTGGTGTGCGTAATGATGGGCCGCCTGGCACACTCGAGCACCAGAGAGGGGGAGCGAGAGCAGGCGTTACACATTGAACAGATTGTGCTTGAAATGTAGTTACTGCAACAACACATATTGGAAGGAGGGGTTGATTTCTGCTGCTATGGAGTTGGTAGTCAAAAATATATTACATACAGCTTTGCGTTAAAGGGATACAACACCTCAATATCTACTTTGTCAGACAATTTGATACCTTGGACGTGTCCTTAAGTCCATGTTTATCATTCCATGTTTTCGTAAAGAGCTCTGCTGTAGTGATTCCCAGAAGGAATGTAAATTTTTTATCTGGGATTTGTACATCCATTTTGGGACTTTTAAAATAATTGATTATCTCCTCTATATAAACCCTTCTAGGGTATTGGTATTTTATGTATAAATGACAGTGACAGTGTTGTTTAACACAGTAAACTCAATTTCTATGTTTCTTGATCCAACAAACATGTTTTTGCAACGTACTGTACTTTTAAGGTGTGTTTCAAAAGTTATTCATGTAATGTAATGTGCTGGATGGACAATGTCATGATTTTCTACTATTATCTAATTTTATGAGCAGTGCAATTATGTTGGCTTTCACATTGCCATGCTCTATGCAGAAATACATCTGTTATAAAATGTACAGTTGAAGTCGGAAGTTTACATACACCTTAGCCAAATACATTTAAACTCAGTGTTTCACAATTCCTGACATTTAATCCAAGTAAAGAATCCCTGTATTAGGTCAGTTAGGATCACCAGTTTATTTTACAAATGTGAAATGTCAGAATAAAAGTAGAGAGAATGATTTATTTCAGCTTTTATTTTTATCATCACATTACCAGTGGGTCAGAAGTTTACATACACTCAATTAGTATTTGGTAGCATTTCCTTTAAATTGATCAACTTGGGTCAAACGTTTTGGGTAGCCTTCCACAAGCTTCCCACAATACGTTGGGTAAATTTTGGCCCCTTCCCCCTGACAGAGCTGGTGTAACTGAGTCAGGTTTGTAGGCCTCCTTGCTCGCACACGCTTTTTCAGTTCTGCCCACAAATTTTCTATAGGATTGAGGTCAGGGCTTTGTGATGGCCACTCCAATACGTTGACTTTGTTGACTTTGTTAAGCCATTTTGCCACAACTTTGGAAGTATGCTTGGGGTTATTGTCCATTTGGAAGACCCATTTGCGACCAAGCTTTAACTTCCTGACTGATGTCTTGAGATGTGGCTTCAATATATGCACATAATTTTCCTACCTCATGATCCCATCTATTTTGTGAAGTGCACCAGTCCCTCCTGCAGCAAAGCACCCCCACAACATGATGCTGCCACCCCGTGCTTCACGGTTGGGATGGTGTTCTTCGGCTTGCAAGCCTCCCCCTTTTTCCTCCAAACATAACGATGGTCATTATGGCCAAACAGTTCTATTTTTGTTTCATCAGACCAGAGGACATTTCTCCAAAAAGTACGATCTTTGTCCCCATGTGCAGTTGCAAACCGTACTCTGGCTTTTTTATGGCGGTTTTGGAGCAGTGGCTTCTTCCTTGCTGAGCGGCCTTTCAGGTTATGTCGATATAGGACTCGTTTTACTGTGGATATAGATACGTTTGTACCTGTTTCCTCCAGCATCTTCACAAGGTCCTTTGCTGTTGTTCTGGGATTGATTTGCAGTTTTCGCACCAAAGTACCTTCATCTCTAGGAGACAGAACACGTCTTTCCTGAGCGGAATGACGGCTGCGTGGTCCCATGGTGTTTATACTTGCGTACTATTGTTTGTTACTATTGTTTGTACAGATGAACATGGTACCTTCAGGCGTTTGGAAATTGCTCCCAAGGATGAACCAGACTTGTGGAGGTCTACAATTATTTTTCTGAGGTGTTGGCTGATTTCTTTTGATTTTCCCATGATGTCAAGCAAAGAGGCACTGAGTTTGAATGTGGGCCTTGAAATAGATTCACAGGTACACCTCCAATTGACTCAAATGATGTCAATTAGCCTATCAGAAGCTTCTAAAGCCATGACATCATTTTCGGGAATTTTCCAAGCTGTTTAAAGGCACAGTCAACTTAGTGTATGTAAACTTCTGACCCACTGGAATTGTGATACAGTGAATTATAAGTGAAATAATCTGTCTGTAAACCAATTGTTGGGAAAATTACTTGTCATGCACAAAGTGCAAACCGACTTACCAAAACTATAGTTTGTTTAATTTGTAGTTGTTGAAAAAATAGTTTTAATGACTCCAACCTAAGTGTATGTAAACTTCTGACTTCAACTGTAGATATTCCATAAAAAATCTTCCGTTTCCAGCTACAATAGTCATTTACAACATTAACAATGTGTACCCTGTATTTCTGATCAATTTGATGTTATATTAATGGACAAAAAAGTAGCTTTTCTTTCAAAAACAAGGACATTTCTAAGTGACCCCAAACTTTTGAACTGTAGTGTACATAAGCTTAACTTTGATTTGAATATTTCTTAAACTAGACCATTAACAAATTGTTTGTTTTAAAGCAATGTTTCTCTGTTGAAAGTTTGAGACTTTAAGAGTATAGAACGTGTTATTGTTTTGACAGTTGAGAAGTTCAGTGAATGAATTTGCAACAAAGTTGCATCTCACTTAAGTCCCATGCTCATAGAATGGCACCCTCTAAGTTTCAGAAAAGATTGCCTATTTTTTGCTATTGAAGTAACTTAGGAGGATCTGTCACACACCCGACTGTACTTAAGGTGCAGGAGATGAAGAGCAATACCGTAATGGAATAAAGTCTCCGCACACTCAGAATCAATGCACAAATTTAATTTAATTAGCTTTCGGTCTCAAGACCTTCAACAGAGCATACACAAACACACAGTGACCACATATAGCTAATGTGTGTCAATGCAATCAAACATGATGAGCAACATCTGCGTTTAAACACATACTTGAAAGCCTAAAATATACAAAATACCACAAAGTGAGGTTTATAATGTTTTACCCAATGCTTAAAAATAATTAATGCTGTATGGTATAATTAAGGAATAAGGCCAGAGGGGGTGTGGTATATGGCCAATATACCACGGCTAAGGGCTGTTCTTAAACACGACGCAACGCAGAGTGCCTGGATATATTGGCCATATACCACAAACCCCAGAGGTGCCTTATTGCTATTATAAACTGGTTACCAACGTAATTAGAGCAGTTCAAATAAATGTTTTGTCATACTCGTCAGCCAATCAGCATTCAGGGCTCGAACCACCCAGTTTATAATAGACTTTATTGATACACTTCACTCTTTACATCTTGAATAGGATAGACAAGGGAAGTAGAACACAACAAAGTATTGCATTTCCATGTTGGTACATCAGTAGTCATTTACACAAAATAATAATACAACATATTTTTATCAAGTTGTACATGTTAACTTGACTGCTATAAATACATGCTGAAACACTTATTGGGCTAAGTGTCAATTTTTTCCCTCCCAAGCGAGCATATGTGTTTAACAGATGGCAGTGTTTAATATACTCAGGGTTTAGTCTGTGGGTATCTCACTGGTGGAAGGTCGTTCTCAAGCCTTCCACTAACTTTCACGAAAGCCTCATCAGAAGCCTGCTGCAGAAGACCAGTGATGGCGAGATTGAGCTGGTTCACCACAGACATGCTTATCTCCATGACTCCACGTTGTCAATGATCATCTGGATGGCCTGCTCAAGAATGGAGGCAATGGCGCTGGTCAGCTGTTTGAGGAGCAGCACAGGCAGGGTGGTTATCTCCTCATAGCCAGGCAGCTTCAACTGAGTCTCCTTCAGGAACTCAATGGCAGCATCCAGGAAGACCTGGATGGTTTTATTATACTGGGCAACAGTGTCCCTGAAGAAGATTGACAGCTGGAGAACATGGTGGCAGACAGCATTGAAGGCTTCGTCAATGTGTTCGCCTGAAGTTAGGATGAGCGTGTAGATCTCGAACCTGTCTACGAAGTTCTCCAGGGTGGATGTGATGGCAGGGAGTCTCTCCTTCAGGCCCAGGAGCATGTCGTGGAGGGCCTCCTTGTTGTTGGCAACCTGTAGTTTTAGATTATCGGCATCATTGGTAGTAACTCTGATGACCAAGATGTCAACATCATCCTCTGGGGCAGACTGTTGGATATAGGAAAAACATAAGAGTAAATAACAATTTCAAAATACTTTAACAATAGGGTGACATGTATCTGACGTGTAAATAGGCGCACAATAAATATTTTAAAATATGAAAGACACTCACAGCATAACGGCTGTAGAGTCTAGCGCTCAGCTCAGATGGTTTCCTGCCCTGGAATTCAAGACCCAATAACCCAGTGGATGGAGTAGAGATGGAAGCACTGACGCCATCTCTGCGGGCAGCGTAGCGGAAGTTCGCATCAGTGAAGGTTGGGCTGATGATGTCCACATTCAGGGTGTGGCGGGAGACACTAAGTAGTTGAAGAAAAACATGACAAGCATAATCAGTTGCCATCTTCATTTATACTTGTGTGGTTAAGGTAGTTCTAAAAGTAACGCTCAGCCTTTGTTTTATCTCAGACATAGAGATAAGGAAGTTAAGATACTTTTTACAATATTTACCTTCCCTCATCTTGGCGTTTCTTCCTGGTATTCACAAATCAAATTAAACCAACTGTGTTAACTGATATTGAAATATCTTCAAATCTACATAATGTCTGTTATTTTGATTAACACTGTGAGACTAAATAATGTCCCAATGGGTATTATACATTGAGAAGGGGTCTGTTAAAAAGAAACTATTACCTCATAGAGTGTGTAATCACATTCAGAATGTCCATGGTCAGGTCAGCATGGGTCAGGATCATCTTGCCAGTCAAGCCCAGGGCTTCATTCTCAACATTTGCTTTGATGGAAGCTGTTGAAAGTAGTTAGAGTTACAAATCATTTGAATAACAATTTACAGTAAAAGATCGGTGACAATATGATTAGTTTTTCATCTATTACTTAAAAATAATGCAAATTTCAAATAAATTTACCATCCACGTCATAATCCATGAGAACAATGGCAGAGGTAGCAGATGACTTGAGTGTGGCTTTGAAGACAGGGGAATCACCCTCCAACTCAGCTGCCATATCTGTGGTGTACACAGGAGTGGCAATCTTGGCGGTGGTAGAGATTTTCTGCTTGGTACCTGTCAGCTCGACAGCAGTCTTCTCAAAGAAGGAAATGTCACCCATGTTGCTTGGCTGAGACATGTCAATCTCAACATCAGCAGTCAGTGATGTCAATGGTGCAAAGTCAATGGTAGCCTGGGCTACATGCTTTCCCTTGGTGTTGAAGGTAATCACATTGGCCTTGTTGTTGGTCACAAATTTCAGCACTGCATACACACGGCTCACGGATGCCTCAACAGCCAGGTTCTCGTCCACATCCATCTCCAGGACAATTGTGTCACCGTTGCTGAGTTTAGCATTGGCAGTGACCTTTGAGGTGGAGCGTAGGCCATCATCATTCAGGTAGATGTTAGCTTCATTGTCCAGAGCTCCCAAAACAGCATTGTATTCCAGGATTTTGGCATCAATGTTGCCCTTGATGGATGACTCCACGGAGATGTACTCAAGGGTTCCCTCTAGCTTCAGGCTGTGGTCAGCCTCTACCTTGCCAATTGTTTTGATAAGGGGAAGGTTGAAATCACCTTTCAGCTTCAATGTAGAGGCAGCATTTGGCTTGGTCTTGGTGTCTGCAACAAGTTGCTGGTTGGCTTCAAGGTTCAAGATGGGCAGAGCAATCTTTGCAATGGTAGCCACAGACACCGCAGCTTCCAGGTTGTCAGTGTTCAGGCTGATTGTGCTGTCATGGTTTCCCTCAATGTGGGGGTTCTCCAGAGACAGGGATGTGGCCAGCTTAAGTCCTCTTTTAGTGGTCAGGCTGCTGGTGCCATCAAGCTTGACCTTAAGAGCTTCAAATACGGAGGCTGTGGTAGCTCCGAGACGGAACACAACGTCGTCCTCAGCGTAAAGTCCGGCATTGGCATTCAGATTGAAGATGGGTGACTTCAGGGAGAGTTCGGTGATCAGGTTGCCCAGAGAGTAAAACTGACTCTTCTGGTACAGGATCTTGGAATCAACATCAAGAGACTGCTCTGTGGTGGTCAAGATGTTCTTCAAGCCAGTATGCTCATACAGGTTTAGATCGCTGATGGCTGGAATGTGCATGTTAATGAAGGGCAGATCAATCTCTGGGATGCTGATGGGGTTTGTCAGGAATTCAAGATTTGCCTCACCATTCATGGTAGCAAAGATGCCAGCCTCCTTTTCGTTGTTGTCAATAGTGAAGTTGTAGGAGGATTTGTACTGGTTGAAACGGGCAAGAGCCACAGTGTTGATCTGTTGAGTTTCAGGCTTGATGATGGCAGAGTAGTCATTCTGGAGATCAATCTTGGCCACCAGTGCCTCGTTGAAGCGAAGCTTGGTGTTTCCCTTGTTCTGGAAGTCAAAGACAACCTCACTTGGATTAATCACAATGTTGAGTGAGTTGGACACGATTCCACTGAGATCTCCAACAAGCTCTGTGTCATGGTTTGCCTTCAGTTCGATTTTCAAATATCCATAGTCAGCATTTCCAGATACCACCAGAAGGCTGTTCTTGACCTCTGGGCCTTCTGCTTCAAACCGGGCATCAAATGTGATGTGACGGTACATGACTGCATCAGCGTTCACGGTCTGCTTCATCTTCAGAAGGACAGTGTCGGTGTCAGCGGAGATTGTCAGCTTAGCAGTGCTGGGACTGATGGCGAAGTGAAGGTCACACTTGTGTGTGCCCTCGTGAAAGTTGAACTTCATAGCACCATCATTTCCAACGGTCAGAGTGATTGTTGTGTCCTCCAGGCGGGCAACAACCTTTTGGGTCACAGAGGCTCCATTGGTGAAGCCAAGGATTGGGATATTTATCTGGTGGTTGTAGGTGGTGTCCACAGAGGCAGATATTCCACCCTCCATAGCAAAGAATGCATTATTGATAATGTCAGCCGTGTAGTGTGCAGTGGTTGCCTTGACTGTGGTCTTAGCTGAGGCCTGGGATGAGAATCCGTAGATGATCACTGATGCCTGATGTTCAACTGCAAGTGCATTGTGAATGAACGTAAGGGTCTCTGCAACAATCATGCGTCTCATTTTGGGGATGGCAACACGAACACTGGAGTTCAGGTTGAAATTGAGGATCTCAATACTGGGTGATGTGGCCTGGGTGGCCAGGAGAGCAGTGAACTGAGGAGTCATCTCATTTTCAGTGTTGTTCCAGAGCTCAGCAGAGCTCCTGATGCTGTAGACTGGGGTGATGACACTGATCTTACCATAGAGCTTGCCAAAGCAAGGGACACTGATCTCACTGGGAATGGCAGGGAGCTTGATCTCAGGGATCTGGAGAGTTGGAATCTCTAGGAGCTTCTCTGCGGCCATCTTAGGGAGGGCAGGGAAGGAGAACTCTGGGAATGTGATCTCTGGGAGAGTAATGTCAGGTAGGGTTGGCAGGTAGCTCATGGTCAGGTCTCCGAAGAAAGCATCCAAATCAAGCATCTGGATCTCAAAGTTGACAATGAAGTCGATGAGCTCTGTGACCTTCTGCTTGATATCGTCAAAGGAAACGGTGGTGGCTGGCACTGTGTGGAAACCCAGGATAGTGAACTCAGGGATATCCAGCTGTGTTGGAATTTCAATCTCCTGAAGCTTCTCCAGGCTGACCTTCATGGAGGGCATGACCAGGTCAGTGAGAGGGATGGTGAATGAAGGAAAGTCCAGCTCAGCTGTCTTCAGTCCAGTAACAACACCCTCAATTATCTGCTTGACCTCGCTGACAATTTGTTGTTCACCAGCAAACTTCTGGATCACCTCAATCACATTGCCAAACACCTCATTTATGACAGTGATGACCTTGGTGTAGTGTTCGCTCACCTGCTGCAGGTATGAGATGATATAATTTCTAAGGTCCATATCGGTGATTCTCTGCTTTAGCCTCTCAGAAATTGCCTTAAGGTCATTAAGGATGGCATGGTCAGCTATGTCCTTCACTGTTTTGATCATGTCTGCAACCTTGATTTTCCTCAGATGTTCAATGTAGTTAAGTGCAGATGACACAACAAAGTTGACAAACTCTCTTGAAGCCTGAAGTTTCTGTGGGATCTCAAGTGCTTTGATCAGCTCGTTTACATGAGCGGTGTATTCAGCAATCATCTGGTTGACTTCATCCACATAGGCATTGTAATCAAATGACCTCAGCTTCTGGACAACACAGTCGAGATACTCGTTCAGCTGGTCAATCACCTGTTTGATCTCAGTAGCTTTCAAGTAGTTGATGGCTTCTTCCAGCATCTGCATTACCTTCCCTGGGATATCGATGGCCGTCAGCTTGTTAACAAGGACCTGAATTGTTTCACCAATTTTAAACTGCTTAATGAGGTCCACAACCTTCTCCAGGACTGCTTCAACCTTCTTGTCAACATCATATTTGACAATCAGTTCTGTCAACTTGGCATGGAAAGCATTCAACTTACCAAAGATGTCGAAATCCTGAATCACTGCCTTGACAGGCTCAATAGCCTTGCTGAATCTTTGCCAATCTTGCTGAAACTGATCTATCAGCTGCTCAACATAAGCTTCCAAGTTGAGGGAGGTAATGTAGTTCCTCAGATCCTCAACAAATTGGGTTCTGTCAAAGTTCTCAATGAACTGCTTCAATTCACTCACTGCGTTTTCAATTTTAGCCTTGATTTCAAACTGGGCATCAATGTCGTGCAGGAGTGCAATGCTGCTGTCCTTCAGTTTCTGCATGTCAATCTGCTTGATCAGCTCTTCAATGGCATCAATGACAGCTATGATCATTGTAGTTAATTGATACTCCTTGTTGATGGCATTCAGCTCCTGGTTGAGCCTCTGGATGACAGTTTCAGACAGGATGCCATTCACAATCATATCCTTGGTAACATCAACAATTCCCTGAATGCGGGATGACAGATCAATCAGCAGGTTTTCAAAAGCTGTCTTGAGGTTCACCAGAAAGGCCTCTAGGTCTTCCAGAGAGATGGCATACACCTGGGTGAGGGTAATCAGGTCCTGTTTGAGCTGGACAGCCTTGCCTTCAAGATTCAGTTTGGTAACAAAGTCACTCACATGCTGGGGCAGAGCCTCAAGCTTAGCCTTGATCTCTTCACTGTTAATGTAATTCTGCAGTTTCTCTGCCATGCTCACAATAGTGATCTTGATGTTTTCCAGGATTGCAGGCAAACTTTCAAGGAAGGGCAGGTTAATCAAGTGACTGTCAGTGTTCTTATCATACTTCAGGAAACCAGAGATTGTGAATTCCTGGTCTTCACTGGCAGCTGTGTTCAGGAGGCCGGTGAGGAGGGTTGCAGACAGCTCCAGTCCAAGCCTTTCATCATTGTTGTAGGCACTCACTTCCTGATTGAGGGCATGGTTGTTCACCTTGGACTTCACCCTGAGTGTGGCTTTCTGCTCCTGGGGAGTCAAAAGTGTGTCCATCTTGTTGTCCAGTGTGGTCTCCAGGTAGAAGCCATTGTCCAGCTGCTGGGTGACAGAAGCTCTGCATTCATGAGAGCTGGCAAAAGCCAGGGGCTGTGCTTTAAGGAGGAACTTTCCATAGAGCTGAGCGCTCTGCTTGCCATACAAGGTCAGGTCACCATCAGCATTGAAGATGGCGTCAAGATTGAAGTCGAAGGGAATAATGCTGGCACGGATGGTGTTGTCGAATCGGAACGGCTGGGAGTTGAAGCGAGCATCATTTTGGATCCTTGCAGCAAGGCCAATAATTTCAAGCTCAGTGTTGTGGCTCATGTGAGCACCGAGGAGATTTCCAGTAGTGCTGCACTTAGCATTAGTGGTCAAGTCTGCATAGTTGATCTCATAGGTGTGTTTGAGCTCTTCCTCACCATAGGCCGCCTTCATGCTTCCAGTAAAGTCAATTTTGTAGATCACTGCCTTCAGCTGAGCCTCGTTGAATAGGTTGGCTCCCAGCAGTTTCAGGTCATTGTTCACATTTACAGAGGCAGTGTAGTCCTGCAGGTCAATGGTGATGTCATGTGTATAGGAAGTGCTCTCGCTGACAATGGCCTCAGCCTTTGAGGTGAAGGCAAGGCTGGAGAGAGTGATGGTCAGTGAGTTGGCATTCTCAACCTTCATGTCATTCAATGCACTCTTGGTCTCAATGGACAGAGTAGCCTTGGAGGCATCAATTCCACCGTTGAAGGTGTTCTCCATGGTGAACGGGCCCTGCAGGGTGGTTGTTCCGCTTGTGGCCAGGCCATCCTTGTTCATTGTCAGGGTAGCTTTGTGTACAGCTTTGTTCTCAAGCAGCTTTACAGTGACATCACTGTTTACAGCCAGGCCACTGACATCCAGGGAGCCAGTGTGAAGAGAGTATATGCGATTCGTTGAGTATTCAGTGTTGGACTCCATCTTGATTGTGACTGCTCCAGAGCCAACAGAACCCTCAACCTGGTTGTGGATCTTCATGCCAAGGGCAAGGGCATTGGTGTCACATTTCAGAGACAGCTGGTTATCCTTGAAGGCAAGTTCAGCAGCATGGGTCAGGATGTCTTCGAATGCATTCGTGTTAGACACAACAGACAGCTCGCCATTGGCAAAGGATGCAACAATGGTGTTCTGGGCCTTAAGAATTGTTGAATCAATTTTCAGGGAAGAATCAATCTTTGCCTCTGGTCTGAATGGGAAGATGGTAAAAGACTGGGTGGTGATTGTGGTGCCATAGACATGTCCTGCTTTGACTGTTCCCTCCAAGTTGCTATCACCAGAGATCTTCAGTGTTGGAGTGAATATTGACACTTCAGTATTGAAGCCAACTTGGCCGGTGTGCTCTAGATTTACACTCAGACCCATGGGGCTTGTTGCTTCGATTTTGCTGCTGGATTTCACATTGATCTTGTTGTCTGTAACAGTGCCAACTTCCCTTATGCTAATGCTGGCATCAATGAGCTTGTGGCTCACGGAGGTCTTCACATGGGCCTTGATGGAATCAGCAGGAGTGGTGGCAAGCAATCCAGATCCTATTTACAACACAGAAGGAACAATTATTGATTATTGCACAACTAAACATGTTCCAGATGGTGTAATTCTCTATTATTTACAAAGACATTAGAAAATGTCTGGAGGTGGAGCACTACCTTCAATCTTGATGCACAGGAGTTCCATTGAGCAGCTGCCTGTCACATCAAACTTGGCAGAATAGCTTGGTGTCTCAACGGCATCTTTGCCAGCAGACACTGAGCCCTCCAAGTTGTAGAAGTTGCTCTTCACTTTTGTGGACAGCTGAGCTTTTCCGAAGAGGGGCACAAACACATCAAGGGTCTCTGGGATGAAAAGCTCAGGGATGGGGATCTCCATGGATGCAATGTCCAAGCCAAGCAGGGGCAGAGCCAGGTGTGGTGTGGTCAGTGCAGCTGGGAAGTTCAGCTCCTCAGATGATTTTCCACCAAGAGGCAGGGGAATGGCGATGAAGATACGCTCATTGTTGAAGTGGTAAGCAGCTGTGGCCTCGCTGTTTAAGAAAATTATATTTAATCATTAATTAATCATGGAATCCCAAAAAATCAGTTATTGTATTGATAGAAAATTATTCTTATGGTAGTTGATTGATGTAACTTACGCATTCAGGAACAGTTTCTCAGGCAGAGTCATCTCCGGCATCCCAGGGACTCTCAGGTTCTGCATGTACGGGATATCAGCAGCATATTTCTCCAGGTAGTTGTTGGTTGCCTGTAATATAAATATATAGTCATATATTAAGTTCAGAGTAGACAAAATAGTGATCAGACGATAAAAGTATTTTTTTTAAAAGTATTACCTCCACAGACTTGGTGAGGATGTGACGGACCTTCATGTCGGTCTGGCCCACCTGCTGATCAAGAACATCACTGACCATCTTCTGGATTGCCTCGTGAGGGAGGATGTTCTGGATCTCAGAGTTCATGTCAGACTTGACCTCAGCCACAATCTTCTCGTCATCTACAAAGTAGGAGAAATTCATTGTAAATTAAATTACATTTTAATGACTTTCCCATGGATACTTGACATTTAAAGCCTGGCAAAGCTCTCAGAAACGTACAGTTAAAATTGATCAATAAGCAAAACAATTTATCGTACAAAGGTTGGTCGATATTGAAAGCCTGCATACCATATTTTAGGGTGATCTTTTGCACTGAGGTGGTCTCTGGGAGCTTGATGTCACTCTCAAGCTCAAGTTCCAGTTCCTCACCACGCTTCACGTTGGCTGTAACTGTGGCGTCAGCCTTGATTGAAGGGACAAGCAGCTGCACCTGCAGCATAGCATCCTTCATGGCCTCAATTCTGCATAGAAAACCATGAGTCAGTTGGAATTTGGAAGAAAGGGAAAACAGAAGAAACCAAAACAGGGAAGTACTTTGTGGGGCAGCATTGTCAGCTTACTTAGCGCGGCCAACCAGGGACAGCTGAGGGATGTTCTTGTTGATGAGGTCAATGGAGATGGAGTGTATTCCTTTGCCCTTGGTGTTGCCATCCACAACGCCCAGTCTGATTCCAGCCTCCAAGTCAAAGTCAGGGATCTGGATGTCGGTGGTGAGGACATTCTTCTTCCTGTTGTACTTCACAGTGGCTGTGGCCTCAGTGGGGTCAGCACCTGTGTCCAGGATAAACTGAATTAGTTAGTCACCAAGGAAAAGGTTGTACGGTAGAAATGGAAGGACTGTGTTACTCTAAAAGAGGGCTTTTGTAACTTAGCATACCTTCTGCCTTCAGGACCATCTTTACAGTGTCAACTTTCTGACGACCTTCTTCTCCCTCCCTGAGGAGTTCGTAGCCGATGGTGGCCGTGTATTCAGTGACCTCACCAGTGGGGTGGAGCTCCACAGCAAGCCTAAATAAATGTTTCATTTCCAAAAGTTATGTCTAAGATCAATTTCTACCTGAAAATAGGAAAACATAAATGGAGCATGTTAAAATGTATTTGCATAGAACTAGTACTTACTTGCTATCTCCGGTAAAGGGGAAGTAGGGTGCAGTGTCATGGGAGCTAGCATCAGAGTACTGAAGGGTGGTGCAGTACTTCATACCAGCTAAGAATGGAGTGCACTCAGACACATCAATTCTGTCCTCTACCAGAGACGGGATGGGTTTCACTCCAGCAGAGGTCACTTCGAACAGCTTGTTGCTATAATAGGGGTCGCGGAAAGGAAATGTTTAGGCTCTGATAAATATTGGTCATCAAGTGTTATCTGAATGATACTCTGACACTTACGTGATGCTGATGAGCTTGGCAGGACCCTGAGGAGCAGGGATGGTCAGCTTGACCTGGTTGTCGGCCATGACGATCTTAGCGCTGAGCCCACTCTCATGGTATAGGCTGGTGTGCATCTCCAAGCCAGAGAGAAGGTACTCAGGAATGTGGGAACCAACCCGGGCCACAAACTCAATTCCAGCGGAGGGCATGAAGGAGACCTCGCTCTGTGGGAAAGGGATCAGTCCAAGTATATTATATAGATATGCAAAAAGACTGACGGACTTCACATGTATTAGGGTTACTACAAATAGAAAACAGATCAGTGAAAATAAATATAAAAGTTTACCATGTCGGGTGTAATGTGCAGTCCTCCCTTGATGCCAGGGGTGAAGGTACCAGACAGGGCAATCTTCAGTGGTACACCAGTGGCAGTTGGCAGGAAGAATTCGTTATCCATGAAGATGTAATGGGCGAAGACTTCATTGTCAGCGTTGGTCATCAGTCCCTTCATCAGCTGTGGAACATGTACAGTTGAAGTCGGAAGTTGACATACACCTTAGCCAAATACATTTAAACTCAGTTCTTCACAATTCCTGACATTTAATCCTAGTAAAAATTCCCTGTATTAGGTCAGTTAGGATCACCAGTTTATTTTAAGAATTTGAAATGTCAGAATAATAGTAGAGAGAATTATTTATTTCAGCTTTTATTTATTTATTCACATTACCAGTGGGTTAGAAGTTTACATACACTCAATTAGTATTTGGTAGCATTTCCTTTAAATTGATCAACTTGGGTCAAACGTTTTGGGTAGCCTTCCACAAGCTTCCCACAATACGTTGGGTGAATTTTGGCCCATTCCTCCTGACAGAGCTGGTGTAACTGAGTCAGGTTAGTAGGCCTCCTTGCTCGCACACACTTTTTCCGTTCTATAGGATTGAGGTCAGGGCTTTGTGATGGCCACTCCAATACGTTGACTTTGTTGTCCTTAAGCTATTTTGCCACAACTTTGGAAGTATGCTTGGGGTTATTGTCCATTTGGAAGACCCATTTGCGACCAAGCTTTAACTTCCTGACTGATGTCTTGAGATGCTGCTTCAATATATGCACATAATTTTCCTACCTCATGATCCCATCTATTTTCTGAAGTGCACCAGTTCCTCCTGCAGCAAAGCAACCCCACAACATGATGCTGCCACCCCCGTGCTCCGGTTGGGATGGTGTTCTTCAGCTTGCAAGCCTCACCCTTTTTCCTCCAAACATAACGATGGTCATTATGGCCAAACAGTTCTATTTTTGTTTCATCAGACCAGAGAACATTTCTCCAAAAAGTACGATCTTTGTCCCCATGTGCAGTTGCAAACCGTAGTCTGGCTTTTTTAATGGCGGTTTTGGAGCAGTGGCTTCTTCCTTGCTGAGCTGCCTTTCAGGTTATGTCGATATAGGACTCGTTTTACTGTGGATATAGATACGTTTGTACCTGTTTCCTCCAGCATCTTCACAGGGTCCTTTGCTGTTGTTCTGGGATTGATTTGCACTTTTCGCACCAAAGTACCTTCATCTCTAGGAGACAGAACGCGTCTTTCCTGAGCGGAATGACGGCTGCGTGGTCCCATGGTGTTTATACTTGCGTACTATTGTGTGTTACTATTGTTTGTACAGATGAACGTGGTACCTTCAGGCATTTGGAAATTGCTCCCAAGGATGAACCAGACTTGTTGAGGTCTACAAAAAAAAAATCTTAGGCGTTGGCTGATTTCTTTTGATTTTCCCATGATGTCAAGCAAAGAGGCACTGAGTTTGAAGGTAGGCTTTGAAATACATCCACATGTACACCTCCAATTGACTCAAATGATGTCAATTAGCCTATCAGAAGCTTCTAAAGCCATAATATCATTTTTGGGGAATTTTCCAAGCTGTTTAAAGGCACAGTCAACTTAGTGTATGTAAACTTCTGACCCACTGGAATTGTGATACAGTGAATTATAAGTGAAATAATCTGTCTGTAAACAATTGTTGGAAAAATTACTTGTGTCATGCACAAAGTAGATGTCCTAACCGACTTGCCAAAACTATAGTTTGTTAACAAGAAATTTGTGGAGTTGTTGAAAAACGAGTTTTAATGACTCCAACCTAAGTGTATGTAAACTTCCGACTTCAACTGTAGATTTCAGAGTTAGGGTAGTTTACATTTTTGATAATTAAATATCATTCTTGTGAGATTAATTCTCAACCCTCCTCACCCCTCACATTTTCACCCCTCCTTATGACCAGCACTGTTCTATTCTGACTGCACTAGACTCCAGACTTAAAGTAGAGACACTCCCTCCCTGGTTGAGAGTCAAACTTGATGAAGCTGTCTTCTCTTACCTTGTGTTGTTATTGATAACGTCACTGGTTAGTCTGACAGATTAGGAAATTATTAAACACTCTTGGCATGAAAGCAAGGGATTTTTCTGGTTTTCAACTCCCACAGTGTTTGAGGACTGTACACAATGTTAAAGACTAGTTTGTTTTGCTACTTTGATTCCACTATGTTCCCCTTATATACGGTGAGCTCCAGAAGTATTTTGACAGTGATATTTGCATCTGCATGGCTTGCTGTTTGGGGTTTTAGGCTGGGTTTCTGTACAGCACTTTGTGACATTGGCTGATGTAAAAAGGGCTTTATAAATACATTTGATTGATTGATTGATTGATTAACCTATAGATTCAAAAACTATCATTAATGTCTATGTGAATTGATAGTGTTGCACTTTAATGTATTTTGTACATACATCTGTGGGGAACATCTTGAGTACGTTGTCAATCATCAGACCAGCAGAGTAGGCCATCTTCTCCATCTCATTGGTCTTCAGGTATCCAAGTTCATTTCCCAGCAGTCTCAGGTAAATCATAGCCTCAGGGGACTCCTGAGCCTTCAGATTCCTGACCAGTTTGTTGAGGTTACGGCCAATTTCTCTCACGATGTTCTGGGAAGCCTACAGAATATTTTTTTCAAGGAAAGAGGCAGTTAGCTCATGCTACAATTAAATAACTAGGATTAAAATCACACAAATTAAAATGTTTGGTAAGGAAAGAGGAAGAACATAGTATGGTTTTGAATACCTGTCTCTTCATTCTGTCTTTCTTCAGAGCGGGCATCATCCTCTTCATGAGCTCACTAACCTGCAGAGGCATCTTGTCAGAAACGAAGTAGACGGTCTTTAGAACTGTGTCAGGGAAGAATCCGTTCTCTCCGAACAAAGCCTCAACAGTTGGCTCAAGTCCTTTGCCTTCCATGCCAACCTTACAAGTGAAGAGAATGTTTACCATGAGACTGATAGAAAAATAAGTGTATATTCTGCAAAAAAACATCATCCCTATAATAATTTTAGGGAAACAACTTAAATAGTATTTTTTACCTCCACCATGTCAACATTGTAGCCGAAGGCCTTCAGGGTCATCTCCAGCATGACTTCCTTGGGCAGATAGCTGGTGCCCTCGAAGAGCATATTTCCTTGCACAGATCCGATCATGTAGTTGCGGGAAAACTTGGTGGGATCCATGACAGTTCCAACCTCATTGTCCTGCAGGGCATCAAGAATCTTCTGTCTCAGCCTTTAATGGAAGGAATAATTTATTATATGTTCAAACCTATGATGAGGAGGGAACAACCGAACAGAATATTTCTGTTAGCTTCGGCAGTAAATACTGCAGATATCTCTCACGTACTCCTGGGTCTCAGCTGCTGTGGATGCCAGTATATTAGTCAGGTGGGAGATGACAAAGTTCTTGGCCTGCTGGTCTTCTTCGATGGGCAGAGCGGCGGCCAGCTGAGCCAGTTCAGCAGGCTGAGGGTCCTTCATCAGCACCAGGTAGGCAGCAACGCGCTTCTGCAGGGGGCTAGCACCACTCAAAAGAACTTGCATGAGCACCTCTCTGCCCTGTAAACAGGAGAATGTGTATAACAGTTCTGCAGTGAACGAAGAGTTGATGGTTTCCATATAAATATTTTTGAAGCTAATAGGAAAAGAGTGAGTTACCTCCTCAGGGACAGGGGTCTGTCTGAATGCCTGAATGGCAGCCTGTTGGACTTCCAGGGAAGCGGCGGGCTCGTTTACACACTGGATCACAGCAGACTTCAGGGCAGGACTGGCGGCTCCCATGGCTGCAGCCATGTTACCAATAACCTGGGGAGCAGAAAGAAGCAGACATGAATTATTCTGATTCAAATTGTTGCTTGCTGTGTGAGTAAATCTGAGAAAGCTAAGGAGAGCGATGGAACATTCACCCTCAGGGCCAGGAAATTCTGCTCCTTGTCACCGGTGCAGTCACCCAGCTGGGCAACAGCAAACTCAGCCACAGCCTTAATCTCAGGGGTCACTTTGCCCTCGGCCTTGTAGAACCTGATGAGGAACACAATGTCAGAATTTCATTGTCTGCATCTGCTCAGTTCCATTTAGAAAATATGTTGCTTTAAAATGTCTGTTTACCTCTTGACAACATTGCTCAGGGCATACAGGATAGGCTTGCTCTGCTTGTACCGTGCCATAGCCAGCATGTCGTTGACCAGGAGGGCAGAGGGGTTGGGGACCAGTCCCAAGGCAAACACAACGGCATCAACCTCAAAGGCAGAGTTGTCAAAGGTCCTGAGGATCTGCATGATGGCACTGCTGCACTCTGGGGTACCGCACTGGGCCAGAACCTGGTAGGTCAGGGATCCGGACACCTTCAGGGCCTCGGGGATAGCAGGGCTCAGGGTCTCAGCCTTCATTCCACGGACCATGCTCACAAGCTGCTGGAAGAGGTGGGCTCTCCTCTCACCGTTGGACAGAGTGGCCAGTTCCCTCAGGACGGCCAGAGCAGCATCGTTGTCCTGAACAACACTCTTGTCCTCAGCAGCTTCCATTGGCAGACCCTTGAGGTTGGCCACATCTGCAGGAAGATAAAGTCAGTTTTGACACTGAGCGGGTGAAAACCTTTTTCAATCATCTTCATAATTAGAATGCAATGTAAGGGATACTTACTGTGGTCAAAAACTCTCTCATTGTATGTGGAAACCTCCAGCAGAGTCAGGAACTGCTTGCCAACGTTGGTAACTCCATACTCTCCCCTGTGGAAAGCCAAAGAGATGATAAAGACGTATGCAACATCTCTTACCATTGCAGGTACGTATTTCATAAAACATTATAGGCATAATGTTTTACACACTTGTGAGAGAAAGGCACCAGAATGTGGTTCTCAGTGCAGGCACCAGAGATCATGTGCTTCTTGTCATTGTCAAACTTGTAGTTGCAGGTCTGGGAGCTTCTGATCAGCTGAGCAAGAGGATAGTGCTGTAGGAGGAGAAATTATTATTGTTTCGTTTTTTTTTGTAAAGGAGTTAAAAAGTGAATAAGGAGTAATATTAGTTGTCATTTCAGCTACTGGAGCGGAGAAAGATAATTACTTTGAATGGTTTTTGGAAAGGAGTTAAAAAGTGAATTAGTATTAATAAATTATTTAGGGTGTATTTCAGAATCTAACCAGCGACTTTTACTGTTTTCCAGTCTTACCATGCCAGAGATGAGGGCCAGGGGGCTGGTGTGGTCCCTCTGGGGGATGAAGTGGTCACATTTGGACAAGTCCCTGTTGAGAGTGATGTCAGTAGCGATGTCCTCCATGGCGTTGACTATGTAGTGGGTCTTGCACATGCCGTGGATGGTGGGCTGAGGGGAAAGTCAATGACCCTTGTCATATTTGAATAAATATAAATACTGATTTATGTTTTCTGAAAAACTGAATGTGACAAATTGCTCTCTGCAGAGCCATGAACATAATTTTCTTGGCTAGTCTTGTACCTTGTAGTGCATCATGTCGGCGTGCCAACAGTACTGCATTCCCTTTCATTTATTATTGCTTTATTACACAATAATTACATTTTTTGTTTCTTGGATTCACTAAAACAAGCACCAATATGTACCATTGTTTACCAGGTAGTTTCCAATTGTATTGAATAATATGGAGTAATAAGGTACACACTATTAGTAATAAAGTACTCAATAAGAAATGACTTGCTCATATCGCTGAAACTACACTGTAATACAAAGTGTGTAGTTATGATTAGGGTGTTTTCTGAGAAGATCAACATACCATTTTCTTGTTGTTCTCCTCTTCCAGCAGGGGCACGGCAAGGGCAGAGACGATACCTCTCTTGATGTTCAGGATGGTCACGGACTCATCCTCCTCAGGGTACAGTTTCACATCGTACACTCCCTCAACCACAACCTTCAGAGGATGTCTGAGCAGGGACAGAGAGGTTAAAGGTTGGATACCAGTTGTTAACTCCAAATTACAATGTGCTTAATAGAAGAGAGGACAAGGAATTTTAAACAAATATTGGGGACAAGGGTTGGGTTAGGGCATGTGTGACAGCCTTGGGGTCTTACTTCTCCATGGCAGCAGCGAAGGCATCAGATCCGGGGGCAGGTCCGAACACAGGGTTGCCCTCTGAGTCCATATCGACAACCTCACTCAAGCTACAGCCTGTGGTGCGCAGGATGTAGCTGCAAGACTGAGGAACTTCAATCTCGACCTGTAGGGGGAGACAAAGAGGTCACAATGTTTACTTATTCTGCAAACATAGGAGACGGGACAGCATGACAGCATGAGAACTTGTGGGCTACCCTATGTGATTAGAACATGCTAGCTTGCGTTCAAATTTGCTAGAAATTTCTGTCGTTGTCTCATTGCAAACAATGACATTCAGTTTTTTCATGAGTCACCAGTATGTACACAGCATAACTTTTATGTTACTGTAATATTGATATATTGATGGGCTTACCTTGCAAGAGCCCTTTGGTCCATTCCTGAGGTTGAAAGCTCCGTTCACGGCATTCAGGGACTCTGCTTCATATTGGTATTCATATTTGTGAAGGCTCTTATACCTTTTTGCCACTAGGGTGGAGGACAGAAATATATTGCAAAGTTAAGACAGATAGTTAATTATATTCCAAACAAGCTCATCTACTACTGCTTAACACATAGAATTGGACTCTTTATTGATCTCGGTAGTAATTGTTGGGTGTGCGTCCGATGGCAATAAATCGCCTGCTTTCTGTTAGAGCTAAAACAAAGCCTTTGTGATTTTTCACTTACGTAAGCATGTTGGATTTTCTTCTTCAGCATTGTCTTGGGCATCTGTAAGGGAAAGATGCATAAGTACGTTTCTTTTGAAATACAGTGTATTTGAAAATGAGACTAGCGACTGTCTTGCTTATTAGTCTATGAAAAATGTTAAACGAGATATTGGCCTGATAATTTTAAAGGCAGATGATTCCAAGGTGCTACCACACCTTTAACCTTTAAAATGTACAATATTTGATGCACATTTCTGTAAAAGAATGTAATACATCTTTCTTAAATGTGTGGTGTAAAATGTTGGGATTGGGAAGAGGGGCGGAAGATGAGGAAAGTTGGAAAGGGTTATATAGGGCAGGGGGCGGCAACAGTGAGGGATTACTTTTGGCCCCCCAAATTGTTGTTTTGTTTTGTTTTGTCATAAAAGCCTGTAAAATCAACAGGAATTCAGAGAAAAATGTGTTAAATTTAGGAAATCTGTTCCCAAGTATTCCCCCCCCCCCCCCAAAAAAGAGATGTGATCGTGACTCAATGTAATCAAGATATAAAATGTATTCTTATTTTGCAAATACAATATCTTTTTGGCCTTAGTTGTGGTCAATTTGCAGTGTACAAATTATTATAACTGTGTTCCTGACCATCCGCTCTGACAAAAAATCGGCCTGCGGCTGAATATAGGTGCCTACCCCTGATAAGGGTAATGTAAGATGCTTCCACTTTGTGATGTGATATATTAACATTTCAATACATACAACATTTCATACAAAATAGGCTTATTTGACATCAATTTGGCATCTGTTGAAAACTATAAACCTCTCCAAATTAAAACATATGATAAGTGTTACAAAAACCTTTTTCCATAGACAGTTAATCAACCACGTTTTCCAGAAGCAGGGAAAGGTCAGAAAGATACTTACAGGCCAAGGCAAGGGTGCTCAGAAGTAGCAAAAGGCAGAGCTTTGCGTCCCCCATGATGGGTTCGTTGAAGCGCTTTCCTTAAGGTTTGAGAGTACTCAGTCGAGACTGATTCCTTAACCCCAGTACAATGTTTTTATACCCCGAGAGACCGGAGGGGTTGGTGGGAGTCACAGACAGTACTGATGTCCCTGCTCCAAAGTCCATCCCACCCATCCCTTTGGAGGGACACAGGCGAGTGGCTGTTCATGGATTCCAAGCATCTGTAAACGTTATCTATTAGTCATATATATTTTGTTAATCATATAGATTTAAGCAGATATAATGATACACTGACAAGACATTTATTTTGTTCGTTCCCCCCCAACACACATACACACGAACACAACTTCTTTCCACAACATAATACCTATGTTTTTAAGTACATACTGGTATATAGCTACATTGAACTTGTTTTTATTCAATCTTTTTGTATTCTGTGCTTTTTTATATACACCACTGTTCAAAAGTTTGGGGTCACTTAGAGATGTCCTTGTTTTTGAAAGAAAAGCACCTTTTTTGTCCATTAAAATAACATCTAATTGATCAGAAATATGGTGTAGACATTGTTAATTTTGATAATGACTATTGTAGCTGGAAACAGCTGATGTTTTTTATGGAATATCTGTCACGCCCTGGCCTTAGTTATCTTTGTTTTCTGTATTATTTTAGTTAGGTCACGGTGTGACATGGGGGATGTTTGTGTGTATTTGTCTCGTATTGGGTGGTTGTATTGTATTAGGGGGTTTGGTAGAGTTTATGGGGTTGTGTTCAGTGTAGGTGTCTAGGTATGTCTATGGTTGCCTGAGTGGTTCTCAATCAGAGACAGCTGTCTTTCATTGTCTCTGATTGGGAGCCATATTTAAGGCAGCCATAGGCATTAGGCTGTTGTGGGTAATTGTATATGTCTAAACGTTAGTAGCTGGTGTGTGCACTTTCGTTTTGTAGCTTCACGGTCGTTTGTTGTTTTGTTAGTTTGTAAAGTGTTTCGTTTCGTGTTCATCTTCTTCTCTCATTAAAAAGAGGATGTATTTATATCACGCTGCGCCTTGGTCCACTCATTCACCCGAAGACGATCGTGACAGAATTACCCACCATACAAGGACCAAGCAGCGTGATACAAAGCAGCAGCAGCGATCACAGGAATTATGGAATTGGGAGGAAATTCTGGACAGCGGAGGACCCTGGGCACAACCGGGAGAATATCGCCGCCCCAAAGCTGAGCTGGAGGCAGCGAAAGCAGAGAGGCGCCGGTATGAGGAGCTCGCACGGCAGAGCGGCTGGCAACCCCAAAAATTTCTTGGGGGGGGGCTCTCGGGGAGTGTAGCTGGGTCAAGTAGGAGACTTGATCCAGCTCACCGTGCTTACTGTGAGGAGCCGAAGATGGAACCAGAGCCAGTCGAGGTGGAATTGGAGGTGAGTAAGGGGAGTGAAGCTGAGACTGTGGATGAATTAATGGGGAAATTGGAGGAGAGAGAAATGAGGGATTTGCTGGTGTGGAGCATAAAGCACCGCATCCGCTTGAAGGAGCGTGTGCGGGATTTGATGCCACCTGAGTCAGCTCTCCATACTCGTCCTGAGGTGCGTGCTAGCAGTCTGGTGAAGACTGTGCCTACACCACGCACCAAGTCTCCTGTACGTCTCCAGAGCCCTGTACGCACTGTTCCTTCTCCCCGCACTCGCCCTGAGGTGCATGCCCTCAGCCCAGTACCACCAGTGCTAACACCACGCACCAGGCTTCCAGTGTGTCTCCAGAGCCCTGTTCCTCCTCCACGCACTCTCCCTGTGGTGCGTGTCTCCAGCCCAGTACCTCCAGTTCCGGCACCACGCACCAAGCCTCCTGTGCGTCTCCAGAGCCCTGTACGTCCTGTTGCTGCTCCCTGCACTAGCCTTGAGGTGCGTGTCTTTAGCCCGGTACCACCAGTTCCGGCACCACGCACCAGGCCTACTGTGCGCCTCAGCCGGCCAGAGTCTGCCGTCTGCCCAGTGCCGCCTGCACTGCCCGTCTGTCCCGAGCCGCCAGAGCCGCCCGTCTGTCCCGAGCCGTCAGAGCCGCCCGTCTGTCCCGAGCCGTCAGAGCCGCCCGTCTGTCCCGAGCCGTCAGAGCCGCCCGTCTGTCCCGAGCCGTCAGAGCCGCCCGTCTGTCCCGAGCCGTCAGAGCTGCCAGACAGGAGCGGCCAGAGCCGCCCGCCAGACAGGAGCGGCCAGAGCCGCCCGCCAGACAGGAGCGGCCAGAGCCGCCCGCCAGACAGGAGCGGCCAGAGCCGCCCGCCAGCCATGACCGGCCAGAGCCGCCAGCCAGCCATGACCGGCCAGAGCCGCCAGCCAGCCATGACCGGCCAGAGCCGCCAGCCAGCCATGACCTGCCAGAGCCGCCAGCCAGCCATGACCTGCCAGGGCCGCCAGCCAGCCAGGACCTGCCAGGGACGCCAGTCAGCCAGGATCTGCCAGGGCCGCCAGGATCTGCCAGGATCTGCCAGGGCCGCCAGGGCCGCCAGGATCTGCCAGGATCTGCCAGGATCTGCCAGGATCTGCCAGGGCCGCCAGTCAGCCAGGATCTGCCAGGGCCGCCAGGATCTGCCAGGGCCGCCAGTCAGCCAGGATCTGCCAGGGCCGTCAGTCAGCCAGGATCTGCCAGGGCCGCCAGTCAGCCAGGATCTGCCAGAGCCGCCAGTCAGCCAGGATCTGCCAGAGCCGCCAGTCAGCCAGTATCTGCCAGAGCCGCCAGTCAGCCAGGATCTGCCAGAGCCGCCAGTCAGCCAGGATCTGCCAGAGCCGCCAGTCAGCCAGGATCTGCCCCTCCGTCCAGTGGCGCCCTCTGGGATGGTCTTCAGTCCGGGACTCGCTGCAAGGGTCGCCGTTCCAGAGGCGTCACCAAAGCGGGTATTGACTATGGTGGAGTGGGGGCCACGTCCCGCACCCGAGCCGCCGCCGTAGGAAGGCCCACCCGGACCCTCCCCTTCTGTGTCAGGTTTTGCGGCCGGAGTCCGCACCTTTCGGGGGGGGGGGGTACTGTCACGCCCTGGCCTTAGTTATCTTTGTTTTCTGTATTATTTTAGTTAGGTCAGGGTGTGACATGGGGGATGTTTGTGTGTAATTGTCTCGTATTGGGTGGTTGTATTGTATTAGGGGGTTTGGTAGAGTTTATGGGGTTGTGTTCAGTGTAGGTGTCTAGGTATGTCTATGGTTGCCTGAGTGGTTCTCAATCAGAGACAGCTGTCTTTCATTGTCTCTGATTGTGAGCCATATTTAAGGCAGCCATAGGCATTAGGCTGTTGTGGGTAATTGTCTACGTCTAAACGTTAGTAGCTGGTGTGTGCACTTTCGTTTTGTAGCTTCACGGTCGTTTGTTGTTTTGTTAGTTTGTAAAGTGTTTCGTTTCGTGTTCATCTTCTTCTCTCATTAAAAAGAGGATGTATTTATATCACGCTGCGCCTTGGTCCACTCATTCACCCGAAGACGATCGTGACAATATCTACATAGGCGTACAGAGGCCCATTGTCAGCAACCATCACTCCTGTGTTCCAATGGCACGTTGTGTTAGCTAATCCAAGTTTATCATTCTAAAAGGCTAATTGATCATTAGAAAACCCTTTTGCAATTATGTTAGCACAGCTGAAAACTGTTGTTGTCACACCCTGATCTGTTTCACCTGTCTTGTGATTGTCTCCACCCCCCTCCAGGTGTTGCTTATTTCCCTGGTGTATTTATCCCTGTGTTTCCTGTCTCTCTGTGCCAGTTCGTCTTGTATGCCTCTCAAGTCAACCAGTGGTTTTTCCCGTACTCCTGCTTCTATTCTCTTTTGCTAGTCCTCCCGGTTTTTGACCCTTTCCCGTTTTCTGGACTCTGTACCCTCCTGCCTGACCATTCTGCCTGCCCTGACCTCGAGCCTGCTTGCCACTCTGTACCTCCTGGACTCTGAACTGGTTTTGACCTTTTGCCTGTCCACGACCATTCTCTTGCCTACCCCTTTTGGATTGTTTAATAAATATCAAGACTCAAACCATCTGCCTCCCGTGTCTGCATCTGGGTCTCGCCTTGTGCCCTTATAGTTGTACTGATTAAAGAAGTAATAAAACTGGCCTTCTTTAGACTAGTTGAGTATCTGGAGCATCAGCATTTGTGGGTTCGATTACAGGCTTAAAATGGCTTTCTTCAAAAGTACTTTCTTCTGAAACACATCTGTCTATTCTTGTTCTGAGAAATGAAGGCTATTCCATGCGAGAAATTGCCAAGAAACTGAAGATCTTGTACAACGCTGTGTACTACTCCCGTCACAGAACAGCGCAAACTGTCTCTAACCAGAATAGAAAGAGGAGTGGGAGGCCCCGGTGCACAACTGAGCAAGAGGACAAGTACATTAGAATGTCTAGTTTGAGAAACAGATGCCTCACAAGTCCTCAACTGGCAGCTTCATTAAATAGTACCTGCAAAACACCAGTCTCAACGTTAACCTCACTAGGGTAGGGGGCACTATTTACACCTCCGGATGAAAAGCGTTCCCAAAGTAAACTGCCTGTTACTCAGGCCCAGAAGCTAGGATATGCATATAATTGGATAATTAGATTTGGATAGAAAACACTCTAAAGTTTCCAAAACTGTTAAAATAATGTCTGTGAGTATAACAGAACTGATATGGCAGGTCGAAAACCTGAGAAAAATCTATCCAGGAAGTGGGATTTTTTTATGTTTGTAGTTTTCCATTGACTGCCTATACAGATTCCATTGACTTAGGACTCAAATTGCACTTCCTATGGCTTCCACTATATGTAAACAGTCTTTAGAAATTGTTTCAGGCTTGTATTCTGAAAAATGAGGGAGTAAGACCACTCTGAATGAGTGGACACTGCAGTGTCCCAGAGGTTTTTCATGCGCACGACCGAGAGCGCGCCTTTCTTGTATTCCTTTTATATTGACAAAGCTTTTGTCCGGTTGAAATATTATTGATTATTATGACTAAAAACAACCCGAGGATTGATTATAAACATCGTTTGACATGTTTCTACGAACTTTACTGATCCTTTCCGGGTTTTTCGTCTGCCTTTGAGCCTGTGGATTACTGAACAAAACGCGTGAAGAAACAGAGGTTTTTGGATTTAAAGAGGGACTTTATCGAACAAAACAAACATTTACTGAGTAAATGGGAGACTTTTGAGTGCAACCATATGAAGATCATCAAAGGTAAGTGATTAATTTTATCGCTATTTCTGACTTGTGTAACTCCTCTACTTGGCTGGTAACTGTTTGTAATGATTTGCCTGCTGGGCGCTGTTCTCAGATAATCGCATGGTATGCTTTCGCCGTAAAGCCTTTTTGAAATCTGAGAGGTTAACAGTGAAGAGGCGACTCCGGGATGCTGGCCTTATAGGCAGAGTTCCTCTGTCCAGAGTCTGTGTTCTTTTGCCCATCTTAATCTTTTCTTTTTATTGGCCAGTCTGAGATATGGCTCTTTCTTTGCAACTCTGCCTAGAAGTTCAGCAGAGGTAACTCTGTATCTTCCTTTCCACTGGATATCATAAGGTGAATGCACCAATTTGTAAGTCGCTCTGGATAAGAGCGTCTGCTAAATGACTTAAATGTAAATGTAAATGTGGTCGTCATGAGAGCCAGTTTCATGATAGCGCTTGATGGTTTTTGCGACTATACTTGAAGAAACGTTCAAAGTTTTCAGAATATACTGACCTTAATTTCTTAAAACAATGATGGACTGTCGTTTCTCTTTGCTTATTTGAGCTTTTTTGCCAAAACATGGACTTGCTCTTTTACCAAATAGGGCCATCTTCAAATGTTATTGGTCACATACAGTACACATTGTAGCAGGCTCAAGGGTGTGGCGTTTCCACGTCACCTAGTTCAATAACCAGAATGCAAATGGGGAATTTATTAGGGATATTTGCACACGGTGGGAAAGGGGGGGATCCAGCAACCAGTTCACAACGGGTAATGGTACAGATAATTCTCCTGCTTCTCACACTCTCCATAACATGCATTTCCCTCTCGGTCCTCTCCCTCTTTGTGCAGCCTGCTTCTTCTTTTATCCCCAAGCACTCAATGGCTTAATGATCCACCAGCTTGCCTCGTTGGGGCAGGAAGTCCATATAAGGCTCGGGGGTGGAGCCAGCGGGCTGCAAGATATCTTCCTTCAGTCACCTATCCCCTCACCTCTCCCTGCCATCTGCCCCCCCCCCCCCCCCCCCCCCGGTCCAGCTCCCTAGAGTATCCCTCCTGGAGAGGGCATTGGCATTTCCATGGGCTGCAACTGATCTGTGGACGACAGAGAAAGCAAAGGGCTGTAAGGATAGGAACCAGCAGGTGACCCGGGCGTTACTGTCCTTATTCCGTGACATCTAAACCAGTGGTGCATGGTCCGTCACGAGGGTAAAGTGCCGTCCCAATAAGTAATATTTCAGCGTCTCCAGCACCCACTTGATCACTAGGCATTCTTTCTCCACAGTGGAATATCGTTGTTCCCGCAGCAACAGCTTCCTGCTAATGTATACGACTGGGTATTCCTCACCTTCTTGTAGCTGTGATAGGATGGCACCCACCCCTGTTTCAGATGCATCGGTCTGTACCACCAGTGGTTTGGAGAAGTCCGGGGTCACCAGCATGGGTCCAGAACACAGGGCTCCCTTTAGTTCCTGGAAGGCTTTCTCCGTCTCCTCAGTCCACGTCACCTGGGCGGGCAGACGGCTCCTGGTCAGATCTGTCAGGGGGCTGGCTAGGGAGGCAAAGTGGGGGATAAATCTCCGGTAGTAACTAGTCAACCCCACAAACGTGCGTATCTGCTTCTTGGTGAGGGGGCGGGGCCAATCCCAAATCGCCTCAACTTTCTTCACCTGGGGTTTTACACATTCCCTCCCAATCATGTAGCCCAGGTACTCAGCCTCCCGCAAGCCGAGCCGACATTTCCTCAGGTTAGCTGTTAGCCCCGCCCCCTGTAAGGTCTGCAATACCGAGCTCACCTGGTTTAGATGGGTCTCCCACTCGCTCCCATGGATTACAATATCATTGAGTTAGGCCGCCGCATACTCATGATGGGGACGGAGAACCCGGTCCATCAACCTCGAAAGTGGGCGGGCCCCGTGCAACCCAAAGGGCAGCTTCCTGTAGTAGAACAGCCCGTCCGGGGTGGCGAAAGCAGTTTTCTCCCTAGCCTCGGTAGCTAAGGGCACCTGCCAATAACCATTCGTCAGGTTGAGTGTGCTGATAAATTGGGTGGTCCCTAGCCATTCTATTAGTTCATCAATTCATGGCATGGGGTAGGCATTGAACTTTGAGATTTCATTTAACTTTCTAAAATCAATACAGAAGTGAATGGTGCCATCTGGTTTCGGCATCAACACTATTGGGCTAAACCACTCACTATTCGACTCTTCGATGATTCCAGCTTCCATCATAGCTTTACCTCGGTCCTAACGGCCTTTCTCCTTGCTTTTGGTATGCGGTAGTGTTTCAACTTCACCCTTTTCCCAGGTTCGGTGAGGAAGCTGTGCTGTACCAGATCGGTGTGTACCGGTTCACTGGAGAACACATCCTGGTTTCGGCCGACCAACTCCGTCAGCTCCTGCTTCTGTGCTTGGCTCAGCTGCTCCCCCAGTGGCACCTCCGCTGGCTTGGTCTCTGTGGTAGCCTTCTTTGGGGGAATAGAGGAGAGTCCATCACGTGCATTACATTTCTATAACACATTCACATGGTAAATCTGGGTCAGATCCCTACGTACTGGCTGTCTGACCCAATAATTAACTTCACCCACTTTCTCAAGGACTTCATGTGGCCCGTTCCATCGGGCCAAAAACATACATTCTGAGGTGGGGACCAACACCAACACTTTGTCTCCTGGCTGAAAGTCTCTTCGTTGTGTCCCTCTGTTGTACACCCGCGCTTGGGCATCCTGGGCCTCCAGCATGCATTTCCGTACCAGGGGCTACAGGGTTGCCATCCGGTCTCATGTCTTCCACGTGTTCCACCATGATATGATGGGGCGACGGCTGCTGTTCCCAGGCTTCTTTAACCACATCCAGCAGTCCTCGGGGTCGTCTCCCGTACAGGAGTTCAAAGGGAGAGAACCCTGTTGAAGCTTGGGGCACTTCTCGGATCGAGAACATCAGGTAGGGTACTAGCTGATCCCAATTCCTTCCGTCCGCCTCCATCACCTTCTTTAGCATCTGCTTTAGGGTTCTATTGAATCTTTCCACCAATCCACTGGGTTATTTTCATTAGTTTGCAGAGATCCTTCATGATTTGGGACATGAACGGGGTTCCCTGGTCGGTTAATATCTCGTCGGGGATGCCGACTTGGGAGAATAACTCACATGCAATTCTCTTGGTAGCCATGGTGCGCAGGGGAATGGCTTCTGGGTACCTGGTGGCATAATCCAGAATCACCAGGATGTATTGGTGCCCTCGGTTGCTCTTGGGTAGAGGTCCCACTAGGTCCATTGCGATCCTGCTGAAAGGGACTAAAATTATGGGCAGGGGTATTAAGGGCCTGCAAAAGTGCGGTTTTGGCGCCACCTGCTGACACTCCGGGCAACTGCGGCAGTAATCCTCCACTGCAAAATATCTTCCTTCAATCACCACTCCCCTCAACTCTCCCTGCCATCTGCCACAACATATTTAGCAGATGTTATTGAGGGTGTAGCTAAATGCTTGTGTTCCTAGCGCCAACAGTGCAGTAGTATCTAACAATTCACAACAATACACACAAATCTAAAAGTAAAAGAATGGAAATAAGAAATATATAAATATTAGATTGAGCAATGTCAGTTGGCATTAACTGTAATAAATTAGAATAGAAAACAGTATATACATATGAGATGAGTAACGCAGTATGTAAACATTATTAAAGTGACTAGTTTTCCATTATTAAAGTGGCCAGTGATTCCAAGTCTATGTATATAGGGCAGCAGCCTCTAAGGTGCAGCGTTGCATAACTGGGTGAAAGCCGGCTAGTGATGGCTATTTAATAGTCTGATGGCCTTGAGACAGAAGCTGTTTATCAGTCTCTCGGTCCCAGCTTTGATGTACCTGTACTGACCTCGCCTTCTTGACGATAGCGGGCGAACAGGCCGTGGCCAGGGTGGTTGATGTCCTTAATGATCTTTTTGGCCTTCCTGTGACACTGGGTGCTGTAGGTGTCCTGGAGGGCAGGTAGTTTTCCTCCGGTGATGCGTTGGGCAGACCGCACCACCCTCTGGAGAGCATTGTGGTTGCGGGGGGTGCAGTTGACGTACCAGGCGGTGATAGAGCCCGATAGGATGCTCTCAATTCTGCATCTGTAAAAATTTGTGAGGGTTTTAGGGGCCAAGCCAAACTTCTTCAACATCCTGAGGTTGAAGAGGTGCTGTTGCGCCTTCTTCACCACGCTGTCTGTATGGGAGGATCATTTCAGATCGTCAGTGATGTGTACACAGAGGAACTTGAAGCTTTACACCTTCTCCATTGTGGTCCCGTCGATGTGGATAGGTGGCGTGCTCCCTTTGCTGTTTCCTGAAGTCCACGATCAGCTCCTTTGTTTTGTTTACGTTGAGTGAGAGGTTATTTTCCTGGCACCACTCTCCCAGGGGCCTCACCTCCTCCATGTAGGCTGTCTCGTCATTGTTGGTAATTATGCCTACTACTGTTGTGTCGTATGCAAACTTGATGATTGAGTTGGAGGCATGCATGGCCACGCAGTCATGGGTGAACAGGGAGTACAGGAGGGTGCTGAGCATGCACCCTTGTGGGGCCACTGTGTTGAGGGGGGGAGGGGGGGGTTCAGACCCAGGGCCCCGAGGTGTTGTTCATTGACTATAGCTCAGCATTCATCATTCTTACATAGGTATTCCTCTTGTCCAGATGGGATAGGGCAGTGTGACTGCATCGTCTGTGGATCTATTCTGGCGGTAAGCAAATTGAATGGGTCTAGGGTGACAGGTAAGGTAGAGGTGATATGATCCTTAACCAGCCTCTCAAAGCACTTCATGATGACAGAAGTGAGTGCTACGGGGCAATAGTCATTTAGTTATGTTAACTTTGCTTTCTTGGGTACAGGAACAATGGCGTACATCTTGAAGCAAGTGGGGACAGCAGACTGGGATAGGGAGAGATTGAATATGTCCGTAAACATTCCAGCCAGCTAGTCTGCACATGCTCTGAGGACACGGCTAGGGATGCTATCTGGGCCGGCAGCCTTCCGAGGATTAACACGCTTAAATGTCTTACTCATGTCGGCCACAGAAGAGCCCACTGTCCTTGGTAGTTGGCCGCGCCGGTGGCACTGTATTATCCTCAAAGTGGGTGAAAAAGGTGTTTAGCTTGTCAGGAAGCAAGACGTCGGTATCCGCGACGTGGCTGGTTTTCCCTTTGTAGTCCGTGATTGTCTGTAGACCCTGTCACATGCGTTTTGTGTCTGAGCTGTTGAATTGCGACTCCACTTTGTCTCTGTACTGACATTTTGCCTGTTTGATTGCCTTACGGAGGGAATAACCACACTGTTTGTATTCGGCCATATTCCCAGTCACCTTGCCATGGTTAAATGCAATGGTTTGCGCTTTCAGTTTTGCGCGAATGCTGCCATCTATCCACAGTTTTTGGTTTGGGTAGGTTTAAATAGTCACAATGGGTACAACATCTCCTATACACTTCCTGATGAACTCAGTCACCATATCCGTGTATTCATCGATGTTATTCTCAGAGGCTACCCGGAACATATCCCAGTCCGCGTGATCAAAACAAACTTGAAGCATTGATTCCGATTGGTCAGACCAGCGTTGAATGGACCTTAGCACGGGTACTTCCTGTTAGAGATTCTGTCTATAGGAAGGGAGGAGAAAAATGGAGTCGTGATCAGATTTGCCGAAGGGAGGGCGAGGGAGGGCCTTGTAGGTATTTCGAAAAGTTGAGTAGCAGTGGTCCAATGTTTTTCCAGAGTGAGTACTAAAGTCAATGTGTTTGTAGAACTTCTGTAGCGTTTTCCTCAAATTTGCTTTGTTAAAATCCCCAGCTACAATAAATGCGGCCTCAGGATACGTGGTTTCCAGTTTGCATAAAGTCCAGTGTAGTTATTTGAGGGCCGTCGTGGTATCGGCTTGAGGGGGAATATACACAGCTGTGACTATAACCAAAGATAATTATCTTGGGAGGTAATAGGTTCTGCATTTGATTGTGAGGTATTCTAGGTCGGGTTAACAAATGAGTAGTTAATCATGAATCATACACCCCCACCTTTCTTCCTCCCTGAGAGTTCTTTATTCCTGTCTGCGCGAAGCACTGAGAACCCAGCTCGTTGTATGGACGGGGACAGTATATCCCGAGAGAGCCATGTTTCCGTGAAACAGAGTATGTTGTAATCCCTGATGTCTCTCTGGAAGGAGATCCTCGCCCTGAGCTCGTCTACTTTATTATCCAGAGACTGAACATTAGCGAGTAATATATTTGGAAGCGGTGGATGGTGTGCACGCATTCTGAGTCGGACAAGATAGTCCACTCCGAATACCTCTTCTCTGCCGGTGGTGTTATGGAGCAGCCTCTGGAATAAATTCAATTGTCCTGGGGGTTACGAACAAAGGATCCAATTCGGGTAAGTCGTATTCCTGGTCGTGATGCTTGTGAGTTACCGTCGCTCTGATATCCAAAAGTTCTTTTCGGCTGTATGTAATAAAACAAAAAAAGTCTGGGCTAATAATATAAGAAATAACACACACAAAAAAAATATTGCAAAGCTGCTTAGGAGCTAGAAGCAGAGCTGCCATATCTGTTGGTGCCATCTGTCCAAAGTCCAGGTTGAATCTTCTGTAAACACCCATACCTTGTCACAACACAACTGATTGGCTGACTGGTTCATTTGTGGAAAGAAATTCCACAAATGAACTTTTAACAAGGCACACCTGTTAATTGAAATGTATATATGTAAATGCATTCCAGGTAACTACCTCATGAATCTGGTTAAGAGAATGCCAAGAGTGTGCAAAGCTGTCATCAAGGCAAAGGGTGGCTATTTGAAGAATCTCAAATATAAAATATATTTTGATTTGTTTAACACTTTTTTGGTTACAACATGATTCCATATGTGTTATTTCATAGTTTTGATGTCTTCAATATTATTCTACAATGTAGAAAATACAAAAAAATAAAGAAAAACCCTGGAATGAGTAGGTGTGTCCTAACTTTTGACTGGTACTGTATATATATATATAAAAAATATACATTTATATTTAATAGAAACAAGCTGTGCAATCATAATTCTTTCTAAATATACATTATTTATGAATATTTATGCATTATAAATTCTTAATTTGATTCATGCAATAAATCTGTACACATTTCTAACACAAAATGTAAAAAAGTAGGAGCAGATCATTTTGTTGCCTTGGTTACACAGCTATCAATGCATTTTACTTACATACATACTGTACAATGGTAGATTCCTTGCTGCAAAAAAGTTATTGTATCCCGTATCAAAGACAGGCTGACATCTCCTGTATGCTCCCATTCTTTAATGAACAAAAGTTCTCAACAACAAGCCATGTGTATCATTATGAAGTTCATGTGAAGTTGTAAATCATCAAAATGAATTGATGTCTTTGATTGGCTTCAGTGCCAGGACACTTGCCAATATTTGGTATCTTTGCCAAACTCTGAACTAGGTGAGACAATGAACCCCAGGCGATACAGTTCATGCAACATTTGATTCCCCTGCAGGTATACAGGACTGGCTGGAGAGACAACACATACAGTAGCAGAAACAATAAATAACTATGCTTTTATTTTCTCCTGTTTGGTATGTTTGTAATTTATATTTTGATAAAATGTATAACTCTACATTTCATCAATTAAAATTGATTAAAGGACATGGTTTGATAAAGACCTAATGGAAAGTTTACCAGTCAATACAAACACACTTCACATGGATGTTGAGAATGGGTAAAGGTGTATAACTAATTGACTCAAGGAGAGGACCAAAAGATGGAACATATTAGGACAATATCTCAGAGGTTTTTGTTTCAGAGGTTTTTGTACCTCTCTGATTCAGAGGGGTTGGGGTTAAATGCGGGAGACACATTTTGGTTGAATGTATTCAGTTGTACAACTGACTAGGTATCCCCCTTTCCCATTCCCTATCAAATTCAGCCCTTCAAAACACTAGAATATCTTATGAGGCATGGTTTTTAATCTCATTTCTGTACGTTACAAGTCCAGATGGGATCAATATTCTAATTGAACATGTCTACCCAACCAATATCTGCATCATGCTTTAAACATACAAAATGATAGAAATGACCTGCTGTGCTACGCTAGCCCTGCATAGAAAAATAATGTCACAACGTTCTTGAAAAGTAAAATTACATTACCATCAATTATATTGCTAAATTACTGCATCAGCAAATCTCAGAAACCTGTCTGCCAGGTAGAAAAGTCTCCTCACAGTTTATATTTTTGCTGAGGATTGCCTCCCCAGCACATTGTTACCACAGGAGGTTGGTGCACCTTAATTGTGGAGAACGGGCTCGTGGTAATGGCTGGAGTGGAATTAGTGGAATGGTATCAAATACATCAACACATGGTTTCCATGTGTCTGATGCCATGCCATACACTCCATTTCAGCCATTATTATGAGCCGTCCTCCCCTAAGCAACCTCCACTGATTGCTACATTGCTACATTGCTGACTGATAGTCAACCTCCGACTCATTTAACTAGAGCCCAGTTGTTCTCGACCAAGGTACAGGAAGGGATCAGTGCATGCTCACTGAGTACGGTCATTGATCTTTGAGTGCCTGATGGAGAGATGGAGAGATAACTTTATAAGCAAGGGTCAAAAGTGGAGATCGTTATGCTGATGCATGTATTTGCAAAGAGTCTCCAAATGGATCCTTGACTACAAAGGGTCAATGGAACACCAGTATGATGACATTAAGTACCGTTTGTACGTACTTTGAATCGTCAAATTCAAAGAGGATTGATAACACACAATGTACACCCATCCAATCATGCCATAGAGTTTCTATTTGTTAATGAATTGCAACATGTGTCCAGTCTCTGCCGATGGGTTTATTTGCAGGTTATATTTAGATGGAGGGATGAACAAACTCAATATCAGATCACTATCTTTTCAACTCTATCGTGCATACAGTCAGTTTCCCAACACATGCCAAGAGGGAACACATACACTGAACAAAAATATAAACGCAACATGCAACATATAAGGAAATCAGTCAATTGAAATGAATTCATTAGGCCCTAATCTATGGATGTTACATGATTGGGAATACAGATATGCATCTGTTGGTCACAGGTACCTTGAAAAGAAAAGGTAGGAGCGTGAATCAGAAAATCAGTCAGTATCTGGTGTGACCACCATTTGCCACATGCAGCGCGACACACCTCCTTCGCATAGAGTTCATCAGGCTGTTGATTGTGGCCTGTGAAATGTTTTTCCACTCCTTTTCAATGGCTGTGCAAAGTTGCTGGATATTGGCGGGAACTGGAACAAGCTGCCATACACATCAATCCAGAGCATCCCAAGCATGCTCAATGGGTGACATGTCTGGTGGGTATGCAGGCCATGGACGAACTGGGATATTTTCAGCTTCCGGGAATTGTGTGCAGATCCTTGCAACATGGGGCCAAGCATTATCATGCTGAAACATGAGGTGATGGCGGTGGATGAATGGCACGACAATGGGCCTCAGGATCTTATCACGGTATCTCTATGCATTCAAATTGCCATTGATAAAATGTAATTGTGTTCGTTATCCCTAGCTTATGCCTGCCCATAACATAACCCCACCACCACCATGGGGCACTCTGTTCAAAATGTTGACATCAGCAAATCGCTCGCCAACACAACACCATACACGCTGTCTGCCATCTGCCTGGTACAGTTGAAAACGGGATTAATCCATGAAGAGCACACTTCTCCAACGTGCCAGTCGCCATCATAGGTGAGCATTTTCCCATGAAGTCAGTTATGACACCGAACTGCAGTCAGGTCAAGACCCTGGTGAGGACGACGAGCACGCAGATGAGCTTCCCTGAGACGGTCTCTGACAGTTTGTGCAGACATTCTTCGGTTGTGCAAACTCACAGTTTCATCAGCTGTCCGGGTGGCTGTTCTCAGACAATCCCGCAGGTGGAAAGACGGATGTGTGGGTCCTGGGCCTGCGTGGTTGCACATAGTCTGCGGTTGTGAGGCCGGTTCGACGTACTGCCAAACTCTATAAAACAACGTTGGAGACGGCTTATGGTAGAGAAATAAACATTACATTCTCTGGCAACAGCTCTGGTGGACATTCGAGCAGTCAGCATGTCAATTGCACGTGCCCTCAAAACTTTAGACATCTGTGGCATTGTGCTGTGTGACAAAATTGCACATTTTAGAGTGGCCTTTTATGTTCCTCAGCACAAGATGCACCTGTGTAATGATCATGCGGTTTAAACAGCTTCTTGATATGCCACACCTGTCAGGTGGATGGATTATGTTGGCAAATAATAAATGCTCACTAACAGAGATGTAAACAAATTTGTGCCCAACATTTGAGAGAAATACATTTTTTGTGCATATGGAACATTTCTGGGATCTTTTATTACAGCTCATGAAACATGGGACCAACACTTTACATGTTTCGTTGATATTTTTGTTCAGTATATATAGGATTCAAGGCATTACTGCAAAATGAGCAAAGTAGCAGCAGAATCCCAATGTTTCATGTCCACGTGCATTGCTTGATTGTTGCTTGTTGTGATACAGGCATGTAATTTATTCACTAGTTGGTCAATTGGTCATTACGTTTATCTTGAGAGCTTTGGCGAACTGCCAGCTCAGGAAGACTCTTACCAGTACCATTACTGAACGTAGCTAGAGAGACAGCTACCACTCAACTGATGCAACCCACCGATATCACTGAACTGATACAAACCACTGATATCACTGAGCTCATACCCACCGATACCAACGTTGATTCAACCAGTTTTTGCCCAGTCAGATTATTCATATTAGGGATATCAGTGGTTAACTGGTTTGGCTGGTTAGCTGGTTAGCCAACCATAATACATTTGCCAGTTAAGATTATAGATTTAATGGTTATCATTTTTATACGCTTGCTACCATAACTATATGAAAATGTGTTCAAATACAGGGCAGCACAAGCAACCACTTAAAACAAGCATGTCATCATCACAGATCATAAAACAAACAACACTCACATCCATGCCATTATTTTGAGGGTTAATATTAAATACAAATTAAAATAATAATAAGTCATGTAGATTTTGTTTCCCCTATATACAGTACATCTCACAGGCCTTTGTCAGCAGTAGTTTTACTTCCTTATTCTGGTGAAAATATGTGTGAGATGCATATGTAGGATTTAGTTCCAGTCTGAGAAACCTAGAGTACGTAGAGCCATTTCAAAAAACAACATCACAACGCATTGCTTTTTGCTTTTGGGGGGACAGTCTGACATATTTGACTTGAAGCCGAAAGAAAACATATTTCTAATTAAAATGATGATTTTACAGGACTAAGATCGCTGTAAAACATAAGGGGTGACCTCAGGGCATTGTTTTACAGCTTGGCAAGTTGACAGATAGAGTCAAACTTTATCTTCAACAAAAGACAACGAAAAACCTCAGATTTTGCATGTGCATTTAGAGAGGATGTCTGCAGATGCTACAAAATTCACCCGATGTTGACAGCACATAGATATACAGGAAATAGGTACAGGATGCTTCAAAGGGATTTTACTGTAGACTGGTGCATTAAAACTCTATGACATTAGGCTCCCTAGGCAGACCTGTTGCCTTCCACATTAACAATGTTCTGACATACACATCTGCACAGACACGAACATCCGATTGATATAGTCGAAAATGGATGCGCAGTAAATCCGTCCAGAGCCTTATCCGCTTGTGCCCTGGTGTAAACATCTTCACCGGACCCAAAACTGGTAGCTAACTATATGGAGATCGTGGAGGATATTTTCAATTAATGTACAGTGCATTTTGAAAGTAAAATTGATTCAAAAAAAAAATTCTTCTCATCAATCTACACACAATACCGCATATTGATAAAGTGAAAACAGGTTTTTAGAAATTTTTGCAAATGTATTAAAAGTAAAAATACCTAATTTACATAAGTATTCAGACCCTTTGCTATGAGGCTCGCAATTAAGCTCAAGTGCATCCTGTTTCATTGATCATCCTTGAGATGTTTCTACAACTTGATTGAAGTCCAGCTGTGGTAAATTCAATTGATTGGACATGATTTGGAAAGGCACACACCTGTCTATATAAGGTCCCACAGTTGACAGTGCATGTCAGAGCAAAAACCAAGCCATGAGGTTGAAGGAATTGTCCTTGGCATTATGCTGTGGCAATGTTTTTCAGCGACAGGGACTAGGAGACTAGTGACGATCAAGCGGGAAGATGAATGGAGCAAAGTACAGAGAGATCCTTGATGAAAACCTGCTCCAGAACGCTCAGGACTTCTGACTGGGGCGAAGGTTCACCTTCCAACAGGACAAGGCAACACAGAAGTGGCTCCGGGACAAGTCTCTGAATGTCCTTGAGTGGCTCAGCCGATTGAACATCTCTAGAGAGACCTGAAAATAGCTGTGTAGCTACGCTCCCCATCCAACCTGACAGAGCTTGAGAGGATCTGCAGAGAAGAATGGGAGAAACTCCCCAAATACTGGTGTGCCAAGCTTGTAGCATCATACCCAAGAAGAATCAAGGCTTTAATCGCTGCCAAAGGTGCTTCAAGAAAGTACTGAGTAAAGGGTCTGAAAACTTATGTAAATGTGATATTTCAGTGTTTTATTTTTAATAACTGTGATGTTTCCAAGGGGATTATTTTTCAATAGCACAATTCACGCCCGCATTCTAAGCTCTGCATATCTAAACTTGTGATTTGTTGGGAGAGTTGTCTGTCTGAAGAGCACCCTGCATGGAATATGTTTTTTCTCCCCTTTTGAAGTTTGCTTAGAAAACCCAGACCTAGTGTTTTAGCCTTAGGCCTGGGATTTCTGACACTCCTATGACATACTTTAAACCATTATGCTTATAGAGTGTATGAGCTCACTGATGAATGCATTCTGCTGTGATGTCATATTTATTTACTTTTTATTTAACCTTTATTTAACCAGGTAGGCTAGTTGAGAACAAGTTCTCATTTACAACTGCGGCCTGGCCAAGGTAAAGCAAAGCAGTGTGACACAGACAACAACACAGAGTTACACATGGAATAAACAATAAACAAGCCAATAACACAATAAGCAAGTCAATGACACAGTAGAAAAAGAAGAAAGTCTATATACAGTGTGTGCAAAAGGCATGAGGAGGTAGGCAAAAAATAGGCCATAGTAGCGAAGAATTACAATTTAGCAGATTAACACTGGAGTGATAAATGAGCAGATGATGATGTGCAAGTAGAGATACTGGTGTGCAAAAGAGCAGAAAAGTAAATAAAAACAGTGTGGGGATGAGGTAGGTAGATTGGGTGGGCTGTTTACAGATGGACTATGTACAGCTGCAGCGATCGGTTAGCTGCTCAGATAGCTGATGTTTAAAGTTGGTGAGGGAAATAAAAGTCTCCAGCTTCAGCGATTTTTGCAATTCGTTCCAGTCACTGGCAGCAGAGAACTGGAAGGAAAGGCGGCCAAATGAGGTGTTGGTTTTGAGGATGATCAGTGAGATATACCTGCTGGAACGTGTGCTACGGGTGGGTGTTGTTATCGTGACCAGTGAACTGAGATAAGGCGGAGCTTTACCTAGTAAAGACTTATAGATGACCTGGAGCCAGTGGGTCTGGCGACGAATATGTAGCGAGGGCCAGCCGACTAGAGCATACATGTCGCAGTGGTGGGTGGTATAAGGTGATTTGGTAACAAAACTGATGGCACTGTGATAGACTGCATCCAGTTTGCTGAGTAGAGTATTGGAAGCTATTTTGTAGATGACATTGCCGAAGTCGAGGATCGGCAGGATAGTCAGTTTTACTAGGGTAAGTTTGGCGGCGTGAGTGAAGGAGGCTTTGTTGCGAAATAGGACGCCGTTTCTAGATTTGATTTTGTATTGGAGATGTTTAATATGAGTCTGGAAGGAGAGTTTACAGTCTAGCCAGACACCTAGGTATTTATAGTTGTCCACATATTCTAGGTCAGAACCGTCCAAGGTGGTGATGCTAGTCGGGCGGGCGGGTGCGGGCAGCGAACGGTTGAAAAGCATGCATTTGGTTTTACTAGCGTTAAAGAGCAGTTGGAGGCCACGGAAGGAGTGTTGTATGGCATTGAAGCTCATTTCATTGAAGCTCAACTCATTTAAGCCAGCATCCCACTGCTGGCTTGCTTCTGAAGCTAAGCAGGGTTGGTCCTGGTCAGTCCCTGGATGGGAGACCAGGTGCTGCTGGAAGTGGTGTTGGAGGGCCAGTAGGAGGCACTCTTTCCTCTGGTCTAAAAAATATCCCAATGCCCCAGGGCAGTGATTGGGGACACTGCCCTGTGTAGGGTGCCGTCTTTCGGATGGGACGTTAAAACGGGTGTCCTGACTCTCTGAGGTCATTTAAGATCCCATGGCACTTATCATAAGAGTAGTGGTGTTAACCCTGGTGTCCTGGCTAAATTCCCAATCTGACCCTCAAAATCATCATGGTCACCTAATAATCCCCAGTTTACAATTGGCTCATTCATCCCCTTCCTCTCCCCTGTAACTATTCCCCAGGTCGTGTTCTCAGTCAACTTACCTGGTAAAATAACGGATAAATAATAAATAATAATTTGGAGGTTAGTTAGCACAGTGTCCAAGGAAGGGCCAGATGTATACAGAATGGTGTCATCTGCGTAGAGGTGGATCAGGGAATTGCCTGCAGCAAGAGCCACATCATTGATATATACAGATAAAAGAGTCGGCCCAAGAATTGAACACTGTGGCACCCCCACAGAGACTGCCAGAGGTCCGGACAACATGCCCTCTGATTTGACACACTGAACTCTGTCTGCAAAGTAGCTGGTGAACCAGGCGAGGCAGTCATTTGAGAAACCAAGGCTATTGAGTCTGCCGATAAGAATACGGTGATTGACAGAGTCGAAAGCCTTGGCCAGGTCGATGAAGACGGCTGCACAGTACTGTCTTTTATCGATGGCGGTTATGATATCGTTTAGTACCTTGAGCGTGGCTGAGGTGCACCCGTGACCGGCTCAGAAAGCGGATTGCCCAGCGGAGAAGGTACGGTGGGATTCGAAATGGTCAGTGAACTGTTTATTAACTTGGCTTTCGAAGACTTTAGAGAGGCAGGGCAGGATAGATATAGGTCTATAGCAGTTTGGGTCTAGAGTGTCACCCCCTTTGAAGAGGGGGATGACCGCGGCAGCTTTCCAATCTTTAGGGATCTCAGACGATACGAAAGAGAGGTTGAACAGGCTGGTAATAGGGGTTGCAACAATGGCGGCGGATAGTTTTAGAAAGAGAGGGTCCAGATTGTCCAGTAGCCAGGAGGAAGGTATGGCCAGCCGTAGAGAAATGCTTATTGAAATTTTCGATTATCATGGATTTATCGGTGGTGACCGTGTTACCTAGCCTCAGTGCAGTGGGCAGCTTGGAGGAGGTGCTCTTGTTCTCCATGGACTTTACAGTGTCCCAAAACTTTTTGGCGTTAGAGCTACAGGATGCAAATTTCTGCCTGAAAAAGCTATCCTTTGCTTTCCTGACTGACTGCGTGTATTGGTTCCTGACTTCCCTGAACAGTTGCATATCGCGGGGACTATTCGATGCTATTGCAGTCCGCCACAGGATGTTTTTGTGCTGGTCAACGGCATTCAGGTCTGGAGTGAACCAAGGGCTATATCTGTTCTTAGTTCTGCATTTTTTGAAAGGGGCATGCTTATCTAAGATGGTGAGGAAGGCACTTTTGAAGAACAACCAGGCATCGTCTACTGACGGGATGAGGTCAATATCCTTCCAGGATCCCCGGGCCAGGTCGATTAGAAAGGCCTGCTCGCAGAAGTGTAGTGATGTAACATCATGTAGTATTACAAATGGTCTTGAACAGCATTAGATAAGGATTTGGTCTCAATATTGTATGAAATGTCACTTATGATGTTGTAATATACTAGCTTTTGTCCACTGTCCTAGATACAGTGCCATACAATAATACAACAGTTCAGTGTGTCTTACATAATCTTTATTACGAAAGATTTGTTTGAGATTGTACACCATGTTCTTTGCTGGAGTGCTTCCAGAATCCTCTTCAGCCAACGAGAGAGATCAATGCTGTATTCAGTCTCTTTCCTTAACCATTATTAGCCCAGAAAAAGTTACTAACATTTGTGCAAGTCACCTATTATCCTTCTAATTGTTCTATTTTCATGATATGGTTAGAAATATTTTGTTGTGATATTTTTTTTAAACTATTTACATTTTACTATTTTTTATTTTATGCACTTAGAGATTATTCTTGTATAATGAAAAGCATTTTACAAATGTAATACATAATATTATTATTATTGTTCTAACCAATGATTAGATTGCTTTCTTCTCCTCTCAAAGATATATTCAGGCCTCTACTGTAACTGATGAAGAAAAACCTTTGTGACCAACTCTGTCAGTGACATATGATCAAGTATCTTTATCACAGCAAGCTAGAGGATTAGCCATTACATTTACATAGGGCTTAACGTTATCACATCAGTGCCACTGCCCCAGAGAAAGCAAAGCATGAAGTTCAAAAGGTCTGTCTGAGACTGCCTTACACGTGACCAAAACTGTCCTTGTGTGTAAAGGGGATAGATTCATACATTGAAATGGTTAGTTTAGAAACTGTACTTTGTTGAACTGTAAAAAATAAGTCTCATAAATATAGAATAGTTTTCTGGGTTTTTCCCCCCCAATTTTAGTAGTTTTCTTACTTCAAGAGAAGTACTTTGACGACTTGTCACAGCAATCCACCAATTTAATTTCCTAGTTTGTCATATTAGCTATTTCTAATGTTCGCTTCCAACTTCGCTACATTTCTATACATTTAAAAAAAAAATAGCTCACACATACTTCAACCAAATTTACATCACATCATCCATCCAGAAGATTTGTAATCGTCATAGAATTAATGTTTTTCAAACAGAACTTCTTCCAATGTTTTTAATTAAAGTTTTCATACTTGTATTCATTTTTTTATCTGTAGAGCATGTACGGAAAGTAACACAGAAATCTTATCTAACTTTTTATAATGGTTGAAAACAGTTCTGAGACAAATAAACAAATATTTTGGAGTGATGTCATCAAGATATAAGTTACATGAAAGTATGTGTAAGCTATTTTGCATTGTTTTTTTAGAGTAGCATAGCAAACCAATGAAAACAAATTGGATGCTAACATACCAACATGCTAACATGACAACCTAGGTCTAAGATATCAAAATGGTGAATTGCTGTCAAAAGTGTTCATATAACTTCTCTTGAGGTAAAATAACTATTAAAGGGCCAATCTGTGGTTGAAACAATAACAAAGTATTGCCCTGCCTCTGTTTTGGTAAAAAAGCTGCAGCATGGGCCTGGAGAAATGTAACCACTCTCAAATTCATAGACAGAGCTATGGATGCAAGAACTGACCATCCATGATATCAAAATGATAGTTTTAACCATGTTATGAGGCTATACAGTGGGTGTTTACATTTACAATGTTTACCAACAGAGTAAAACAAGCTTATATTTTGGGGTTCTGAACGGGTATGACAGTTGAGCTAAGCTCATGCGACATTTATAAGTTATATTCTTCAAGAATCAATGGGTATACAGTGAGGTCCAAAAGTATTTGTTGTTATGGCTCTGTACTCCAGCACTTTGGGTTTGAAATGATGCAATGACTGTGAGGTTAAAGTGCAGACTGTCAGCTTTCATTTGAGAGTATTTTCATCCATATCGGGTGGACCATTTAGAACATAGTGGACACAGTCCCCCCATTTTAGGGAACCAAAAGTATTGGGACAAATTCACTTATATGACTATTAAAGTAGTCAAAAGTTTAGTATTTGGTCCCATATTCCTAGCATTTAATGAATGTACCACTCATTTATATTGTGCCCAAAATAAATGAATGGTAAATAATGCATTTTGGAGTCACTTTTATTGTAAATAAGAATAGAATATGTTTCTAAACACTTCTATATTCATGTGGATGCTACCATGAATACAGATAATCCTAAATGAATCATGAATAATGAGTGAGAACGTTAAAGAGGCACAACGATCAAACCCCCAAGACATGCTAACCTCTCACCATTACCTATAACAGGGAGATTAGCATTTTTGGGGGGGTATGATATTTATGCCTTTGTATCTTTCTCACTCAACATTATTCATTCATGATTATCAGTGTTCATGGTAGCATCCACATGAATGTAGAAGTGTTTAGAAACATATTCATATTCTACACTGTATGAATCCATACACTAACACACACAAGCAGACTAACCTTGTACGTGCATGCCCTGACCGACCACACACACACACACACACACACACACACACACACACACACACACACACACACACACACACACACACACACACACACACACACACACACACACACACACACACACACACACACACACACACACACACACACACACACACACACACACACACACACAATGTTACTGGACTTTATTCAGCACATTTTTGTTGGATCCCACCTTTGCTCTCTCGCTGATGTGCTCAGTCAGTGTATCTCCTGTGCACACAGCCATGACACATGCAGGGAAGAAAGCCCCAGGAAATCACTCCTTGATAACAGTGTTCCAGGAGTTGTCTCATGGTCAAGAGTCGTGACACTAGACTAGAATCATGTCTAGGGCGGCAAATTGGTGTTGAGTCACAGTAGTAGCAAAGTACTGTTGGCCTAGTTATCCCCAGTTTTAGGGAATGGGAAATAACATATTTTGTAGAATTTAGTGATATGAGCAAAATTGCCTCAAGATTAGAGATGCAGGCCGGTAACCGGAGGGTTGCCAGTTTGAATCACTGAGATGATTGGGGGAAATCTGCAGGGACTAAGAAGGCAGCCAGAGGTTTTATCGGCTTCAAAATCCCATATACTACCTACTGCCATTGTGCCCTTGAGCAAGGCACGTTACCCCTAATTGATACAGTGGTGCTTCTCTACAGTAGTCCCTGTACTGCTCCCAGTCTGTGATGTGTGTTGTGTGCTGCTCTACAGTAGTCCCTGTACTGCTCCCAGTCTGTGATGGGTGGTGTGTGCTGCTCTACAGTAGTCCCTGTACTGCTCTCAATCTGTGATGGGTGTTGTGTGCTGCTCTACAGTAGTCCCTGTACTGCTCCTAGTCTGTGATGTGTGTCAGGTTGGGTACTGGGACTGCAAAACATTAAGAATATCCCTGCAAATGGACCAATAAATCAAGTATTGAATAGTATTTGTATAGATCATGATATTCTTACTAGACCAGTTATCACAATGACAATATAACAAGAAAAATACACATATCAGAGTAGGTATGATATTGATATTCTAGGTAAGTTGACTGTGAAGGTTGTTGGTTGCAAGGGGAAGGGGTTTGGGGTCTACTTAGGTAAGAGGGAAAAGTGCCCCCTATTGCCCATCCAGGTATCAAGCCAAAACTTAGCTACTTATCTTCAGATGAAAGCCATCAGAGGGAACCTAGCTACTTATCTTCAGATGAAAGACATCAGAGGGAACCTAGCTACTTATCTTCAGATGAAAGCCATCAGAGGGAACCTAGCTACTTATCTTCAGATGAAAGCCATCAGAGGGAACCTAGCTACTTATCTTCAGATGAAAGCCATCAGAGGGAACCTAGCTACTTATCTTCAGATGAAAGCCATCAGAGGGAACCTTGCTACTTATCTTCAGATGAAAGCCATCAGAGGGAACCAAGCTACTTATCTTCAGATGAAAGCCATCAGAAGGAAGCTAGCTACGTATCTTCAGATGAAAGCCATCAGAGGAAACCAAGCTACGTATCTTCAGACTAAACACCTCCGTCTGCAACTGCATCCTGCACTTCCTGACGGGCCGCCCCCAGGTGGTAAGGGTAGGTAACAACACATCCGCAACGCTGATCCTCAACACGGGGGCCCCTCAGGGGTGCGTGCTCAGTCCCCTCCTTTACTTCCTGTTCACTCATGACTGCACGGCCAGGCACAACTCCAACACCATCATTACGTTTGCTGATGACACAACAGTGGTAGGCCTGATCACCGACAACGATGAGACAGCCTATAGGGAGGAGGTCAGAGACCTGACTGTGTGGTGCAAGGACAACAACCTCTCCCTTAACGTGATCAAGACAAAGGAGATGATTGTGGACTACAGGAAAAGGAGGACTGAGCACACCCCCATTTTCATTGTCGGGCTATAGTGGAGCATGTTGAGAGCTTCAAGTTCCTTGGCGTCCACATCACCAACAAACTAACATGGTCCAAGCACACCAAGACAGTTGTAAAGAGGGCACGACTAAACCTATTCCCCCTCAGGAGACAGAAAATATTTGCCATGGGTCCTCAAATCCTCAAAAGGTTTTATAGCTGCAACATCGAGAGCATCCTGACGGATTTCATCACTGCCTGGTATCGCAACTGCTTGGCCTCCGACCGCAAGGCACTACAGAGGGTAGTGCGTACGGCCCAGTACATCACCGGGGCCAAGCTTCCTGCCATCCAGGACCTCTATACCAGGCGGTGTCAGAGGAAGGTCCTAAACATTTATAAAGACTCCAGCCACCCTAGTCATAGATTGTTCTCTCTGCTACTGCACGGCAATCGGTACCGGAGCGCCAAGTCTAGGTCCAAGAGGCTTCTAAACAGCTTCTACCCCCAAGCCATAAGACTCCTGAACAGCTAATCAAATGGCTACCCAGACTATTTGCATTGCCCCCCCCCCCCCCCCCCACCACGCTGCTGCTACTCTCTGTTATTATCTATGCATAGCCACTTTAATAATTCTACCTACATGTACATAATTACCTCAATTACCTCAACACCGCACATTGACTCTGTACCGGTACCCATTGTACATAGCCTCGCTATTGTTATTTACTGCTGCTCTTTAATTATTTGTTATTCTTATCTCTTACTTTTTTGAGGGGATTTTCTTAAAACTGCATTGTTGGTTAAGGGCTTATAAGTAAGCATTTCCCTGTAAGGTCTACACCTGTTGTATTCGGCGCATGTGACAAATTACATTTGATTTGATTTGATTTGAGATGAAAGCCATCAGAGGGAACCTAGCTACTTATCTTCAGATGGAAGCCATCAGAGGGAACCTAGCTACTTATCTTCAGATGAAAGCCATCAGAGGGAACCTAGCTACTTATCTTCAGATGAAAGCCATCAGAGGGAACCTAGCTACTTATCTTCAGATGAAAGCCATCAGAGGGAACCTAGCTACTTATCTTCAGATGAAAGCCATCAGAGGGAACCTAGCTACTTATCTTCAGATGAAAGCCATCAGAGGGAACCTTACTACTTATCTTCAGATGAAAGCCATCAGAGGGAACCTTACTACTTATCTTCAGATGAAAGCCATCAGAGGGAACCTAGCTACTTATCTTCAGATGAAAGCCATCAGAGGGAACCAAGCTACTTATCTTCAGATGAAAGCCATCAGAAGGAAGCTAGCTACGTATCTTCAGATGAAAGCCATCAGAGGAAACCAAGCTACGTATCTTCAGACTAAACACCTCCGTCTGCAACTGCATCCTGCACTTCCTGACGGGCCGCCCCCAGGTGGTAAGGGTAGGTAACAACACATCCGCAACGCTGATCCTCAACACGGGGGCCCCTCAGGGGTGCGTGCTCAGTCCCCTCCTTTACTTCCTGTTCACTCATGACTGCACGGCCAGGCACAACTCCAACACCATCATTATGTTTGCTGATGACACAACAGTGGTAGGCCTGATCACCGACAACGATGAGACAGCCTATAGGGAGGAGGTCAGAGACCTGACTGTGTGGTGCAAGGACAACAACCTCTCCCTTAACGTGATCAAGACAAAGGAGATGATTGTGGACTACAGGAAAAGGAGGACTGAGCACACCCCCATTTTCATTGTCGGGCTATAGTGGAGCATGTTGAGAGCTTCAAGTTCCTTGGCGTCCACATCACCAACAAACTAACATGGTCCAAGCACACCAAGACAGTTGTAAAGAGGGCACGACTAAACCTATTCCCCCTCAGGAGACAGAAAATATTTGCCATGGGTCCTCAAATCCTCAAAAGGTTTTATAGCTGCAACATCGAGAGCATCCTGACGGATTTCATCACTGCCTGGTATCGCAACTGCTTGGCCTCCGACCGCAAGGCACTACAGAGGGTAGTGCGTACGGCCCAGTACATCACCGGGGCCAAGCTTCCTGCCATCCAGGACCTCTATACCAGGCGGTGTCAGAGGAAGGTCCTAAACATTTATAAAGACTCCAGCCACCCTAGTCATAGATTGTTCTCTCTGCTACTGCACGGCAATCGGTACCGGAGCGCCAAGTCTAGGTCCAAGAGGCTTCTAAACAGCTTCTACCCCCAAGCCATAAGACTCCTGAACAGCTAATCAAATGGCTACCCAGACTATTTGCATTGCCCCCCCCCCCCCCCCACCACGCTGCTGCTACTCTCTGTTATTATCTATGCATAGCCACTTTAATAATTCTACCTACATGTACATAATTACCTCAATTACCTCAACACCGCACATTGACTCTGTACCGGTACCCATTGTACATAGCCTCGCTATTGTTATTTACTGCTGCTCTTTAATTATTTGTTATTCTTATCTCTTACTTTTTTGAGGGGATTTTCTTAAAACTGCATTGTTGGTTAAGGGCTTGTAAGTAAGCATTTCCCTGTAAGGTCTACACCTGTTGTATTCGGCGCATGTGACAAATTACATTTGATTTGATTTGATTTGAGATGAAAGCCATCAGAGGGAACCTAGCTACTTATCTTCAGATGGAAGCCATCAGAGGGAACCTAGCTACTTATCTTCAGATGAAAGCCATCAGAGGGAACCTAGCTACTTATCTTCAGATGAAAGCCATCAGAGGGAACCTAGCTACTTATCTTCAGATGAAAGCCATCAGAAGGAAGCTAGCTACTTATCTTCAGATGAAAGCCATCAGAAGGAAGCTAGCTACTTATCTTCAGATGAAAGCCATCAGAGGAATGGGGGAAGGTATAGCTGCAAACAAAAAGCCACTTGGATTGGAAAACTATCCATTTGAAAATGTTTATCTTTATTTGGAGCATATATTGAACATTGGAGCATATTGACATGGCTCAATCAGGCTACTGTACTGTACTAAAAATTCTGATCTGCACCATTACGCAGTTGTACTTGGGTAGTTATCACCCATTTCCATGCCCCCCCAATGATGTTTGTTTCACTGACAATGGCTAAGTCTTGATATAGAAGACAAATGTCTCCACATTTCTTTTGCATATTCAAGAAGGTCAATCAAAAGACTTCAGCAATTAGAAAACAAGTTGAATGTCCACTACTGTTTTTTTCTGTTTCATAACAATTGTAAAACAAAATTAGACAAATTTTAATTGCAAAACAATAAAATAACAGTGAATCTGAGAGACTAATGCATAAAAATAAATAAGATAAATAAAATGGGATAAAATCAATAAAATAGATAGTATGACTAAAAGCACAAAAAAAGGTGTCTTAAGATCTTTCTTCAAAATGTCTACAGTGTCTGAGGCCCTCAGATCCTCCGGCAGGTTTTTCCAAAGGCCAGGACCATAGTGGCTGAAGGAAGCCTCACCAGGACCATAGTGGCTGAAGGAAGCCTCACCAAACTTTTGGTTCTGATTTTTGGAACAACTAAAGGGCGGAACTAACGGACTAAAAGGAACTGACGGATCGACTGGTACTTTATCTTAAAAGCATGTCAGACATAGTTTTGTGTGCAGGGCCACATAGTGCTTTGAAAATCCATTCTAAAACTGATAGACAACCAATGCAGGGACTTTAAAATAGGTGTTATATGTGCTTATTGGTTAATCACGCACTTTGAAAACACGTGAGAGTACTTACATGTGCACACTGCAAACCATACAAGTAGGGTACAGTTGTCAGTCTGTGTCTCTTTAAGATATGACTACGACTGCATTGATCAAACTTCCAATCTTATCACCTATCTTTAACCCAGACAAGTTTATCAGAGGCAGACATAGGGTTCAATCTTATCACCTATCTTTAACCCAGACAAGCTTATCAGAGGCAGACACAGGGTTCAATCTTATCACCTATCTTTAACCCAGACAAGTTTATCAGAGGCAGACATAGGGTTCAATCTTATCACCTATCTTTAAACCCAGACAAGTTTATCAGAGGCAGACATAGGGTTCAATCTTATCACCTATCTTTAACCCAGGCAAGTTTATCAGAGGCAGACATAGGGTTCAATCTTATCACCTATCTTTAACCCAGACAAGTTTATCAGAGGCAGACATAGGGTTCAATCTTATCACCTATCTTTAACCCAGACAAGTTTATCAGAGGCAGACATAGGGTTCAATCTTATCACCTATCTTTAACCCAGACAAGTTTATCAGAGGCAGACATAGGGTTCAATCTTATCACCTATCTTTAACCCAGACAAGTTTATCAGAGGCAGACATAGGGTTCAATCTTATCACCTATCTTTAACCCAGACAAGTTTATCAGAGGCAGACATAGGGTTCAATCTTATCACCTATCTTTAACCCAGACAAGTTTATCAGAGGCAGACATAGGGTTCAATCCGTAGCACTGAAGATCCGGGCTGTAGCACGATTGAAATTGAAAGGTCATTTCCGATTGAGACGACATATGCAGCGTTAACTGTGAATACAGTCTCCACGAACATGTGTACATTGCCTTTAAATTTCAATCACGCTAGAGCGCAGATCTTCACCGCAACGGATTGAGTCTAGCTCCTAACGTTGGTCATCAATTTATAAAGAAATACCTTGAAGACATGGTACTAGCTGGATAATGCTGCCCTACTATCAGTATTGTGACAGTTCAGGAACAGCTCATACCTGATCGCTACTGTCCACTACGAATCAAATATATGAATCAACAACAATAGTTGTGTTGCAGGAGAGCGTGAGGACTCAACCTGTAGGTACAAAGGCGAATGTTTGAGCTAGGACCTATGGGAAGAGACAGTACAACGCTGACATATATCGGTTACACAGTATTCCGCCTCTCTTTAGAGAAGTGTCCTCATATACCCATGAGGTGCATGAGGAGGATGAATCTCACAGCTGCCACCAATATAGCAAGAGAGAGTAATAACTGTGTCTGGGATTTGAAACATAGCTTTTACAATGCAGAGGCGAGCGCCTAACCCCTGGGCATTACAGCGCTCAAATACACAGATTACAGTATTATGAGGGTAACTTCAGCGTACTGTGTACCGGACTCTCTCAACTACTCGACTTCGAACATCAGTTAATATGTTTGAATATGCAATCAAGTTTTTATCTAATTTTAACCTATAGATCTCAACCACACATCAGGGTTGCAATGTTTGGTTTTATTTCAAGTTGAATTCACAGTTGTAGACAACTCAATCACATATCAACCACAATTAGATGCTTATTTTATGTTGTAATCTTTGCCCGGTGGGTTTGCTAACCTGTCTCATGCCTTACAGACATGCAATAGTAATGCATGATCTCCGTGTTTGATCAATACTGTTTATGCATTTCGCAATTTATCCTGTCTATTTGTTAAGTTCCTACTCTGACCCAGTGATCATACCAAACAATAATGTTAAATTCTTCTTACTCTGAGCCCTATCTTTCTATAACAAAAACAAGTCCTGATAACCCTGAACATAACGCAACTCTTGATTGAAAGAATGTAACCTCAAATAGACACATTGACTGTTTGCTCTAATATTCATTCAGTCTGTGACAACAGCAATTGAACTCTATTAACCTGATTATATGGAACAATTACACTCTATGTATTAAGAAAACATTTGCTTACTATGACTGTGATGTGCAGTTGTCTCTCTTACTGTAGCTAGCTACTTTAAAGGCCCAGTGCAGTCAAACATCTGTTTTCCCTGTGTTTTGTATCATATTGTACAACAGCTGATGAAATTAACACTGTAAAAGTGAGAAAAAAAATGTGATCCGTGTTATTTCCTGATAGTTGCTGGTTGAAACTACAATCTACACAGGACCTTCTATTCAGCCTGTTTGCATGGGTGGGTGTTTTGGCTTGCCTGGCGACATCACCAGGTGGTATATTGGTTAATAGTTTTCCCCTCCCCATTCAGACCACTCCCAGACAGTCCTAGCAAAATTCTTGCTTGACAAAAATGTTTTGGGGTAAAAAAAATCTTTTTTTAAATTTTAATGGAAAACTATTACAGTAAGGTGCTTAATTGTTACCCAGAAATGATTTGATATTGATATGAAAACGTCTGCATTGGGTCTTTAAGATAAATGGGTAAGTCGCTCTGGATAAGAGTCTCTGCTGAATAAAATGTAAACATACTATTAGCTTAGTTTACTGTTGTCTACTGATTTCAAAGTTAACGGAAACTTCAGATGTTGATGAAATGAATGATTTTCATAGAAGAGAACTATACACGCTTTAGGATGCGCTTTATGACACATATTGATGCGTCATGAACAACACTTCAAGTAAAGTGTTAGACACATCATGGTTGCCAATAACATGTTTACATCTGTACTAGTCTCCTTCCCAGCTGTGTGTCTCTTGAAGCTTGACAAGCAAGATATATGCAATGATGTAACAGGTGATATATTTGGCTTTTAGCGACCTCTTGTGGATTATAGAGTAAAGTTCCTGGGTAGTGATCCTGCTTACTTTTCCATGTAGGCCATCCTTCAGCGTGTTGCCTTATTTATGATCACAATTCAGTCTGGATCTCAGTAACATAACTCCAAAGCGTTTTGTGAGGATGGCAACTCACTCAGACATTTCCTCACCAGTCTTTCATCGCCTTGAAATCCTCAATATTAATGTAATCAACAAACTTCAGGTCTGTGTGTTCTTATACCAATTCAAAATGAATCTTATCTGTGTTTCTTTAATATCGCTATTCTAATTCAATACTCAGGTTCATCACTACTCTACAAGAACTGCTACCGAGCTCCACAGCCCTTTTTATGCACAAGATTATGTACATTTTCCATCTCTTACAGAGGTCAGTCTTTTTTGGAACTGTCTCCTGGACCACCTCAAGCACTGTAACAGCTTCAACTCTTTCAAACACAAAATTAACAAATATCTAGGGGGGAGGTGCCTTCCAAGTGTGTGTGTTCCTACCATCGTCAGCTTCCTCCTGTCCCAGCTTGGGCAAAGTAAAAAAGTTATCGAATGTGATGTTGTGGCCACAGAGTCCCTTTATCATGTCCAGGACAACCCGCCTCCCTTGGTTCTTCTCAAGGGCTCCTCCATCTGCCTTCCCCGTAGACACTTGCAAGATCCACGCATTTAATGAAGCAGCATCACAGGCAGCCCAGATCTTGATTACATATTTTGCGGGTTTAAACGTTATGTACTGCCTGTAGGGGCAGCAGCCCCTAAATGGCATAAACTGCTCATCAACAGTAACATTGGGCCCAGGGTTGTAAAACAGGGGAAGGCGGTCCACCCACTTGTCCCACACTGATCTGATTGCAGCTAGCTTGTCTCTCTGCCGCTGAGCTGGTCTGGTGTCTCGGTTAGAGAAGCGGATAATCATGGAAATAATGTGGAAGTTTTCCAGAGATATTGTTGCACTGGAAAGTTTTCTGACAGTTTCTGCATCCCACAGGGATTCTGTAGATTTCCCATTGGATCTGAAAACACCAGCAAGGATAAGAACTCCAAAGTATGCATGTAAATGAGTTTGGTCCATCTCCTTCCATCTCTCTCCAAACACGCCAATGACTCTGAGGTATTATTTGAGTAAACATTGAAAATGGGTCCCACAGACCCGAACACCAAACAAGGGTTAAATAAAGGTTCAGTAAAGACACTGGGTAGTAGGCTAACGCAGAGAAATTAATCAGGGGGCACCCATTAAAGTGTCAGCAAAAATGTTAATTGTCATGAGTCTAGCCCATTCTTTGACAATCATAAACAGCCAATTTGCTTATTAACAGGTGTTGGCCTAGAGCGACAGTGACGCACTCACTACGGTATTAATTATTTATTTAAAGTGCTGACATGTACACCACCCTCTTTACAACGTCAGGTCTCCAGCACACTGAGGTCTTGGGTACAGCATTGTGACATGGATATTCTGACTAGCAACTGACCAACACTGAAGTCTTTTACTCTGTGCTGTAAAGGTGAGGATCCAAGCAATGTACATTTACTGGGTAGAGCTCAAGTTTAAGTCTGTTTTTTCTTTTTTTCTGTGCTTTGTACAAGAGATAAGCTATTGAATTTGGTTGGCATGCAAAAACGTGAGAGTGGTGAGTGTACATTAAAGCTCTACAAACATTAGAGCGATGTACAGTCTTCCTGTAAAGCTGTAATATATTAAAACAGGAGCTATGATTTCATGTGCTTGCCAAATTCATTCACTGCCTCTGGTCTGATTTTCTCGATGGTTGATTTTGACTATGATATGTGATGGACTAAGTTTGAACCTGTGTTGTTTGCGTGCCACAACATTGTGTTAGCCCTATGAGCTAAAGACAAGCCTCTTACTTTACCAGGTAAGTTGACTGAGAACACATTCTCATTTACAGCAACAACCTGGGGAATAGTTACAGGGGAGATGAATGAGCCAATTGGAAGCTGGGGATGATATGAGGGCCAGATTGGGAATGTATCTAGGACACTAGGGTTAACACCCCTACTCTTACAGTAAGTTCCATGAGATCTTTAGTGACTACACAGAGTCAGGACACCTGTTTAACATCCCATCTGAAAGACGGCACCCTACACAGGGCAATGTCCCCAATCACTGCTCTGGGGCATCGGGATCTTTTTTTCAGACCAGAGCAAAGGGTGCCTTCTACTGGCCCTTCAACATTACTTCCAGCAGCATCTGGTCTCCCATCCAGGACCAACATTGCTTAGCTTCAGAGGCAAGCCAGCAGTGGGATGCAGTGTGGTGTGCTGCTAGCTATTATGCCAGGGAGCTAACACTAGTCTCCAGGTCTTAGGCTAGGTCAGCCTATTCACGGTCACCATGGGAGCATGGTTCTCTGAACAATCTCTGTCTGTTACACTTCAGCTCCTTATTGACCTCCTGCTATTCTCCACAACAACCCCTACATCTGATAATCATCAATGGGCGGAATTTCTTCACAACAACTCCTGCATCTGATAGACATCAATGTTCCGAATCCAGGTCAATTGGGTTTGTAACCAGGTTATCTGTGTGCAACAAGTTGTTTTAGTCTACTGAGCTAAAACCTAGGCATTAGTTCGGGATTTGATTTATTAGGATTCCCATCAGCCGACATCTAGTCTTACTGGGGTCTGACACATAATGAAAAAGACATTACATACAAAACACTTTACAACAATACACTGCCGGTCAAAAGTTTTAGACCACCTACTCCTTCAAGGGTTTTTCTTTATTTTTACTATTTTTGAAATTGATCACATCAGTTGACAGTGCATGTCAGAGCAAAAACCAAGCCTTGAGGTCGAATTAATTATCCGTAGAGCTCCGAGACAGGATTTTGTCAAGTTACAGATCTGGGGAAGGGTACCAAAAAAGTAAAGGAGTCTAAATACTTTTCAAATGCACTGTACATCAGATGAATTGCAAAGTCCCTCTTTGCCATGCAAATGAACTGAATCCCCAAAAAACATTTCCACTGCATTTCAGCCCTGCCACAAAAGGACCAACTGACATCATGTCAGTGATTCTCTCGTTAACACAGGTGTGAGTGTTGACGAGGACAAGGCTGGAGATCACTCTGTCATGCTGATTGAGTTCGAATAACAGACTGGAAGCTTCAAAAGGAGGGTGGTGCTTGGAATCATTGTTCTTTCTCTGTCAACCATGGTTACCTGCAAGGAAACACGTGCCGTCATCATTGCTTTGCACAAAAAGGGCTTCACAGGCAAGGATATTGCTGCCAGTAAGATTGCACCTAAATCAACCATTTATTGGATCATCAAGAACTTCAAGGAGAGCGGTTCAATTGTTGTGAAAAAGGCTTCAGGGTGCCCAAGAAAGTCCAGCAAGCGCCAGGACCGTCTCCTCAGCTGCGGGATCGGGGCACCACCAGTACAGAGCTTGCTCAGGAATGGCAGCAGGCAGGTGTGAGTGCATCTGCATGCACAGTGAGGCGAAGACTTTTGGAGGATGGCCTGGTGTCAAGAAGGGCAGCAAAGAAGCCACTTCTCTCCAGGAAAAACATCAGGGACAGACTGATATTCTGCAAAAGGTACAGGGATTGGACTGCTGAGGACTGGGGTAAAGTAATTTTCTCTGATGAATCCCCCTTCCGATTGTTTGGGGCATCCGGAAAAAAGCTTGTCCGGAGAAGACAAGGTGAGCGCTACCATCAGTCCTGTGTCATGCCAACAGTAAAGCATCCTGAGACCATTCATGTGTGGGGTTGCTTCAAAGCCAAGGGAGTGGGCTCACTCACAATTTTGCCTAAGAACACAGCCATGAATAAAGAATGGTACCAACACAACCTCCGAGAGCAACTTCTCCCAACCATCCAGGAACAGTTTGGTGACAAACAATGCTTTTTCCAGCATGATGGAGCACCTTGCCATAAGGCAAAAGTGATAACTAAGTGGCTCGGGGAACAAAACATTGATATTTTGGGTCCATGGCCAGGAAACTCCACAGACCTTAATCCCATTGAGAACTTGTGGTCTATCCTCAAGATTGTGACAAACTCCAAGCATTGATTATGCAAGAATGGGCTGCCATCAGTCAGGATGTGGCCCAGAAGTTAATTGACAGCCTGCCAGGGCGGATTGCAGAGGTCTTGAAAAAGAAGGGTCAACACTACAAATATACTCTTTGCATCAACTTCATGTAATTGTCAATAAAAGCCTTTGACACTTATGAAATGCTTGCAATTATACTTCAGAATTCCATCTGACAAAAATATCTAAAGACACTGAAGCAGCAAACTTTGTGGAAATGAATATTTGTGTCATTCTCAAAATTTTGGCCACGACTGTATACCTTATTGAGCATTCTTAAAGTAAATTCTATAGGCCTAGGCCTTTTATATTCAACAAGGGTCCGTTAACTGACTTGATAACAATGGAATTGACACATAGAATACAATGTTCCTATGAATTTATATTAGTACAGTATTTACTATAGTAATGTAGTCCAAACTTCTTATGAAATAAATAATGAGTGTAACATGATACGGTTGCAAGACTAACACCAAACGTTTAAACAAATCCAGAATGTGCAATTAAATACCCACACCGATCAGATATCCTTCCATTGGACCTGCAGATTGTATTTGAGCCAACAGTTACAGTTACTGTTACGTTCCCGCTACTGTATCAGCAGAGCAAATCTTGTGGTAGCGAGTGTGGATTGTTCTATATCCAAGTAGGAGGGGCCTATTGGCAGTAATATTACTTGAGAATTTATTACCGAAGCCTACATACAAAAATACATACACTCCATTGAGGGGAAGGGTTATTTTTTTATTAAAGTAGCCTATCAAATGCCACTATGAGGCAGTATAAAAGTAAAACGACTGCTATTAGTTAGAAAAGACATCCCCCGCGAGAGAATTGGGCGAGTCCGGGTAAAGCAGAGCAGCCGTGTGTGTGTGTCGTATATCATGCAAAATGAGGAACCGTTGCATGAAGAAGTTGTTTATCCTGATCACTGAATATATTTTAAAACAGAACTTCCTTCAAAAATACTTTTTAGTTGTGTAGTCCTTTCAATAGTTTAATGTTCAGACTGAATACGGTTGCTTATACAATCTCAAGGTAATTGTAACCTTAATTTACTTGAGTTTAGTTTTTCTATTGAAGCGTTAGAAATAAAAGTTAACGGTATTGAGCCGCAACTTGGACACAACCGGACTGGATAGGCCTACCCATCTTCAGCCGACAGCACAACATCGTAAGCCAGGACTAAGTATGAAACGTTGAGTTTGTTGACAGTTCGATATTTATTTTAATAATTGTATATGCTCGATGTTGGCTCAATATGGCGATGCATTTATGTGCATAATCTTGCGTCCTTCAGACTGTAGTTTAAAATCGGCAACTTTCTTGCCATGGTTAGATATCTGATCATGCGTATGTCCATCTTGTCACAGTGGTGTTTTCTGCAGCCGATAGAAGCTCATATGGGGGTTATTGTGGGCTAGGAAAATAGAATGGCATATTATCTGCTTTATGTAAGGTGTGGCAATAGTCAAAGTCGATGTCATAGATTTTTTTAGGAAATATAAAAGGATTTATAAAAACATTGAGAGGATTATGGTTGAAGACATTGAATCATTTTTTCCAGCAGATATTATCACATTGTGTCATATTCTACACAATAATATTTTTTCTCTCTCAAGTCATTTATTTGGAGATAACAGAACAGGATGTTCAGAATGTATCAGGTACAACTAGTACTAGAATGAACCCTATTTTCTAACAAGTAGAATACAGACATGTGTCTGCGGTTCTATGTGCTCCATTTATATCTGCAATGCTTTGAATGCTGTGCCCAGTTGGAGATGTGCCCCAGTCGTTAGTTACTGCCTCCTCCCTTGCATAAGTCAGCCTTAGCACCATGGTGTTGCCGTGGAGACAGGTGTGTCAAGGGACTATATATGTCTGCTACAGTTCATGCTTTTCTGACACTGCCTCAGTAAACCTCACACACAGATGGACGTGAGAATGGTTTGGAAATGTATTTTGCCCTCCTCGATCAAATACTGGGTCATCTCCTGACCTAGCTTTTCTCAAAAGTCTCATCACAGCCAACTTTGACAGAGAGGTGTGAATGAGTGACTTTAACGGTAATCTTCCATAAAGACGTTCAGTTCACTAGTACATATTTAATTGAAGCCCAGTCAGCTTCACAGCATGCTACGGTAATGAGATGTTCAATGCCAGTACGCTGTCTAGCTAGGTTCTCTCTCCACAAGCACATCACGTGATGGATTGGCCATTTGCATTCCCAGCAAAACGCTATGATAAATACAGACGGACCAAATCATATTTTCTCTGTCCAATCCATCTCTGGAGCAGTAGTCAGCAATGGGAAATGTGCATGTTGACGCCCCCTGACAGACATCATTAAACGGAGCGCCATTGCCAACAATGCTATTCTGGGGCGATACTGGGAATTCTCCAAATGGTTGACAGCCTGCTGTTTGTTTTGAGTGTGATCATCTGGTTCACTGCAGCCGGAGAGAGTTGGTGCTTTGTGTTGGGGGGAATCTTTTGACACCAGTCAGGGTCTCCCCCGGCATGTGATGTCACTACGCCTGCCTGTAGGGGATGGGGTCTCCCCCGGCATGTGATGATGTCACTAAGCCTGCCTGTAGGCCATGTGTAAGGTAACGAGCTCCACGGCAACGGTCACCGACACTGGGGTTAGGGGTTACTGGAGTCATGTGTGATTTACTGGACCTGATGATTTGCTACATACCGTTAGACATGGAAGAGAGTGGAACTTTCGGGGATCAGAGGTGGGACAGGACTCCCCAGTCGGGAAAATGCATGCCGTGTGAGTGTGTGGAATCTGGAAGCTGTGCAAAATATTTTCATTAGCCAGTGGAAAAAGTGGAACAACGACAGCCATGGTTATTGGGTAAAAGGTTGATAGGGGGGGGGGGGGGGGGGGGGGGGGGGGGGGGGGCTTCTACAGACTACAGTAAGTGGTAGAGCCAGAGCAACAAGAGAAAGACTGTTGCCGTGTTACTGAGAGGAAAGGCAGACATTGGTTGTGTCCAAAATGGCACCCTATTCCAATGTAGTGCGTTACTTTTGACCAGGTTCCATAGGGCTGTGGTCAAAGGAGTGCACTAGGCCTAAATAAGGAATAGGGTGCCTTTTGGGACGCAAGCATTGAATGTGAAATAATAATCTCACGGGGCTGCTCATGGTGTGAACGTGCTGTGGAAGGAATCTAGGTTTAATAGGGGACAACCAGTTTCTCAATCGCAGAATATAGGCCTAATGGATGTCACTGGAGTTCATATGTGAATTTAGTGAGGCCTGTTCTTTTCCCACAAACAAATCAAAAGTGTGGTTCTATCAGCATATGAAAACACGCAAACTAAACAATTTTTTCTGGTTGGTAAAAAAAGCATGATCTTACAACAGATAGCACAATGAACCGTCTGCACTTCGCATAGGAGTGACGCCACCTGCTTGAATACCTGTTGGAACGCAATGGGGAAAATAACAAAGGGATAGTTCACCCAAATGACATATTGGTTTGCTTACCCTGTAAACAGTCTATGGACAAGGTATGACAGCAATCCAAATAGCACCAGTCAGTAACATTTTCCACCATCTCCACCATGATACAGTCTACAAGGAGGAAGGGAAACGTCATTATACTGCCACCTTCATGCCATAAAAACAGACAAAGACAAACTGCAACGTGCTGACGTGGTACCACACTTGATACCATTTTTTGTGGTAAAAGCTGCGGATGTTGGCTCAAACATTAATAATCTGTTAAGTGAACGTTGCAGTTTGTTTGAATCACAGCCAAATACTTTCTATACACAAGAAAACAGGGCTAGATTGCCATCCCAACTTCTGTTCATGGCACTGAATACATCATTTGAATTGGCAGTATTAGGCTAAGGTTCTAGCTGTGAAAAAACCTGTCAAATGTAATGCTGTGTAACCTGCCAAGCACCAGACTGGGTAGATATCAGCCACTGACACGGTATGTGCATGACTGCCATTTTGTAGAACTTATTGTTCTAGGTCTGACCGGAGATCCACATAGCTTACAGTTCTTCCGTATGTAGCTCCTTTTCAGTAAGACATCCGCAAAGGAAGACATTGCTTTTAACAAACATCCTTCACTGTGTGTAAACCTGCATTGCTATCCAGCAAAATCTTCATCTTAAAAAATGACTACATGACATTGTTGCTATAGTGTTAATGCATTACCATACAACTGTATGATCAAGTGGTTACTTCATGGGCATCTATTGGAGTGTAGGCTACTAAGTGTTTTTAAAAACTTTAAAATTAGAAGTTAAAAAATTACAGCCATTTCTATCTGGAATGGAATCTTTTTGGATGTCTTGTGGGTTTGTGTGCAAGGAGGGAATAAATAGCAATATCTGTGTTTATGTCTGACCTAGCCCTGCCAAGCACAGTGAGTTGGCGTGGAAAACCGTCCATGTGACCATGTGACCCAGTCCAGGGTAGGCGCTGCCTGTTGCATCCTGGGGGTGTTACACTCTGGGGCCAGGGGGTGCGGTCGGGCTCTGGATGGGTGTGTGTGTCTGTGATGTTTCATTCCCAGCTGTAAACCAAGCTAGGGCTAGTGGTGGTGTGACAGGGAGAGTTCAGGCTACTCCCAATCCACTCACCCCCTTAGAGCTCCGTTTACATTGCGACTCAGATTGAGAAAACTGCAGGAAATTACATTAAGGACTGTGGAGTGTGGACACATGATTCTTTCCGAGACGAGAGGCCTTTCGAGAAGCTTGTTAGAGCACAGTCACAAGCCCAATTAGTTTCTGTCCTCTGCTACTGTCTCTGGTATAATCTGTCCTGTGCCAATAATCTCAGAGGACAGAGAGAAAGAGAGGTAAACAGAGAAAGAGAGGTAAACAGAGAAAGAGAGGTAAACAGAGAAAGAGAGGACAGAGAGAAAGAGGTAAACAGAGAAAGAGAGGTAAACATAGAAAGAGAGGTAAACAGAGAACAGGATCATATGACCTTTTCTCTCTGGCCAATAAAAGCTTTGTTGGTAAAGTGGAGGGAGAGGAAGTGTTATATAATGTGTCATTAAATGTGTGCCATGTGTGTGCAGTCACCGTGGCTCCCATGGTATAGCCTACCTAGAAATTAGGGTTTTCCTTTGATACATGTTACTTTTTCTATTGCAAGTTCTCTTTCTCTCTCTCCCACACACGGACACATGCACACCACGCACGCGTGCGCACACACACTTTTACAATGATGCCCTCAAAAAGGCTCAAGAAAAAAATTTGCAGTGGCAAATTTCTTTCAATTTTCCCAGTAGGCTAATTAGATGCGTTCTCTTATGAATCTGTGTTAAAAAACGACCAATATGCTGTGATACCCTGTTATTCCCCTCTTTTTCACACATTCTTTCTTTCTCTCCCTCACTCTCTCTTGCACATACACACACACACACATACAACTCAAAACCCCTGCCTGTGTGTGTAACCGCCTCCCACGTAGCCTAACCTAGTTACCTGGATTATCTAATGGTTGGCTGGCTTCTGAGGTAACAACAGCTTCTTGTGCCGTGCTGACCTTTTTGAGAGACAAGACTGACGTATTGAATCCTAGAATGCTCCCAGCCACTCTCCTTCCATCGCATGGCAAACGGTCGATAAATTCTCACCGCGTGAGGGCATTCAAATGGTTGCCTTGGAGACCAGGTCTCGCCCTCCCGAGTGGCACTCGGAGCATCTCAGTTGTCATCTTATCAGTATCACTCTGCCACTGCTCATAGGCTGTTCAAAGCCTCTTCGGTCAAACGTTATAATTAAGCAATAAGGCACGAGTGGGTGTGGTGTATATATACCATGGCTAAGGGGTGTTCTTAAGCACGATGCAACGCGGAGTGCCTGGATACAGCCCTTAAAAGTGGTATATTGGCCATATATCACAACCCCCCGAGGTGCCTTATTGCTATTATAAACTGGATACCAACGTAATTAGAGTAGTAAAAATAAATGTTTTGTCATACCCGTGGTATACGGTCTGATATACCACGGCTGTCATCCAATCAGCATTCAGGGCTCGAACCACCCAGTTTATAATAACCATCATTCAGTATGAATCAACATTGGGCTGTTTAAGGTGGTTCTTCAACCTCACAAGTTATTATACAACATCCAGACAAATTGGTTTAATTAAAACCGCACTATCACTGGTGTTTCACTTGATGTTCCTAATGAGAGTGTTCCATCTCCCGTAGGAACAGAGGAAGAGGACATTGATCGAGCAGCCAGCCAACAGACAGACATCTTGAGGAGAGCAGAAAGGGACCTGCAGCCAGCCAGCAGACAGACATCTTGAGGAGAGTGGAAGGGGACCTGCAGCCAGCCAGCAGACAGACATCTTGAGGACAGCAGAAGGGGGACCTGCAACCTGCGTGGTGGAGATCAGGTCCCAAGACTAGCAGCCCAGTAGACTGTGAAAGAGGCTCCACATTACATTTCACCGTAATTTAACCAGGAAAGACCCTCGAGGTTCTAAACTTTGTTGCAGAGAGGCAGTCATGGGGAAACAGAACAGCAAACTGCGTCCCGAAGTGCTGAACGACCTGCGCGAGAACACAGAATTTTCTGACCACGAGCTTCAGGAATGGTACAGAGGCTTCCTCAAAGACTGCCCCACGGGCCACCTGACCGTCGAAGAGTTCAAGAAGATCTACGCCAACTTCTTCCCGTATGGCGACGCTTCCAAGTTCGCCGAGCACGTCTTCCGGACATTCGACACCAACGGCGACGCCACCATTGACTTCCGGGAGTTCATCATTGCGCTGAGCGTTACGTCGCGCGGCGGCCTGGAGCAGAAGCTGCGCTGGGCCTTCAGTATGTATGACCTGGACGGGAACGGTTACATCAGCCGGGCTGAGATGCTGGAGATTGTACAGGTGAGATGTAGTCTACCAATGAGGTGAGGTAGTTCTGATGGCTCAGTGAACCTTTTTCAATAAACCTCTGAGGGTTTTCCATTGAGTGTCCCAACAGAAATAGCCAAAGAACCATTTCTAGTTCTAGGAAGCACCTTTTATTCTAACAGTACATGGTGCTAGCAGTACCAGGGTTGTGGGTGTGTGTAACGGCGTTCCTCCTCCTCTTCATCCGAAAAGGAGGAGTAGTGATTCGACCAAACTGCAGCGTTGTAGTTCGACATATTATTTATTAAACAAAACAGAAAACACGACGAACACGAAACACTTGAGAATTTACAAAATAACAAACGCAGTCAACAGACCTGGACACGAACTTACATATAACGTGAAGAACGCAATAACAGGAAAACTGACTACATAAAACGAACAAACAAACAAAACCGAAAACAGTCCCGTGTGGCGTAACATACACTTACACAGACACAGGAGACAACCACCCACAACAAACAGTGTGAAAACACCTACCTTAATATGACTCTCAATCAGAGGAAATGAAAACCACCTGCCTCTAATTGAGAGCCATATCAGGTCACCCTTAAACCAACATAGAAACAGAAAACATAGACTGCCCACCCAAACTCACGTCCTGACCAACTAACACATACAAAAACTAACAGAAAACAGGTCAGGAAACGTGACAGTGTGATTCCTGCATGCACCACATTCTGAATATGTGTCATTGTCAATGTTGATAGTTCTGTCCGTTGCTTTGGATAAAAATGACTGATAGATGGCCATATTAATGGTAGACTCAGCGATATGACGTTGCATGCACGAAGTAAGGACAATATCCGGTCAATTTTCGCAACAACTAATCACGAGACTAAACTTCTTTGATGTTTTGATCCCATAGCTTGAAAAAGAAAAAGAGAGCCTCACTCTAGGACCTCAGATGCAATAATTTAATAACCAGGGTTTTGACAGACAAGCTGTCTGGATCTGAGCTTCTTTTCTTTCTCAAGTGTTCTACTCTGCTAGCCAGCACCTCGCCTAAACAGGTGTGCGTTTGTTTCGCCTCCAGATCGATCCCATAGCTACCACACTGTAGCGTGAAGCGCACCTGTGCACATGTGCAGATACTCTGTGTGACCATGTGAGAGCAAAGTCTTGCATCGCGCTCATCGCAATATCTGCGGTGCTGCTCGTTGCAACGTCATCTTGCTGAGTCTACCTTTAAATTGCCATACTTTTCACTGTGGATTCTAAAGACCTCCGACAGGATCTCTCTCTCTCCTATTTACGACTTTTCTTTTACTGTATATATCTGAGTGATATGTTCTTTATTACTCACATCCGTGATATCATAAACATATTTTCACCACAAGTCATGAACATTGGTTGCTACTTGTTCTCCTTTTATTATCCTTTATCAACATGGTGATATTTGCTCTCCCCACCATCGTGGCCTGAGCAGCCTGTCCCGTATCAGTGTTGGCTCAGGCGATTGTGTGTGGTGCTGATACAAACGAAACTGAATAAACAAATTGCCTTGTTAAAGTGTCCTCAGACTACATGCTCCTGTCTCATTGATGTTTTTATAAAGCCAGAGACCCCGTGATGATTTTTCCAGGTGGTAACCTGACTGCAGAATAGTTCCATTCTGACAGAGAACATTGAATAATTTTTTTAAGGCACTATTTGCGATTTACCCTGTTGTTTAATGGTCAAACTGTATACACATTGATTCTTGAAGAATGTAACTTTTTAATTCCTTACGAGCTTAATGAAACTGTTTTGCCCAAGATACATTCTTCTTCCTTCCGCAGGCGATCTACAAGATGGTGTCCTCAGTGATGAAGATGCCAGAAGATGAGTCGACGCCAGAGAAACGGACAGATAAAATCTTCAGACAGATGGACGTAGACAAAGACGGTGAGTTTTTCTTTGCTTTTAAACATCTCGTTCTTCGACTTGTTCTAGTGACATAATAATTTACAGTGCAAACTTGAGTCCACAAAACCCGAGCCTACAGTATGTCTTGAATGGGTATTTAACTTGAGCTCTTATGTGCTATGTCTGTGTATTGAAACAGTATGGATTTCTGGTGGCCTCGTTCAGAGGTTTCCCCCCCCCCCCCTGCTGCTGTGCAAATAATGTGCTTTTTGGTGTTTATAGTGTAGTGTGTGTTGCTAACCTGGGGTCTCTTCTGGACTATAGGCAAACTCTCTCTGGAGGAGTTCATCAAAGGTGCCAAGAGTGACCCTTCCATCGTCCGGCTCCTGCAATCTGACCAGGGGACCTCTCGCCAGTTCTGAAGACATACACAAACACACAGTTCTGAAGACAGGAAAGTGGAGAGAGCACTGTATCATCCCCCATCCAACACACACACACACATGAGAAAGAGGTGGAAGAGGCATAGTTGTCATTACAACACCCATATCAGGCAGCCATTTTGTATTCTCTCATTCCATGTCTTGTTTACATCATCAGTAGTTCCCTAGCCTGATCCCAGATCTGTTTGTTCTCTCTATTGCATGCAAGACAGCACAAACAGATCTGGGACCAGGATAGCAATTTCCAATATCCCAATGCAGCGGTTTCATGCATTCTACAGCGATATGTTTTGCATCATGAAACATCAAGTTCTACACCCACAGTACCACTGATAGACTCTTATGACATTTCCTTGCAAATGTTTTACTTAATGTTTTATTTTAGCTTGCCTTACTTTAGTCAACGTGAAGTGCCATATCTAAATATTTGTACTGAATGTATTATTACACTAGTAAGTATTATGACTTTTTCCCCTGACGTGTTACGGTAAGAAGAAATCAACCAAAACCAATATTTTGTACGTCAACCGGCACGTAGCCTAACAATGAAGAGCGTTGGGACAGTAACTGAAGGGTTGCTGGTTTGAATCACCGAGCTGACTAGGTGAAAATTCTGTCAATGTACCCTTGAGCAAGACACTTAACCCTAATTATCTGATAAATTACTAACACGTAAAAGCCATGGGTCGTCTCATTGCGACCTTCGCTCTAAATGTAATATTAGTTAGGGACATTCAAAAATGTTTTTCACTTTAACTATATACTGTTTCTGCAGCACAGGAATTTTGAAAATGAATGTTTTAATACCCAACTGTACAGAAAGTTCCAGTGATGTATTAAAACCAGTATCTTGTAATTTTTTGCAGTCACTGGTTTGTTTAGCTCCACAGGGCTTGCCAACAGAGTGGATTATCTCAGTTCCCAATAAGCACACTTTGGGGACCCTGAAAACTACACCGCAAACATGTTTTTAGCCTGCTGCTCCAGAAGCACATCAGACATTTTAAAAAACAAATGCAACTTTGTTTACTTCAGACTTCTTTATGGTAACAAAAAAGGTCTGCAACGCAAGCCTTGCTTCACTAATATGCTGCTTTTACAGTTTGTGTAGCTAGGATGTCATGAGTACAGTGGGTTGGTTCCAATTGCGGGTGACTAAGGTTAAATACAGATACACGCTTACAGTCTAGTGAAAGGGTTAGAGGTTCCCTACAGTCCAGTTAGAGGTTATAGCTGTGCCTGAGCTCTGCTTGTCATTCTCAGCAATTTACATGAATAATGAAACAGACTTTTTATTCTCTTTATTTTTTTTTTTTTAAACAAATTTCATTTTGTTTTCACACAATCAAAATAAAGTTGTGTAAGAAGAATCTACACAAGAAGTCCCACATTCCCCTTTGTCCTGCACAGACAATGTAAAATCACTGCTGTTCTCACCGAGAAAAAAAATAGACTAAATCAGAAAATATAATGTTCAGCAGGTCTGTAAGGCAAAGTCTTGGAGTTAGAGGATTCTAGATGGATATAACCTGTTTTGGCATGGACATTGAGGGCTTCCACCATTTTAAAGTAGTCAACTGGGTGGGGATTCCTATGGGATAAGGAAGGATCACATGATTTCATCCTGGTCATCAGGAGGGATCAGCCAATGAATGACACACTCTTGAGCAAACATTCCATAACTGCAGTTGCCAGTAAATCGCCAACTTTGGCTTTATACCGGTTCAAACTTAACACTAGGTGGCAGTGCACCTTTTCAGTTTGCTTGCCAACTTCTAGAAGACAAATGGACTACTTCAAAATGGAGATTGCCTCAATGGCGCTGCCTGTGCACTCAGACACCATAATGGGACATATATAAAAGATAATATCTCTATCATTCTCTATGGGCGAAGTCTACTGCAGGCCACGCCTCCCCACTTGACAAACAGACGGAGATGATGTGAGAAGCTGCATGTCTCTCTGGCCCTGTTCAAATACTTCAGAAATGTATACTTATTTCCTTACCTTCTACCTTCCTTTAAATAATCACAGATCTAAATTGGTTGGATTGGCTGGTAACCTTGCTTTCACCTCTCCTATCACTTATAGATCTGTGCTCTATCAAGGTAACAAAGGAAGGATACTTTTCTGAATTATTCAAACAGGGTTATGCTCTTCATTTCTTTCCTCTTCTGGAGTACTTCAGTAACCGGGCGACCCAATCTACACATTGTTCCATGGGAGAGGAGAGACGGGTCGCGCCAAGTTAGACCAGACACACAAGATGGCGCCCAACCGTATCCGTCTGGATCGGCCCGCCCGGAAAGCTGGGCTCTCACAACTCTTCCTTCCCAATGTCGTCGTCCAAGTCCACGTCACTCAGGTCGTAGTCATCCTCCACGGGGAGCTGGGGATAAAAGATGTAAGAACTGGCCAGACAATACAAAATATGGGTGGTAGTCATTAGTGTAAACAGTTGCAAACTACAGCAAAACATTTTGCAACATAAAAGTTTTTGAAAGAAAACAATATCAGATGATGACATTTCAGTCCGTTTGGTTTCTAGTCAATACTGCCCTGTGATGTATTCAATGAGTCTATTCTCCCTGACATATCTGTTCTACAATGTACATTTCTATCTGGACGTTTGGTAATGTTCTGTAACGTTACATCCTCCTGAACACGCCCCAGGCAAGACTCATCCAAAGCCATTCTTCACCATTTCAAAAGAAGCTCAAGTCACCTCGTTCAGCCAAAACTGTATTATGGTAGGAATACATCAGCATCCCATCCACCCCGTGACCTTTGACCCTTCTCACCTCTCCATCTTTGCCGTCCCAGGCATCAACTGAGTTGATCTTAGGCAAAGCCCCACCCCCAACGGTAGCAGTGGAGCCACGGCCTACAGACAGATCCCTAGGAGAGACAGAGAAGATACACCTCAGAATGCTACTGTGGAAATACTGTATACTGATTGGCTGTTCACAAGGACTTTAAAATCAGCTTGGACAGAAGCATTCAGATCCAGTATCTCGCCAGGAAGAGAGTTGGGCATGGGTCGGTCCCAAATGGCACCCTTTTCCCTTTATAATGCACTACTTTTGACCAGGGGAAATAGGGAATAGGGTGCAATTGGGACGCATACATGAGCTACTCTATACTGTGTAAAGCACAAAATGAGCAGACAGCGCCCCCCTACCTGAGGAACTCGTGAATGCCGGTCTCGCTGAAAGAGCCCTTGAGCAGGGCGAACTTCATCTTGCGGGCGTTGATGGCCGTCATGGCGGGGTAGCCGAACCCTCCAATGCCCAGCGACGCCTCCAGCTCCATCTGAGCACCAGCCTCAGTCCACAGCCAGCTAGAGAGAGATAATCAAATTACACTAAATAAATTCTATTGGGTTGAGTTGACCCATCCAGAGTCTGAGATCAAATTCATTCAGTCAGACAGTTTGAAATCGACTGCACTGAATAAATCCTATTGAGTACTTCTTTAGGATACAATCATTTGTAAAATCAGTCATTCTGCTGAGTCGGTGATACGCTCAAACACAGCCCCTTTCTATATACTGACCCCCACATTTTCTTCTTGTACTTCTCTGCCATCTTCATCATCACCTCCAGGTAGCTGTTCCTGCCTGCTGCACCTGTAACAAGGCAAGAGGAAGGAAAGTGACAGGTCAGTCTTGTACAGATCCAAAATGGCTGATCAATGCACCGTCATGAGGTACAATGACTAACTGCCATATCAACAGCCTGAGAATATAAGCATACATTGATATAATAGAAGTTAGCATAGTAAACTGGTCAGAACTGGTCCAAACTGGCATAGAGTAGTTCCATCTAACCTGTGTCCAGGATGTGGGGCAGCACAGCGATGACACAGAGCTGGTAGTCATCGCAGGTCTTCTTCAGGACATCTGCGTTAAGGATCTGAGAGTCACACACACACACCATTCAGAATCAAACAGTCTGTCTTAAGAGAAACACTAATCTTCAAAAGGAAGATTATCTTCTAGTTCAAATATATATATTTTTATTATGATTAACTTTGATGGAGAGCATAAAAACGATATCTTGGAACCTTGTGGGTTACAATCTTATTGTTTAAATGCTCTCAAACACACACACCCAGACAGACACACACCCAGACAGACACACACCCAGACAGACACACACACACCTACCTCAAGCAGTTCTGGAGGAGCGGCGTTGTCAGAGAACAGGTCCAGAGCGCGGGCAATGATGTCACCTCGGGTCCTCCCCCCCTGGTAGTCCTCAGGCTCCTCCCCCTTCTTGAAGATCTTAATTGTGGGGAATCCACGGACCTGCAGATACGGAAAGAGAAACGGGAAAAACCTCAGTCCTCGGCCACAAATGTTGTGGGACGTTTCTGGTAGAAATGTCCTGAATAGAGCAGACAATTCCTGTATTTCTATATAAATCAGAGTGTTAGCCTGGTTCCTCTCTAGGTTTCTTCCTAGGTTTTGGCCTTTCTAGGGAGTTTTTCCTAGCCACCGTGCTTCTACACCTGCATTGCTTGCTGTTTGGGGTTTTAGGCTGGGTTTCTGTACAGCACTTCGAGATATTAGCTGATGTACGAAGGGCTATATATAAATACATTTGATTTGTTAGAAATATATAATGTAGAACAATCTGAACGTTCTGCTGTTGTGTGCAGACAGACATCAGTGGTGATGCTACACTGATAGTATCTGACTGGTGGGTGTTCCTGCTCACCCCGTAGCGGCTGGCCAGACCCTGTTGCACAGTGGCGTCCACGGCTCCCAGGTGGACCTTGTCTTTGGTCTGCTCCTTGACGGCCGAGGCTGCAGCCGCCCACTCAGGCTCCAGGCTCTTGCAGTGGCCACACCAGGGGGCAAAGAACTCCACCAACCACACTTCACCACTGTCCAGAACCAGCCGGTCAAAGTTGTCATCAGTCAGATCCACAACATTCTTCTTACTTCCACCACCACCACCACCACCACTCTGGAGAAAGAGTATGTTTACTTAGACGTACCGCTTACACTCTGCGCAAAATGTTTAAACAAGACTTGACACAATTCTGAAAAACCCTGTAATTTTATTTAATTATTTCAACACGTTGCTAAATCTGGCTAAATTTATGTTGTAGGACACCGGACTCATGTTCAATAGGGTACAATGTAGCAAAACATTTTGTGACGGAAAATAACTAGTGTTCTTGTTGGACAGGTAGTACCTCCATATTTCACTTTAAACATTTTGTCCATACTGAACATGACCCAGCCGAGGTGTCAGTAGTAGTTACCTGTCTGCTGTAGTCAGAACCACCTGACCTGCCACTCATCCTGTCCTTCACTAGAGTACGGAGAGTATTCAGGGCTCCGTCCACTATGGCCTGGCTACTACGCCCACCTGAGGGAGGGAGATCATCAACACCATTAAAGCCCAGCAATCCGAACACATTCATGTATTGTTGTCTTGACCTTTTTATCCTTTGTGCTGTTGTCTGTGCCTAAATGTTTGTACCATGTTTGTGCTCCTACCATGTTGTGCTACTGCCATGTTGTGTTGCTGCCATGCTGTGTTGTCATGTTGTGTTGCTGCCATGTTGTGTTGCTGCCATGCTGTGTTGTCATGTTGTGTTGCTGCCATGCTGTGTTGTCATGTGCTGCTGCCATGTTGTGTTGCTGCCATGTTGTGTTGCTGCCATGTTGTGTTGCTGCCATGTTGTGTTGCTGCCATGCTGTGTTGCTGCCATGCTGTGTTGTCATGTTGTGTTGCTGCCATGCTGTGTTGTCATGTTGTGTTGCTGCCATGCTGTGTTGTCATGTTGTGTTGCTGCCATGCTGTGTTGTCATGTTGTGTTGCTGCCATGCTGTGTTGTCATGTTGTGTTGCTGCCATGCTGTGTTGTCATGTTGTGTTGCTGCCATGCTGTGTTGTCATGTTGTGTTGCTGCCATGCTGTGTTGTCATGTTGTGTTGCTGCCATGCTGTGTTGTCATGTTGTGTTGCTGCCATGCTGTGTTGTCATGTTGTGTTGCTGCCATGCTGTGTTGTCATGTTGTGTTGCTGCCATGCTGTGTTGTCATGTTGTGTTGCTGCCATGCTGTGTTGTCATGTGTTGCTGCCATGCTGTGTTGTCATGTGTTGCTGCCATGCTGTGTTGTCATGTGTTGCTGCCATGCTGTGTTGTCATGTGTTGCTGCCATGCTGTGTTGTCATGTGTTGCTGCCATGTGTTGCTGCCATGTTGTGTTGTTGTCTTAGATCTCTATGTAGTGTTGTGATGTCTGTCGCGATGGTTGTTTTGTCCTACATTTTTTTTTTTTATCCCTGTCCCCGCAGGAAGCCTTTTGCCTCTTGGTAGGCCATCATTGTAAATAAGAATCTGTTCTGAATTGACTTGCCTAGTTAGATAAAGGTTCAATAAATACAAAATATTGCCAGAAAGTCACATGGGTTGTATTCACTAAACACCAAACGGAAGAAAACTAACCAAAAAATAGAAAGGGATAACCTGAACGTGTCAAATTAGAAACACTTGTTTGTTTTTTTCGTTGCAAAAATGTTTTGCTATGGGTGTGCACTAATGAATACGACCCATGGTTGTGTTTATTAGGCACCAAAGAGAATAAAATGGACTGAAACAGGGAGGGACTACCTGATCCAATAAGAAACGCTGATTTTCCTTTTCAATTGAAAAGCATTTAAAAATGTTTCCCATTGCTTGCCCTAATGAACACAACCCTGGTCCATGTTAAAGGTAACTTCCATATGACATCATAATACAGTATATGCCATTTAGCAGACGGCTCTACATGTGGTAGGAATTGAGCCTGAGGATGACGCTGTTTGCTTTATGATGTCATATCTCCGAGTCTACCTTTAAAGTCAGGGAAAGGCCCAGCTACTAGACATACCTTGGTAATCATCAGGCTTGTTCTTATTGGCCCCAAATATCTTGATGGAAGGGAAGCCTCTGACACCGTACTGACCACCCAGGGACTTGTGCTGGTCGGCGTCCACCGCACCGACCTTAACGATGCCCTGGGGGGGAACAGCGAGAGGTTACAGTCGCCACCATCATCATTACTGTTGCCAGAAATAGTCATTGCATCCCTCATTAGTATAGCTCATAGTGCGCTGGTGATCTCTATTTGTTTTGTACTAGAAAGATATACACCCAGGACATGACACTGACAAGCAGTAGCAGTAAAAGATGCAGCTGCTTATTGTGAATGCGGTATAGTGATCAACTGCTTATAGTTATCCAATTGTCCTGCACAGATGTGATGGCTGCATGTGGAGTGCACTGTAGTAATGTGCACTTTATGTGGCTAGTGACATAAGGCTTTAATAAAACAACTAAAGTTGAATTACAACATCTTAAGTTGAAATAATATTGGTGTAATATAAGTGACATAACACTAATAACAGATCTAGAGTTTACCTTCAAGGCTGTGGCTGTTTTCTTCCAGTCAGCAGTCAGGCTCTGGCAGTGTCCACACCTGTGGAGACAAACAGTCTTCCTGTTCCAGGCACCAGACTACACACAGCCTTATATCCATCTGCATTAGCAGAGTGGAGTCTACGCAAATACGATCACTGAACGATAATGAGCAATTCTGGTTTTGCATAGACCTGCCACAGATGTTTTTCAGTCAGGATGCGTGCATTTGCTTCAAGTTTATGCCAAAGGGATGATGTGTTTACTAGCTACTATTTGAACTTTTATATCAATGTGTATTCAGTTATTAGAACGCTGCAGAAATGTTACTGACAATTTCCTATTCTTGACAGACAATGTTTTCTGTTCTTCACAATACATCTCTATCTGAACTTTCTGTAACGCTACAACCTCCTGAATGCACCCCAGGTCTACAAACTATTTTGTGTGTCCCTCCTTGACAGGTTATTGGGATAAATACATTTCATACAACACTAGCTGCTTGGTGGCAATTTAACCCTTGTGGGTAAGTTCTCAGTATCTCATTGGGCCCCCCATCAGATTTAACCACTCACCAAGGAGCGTAAAACTCAATGAGCCAGAGGCTGTCGCTCTGAAGAACCTCCCGGTTGAAGTTGGAGGGATTGAGTTCAACGACATCATCATTAGCAGAGTAGAAGCCCTGGGCCATCAAGACCAGGGAACAACCCAAAACACCTGGTGAGAAAGAGGCAGAGGAAAGGAGGAGCTGAGTGTGAGGTGTGTATGTACATTGTCATATTGCATATGAAAACAAACACTGTCCAAGACCATGTTGGTAGCTTGAAATGATGCATACCAGTGAGTTAGCTGTTAGCTTGCTAACACATACAAATGTTCAATTATGTAGGGAATAGGCTACAGTTAAGCAGAATATTTTTTTTATTTTTTTTTTTAAGTTGGCACATCAAGCCAAACTCCAGATAGCTATCTAAGGTTAAAATGGTTAACTAGTTTACAATCCAGAACCTATTTCATCAGGTTTGAATTTAGCTTGTCGTCTTTTAGCCATCTTGTCGTTGTCAATAGTTAACTAGCCTAGGTCACGAATTATTAATATTGCCACAGAGTGAATCAAAATACAATCTGATTCAGTAGCATTAACGTCAGATAGCTAGCAATCTTGGATACATATTATGGCCACCATGACCGAACCTTAGCTAAATAGCTTTGTTCTTTTTTTACAATGGCAATAACTACAAACCAATATAATACTAGTAAATCTAAACAAGCTGTTTAGACGTTCTTACCAAGTAAAAGCCCTCTCATGATTTCAGCGGATCTCTGTGCACCAGTCCAATGTAATTGTCCTGAGCAGCTCGGTTGCAGAAAAGGACCAGCGCTACAAAAAGAGAGGGCGAAATTGTTTTACCGTGGCCCACGCTGATTGGCTCCCTGCCGGCTGTGCCGCGCCACGTCCAATCAGAACTCGACGTGTAGTTTCCCAGCCAGTACAGGATGGCGTGTAAAAGAATCACAGGAAGATGTGTGGAGAGTTAAAGCTATGGTGGAGAGCCAAGATGCTTTCAGTCACGACCGGTCCGCTCATTAGGGAGGATTAGGCGACCGCCTATGGCGAAAGATTGACAAGGGCGGAATTTTCTGAGCTAAACTGACCGAGACTTACCTCCAACAACAACACATAACACCTTACATAATTCTGCCTCAAAATAACGACAATTTCTGTCAACCAGTGCCATATGGGCTTTTTAGGTGAGCGCTGATGCCGCCCTTTGATAAGCAGTGCCCACTTTGTCAAAGGCAGGGCACAAAATACTTTGCTTGCCCATTCCCAGCGCACTTCTCCCGGGTTCTGTTGGAGAGATGCATCACTGCAGCACTCCACCAACGTTCCATCAAAAAAAAATGATCTAATATAAATCATGTAGCAGATATAGGATATGGTAGAAAGAGTATGTGGCCTTTTCTGTAGCCTACAGGCTGGACATAAAATGTATGACAATGTAATGAGACAGACACTTTTTACATCATGCAAGTTTCTCCAATCAAGCCTAACCTAAATGGCGCTCAATGAAATACAAAAATGCAGCTGTCATGTTAACAAACAACATATCCTAAAAAACAGGAATGGTCAATGTAAAATGGACAATATGGAATGGACAATCACAACTGTTGTCCAGGAGTTTCACCCCATTGTCATGATCAGTGGTTTGAAGTTTGTATCTGTCAATTATTGACACGCTGATCATGGCAAAAAGAAAATACTTCTGCATTTCCCACTGTGTAAACACATTGGAAATAGGCCTCGCTATAACTCCTGATGAAGTTGGGTAGCATATATTCAGAGCTTAAATAGCGAAATTGATTAGTCACAGGAATCAGGACTAATAAAGCCAATGCAATGGCCTGTTTTACAAAAGGTGGGTCTACCAGATGGATGGGCATTCATAAAATTCCATTGTGTAGGACATCGTAGGCTATACCCCAGTAAGCACGAGCCGACATCTTCTGGACATCTTTTTTTGGTCTTGTCCAGACGTCGTTTTTTTGGTGTTTTACAAACGGTAGGCTTGCCACATAGATAGGCATTAATAAAATTCAATGTCAGGCAACACTGTAGGCTACACCTCAGTAAGCACGGACCAACGCCTTTTGGAGGTCTATTTTGGCGCAGTTCCGGACCGGCCTTGATTTCCACAGACACGGACATTGATTTTTGGTCCAAACATAGACGTCCATAAATTACTTATGTTCAACTTTCATTGAGAACCAAAAATTTGCCTGATTTCAACACCCGGAAAACAGATATTTTCAGCATCTTTAAAATACGTATTTTCAGTGTCTGTAAAATATGTATTTTCAACATCTGGAAAATAAGTATTTTCAACTTTGGTTCAGAACCGAAAATTAACTTGATTTCAACATCCAGAAAATATGTGTTTTTTTACATCCCGAAAAGATGCCTTTTCAACATCCTGGAAAATATGTATTTTAAACATACGGAAAATACCTTTTCACCTTCCATTCAGAACCTAGATTGAACTTAACTTCAACCTTTGGAAAATACGTATTTTAGACGTCTTTTTAACTGAATTTTGCGGGGCGCATTTTTGAGGGAGCCACATTTTTTGGTTTTGCCTATGGCGGTAGAACGCCAAGGACCGGCCATGCTTTCACTCCAAGGTTTTTTTCTATAACCACAATGCAGTTTATTAGTCTTAACACCATAGATTAAAATCTAAAAGTGATTTTTTTCCCCCATGTGATTTCTTACAATGATTTTGCTTTGTTTGTTGCATATGCATAAGGTTCCCATATGGCTAAAGTTATCCAATATTTGGATGTGTTCTTAGGAAACCCTCCACTTGAGTTCTTATGATGTGGAATGATTGATTGCCTAAAATCTGTAGGTTATGCTATTCAAGTTGAAATAGGGCTGCTCCGGCTCCTTGTCTGTAACCTACACATTTCTTAGTGTAAAAAAACTACCCAGGGGGCATTTCTAGATGAGCCAAAGTTTTACATTTAGGCCTACAGTAGGTTGGACTTTGTTTGTTGCTTAAATCAATCAATTATACAGTCTTGGGGAAGCTGCTCTGAAAATATAGTTTACCAAGCTACCAATTACTTCACACTGGAAGAAGTTAAGCTACACTAAAGCTATCCTAAAGAAACATATAGTTTACTTCACTAAAGTTACTAAAGTTACTATGAAAAAGTACATCATTCACTACATACAAACTAACTAAATCTGAAATGTCATAGACTACAAATTGCAAGAATAGATCACTCTGGAATCAGGTGTTAACAGAATGTGTAATTTAGCCTTCACAAAAACAATGTTTCAAGTGATAATTAGGCAAGTCTGATGCCGGAAAAAATGAAATTCTTGCCTACACCCGTTTTATTTTTGCAAAAACGTAGTTTGGAGTTCGAGTAGTTAGCTACATGCTACATGTCAAAAAAAGTAAATAACGACTGAAAACACTACCAATATTTGAATTTAGTTCAACTACCACCAAGCTACTGCAAAATGTAGTTTAGTTGAACTACGTGTAGTTGATTACTTCCCAACACTGAGAATATATAGGCTAATATTGATTCAACAAACCAATTTATGTGGTTCGTGATTGCAACGTGAACTCATTGTCGCTAGATGGAGATACTAGGCAAGACTGTTGCCTTATGCCTCTGCGCAATTACGCACACTTGGGTAACCTAACATCGTTCCATAATATGGCCATTAAAGATCTCCTTTTTCACTACAACATATCTTGTTGAAATGTATTGGTTGACAACAGAGATTTACCTTTCTTGACAGGCAACATATTTGTACACACAAGCCGAAACATTTTTCAAAAGCTAGCCTGAGACAGATTTGCTTGTTGTTTTACCCTTGTGGTAGGTTACCTCCATGAGGAAATAGACAAATGGTGTTGGACTGGTAGTGGGGACAATATTTTCTGCCATGTGATATATGTCCGTTTCCTGGCTAATGTCGTCTCTTTACCCCAAAACACAATTTATTTCAGCTCTCCTCCCACTTCCCTGTCGCTCTCTGCCTCTAGTTACTCCACTATTCATATAGCATCACATATTTATATTTGTTGTGACGCGTATTCTGCAAGACTGCGCACTGATGCACAGTAGTCCAACTTTTAACAGCAGGCACAGAGGCGCTCTCTTATTTTCTGGTGACGGACTAGTGGGAGATGAGAAGCCTGTTCATTCGGCATTGTTTGCTACATCTCTACGCAAAAGATACATGTGGATATTTTTTCCAGGTTCGAATGAAGCTTAGCCTATAGGCCTATACATTTGTGTCAAACATTTAAGAAGATCTGAACACTTTCCGTTTTCCTTTGATGTTTTGCAGTCTTTTACGCACGCAGTTTCCTACGCAAGTATCCTAGCGTAGACTAGTTGCATTAATACAGGCCAACTATATTCATTCAGATTTTCTTGGAGTAAATCAACAATATAGGCTACACGGACAAGTATGTGGGGAATAACGAGGACGCGATATGCTGATTGCAATGGCTCGGAGGCCAGTGAGGAGACCGGGATTGTCCTGAACATCGGTGGAGTAAAACAGGTGTTATGTGGGGATGTGCTGAACCGTTTTCCGGAGACCCGACTAGCGGAACTGTGGAACACCTCCAAGGGGTGTTTGGAGGACTTATCCTCGCTTTGTGACGACTATGACTCAGGGAAAGGTGAATTTTATTTTGACAGAGACCCGGACGCGTTTAAGTGTATAATTGAGCTGTATTACTACGGGGAGATACATATTAAACGGGGCATCTGTCCAATTTGTTTCGTAAAGGAGATGGAGTTCTGGAAAATCGACTTATATTTCCTGGACGATTGCTGTAAAGGCGACCTACAGGAGGCGGAGGACGAGCTTGCAGAGATTGCCGAGAAGGTTCAAACTATTCTGGTCGACCGGGAAGGGGACCCCTCTGCCAGGGGCTGGCAATGTTTCCAAATGTGCTTGTGGAAGCTTTTGGAGAAGCCGGAGTCGTCGCTGTCCGCGCGCGTCATCGCCATAGTGTCTTTCCTCTTCATCCTCATCTCCTCGGTGGTGATGTGCGTAGGCACCATCCCTGACCTGCAGGTGGAGGACGCTGAGGGCAATCACATGGAGCACCCGATCTTGGAGGCCATCGAGACCGCGTGTATCGGCTGGTTCACCGTTGAATACGTCCTGCGCTTGATATCGTCCCCGAATAAAGTGAAATTCGTCCTGTCCTTCATGAACATCATAGACTTCATGGCCATCATGCCCTTTTACGTGGTGCTGACTTTGACGTCTCTGGGCACGGCTATGATGGAGCTGGCTAATGTGCAGCAGGCGGTGCAGGCGCTGCGCATCATGCGCATTGCGCGCATCTTCAAGCTGGCGCGCCACTCCTCTGGGCTGCAGACTCTCACCTCGGCCCTGAAAAGCAGCTTCAGCGAGCTGGGGATGCTGCTCATGTACATGGGCGTGGGCGTCTTCTTGTTCTCGGCAATGGCCTACACATTGGAGCAGAGCCACCCGGAGACCATGTTCACCAGCATCCCGCAGTCCTTTTGGTGGGCCGTCATCACCATGACCACCGTGGGCTATGGAGACATCTACCCCAAGACCACGCTGGGTCGGTGCAACGCGGCCGTCAGCTTCCTCTGCGGGGTGATTGCCATCGCGCTGCCCATACACCCTATCATAAACAACTTCGTCATATTCTACAATAAGCAGCAGGTGCTCGAGACCGCGGCCAAACACGAGATCGAACTGATGGCGCTGCGTTCCAGCGAGGCAGGTGCAGAGGAGAGCGGGCCCCACATACAGCGCAGATCCGTCGGTGTCGCGGCCGGAGTGTGGGACAATGCCATGCGCTCCTGTCACAGTGACACCTACATTCCCCTGCTGAAAGACCCTAGAGCAGGAATACAAACCCCAAGCTTGGACAGAAGCTTTGACAGTTCATAGCTGAGTAAAATCACCCCTCTTCACAGCGCACAGCTTTAATGGACCTACAGTATATACCCAAAAACATCCATTGCGATATCACAAAAGATAATAAAATCACTATAAAAAACTTGGTGACCCATTGTAAAATGTCTCAAAATATAAGTTAATTAGTGTAATAATGTCACTTTTCCAAAATACATTAACACATAATTTGAAAAAACACAGAAAGAAAAGACAATACAAGTATATGGGTGATGGAACAGTGTAAATAATAGAGTAGGAACTTTTACAATGTGGTTATTGTAAATATAGACCAGTGGTTGGTTCATGTTTACGCTGGACTATTGGTGTAGGCCAGGAGTCTCCAACCAGGAGTCTCCAACCTTTTCTAGCATGAGAGCTACTTTAAAAAAACGAAACGTGGCTAGTTACAGATTTTTTCTAGCTTTCAAATAGGCACATTCTTCTCTTCTCCTCTCCCCTGCATGTCTTCCTCAGGTCCTTGAAGAGAAAGTATTGCACTGTTTTCACTCTCAGTATACCTGGTAAATTATTTTTAATAAACAACTCTAAGGGGAGCCCTATAAAATCTGTGATTTCTTCCCCAAATTATGTTTTATATTTTCCTGAATTATGTATTCTCAGTTAGATTTTTCCTGCTTTTAGATATTATTATTTTTTGTTCACTCTCAAAATTACAATTGTTCATGGAGAAACAGTGAAATTGGATGTTCTGAGTCCATGTCAATGCTTAAATCACATCAAAATATTTTATTTTTTACGTCTGGAAGAAAACAAACACATTTCGATTTTTGAGTGTATTTCCCCTTTAATTGCGCATCTGGCCCTTTAATTGCTCATCTGCAAGTGAGGAATGTGCTGTCTAATGTGCTGGTCTAGTGATGGTTCTGTACCTCTACTGTTCATTTCATGGCAAATGTAATGTCAATGTTGCTTTGATTGCGTAGTAGCTGGGAGCTTACGGTGTCTGATAATTGTGAGATTTATTTATGACAATTTGCGGTGGAACACTTCAAAATTGCATGTACTTTCAGAATTGTTTGGTGAGCTACTCATAGGTGGGCTGCGAGCTATTGGTAGCTCACGATCGACCTGTTGGATACCCTTGGTGTAGGCCTATAGCCGAGGCTACTTGACAGTCATCTCATGTGTGATTGTGTAAGGTCTAAGTGCTACAAGAACAGTACTCTGTCACTCCTCCTCTTTACAACCTTGGACTGACAGTCATATTGACCTAATCACCGGTGTATTGATAAGCGGGTCGACGTGGTGCTGAACAGCGCCATGTGCGACGCAGTCCACTGCATATGCATCAAATTATACAGTGTGTCTAATTTTCCTCTGTAAAAAAGTATATTAAAAGTGATTTAACTATGAATGTCTATTCTCTATTGCATTTTTTTCTGTAGGCACTAGATGCTCCTATATCTACAGATATACATGTATATATCCCACTGGGCACAGACGTCAGTTCACCATCTAGTTTTGATTTACATTTGGTTGACATTTCATTGAACTCCTCACATTGCATTTTGGGGATGAAATGACTTGGAAACCATGTTGAGTCAACACATGTTTGCTCAGTGGGAAGTTATAATGTGACTTGTCAGCTGTGACTCTGTATTCATCTAACTAAAGTCCTCATGCCTCAAAGAAAAGAGCATGCAGGGTATCCCACCATTTCATCTGCATTGGTTTGCAAGCAGGCTTTGGTATAACTTTACCCATTCAGTTGAAGTTTATGTTTAGTTCATTAAATCTTCTCACGTTCAGTTTTCCTGTAAATTCTTCATTCATTTCAGCCTGAGATACTTACAGGCAAACACTGTCTTTATACAGTATGTGTCTATTTAAAGTGGGGTGAGGTCGACCTTCCAATGCCAGATAGAGAACATTCCTTGGCTCTAGGACATTTCAGTAATGGGTTTAAATTTTGCAGCAGCCCCCGAAGCCTCCCCTGAGGGTGTAGGGTATATGTGGCATCAGGGGTGCAACTTTCACTGGGGATGGAGGGGACATGTCCCCCCCACATTCTGAAATTGCATTTTTGTCCCCCCCCAGTTTTATAATTGGAATGTGATACAAAATGAGGCAACGGTGTGCTTTAGGACCATGCGGACACCTCCGAGCGGTCGGGTAGGCTGTTTGGAGTGTTTATCCCCGCCAAATTATAATAATACAAATAAAAAAATACATTATGTCCCCCCAACTTCTAAAACCAAAGTTGCGCCCCTGTGTGGCATACTTGATCGCTGAGTAAAGGCGTCCACATGCTTCCCAGCCAAAACAGTTCGGAATAGTTTGTGCATATATTATGACACATTTTGTTACGTTTTTGTTCGTTTTGGACTTCGGTGAGGGTTTTTTAAGCTGTTAGGGCATGTAAAAAAAAAATCTGAGGCAAGCCAATGTTTGGAGCCAAAGTCTAAGCCCCTTCGTCAGTGATTGGTCAACAGTAGGGATTCTTCAATAAAAATCTGTTGTCATTCAACGAGAGAGGGCTCGTTTTTATGCACATTTTTTCATTGGGATATACTGCACCAAACATCTCCTCGGCAAAAACAACAAAATTAATGACAGATTTCTTGAGTTTTCTTAGATGAATTCTGTCTATTCTGAGGAAGTTTATACTGGCTATGGCATCTCAAAATGTACAAACGGTAGGCATACTATTGCCACTTATTTCTTGTTTTTCAAGTGAAAGTCTTTTAAGGGAGTATGGGAGCACACTCGTTTGATTCGGCTAGCCTACTTTGGCTAGGTACTAGCCAAACTGAACGAACTGAAGCATGCTGACGCTTATAAGCTGCTGTGGGTAGGGAGAGAATGGGAGGGAGGACAGGGGTGGATGCAAGTTAGCAACAGCTTGTCAGGCTGTCCACCCACACACACACACACATACACTTCCGCTTAGGGGCCCCTATCTCCTCCTGCAGTGGCCAGCATGCACTCACACAATGTCAGGGCTAGTGGGAGAGGCCTTTAACTCCCTGACAGGTGGAGCTATAATGTTAAATGCTCTTATTGTGTAGCGGGACAATGTCTCTCTCTCCCTGCCCCTCATACATGCATGAGAGGGAGATCGTCTCACTGCACAATGAGAGGAATTGATGCACACACGTATACACCAGACTGATGTTTAGGGCATGTCACAAGCGCCATTTTTTCCCTAGCTTTCAAACAGCAACATTCTTCTCTTCTTTTTCTCCCCTGCATCTCTTCCTCGGGTCCTTAAAGATAAAGTATTGCACTGTTTTCTGTCAGTATACCTGGTAAAATAATGGTTAATAAACAACTCTAAGGGGGGCCTGATAAAATCTGTAACTTCTTTGCCAAATTATGTTTTATATTTTTCCCAAATTATGTTTTCTCAGTTGTATTTTTCCTGGTTTTAGGTTGTTTTTCACTCTCAAAATTACAATTGCTCAGAAAGAAACAACTAAATTGGATGTTCTGAGTCCATGTCAATGCTTAAATCACTTCAAAATATTTTATTTTTTAGGTCTGGAAGAAAACGAACACATTTTGATTTTTGAGTGTATTTCTCCTTTAATTGCACATCTGGCCCTTTAATTGCGCATCTGCAAGTGAGGAATGTGCTGTCTAATGTGCTGGTCTAGTGATGGTTCTGTACTGCTACTGCTCATTTCATGGCAATGTTAGAAAATAACAAATAATAGATGCAAATGATATACTTTCCAAGTGTATTTCCAAATACATTCCAATATTCAACTAAAAACATATCTAAATACTTACCTCCAAATGTCTTTGAAAGTAAATGAAATACCCTAAAATAGTATTTGAGCCCAGGTCTGACACACACACACACACTGCATTACATGAACCTGTGTACTTTGACAGTTTTAAAGAATACAGATCCTCAGCATTGGACTTCAGAGGTCCGTGCAAAATGGGAGACAGGTACACACACACACACACACACACCACACACAGACACACACACACACACACACACCACACACACACACACACACACACACACACACACACACACACACACACACACACACACACACACACACACACACACACACACACACACACACACACACACACACACACACACACACACACACACACACACACACACATGCAGCTGACTCACTGAGTCTGAATGTTTTCTTTTGAATCAATTACATGGATCAGTGTTGAGTTACACAGCAGCAAGCATTGTGATTATAAACAAATAGAGATATAATTCCTGTCCCAGCCCCCTCTCTTTCCCTCTGTCATTTTAGGACTTGGATTTTTGACTAACGTCACATTCTAAAAATAGAACTAAAGGAAGAACGAGACCTAGACTGGTCAGTCTAGTTGTTCAGTGTCATCAATTCAGATGTGTAACTGATGTGTAACTGACCTTGAACTGAATACTTCATTGCAAATCAATTTTGCTAAACGGATCCAATACTATTCAAGAATCTTAAAGGATTACTCAAAAACTAGTGGACTAAAGAACAAAATACTAAACGATAGCTTGAGTGAACTATCCCATTAAGTAAAACAAATTTCAGGTGACATGTAAAATGATTGAAATTGAACAGCTTCTTTAAAACAATCCCTCAGCAATGCTGGGGATGACTGCTGCCATTGTTGAGCTCTGGATAAAAGTTAGTAATATATCTATTGCCTAAGGGCAGACCGAGGGTGGTATGTGGTATATGTAAACAGGGGCGCAACTTTCACTGGGGATGGGGACGGGGGACATGTCCCCCCCCCCCCCACATTCTGAAATTGCATTTTTGTCCCCTCCAGTTTTATAATTGGAATGTGATACAAAACGAGACAATGGTGTGCTTTAGGACCATGCGGATGCCTCCGAGCAGTCGGGTAGGCTGTTTGGAGTGTTTATCTGACTGGAAATTTTAAATAAAAATGATGTCGTCCCCCCACTTCTAAAACCAAAGTCGTGCCCCTGTATGTAAATGATGTCGAGGTATCGAATTCTGCATGAAATAGACAGTAGTAGCATTCATTTGAAAAAGGATGCTGGAAGGTAAAGCCAAGGCTCAAAGAGACATATTCCCCACCCGGTGGGAGAGATATTTTCAGATGCGGGGAATGGGTAAGGTAATCTCCTAAATGATTGCAGATTTAGGAGGAATGGAAACCGTCTACAAAACCATTATAATTTTCAGAACATTGATATTTTTTTCCTGAACAGAAAAGTTGAAAAGCACGCATATGTGCACTCAGAAGGCAGCTTGACTCATAGAGATCCGTGAAAACGCAAAAAAAAAAAAATCATCACAAAGATTAAACCGGACCTTTCTCCAAGCGAAAAGATTAAAATGGATATGCCTTCTGAAAAACAACTAGACACAACTTTGTACTTTTCTGAAATTTCTCCATCTCTCTCTCTCTCTCTCTCTCTCTCTCTCATTATTACTTACATTGTCAAAGTATACATATCGAAAAATAAAAATAAAATATATATGTATATATATATACAAAATATATATATATTTATTTATATTTATATATAAATAAATGGTGGGACCATAGTAGTGGACATGGGATTACCATTAACAACTACAACAACAATATTAATCAGAACAAAAATACATTAAAGCAACAGTAGTAGACCAGTCCCAACATGATTGAGAAGACACATGACCTGGTATGAAAGACAAAACAAAACAAGATGGGAAATATTATCAACATTACTTTGCACTTTTCACTGGCTGTCCCTCAGGTTGTGGCAGGAGGACACATATTTGGCTGCTAAAACTGCACATTTTGGCTTTTCACCCAATAAATATTTGATTTTTTCTTCATCTTTTATAGCTTCAAATTCTTTGTATTGAATTATAATTTTGGGAAATAAATATTCTCTTAGGTCTGAGTATTTGTCACAGTGTAATAGGAAATGCAGCTCTGTCTCTACCTCTCCCCTGGAGCAGAGTGAGCACAGCCTGTCCTCTCTGGGCAGCCAGGTTTGTCTGTGATGACCGGTCTCTATAGCCAGACTGTGCTCACTGAGTCTGTACGTAGTCAATGTTTTCCTCAGTTTTCTATCAGTCACAGTGGTCAGATAGTCTGCCACCATGTACTGTCTGTTTAGAGCCAAATAGCATTGAAGTTTGGTGGTTGTGGTGTCTTTCCAATAGGTGATATATTTTTATTTTTGTTTTGTGATGATTTGGTTGGGTCAGATTTTCTGAGGGCTGTCCTGAGGCTTTATGGGGTTGGTTTGGGTTGGTGAACTGAGCCTCAGAACCAGCTGGCTGAGGGGACTCTTCTCTGGTTTCATCTCTTGACATTGTAGAGCTGTGTGATGGAATGTTTTGGGGTCACTTGTTTTTAGATGGTTGTAAAATTTGATGGCTCTTTTTTCTATTCGAATGAGGAGGGGGTATTGGCCCAATTCTGCCCTACATGCGTTATTTGGAGTTTTTCTTTGTACTTGCAATACAGTCTTGCAAAACTCTGCATGCAATATTTCAATTGGATGTTTGTCCCATTTAGTAAATTCATGATTAGAGAGTGGACCCCATACTTCACTGCCATATAGAACAATTGGTTCTATAACTGATTGAAAAATTTTGAGCCAGATTCTAATTGGAATTTCGATTTTGATGTTCCTTTTAATGGCATAGAATGCTCTTCTTGAAAGCTACCTGTGTTGCTGATATTTAGTCCTAGATATGTGTAGTTTTTGGTGTGTTCTAATAGAACTGTGTCCAAATAGAATTTATATTTGTCATCCTTATTTCCGGACCTTTTTTGGAATATCATTATATTTGTTTTTTTTAGGTTAACGGTCAGAGCCCAGGTCTGACAGAACCTGTGAAGACGATCTAGGTGCTGCTGTAACCCCTCTTTAGTGGGAGACAGCAGCACCAGGTCATCTGCGTACAGCAGACACTTGATTTCAGTGTTGTGTAGGGTGATACCAGGTGCTGCCGATTCTTCTAATGTTTTTGCCAATTCATTAATGTAGATGTTAAATAATGTTGGACTTATTGGGCAGCCCTGTTTCACTCCCCGCCCCTGAGAGAAGAAGTCTGTTTGCTTGTTGCCAATTGTAACCGCACATTTGTTTTTAGTGTACATTGATTTAATAAAATCATATGTTTTCCCTCCAATACCACTTTCTATTAGTTTATAAAAAAGACCTTAGTGCCAAATTGAATCAAATGCTTTCTTGAAATCTACAAAACACAAGTAGATTTTGCCTTTGTTTTGGTTAAATTGTTTATCAATTAGTGTGGAGGGTGTAAATGTGGTCTGTTGTACGATCATTTTTTAGAAATCCAATCTGGCTTCTGCTCAGGACGTTGTGTTCGTCTCTCTCTCTCTCATATATATATATATATAGTAAATATACATTTTCCCCTCAAACGCACTGTGTGGGGCACCAGTGCCAATGTTCAATATGACGCAGATGGCATGTAGCCTACAGAACGAGCACAATTCCATTTCACGAAGAATGATAAGGAATGACTCATTTATCCAGGCCTATAGCTTATATACTATAATTTTCAACAACATCAACAGCTGATTAAACCCAAGGGGCCACAGAAATTAGACTAAATGCAAAATCTTCATCAGATTAATTAGGGCCCATAACAATTAAAACCTCTTTCTGTAATTAACACGGAGAGAGAATATAAAGAATATAAATATAAATCTCTTGATGTATTTTCTTATAGGGCTCGTTAAAACTTTATGATTGCATGCACACAATAACCTTTCAGCAGCATTGAAGATGATAGAACTAATGGGAACATGGCGTGATGCCACGTCTTTGCTCCCGGCCCTGGGGAAACGTGTTTCCCGGACAACAGTGCAGGAGGAGGAGAGAACAGTGGTTGGTGTGTGAAGGCGAATAGCAATAAATGCTAGCTGAAGGACGTTATAATAGAATCGCATACCCTCTGGTTGAAGGTTAAACAGCTATGAGCAGGCCTAGGGTGAACTGCTTGGAGGGATGGTTCCCCAGACCCAGGTTAATCTTCTACCAATGATGCAAATTACATTAATTGCTGGTCAAATAATCTCTTGTGGACAGCCTACGAAAATGAACGTCTGACCAAATTAAATTACTGGGCACATGACAAGACCGTGAATACCCACACACCCTCCCCCCCATCTCTCTGAGGCACTTTACCCTCTCTAGCAGTGTCTCAGTCCGTGCCCTTTGCTGACAGACGAGCCAGGTGCAAAAATGTTTTACGGAGTGCCATGTTATTTTAGCGCTGTCTCAATTCAGTTGATACATTTACAGGCTTATCATTAAGAAAATTGGTCACAAGAGACCGAGACCATAGATATAGATAGAAGTGGTTTTACAAGAGGCCGAGACCATAGAGATAGATAGAAGTGACTTTACAAGAGGCCGAGACCATAGAGATAGATAGAAGTGACTTTACAAGAGGCCGAGACCATAGAGATAGATAGAAGTGGCTTCACAAGAGGCCAAGAACATAGAGATAGATAGAAGTGGTTTCACAAGAGGCTGAGACCATAGAGATAGATAGAAGTGGTTTCACAAGAGGTCGAGAACATAGAGATAGATGGAAGTGACTTCACAAGAGGTCGAGACCATAGAGATAGATAGGGGTGGCAGGTAGCCTAGTGGTTAGAGAGTTGGGCCAGTAACCTAAAAGGTTGCTAGATCAAATCCCCGAGCTGACAAGGTAAAAATCTGTCTTTCTGCCCCTGAACAAGGCAGTTAACCCACTGTTCCTAGGCCATCATTGTAAATAAGAATGTGTTCTTAACTGACTTGTCTAGTTAAATAAAGGTCAAATAAAATAAAAAAGAAGTGGTTTCATAAGAGGCTGAGACCATAGAGATAGATAGAAGTGGTTTCACAAGAGGCTGAGACCATAGAGATAGATAGAAGTGGTTTCACAAGAGGCTGAGACCATAGAGATATATAGAAGTGGTTTCACAAGAGGCTGAGACCCTAGAGATAGATAGAAGTGGTTTCACAAGAGGCTGAGACCCTAGAGATAGATAGAAGTGGTTTCACAAGAGGCTGTGACCATAAAGATAGATAGAACTGCTTCAGGCAAGTTGCTGGTGATTCCCTCCACGACTGATTTTCTCATCGCGAGAGACAATTATATTTTATGAACCGGAACAACCTTCTTCTCAAGTGGTCTCGTCCAATGATCGCAAATGATTTGGGGTTGAAGTAAAAAAAAACAATAAACATTATTGAGTGACTGTTTCATTAAGCATAGGCCCATGGTTCCTCTGGGGCTTAATATTTATTTCACACGTTAGATTCACTCAGATATGCATTTACCATGAATCATTATGTGACAGCAAAGTCTGCATAATGACAATGAACGCGCCTAGACTAATACCTTGGGGTAATGTAACACTCCCACTTGTGCGATGTTGATGGAAATACTGTGCAAATAGCAATAAAACAAGCACAAATATACATGGACAGATGGACCTAAAGTTGCCAATTCAGATGGATGAAGTGCTTCAGTCTACAAGCATAGATGTAAATACTGTACATGAATCTGTACGTTGAGTAAGCAAGTACTTACTATACAGCGCATGATAAATTCCCATTCACGAATTCCTGTCTGAATTCCTGTCCATTGGGGGGCATCCCAGGAAAGTCCAAACCTCTCGGACACTCCAAGGCCATTTAGTAAGTTTCTAACAACCTTACCATCTGTGACACTTTGTTGTCATCATCTTGACCCTGTTCTGATGTCCTCACCTTGACCCTGTTCTGTTGTCATCACCTTGACCCTGTTCTGTTGTCACCACCTTGACTCTGTTCTGTTGTCATCACCTTGACCCTGTTCTGATGTCCTCACCTTGACCCTGTTCTGTTGTCATCACCTTGACCCTGTTCTGTTGTCATCACCTTGACCCTGTTCTGATGTCATCACCTTGACCCTGTTCTGTTGTCATCACCTTGACCCTGTTCTGTTGTCATCACCTTGACCCTGTTCTGTTGTCATCACCTTGACCCTGTTCTGTTGTCACCACCTTGACTCTGTTCTGATGTCCTCACCTTGACCCTGTTCTGTTGTCATCACCTTGACCCTGTTCTGTTGTCATCACCTTGACCCTGTTCTGTTGTCATCACCTTGAGCCTGTTCTGATGTCATCACCTTGACCCTGTTCTGTTGTCATCGTTCTGTTGTCATCACCTTGACCCTGTTCTGTTGTCATCACCTTGACCCTGTTCTGATGTCATCACCTTGACCCTGTTCTGTTGTCATCACCTTGACCCTGTTCTGTTGTCACCACCTTGACCCTGTTCTGTTGTCATCACCACCTTGACTCTGTTCTGATGTCATCACCTTGACCCTGTTCTGTTGTCATCACCTTGACCCTGTTCTGTTGTCATCACCTTGAGCCTGTTCTGATGTCATCACCTTGACCCTGTTCTGTTGTCATCACCTTGACCCTGTTCTGTTGTCATCACCTTGACCCTCTGTCTCCCGATTCTTTGAAGCTCATGCTTCAAAACAAACAGGGTTGAAGAGCAGTAGACGCGTCGGTCAGGGGCCCAGAACCGGACCCCACTAAACCTGTATCAACAACAGCTGAGCGCTCTGTAATAGACGAAAGGTTAAATCCCACCAGGATAGACGGAGCCAGAAAAAATCTTCCAATCACACACACAACCCCCCCCCCCAATCATCTCTTTAGAAGAGATTATAAATGCACTTTATATGTCCCCTCACATCTTATCTATGAGAGCTAATGAAGTTGAAATTTTATTTTCTTTGAACTTATAAGACTTAATTATAGTGTAAGAGGGCAGAGCAGGTGTTGCTGTGTAGTATATATTTAGATGGCAGCTTAGGCGAGAGGACAAAGATATCTTAACAAAAAGCCACAGCACGGAGGTGTGTGGTCTAATTGCATAGCGCAGGATCAGGGAGGAGGAAAAGGTTAGCCAGTATTTCCGCCATTGCAGGCAGACTTCAACGTGCCAAAGGGTGAGTGTGAGACCTGCCAGTCTATAACTATAGCCACTCTGTAACTAGCTTCCACCTGTCCAAACCGCTCAGATCTACAGGAGGGACTAAAGAGGCTCGGGGCCGACAGAACTACTGTTAAGTCCTTCAACAGAAAGGTGAAACCTGCCAGTTTCCCTCACTACTACTCTCTCTCATTAGCCAAAGCACGTCACTGCCTGGTTGCGGCCTGTGTTAAATTCCTAGTCTGTCATCTCTTGTCTCGTCAGGTGATTGTTTTGGCTGCGTTTAGTTCTGCAAGGTCAATGAGATGGATGCCTGGGCTGTACTGCTCTCCATCATGGCTCTAAGAGAAATGTAAAACAACAGTGTGCTCAATTTAAGCTGTCCCAACATTCGCACTCAGACTTTCTTGTTTTGTGTGAGCAATAGAGTTGGATGATAGTCAAAGTTGGCTAGGGTCAATTCAAGTTTTCAATTGAGTCAATTCCAGGAAGTAAGTTGAAATAGCATTTAATGATCTAAAAAGGGCATTCAATTAGGGGGGAATTCTTACCCGAGTTAAGCGTGTGTAAATGGAACGTAAAATCCCTTTTTTTGCACTTTTCTCTCTATGCTTATTCTGACCTTGAACTTAAGCAGGAGAATAGCATGCTATTCACCCTCTATTCCTTTGGGGTGGAGCTCAAGTAAATGAAGGTGTTTTCTACAGATACACCGTATTCCGACATTGACTTTATTCCCTAATAATAACATCATGAATAAATTCTAGCGAACCTACCGGTTCCAAGTGGAAAAAGCATCTACTTCATTTTTTAAGACAGAAATAGCACCATTCTCCATGCACTTGTAATATACAACTTGATACGAGCTGTTGTTAACAGCTCAATGAGTAATCTGTTTGCAGAAGGGGATTGTAAATATAAATGACAGTTGTTTTAGATCTAGTTTACCTTATAATCGCTGGAGACAAATGTGAAACCAGTCATATGGCAACAATCTGAAGCATATCAACTTATCAACTTTCCCACAGGAATGTTTATGAAATGCTTTGCCATTGTGCTGAATTTTTAATGTACAGCCTTTTAATTTTCAGGGATGGGCACTCTCGAATGTCTTAATTATAGGCTACCCCGACTTTCTCTGTTTCCCATTTCTATCATGTTAAAAAATGAGTCACTATCACTATCGACCGTCAGTAGACCTAATAACCACACATATTACGCTGTCCATTTACTGTTAGTTTCCTTCAGTTGGTATAGTCTGCATTATCATTCCATTTATTTACATTGTTTTTCGTTTACCTTCATCTCCCGCTGGGCACTGACGTCAATTCAATATCTACTTCACGTTGGTTCAACGTAATGTCATTGAAATGAAGTGGAAACAATGTTGATTCAACCAGTGTGTGCACAGTGGGTTGCTTCCTTTGTAAACGCTGTCACGGCTGTGTGGTTTTTGCGGAGGATCATTAGTAACATTTGATTATTTATATATTTTTTAAAGACCTCGGCTCATTAAATCGTTATGGAGTGGAGCGCAGACCAAGCCATAACAGCTTGAACCCGACGCATGGTGCAATACTTGGCCGCTTCATCACACAGTTCCATGGTTGGTGCAGGCAAAAGACAAGGGTATAGCCTGCTATTATTATACACTATTCTGCCTATTATAATTATATGTAATTAACAGCTTCGCCCCCCCCCCCCCCCCCCCCCGCAGCTACTTGCCCAAGCCTCCCCAGCTTCTCCTTCACCCAAATCCAGACAGCTGATGTTCTGAAAGAGCTACAAAACCTGGACCCGTACAAATCAGCTGGGCTAGACAATCTGGACCCTCTCTTTCTAAAATTATCCGCCGCCATTGTTGCAATCCCTATTACCAGTCTATTCAACCTCTCTTTCATATCGTCCGAGATCTCTAAAGATTGGAAAGCTGCCGCGGTCATCCCCCTCTTCAAGGGGGGTGACACTCTAGACCCAAACTGTTATAGACCTATATCCATCCTGCCCTGCCTTTCTAAAGTCTTCGAAAGCCAAGTTAATAAACAGATCACTGACCATTTCGAATCCCACCGTACCTTCTCCACTGTGTAATCCGGTTTCCGAGCTGGTCACGGGTGCACCTCAGCCACGCTCAAGGTATTAAACGATATCATAACCGCCATCAATAAAAGACAGTACTGTGCAGCCGTCTTCATCGACCCGGCCAAGGCTTTCGACTCTGTCAATCACTGTATTCTTATCGGCAGACTCAACAGCCTTGGTTTCTCAAATGATTGCCTTGCCTGGTTCACCAACTACTTCTCAGATAGAGTTCAGTGTGTCAAATCAGAGGGCCTGTTGTCCGGACCTCTGGCAGTCTATGGGGGTACCACAGGGTTCAATTCTCAGGCCGACTCTTTTCTCTGTATATATCAACGATGTCGCTCTTGCTGCGGGTGATTCCCTGATCCACCTCTACGTAGACGACATCATTCTGTATACATCTGGCCCTTCTTTGGACACAGTGCTAACAAACCTCCAAACGAGCTTCAATGCCATACAACACTCCTTCCGTGGCCTCCAACTGCTCTTAAACGCCAGTAAAACTAAATGCATGCTTTTCAACCGATCGCTGCCCGCACCTGCCCGCCCGACTAGTATCACTACTCTGTACGGTTCTGACTTAGAATATGTGGACAACTACAAATACCTAGGTGTCTGGCTAGACTGTAAACTCTCCTTCCAGACTCAAATTAAACATCTCCAATCCAAAATGAAATATAGAATCGGCGTCCTATTTCGCAACAAAGCCTCCTTCACTCACTCACACCACCAAACATACCCTCGTAAAACTGACTATCCTGCCGATCCTCGACTTCGGCGATGTAATTTACAAAATAGCCTCCAACACTCTACTCAGCAAACTGGATGCAGTCTATCACAGTGCCATCCGTTTTGTCACCAAAGCCCCATATACCACCCACCACTGTGACCTCGCTACATATTCGTCGCCAGACCCACTGGCTCCAGGTCATCTATAAGTCTTTGCTAGGTAAAGCTCCGCCTTATCTCAGCTCACTGGTCATGATAACAACACCCACCCGTAGCACACGTTCCAGCAGGTATATCTCACTGATCATCCCCAAAACCAACACCTCATTTGGCCGCCTTTCCTTCCAGTTCTCTGCTGCCAATGACTGGAACGAATTGCAAGTTGGAGACTTATATCTCCCTCACTAACTTTAAACATCAGCTATCTGAGCAGCTAACCGATCACTGCAGCTGGACACAGCCCATCTATAAATAGCCCATTCAATCTACCTACCTCATTCCCATATTGTTTAGATTTACTTTTTTTCTCTTTTGCACACCAGTATCACTACTTGCACATCATCATCTGCTCATCTATCACTGCAGAGTTATCTGCTAAATTGTAATTACTTTGCTACTACGGCCTACTATTGCCTTACCTCCTCACGCCATTTGCACACACTGTATATATATACTTTTTTTCTATTGTGTTATTGACTGTATGTTTGTTTATTCCATGTGTAACTATGTGTTGTTGTTTGTGTCGCACTGCTTTGTTTTATCTTGACCAGGTCGCAGTTGTAAATGAGAACTTGTTCTCAACTGACCAACCTGGTTAAATAAAGTTGAAATAAAAAATGTATTACTTTTTTACATTTTTTTATTTACATTCATCCTTTTCACCGTTTTCTTTCTGTCATGCATAAAGACGCTCCAAACCTGTTTTTTTTTAATGATTTATAAATACTTTCCTAAACCTATATAATCTAGAACTGGTGCTGAACTGGAGACAAATATGCATATATTTAGATGGCTCCCGACTGGTGCAGCGGTCTAAGGCACTACAGCTCAGTGCTCGAGGCGTCACTACAGACCCTGATTCAATTCCAGGCTCTATCACAACTGGCCGTGATTGGGTGGCGCACAATTGGCCCAGAGTCATCCGGGTTTGGCCGGGGTAGGCCGTCATTGTAAATAAGAATTTGTTCTTAACTGACTTGCCTAGTTAAATAAAGGTTCAATTAAAGAAATACAATTAAAATATAGCCCTAATATTCTGAACCAGTTCTCTCAATATGTTCTAGTGAGTCTGTCGATAAAATTCTAACTGAAAGGTACACCATTTTTAAGGGATGGCTTAAGATACTGTACAGTACTGAAAACCCTATTGAATGAAAACTCAATGACAAAATCTGTTGAAAGGGCAAGTGGGAGGGTTTCAACTGTTGAATGAAATGTATTCAGAGCGCGTAGCCACACCTGCAGAGCTGGTGACTGAATAAATTAAATCTGAATAGAAAATACTGAGTACTGTGTAGGAAAGGTGTGTGTAGGAAATGTGTACATTTCCTAAGTATGAATCGGCCCCTTAATGAACTGAATTTCCATTCACTGTCTGAATTGAAAACAGAATTGACCCCAACCCTGAGTCAGACAGCAATGTCCATTAATTATAATCCACATAATAATTCACATTGCCGATTGTTACAGGACTATTTTCATGCTTTAGCAAATTAAGATCCTACACCTGCATGCTATCATTGAAGTATGATGAGTAGGTTCACCCTTAAAGTAAATTTATGCTTGATCTGAAAATGTATTCAGACGCTACATATTGAGGGTGTGACGCAATTGCGTAGGCTCCAGATTCGCCCAGAGGCCACATCTTGTAACAGTGAGGAGGTATAGCTCTACATTGACATGATTTGTGGACGGTAGGTGGGGGTGGATGGTCCTGTATAAACACAAACTCACTTCCTTGACAACTTCCTTCACAACAACTCTGCTCTGTTCCGCGAAGCGCAAGAAGTATGAATTCCCTTGCTGCGCAGCCGTATCACCTTAAGTGCTGCACGGCCAATGCAGATGGCAGATTGACCATGTAGCGCCTTTAAACCTGCTCTCTCTCTCTGTGTGTGTGTGTGGCTGCAGGTAGGTATTTAATGAGCATGTCTCTTCCTCCTCTCACCCAGCTGCAGGTAGGTATTTAATGAGCACGTCGCTACCTCCTCTCACTTTTGATAGAGCTTTGAACATCTACAACAAATAAAATGACCATGAACTGTGGGATTTCAAGGGCCTGACATAAGAAATCCGACATGTGGGGTCTATTGAAAATAAACGTGTCAATGCTTTGAGTACAGAAAAATTAAGTCTACAGTACATTGTTAGGCCGCCATTGTAAATAATAACTTGTTCTTACTAGTTCAATTAAAAAAAAAAAAATGATAGTGGGAAACAATACTGTTTTCCTTTCCCAAATTGCACCCTATTCCCTTTATAGTGCACTACTTTTTACTAGGGCCAATATGGCTCTGATCAAAAGTAGGGCACTATGTAGGGAATAGGATGCCATTTGGGAGGCTTCCACCTGGGCTGTATGCAGAAAGAGTCTGAATGAATGCTGATCTACAGTAGGATCAGTTTGGCCCTTTAGATCAAACAATAGCATTTGTGTCTTACAGGATTGGGATAAATTCCATTTAAATTTAGTCAGTTCAGGAATTAAATTTAAATTCCAATTCCCAAATTTCTATGTAAAAAAAAACCATCACATTTTTGGAGGGAATTTCAGTTTTTCTGAGTTTTTCTGAACTTTCTGAATTGGCTGAATTGAAATAGAATTGACCTTACACTGCTCTCGTAACAGCAGCGTTAAGGCCCGTAGTTGTGAGCCATGATCATTGCTTTACCACAATAGCACATGTATTCAAAAAGGTGCCAGGATTCAGACAAGACCTTAGTGGAGAGAGTATTTATATAAGGCACTGTAGTTCAGAGATGGAAGATGACAACCTCTTCATCAGGTGCTATGAATCATGATGGGGTGTATATCAATCAAACACTGTAAATCACAGCAATTCCATAAAGCATTTTTAGCCACAAGTTGTTTTCAGTCTATTACTATAAAGCACTATAGCGTTCACAGCATTTTATTGAGATGCCATTCTCTATCCAAATGATTTTGACTGAAATATTTAGGTTGGCAATACGTTTCATAAAAAAAAATACATTTCAGTTTTTCAAATGTAGAATATGAAGTTATTATTTGTATTTATTTTATAAGGCAGAGTTATTGAGCACTTACTAGTCATACTCATATCACCCTCATTTGGAAAATGAATTACATTTTAACTCTTCATCTTGTAATGAACCATGTTTGTTTGGCGTAAAATCAAGATGGTCAAAACTATTTACAAGTGCATGAAAAGCCCTGCCAATAATATTTTAAAAGCCCCGCCAATAACATTTTAAAAACCCTGCCAATAACCTTTCAAAAGCCCTGTTAATAACCTTTTAAAAGCCCTGCCAATAACCTTTTAAAGGCCCTGTTAATAACACTGTAAAAGCCCTGCCAATAACCTTTAAAAAGCCATGCCAATAATCTTTTAAAAGCCCTGCCAATAACCTTTTTTTTAATCACTGTCAGTCAGTCATTACAGTGCAGCGCGATGCCAGAGCACACACTCTGTCTCGTCCATCCTGATCAGAGAGAAAGGTCACCTGTTCGCCGGGCAGGACGAGCGAGGATGAGTAGGACGCATAAAGATGCACTAGAGATCTCTTATCTTTGCAAACTTTGTCTTTGTCTGATGCCACCAGCTATTGAGGGCTTTTTCTCTTTTAAAGTGGTCAATTTCTTCTCCTATGATTGTCTTGGCAGTACATAGGTGCGTACCACCACCTACTGTGCTGGAGTGTGTATAGTCGGAACAAGTCAAAGTTGGTGATTTAATTGTGGAATGTTTGCTCAGGAGTATAATTCATTGGCTGACACCTCCTGCTGACTTGGATGGAATTATTTAATCCTTCTTTAACCCATAGCAAGTCCCACCCTGTTGGCTACTTCAAAATGGTTAAAGCCCTCAATTGCGCTGTCCATGTTAAAACGGGTTTTGGCGCCCTCTATCCAACTCTATCGTACGATGCCGGGGGAAAACGCTCCGACGTCCGCTGCCGTTTCAGGAAGCTATGTTTTCTTCCGCTCTTCAGCAAATATTTATGATCAGGGTTTAATTTTCATAAGTAACCACCTCTGGAGACGTGGGTGCTGCTTTACAAGAGTCATAAATTATTGTGTCTCTCACTTACTGTGATCAAGGCCTCCTGAGGACAGAGAGGCCTGTGCCACATCTGCAGAGGACAAACTCACAGATTTCTTTTCTTTTCTTCTCTCTCTCTCTCTCTCTCTCTCTCTCTCTCTCTCTCTCTCTCTCTCTCTCTCTCTCTCTCTCTCTCTCTCTCTCTCTCTCTCTCTCTCTCTCTCTCTCTCTCTCTCTCTCTCTCTCTCTCTCTCTCTCTCTCTCTCTCTCTCTCTCTCACCCCATTGATTTCAATGCCATTAAAAAACAGGAGAAGAAGAATGAAGTGCATATCAAAGTGAGACACTGCAGAGAGGGGAAACCACAAAGTTCTGAACATAATGAGGCTATATTAGTATTACCACCACCAGAGCCTAGATCCACCAGGCTGATTGACCTGTAGAAAAGTAGCTGTCACAAAGACATCCTGTCACAAAGGTGTCCATTTTCTATTCATGCATAGTTGTTGTCAACCATGTATTATACATTATAACAACTGTTCAGGACAGGTCACTCAATAGTCTACTAGGGAGTTTATCGTGCAAAAACATTGAATATGATGCCACCTAGTGCCAGTGGATCTTATAAGACCGTCCTAAGGGTATCCACAAATATACAGAAGCCTTAATTGAAATGCAAGAGGTGTTTGTCTCAAATGTGTGTGTGTGTGTATATATATATATACATACATACATACATACATACAGAGAGAGACCTTTTAGCCAATCAAAACACAGAATAATTTGCAGTTGTTACCTGAAGAGTGGGCCTGTTTTATTTGTCAGTTTTGAGGCCTAGCTCTTTCTTTGTCAGAGACACAACCGCTGGTCCTTAACAACCAGAGCTGGCACATTTCACCTTCTCAAGAAAGAACACTCCCCTGGGTCATACTGAGACACCTCCCCACCGTCTTATTGTTTAAGTGAAAAATATCTAATAAATCAGAGTCCTAGCTCACTGTCAGTTAGTGACATAACTGATCGTTCCTTCAGAGACTCAGGGCTGGCACACCTGATGTCATCGGCCAGGAAAGCTTTCTTCTGATTCTTCTGCAGCCACCTCCACAGGTCCTCCACCTTCTTATCACACACCCAGGGGTTCTGGCTGAAGGCCACCCAAAGACGGTTGCTTGTCCGTGGGGAGGAGAGCTGCTCCAGCAGGGTGTTGGAGATGTGACCAAGCCGGTTGAAGTTGAGAAACAGGAAATCGAGGCGATGGAGCCCCTGGAGGAGAGTCGGGGGAAGCCTCTCCAGTTGGTTCTCCTGGAGGAAAAGGTGCGTCAGGTTTGGGGTGTTCCTGAAGGCGGATGGGTCCAGGGCGCTGAGTTGGTTCCCCTCCAGGTTGAGCCTCTCGAGGCTGCTCAGAGGATTCAGGGCCCCCGCCAGGAGCTTCTCCAGGTGGTTATGGGAGAGGTCAAGGTTCTTCAGGTGGCGTAGTTTCTGGAACAGGGCTGTGGGTACGGCCGTCAAACGGTTCCCTGACAGGTCCAGCCAGGTGAGGTTACTGTTGTCAGGGAGCCAATCAGCATCCACACCGCTGATCAGGTTGTTCTTCAGCACCAGGTTATGCAGCGGAGCGTGGCTGAAGACATATGGTGGCAGGAAGTGCAGGTGGTTCCCTGTGAGATCCAACGTGTGCAGGTGAGGAACAGCTCTGAGGAGATGTGAAGGAAGTGTGCTCAGGTTGTTGTAATATAGTTGGAGCTCTTTCAGAAGGGGCGTGGCCTGTAAGTGGTTGGCAGTAATCGTGCTGAGGTTGGTGGATTGGATGGACAAGGAGGTGGTGTTGCCTGGGAGACCATCGGAGGGGAACTGGGAGAGGGAGGCTTCACTGCAGACCACCGTGGTGTCGCTGGAAGAGAAATGGCAGGTGCACGTGTCTGGGCAAGAGAGGGCGCCATTTCTGCGGCCGCAACAACAGGTCAGCGCACACAGAGAAAGGAGGAACCAGGTGCTCATCTTTTTAAAACTGTGAAACAAAGAGATAGTTGGGCCTCAAAACATACATGATTTAATATTTGCAGAAGTGTATGTTAACGCAAAAGACATAGGTGACTCGTAAATCATAAGGAATTCCTTAATGCTCTGTAACATCAAGTCCATTATACATGCAGTTTTTTTAATGGATGATACTATTATGATCGGTATCTTTCAATGTTCGATATAAGTCATAAGCCATAAATAATACATAACAAATAACTTGAGTTGTAGTTTTTTCCCAATACAGATAAAAATATTGTTTGTCAAGAGGATTCAGACACAGTAATTAAATCAAAGTCCTTACCTGAAGTCTTGCTGTCATTCGTGTTTTGTTGCCTTCATTGGCTTGCTTGTTTCATCTGCTCTTACGACTATTTCAATGCTCCTTATATGAAATGTGTGTGTGTGTGTGTTTGTGTGGGTCAGGCTATGCACCAGACAAAGTAAATAATGAGTGTGTTTAGATAAAGTCCACAACCTGTTTTTGTGGATTTATTGCATAAGGTAAACAAAGAAATAGAAACCTGGGCAACTGGGGAATTTCCATTCTTAGTCATTCATCATACGCTTATTTTTTTTGCTGTAACTATTTTTGGGGTAGTTGAAAACATGACATGGGCACTCTACACAACAACGACAAAATACCATGTACATTAGCAGTTGAATTACAGCTATTTTTGTCATTTTTTACAGGTGAAATATAAATCTTTGATGTGTACAAAGAGACTGCGGTGGCCTGTTGTTTGCATTTCCTTCAGTTATGTTCAGAGATTAATATCAGCACGTGTTTTAGCCTTTAACATCTGACTACTTTTACCACAATTTTACTTAATACATAATTACTTAAAGGCATATTATTCAGTCAAGACGTGGGGCCAGTTGGCGGGGTATTTATACCCCTCTCTGACAGACTGTAAGGTGCTAGAAAGCAAGGATAGGACATCAAGATCATTAATTTAAAATTCCAATTCAGGTCACTTTTTTATTTACGTGGATGTGTGTATAATTATGATAAATACACAACATGCAATAGACCAACATTACCTTAGATTCATTTGAGATAGGAGTTCAATAGACCACAGTTTGAGATAGGTTACAGTGATAATTCATAATCTGAGTGAAAAAGGTTTGATGGATCAGAGTCCTAGCTCACTGTCAGTTAGCGACATCACTGACCGTTGCTTCAGAGACTCAGGGCTGGCACACCTGATGTCATCGGCCAGGAATACTTTTTTCTGGTTCTTCTGCAGCCACCTCCACAGGTACTCCACCTTGCCATCGCATACCCAGGGGTTCACCGTGAGGTCCAACCCCTGCTCATCAATGGAGTGAAGCTGGTCCAGCAGACCAGGAGGGATGTGGCTCAGCAGGTTATCATTCAGACTCAGGTGCGCCAGGTTCGGGAGGCCATGGAACAGGGTTGGGGGCAGTTGTCCAAGCCGGTTCTCCAGAAGAAACAGGTGTGTCAGGTTGAGGTTGTTACTGAAGGTAGACACGTCCAGGGTGCTGAGTTTGTTCCCCTCCAGCATCAGCCTCTCCAGTTTGGTCAGAGGGTGTAACGAATTTGGGGGGAGCTTCTCCAGGCGGTTATGGGAGAGGTCAAGGTTCTTCAGGTGGCGTAGTTTCTGGAACAGGGCTGTGGGTACGGCCGTCAAGTGGTTCCCTGACAGGTCCAGCCAGGTGAGGTTACTGTTGTCAGGGAGCCAATTAGCATCCACACCGCTGATCAGGTTGTTCTTCAGCACCAGGTCACGCAGGGGAGCGTGGCTGAAGACATTGGCGGGAAGCTGATCCAATGTGTTATCCGAGAGAGCCACCGAGAACAGGTGAGGGACACCCCTGAAGAGATCTGAGGGAAGGGTGCTCAGGTTGTTGTTGTACAGGTAGAGCTCCTGTAGAAGGGGTGTAGCTCTCAGGTGCTGTTCTGAGATGGAGCTGATGTTGGTGAACTGGATGGTGAGGGAGGTGGTGTTGCTAGGAAGACCGTAGGAGGGGAACTGGGTGAGGGGGACTTCATTACAGACCACCTCTGTTTTTCTTGGGGATATGTAGCATTTGCAAAGGGCTGGGCAAGAGAAGGTGCCATGGCAACAACATGCCAGAAACAGGAGAGGAAGGAGAAACCAGCTCTTCATCACTAAGGCACTGAGCAAGGGAAAAGAGAGAGAAATGCTCATAAATGTTAGTTATCCTTTCTGAAATAAAAATTGCTTTGCAATTCAAATGAAGTTACTAAAGTGCTGTGCCTATAATGTAATTACAAGGCAAATAATTGATTTGATTACATTACATGTGGATATTTTCAACTACAGTAGGTTACATTTCTCAGTGCTTAGATCACTAGTATAGGCTAAAGACATGTCCTTAGGCTTCTGTCCAAAACTATGAGCATATTGATCAATAAAAAGATCTTTGGAATTTCACTTACCCTGGTTTTATAATACGTCTAAAATGATGCTGTAAATTATACCAGCTCCTGTTTTGTATCGTCCAGTCAGAATGGTTGCAACATTGTAGACGGGAATTAGGAAGGTGGATAGCCTGCCCTACAATCATTAATCATTGAGTAAATAATGAGCGATCAGCACTTGGCGGGAACAAACAGTTCCAAAAGTGAATCACGAACCTCTGGGGAAATAGGCCTACATACATCTGTGTCATATTTCTTTCACGTTTTTCAATCTCGTTGATCATCATATAGGCAGGCACAACTATAACTAAACATACAGTATATAGGCTAATGTTGTTGTAACTGTATAGTTTGTCATCCATGTAATGTAATATAACGCTTCTTTGAAAAAAACGTATTCTTTGAAATCCAAGCCATACAAATTCGGGGGCGCACTTCAACGCTCACTTTGAGATGGCCAAAAGGTTATTGCTTGAAGTAATATACTGGAAAAATGCTCGGCCAGCTGTCCAATTCTCTAGGGTAGACTGACTACACGCTGTCAAGTCAATCTTGGAACTAACGGGAGTGATTGGAGACTACAAGTATCATTATTTTTACCCAATACCAAGACAATATGCTAACGTCACCCGTAGACGACTCGAACATTTTGTTACACTTGTTAAATTATAGTACATTCTGCTTGTGCTTAGTGTCTAAAATCCCGTCGATTGTTCTCGTAGCAAGAGCGAAGTCTTCCAAGGGATTTAGCCTGAAGGGCTTGCTGTTGGAGTTGACTGGGTAAGTTAAGGGACATCTCCACACGTCTGTACTCACATAGCTGTGTTTCAGACTAGCCTATTGGTACATTTATGTAAAACTTAAGCATACATAGTCTAATTTGCACGGATAAATTGAGACATAAAAACAACGGGTTTTATTTTAGTTGGGGGGGGGGGGGGGGGGGGGGGTTCTAGTACATTTCAATGTTTTTGTAATAACTAGGAAGCACCAATGCTGGCTGTTTTGCTATTAATCAACTGGAAAACAGGTTACACCATCAACTACTAAATTAATGTCAAGTGGTTTGAAACATCTCCTCTGAGTAGGAACAGCATATGACATTCAATGTATTTAGTATTTCTTCTAAAGCATACTTCATGAGATATAGGCCCATAACCCATCAAAGATGCATTTCCGATAACGTTTCCAGATGTTATACCGACAGTCCTGTCTACCTTCTCAAATAACTTTGATCACCCCTGAATTCTTCCTCAGCTTTCATCAACTTTGAAGCGACATGTAGGGGAAGAGGGGTTTAAACTAGGCATTCTATACTGTACTGGTCTCAGTATAGCTCGGCTGCAGCTGTGGTGCCCCATTACACTGTCACTCGACCCACTGGTAAATGTCAACTGGAAATGGATGGGGTACAGACTGATGGGGAGCGTCTGACTTTGGGAGAAAGGGGTGAGGGGAACCAGGGTGTCAGTTGGCAGCATGGTAAAGGCAAGGGGAAAGGCAAGGGCGACTCCTAACCCAACACCTAGCTATCTCGTCAATAGATTCGGATTCAGATGTATAGCTAAGGTGTTGGGTTGACAGTCTAAATGTCCCGGGTTCAAGGCCAGGTCAGGACTACCTCCTGACTTCACTACAGTACAACATACTGCTCTACAGAAATCGGACTCCCCTAATCCTAATTCCCTGCAGTACAGTTTTGTGATTTAGTGTGTTGGCATACCTGTGTGTCTGGTCACTCTGCTGGTACTGGCATCTAAATGAATCCACTGTCTGCTTGCCTCTCTCTCTGTCTGTCTGTCCCACTGTCTGTCTGTCCCTCTGTGTTTGTCTGTCTCTGTCCTGTCTGTCTGTCTGTTTCTCCCTCCCGCTCTCTGTCCGTCCGTCTGTCTGCCTGCATGTCCTTCCATTCCAGATATGTCGTGTTTGTCACCTACCAGATTCACCATGCTGCACCATCTTCCACGTTCCTGGAGTACCCGATACTCATTGCCCAAGGTGATGTTGCACAAGATGATGCTATCATGTGCAATGACTCGTGCTATCATGGCATAAGTCATGAAAGGGTGTTCTTCCTTGTGTGTGTGTGTTCTGAGTGAAATATATAAAAATAGAACATTGTGTGTGTGACAGAGAAGAAGATCCTTAAAGGTGAACTTCAGTATTTTACAACTTGATGTTAATGTTTTTTCATCTTGAAAGTATATGGACCAGGAGAAACTGTAATCCGTGGTTTGTTTTTCTTAAAACACCTCTACAGGATTGGTGTCCCCCCCGCGGGACGGTTGAGCTAATGTGCGCTAATGTGATTAGCATGAGGTTGTAAGTAACAAGAACATTTCCTAGGACATAGACATATCTGATATGGGCAGAAGCTTACATTCTTGTTAATCTAACTGCACTGTCAAATTTACAGTATCTATTACAGTGAAATAATACCATGCTATTTTTTGAGGAGAGTGCAGTTATGAACTTGAAAATATATTAATAAACCAATTAGGCACATTTGGGCAGACTTGATACAACATTTTGAACAGAAATACAATGGTTCATTGGATCAGTCTAAAACTTTGCACATACACTGCTGACATCTAGTTGCCAAAATCTAACTGCGCCTAAACTGGAAACATACATTGTGGCCTTTCTCTTGCATTTCAAAGATGATGAAAAAAATAATAATTAAAAAAGCATGTTTTTTTCTTTGTATTATCTTTTACCAGATCTAATGTGTTATATTATCCATACATTCATTTCACATTTCCACAAACTTCAAAGTGTTTCCTTTCAAATGGTATCAAGAATATGCATATCCTTGCTGCAGGTCCTGAGCTACAGGCAGTTAGATTTGGGTATGTCATTTTAGTCAAAAATTGGGAAAAAAAGGTCCGATCCTTAACAGCCAATACAAACTTAAGCTAACTTTAGCCACAGCTAGCTAAAACTCTATGGGAATAATACGGGCAACTGTGCAACGTTACAAAAATGGTAAAATCATCTTTAATGTCAAATAATTCAGTTGGTTTGGCCATGATATTTAGAAAATTGTCATGGTTGACACTATACCATTGATAGCCAGCTAGAAGTGGCTAAAGTTAGCAGAAGTTTGTAGTGGCAGTTTAATGAAATCTGAACCATGGGTTACTTTTTATCCTTCCCATAGACTAGTTACAGGGTGAAGAATCATCTAACATTAACTACTGAAATCCCCCTTTAACAAGTCTGTTGCATTTAACTAAGAGGTGTAAATTGAAGCACACTGTATTTTTGTTTTAGACACCGTCCTGCTTCTGCTCATCCTCTATTACAATGGGAAAGCCAAGCACAGCTTGATCTACATTGCACTGTATCCTCCACCCAATCAGAATGCAGATGTCCAGGTAGATTTGACCAATTACAATCTTTCACAGACACAATTATACATTAAAGACCACTGAGAAGGGTGAGCGATGTGAGAGCGTGTATGCTATGTGTGTGTTGCTGAGGGCGATTGCGTTTTAGTTGAAGGGGAGTCAGTACAAGCGTCTGACTCTCTTGACAACCGTAACCAATCACTGAGTACAAGCGTCTGACTCGCATGACAACCCTAACCAAACACTGAGTACAAGCGGCTGACTCTCATGACAACCCTGACCAATCACCGAGTACAAGCGGCTGACTCTCATGACAACCTTAACCAATCACTGAGTACAAGCGGCTGACTTTGACAAGCCTAACCAATCACTGAGAAATGACAAACATTGCTCACTGTCAGCTGTTGTAGTCTTTAATGTTCCACTCTAGATTTGTAGGGGGATGGAAACTTGTCACACTACAAGATTGGATTATTGATCTGGCTATGGTAAGTATAGCATGTTAGGTCCCACTTTAAACAAACTACAACTTGTAAGGCTTAGTGAAGGATTCATAAACTGTTTATAAGGCCTATATACACTGCTCAAAAAAATAAAGGGAACACTAAAATAACACATCCTAGATCTGAATGAATGAAACATTCTTATTAAATACTTTTTTCTTTACATAGTTGAATGTGCTGACTACAAAATCACACAAAAATGATCAATGGAAATCAAATTTATCAACCCATGGAGGTCTGGATTTGGAGTCACACTCAAAATTAAAGTGGAAAACCACACTACAGGCTGATCCAACTTTGATGTAATGTCCTTAAAACAAGTCAAAATGAGGCTCAGTAGTGTGTGTGGCCTCCACGTGCCTGTATGACCTCCCTACAACGCCTGGGCATGCTCCTGATGAGGTGGCGGATGGTCTCCTGAGGGATCTCCTCCCAGACCTGGACTAAAGCATCCGCCAACTCCTGGACAGTCTGTGGTGCAACGTGGCGTTGGTGGATGGAGCGAGACATGTTGTCCCAGATGTGCTCAATTGGATTCAGGTCTGGGGAACGGGCGGGCCAGTCCATAGCATCAATGCCTTCCTCTTGCAGGAACTGCTGACACACTCCAGCCACATGAGGTCTAGCATTGTCTTGCATTAGAAAGAACCCAGGGCCAACCGCACCAGCATATGGTCTCACAAGGGGTCTGAGGATCTCATCCCGGTACCTAATGGCAGTCAGGCTACCTCTGGCGAGCACATGGAGGGCTGTGCGGCCCTCCAAAGAAATGCCACCCCACACCATGACTGACCCACCGCCAAACCGGTCATGCTGGAGGATGTTGCAGGCAGCAGAACGTTCTCCACGGCGTCTCCAGACTCTGTCACGTCTGTCACATGTGCGTGTGAACCTGCTTTCATCTGTGAAGAGCACAGGGCGCCAGTGGCGAATTTGCCAATCTTGGTTTTCTCTGGCAAATGCCAAACGTCCTGCACGGTGTTGGGCTGTAAGCACAACCCCCACCTGTGGACGTCGGGCCCTCATGGAGTCTGTTTCTGACCGTTTGAGCAGACACATGCACATTTGTGGCCTGCTGGAGGTCATTTTGCAGGGCTTTGGCAGTGCTCCTCCTAATCCTCCTTCCACAAAGGCGGAGGTAGCGGTCCTGCTGCTGGGTTGTTGCCCTCCTACGGCCTCCTCCACGTCTCCTGATGTACTGGCCTGTCTCCTGGTAGTGCCTCCATGCTCTGGACACTACGCTGACAGACACAGCAAACCTTCTTGCCACAGCTCGCATTGATGTGCCATCCTGGATGAGCTGCACTACCTGAGCCACTTGTGTGGGTTGTAGACTCCGTCTCATGCTACCACTAGAGTGAAAGCACCGCCAGCATTCAAAAGTGACCAAAACATCAGCCAGGAAGCATAGGAACTGAGAAGCGGTCTGTGGTCACCACCTGCAGAACCACTCCTTTATTGGGGGTGTCTTGCTAATTGCCTATAATTTCCACCTTTTGTCTATTCCATTTGCACAACAGCATGTGAAATTTATTGTCAGTCAGTGTTGCTTCCTAAGTGGACAGTTTGATTTCACAGAAGTGTGATTGACTTGGAGTTACATTGTGTTGTTTAAGTGTTCCCTTTATTTTTTTGAGCAGTGTAGATGCTCCAGAAATCATTCAGCTGTTAGGTGACTTGTGTATAGGCCTTAATCCTGTTTCTGAGGGCCCACAGTGGGTGTGCAGGCTTTTGTTCCAGACCAACACACTTGAATCATCCAATCATCAAGCCCTTAGTTGAATCAGGTGCGTTAGGACGGATCTGCCCTCCGGTCTTACCCAGTGGGGCTTAAATCAGGCTGTCATTGTAAATACAAATTTGTTCTTAATTGACCTGCCTGGTAAAATAAAGGTAAAAATAATAATAATTAATCTTCATGTGTGTTCTTGGTCCTGTTTCTACCCCTTCAGAGCCTCTGTACCTTAATCAGCGCCAGCAGTAAGTTTGCCTCCGCCCAGTGCCTGTACCAGTCCAAGGACTCCTCCGGGGTCAGTGCCCTCGCCTGGAGCATATCCTGCTACACCTGCTTGGGTGAGTACCAAGCCAAGGGAGGGGGAGAGACTGTGGTCCAATTCCTCTACCATTCAAAGTGTGCACTTGTAAATACATGAAGGGGTGTGAACAAAGAATGGATTGGTGTAAGGAAATGGAAACTCCCAATACTTACATCCAATCCACTGCTTTTAAATCCATGAGGAGTGAACAGGTGTACACTTCAGGTTGAAGAGTAGAGAATCTGACCACCAGTTTGGTACTAGAACAGTAGGCCTCTTCCATTGGTCATGTTGTATTGTGGGGGTCTGAATGCTTAAAGGGATAGTTCACCCTTTTGTAATTTGGGTGAACTGTCCCTTTAATACAGTAATGGAGATATCATTGACTGTTTTGAGGGTTTGTTTGTGTGTGTTTTTACACTCAAATCCTCTGTGTTTCAGCGAGGATGTTCACTACAATCATGACAACAGCAGACATACAAGGTCAGTATCTACTGCCTACCTTGTAGAGACTTGGCAATCAACATGTGATCTTAGTCCATAGAGATGTACTAGAGCTCATTTCATACTTTTGCTGAAACAGGGTTTTGGGCCAAGTGCGTCCTTTACCCAACTCTATGGCTTAGTCTGATCGATGCAATAGATCACTTTCTGAAAGCTCAAAAGAAGTTATAAACATTAGGAAGTGAGCCCACAGTGATCAGTTTGTGGCCTTTGGTTCTTTGATTCTTCCAGTTCTCACCCGGTTCGCGGTCTTGTCATCACTCAATGGATTTGTGCTGGCCATGATATTCCACTACAGAAGAGATGTCAAAAAGGTGGAATGAGCTTTGGAGATGAGTCTGTCAGTCACCTGAGTCATATTCTTCAGGCAGCAAACAGAAGAACACAGAATGACACATGGAGGGACTAACTGGACTTAAAACTGGACTGTCCAATAAAGAAAACTAGCATTTTCACTTGCAAAATGTCTCTGACTTGTGAAACCACAAACAAGGTCTTATCCACTGGTCTTTTGGTCCCAGAACATGGTATTCAAGCAACCTTTTGAAGAAAAAAAAAAAGTCTTCACTTTTCCAAAATTATGAGCAATACAAGTAGAACACACAATAAAGAATATTCTCCGTCTTACAGTATTTATTCAGATTTTTTCCAACAAGCCATGTAGTACACAGGCAGTGATATAGAACATAAATATGAAATATATTGTTCCAGTTCTGTCTGATGGTCAGCATTGTTTACTGAAGCCTGAAAACTGATGGGGTGAAGTCTCCTCTAGGTACAGATCTAGGATCAGCTTCCCCTCCCCCAATCCTAACCTTAACCATTAGTGGGGTAAATACAAAACTGACCCAGGATCAGCGTCCATTGGGGCGACTGCGGAAGAATATTCCCATATTGTACTTCATGGTTCACCTTATTCGGTCATAAAGACAAACACTTTAGCCTGTTTCCAGATCCGTTTGTGCCGTTTTGCCCCTTTGGTTGGTGTTGTTGACAAGACAGCACAAACAGACCTTGGACTAGGCTACAAACACTTTACTCTGATAATGTAACATTATTTGAATGAAGTAATACACTCATCTAAGTATCAATTGTAGACTAACCTCAGATTTAACGCTTTAAAATAATATTTTTTATACATAGCCTATCTTGTAACATTACAGGGAAAAATATGTGCAGTGAAATATTTCGTTTTCGTAAAAATAAAACTATCACATACGGTACCAGTCAAAAGTTTGGACACACCTACTCATTCAAGGGTTTTCATTTATTTAAACTTTTTCATACATTGTGGAATAATAGTGAAGAAATCAAAAAACTATGAAATAACACATGGAATCATGTAGTAACCAAAAAAGTGTTAAACAAATTAAAATATATTTAATATTTGAGATTCTTCAAAGTATCCACGCTTTGCCTTGATGAAAGCTTTGCACACTCTTGGCATTCTCTCAAACAGCTTCATGAGGTAGTCACCTAGAATGCATTTCAATGAACAGGTGTGCCTTGTTAAAAGTTAATTTGTGGAATTTCTTTCCCTAATGCGTTTGAGCCAATCAGTTGTGTTGTGACATGGTATACAAAAGATAGCCCTATTTAGTAAAAGACCAAGTCCATATTATGGCAAGAACAGCTTAAATAAGCAAAGAGAAACGACAGTCCATCATTACTTTAAGACATGAAGGTCAGTCAATCCGGAAAATTTCAAGAACTTTTAATGTTTCTTCAAGTGCAGTCGAAAAAACTATCAAGCGCTATGATGAAACTGGCTTGCATGAGGACCACCACAGGAAAGGAAGACGCAGAGTTACCTCTGCTGCAGAGGATAAGTTCATTAGAGTTACCAGCCTCAGAAATTGCAGCCCAAATAAATGCTTCACAGAGTTCAAGTAACAAACACATCAACATCAACCGCTAAGAGGAGACTGCATGAGTCAGGTCTTCCTGGTCAAATTGCTACTACTAAAGGACACCAATAATAAGAAGAAACTTGCTTGGGCCATGCGATACAAGCAACGGACATTAGACCGGTGGAAATCTGTCCTTTTGTCTGATAAGTCCAAATTTTGCGATCTCCGCATGTGTGGTTCCCACCATGAAGCATGGAGGAGGTGGTGTGATGGTGCTTTGCTGGTGACACTGTCAGTGATTTATTTAGAATTCAAGGCACACTTAACCAGCATGGCTACCACAGCATTCTGCAGTGATATGCCATTCCATCCTGTTTGCGCTTAGTGGGACTATCATTTGTTTTTCAACAGGACAATGACCCAACACACCTCCAGGTTGTGTAAGGTCTATTTGACCAAGAAGGAGAGTGATGGAGTGCTGCATCAGATAACCTGGGTTCCACAATCACCCGACCTCAACCCAATTGAGATGGTTTGGGATGAGTTGGACCGCAGAAGTGCTGAGATTGTGGGAACTCCTTCAAGACTGTTGGAAAAGAATTCCAGGTGAAACTGGTTGAGAGAATGGGCAAAGGGTGGCTACTTTAAAGAATCGTTTTGACACTTTTTTGGTTACTACATGATTCCATGTGTTATTTCATAGTTTTGATGTCTTCACTATTATTCTACAATGTAGAACATAGTAAAAATAAATTAAAACCCTTGAATAAGTAGGTGTCCAAACTTTTGACTGGTACTGTATCTTTGTGGCAATAATACACTGACAGAACACGTATTCCTATATACACACATACCTAATACAGACCCATCTAATTATATAGCTTATGAGGATCACCCAGGCATGTAAAGACACAGGCAAATATATGGCTAGGTCTGTATGTATTTCATCATGACATTTATAAAATAAGGCAGTTTTAGAGCGACCTGCAAAGTATTTCATTTTCTCGATCCATGAAATCATGGAATTGTTCAAACTTGCTGTGACATGCAGTGTATGAAGCCTGGTGCCAGATCTGTTTGTGCCGTCTTGCCATTGGCATGACAACAGCACAGCAATGGAGTTGGCAAGACAGCACAAACGGATCTAGGACCAGGCTATACTGTAGAAGGCTAGGACCAGGCTATACTGTAGAAGGCAGAAGGTGAAACCATTTGGTTTACTGAGACATATGCAAGTCCGACTGCAGTCCTTACATGAATGCAACGTTAACCTGACCCTCTTTCCTAAAATATCTGGCGTTTTGCAGTCTTTGGTTGCATCCAAAATGACACCTTATTCCCTATATAGTGCAACTACTTTTGACCAGAACCATATGGGCCCTGGTCAAAAGTTGTGCACTATGTAGGGAATAGGGCCCCATTTGAGACACTGCCTTTGTCTCTGAAAAGGCAAAGTAGATGTATAGGTTCCACTGTGTTCAGGCTCCAGTCAAAGTCCACATGATGTGAGAGGATTCAGCACATCTTTGTATCATAGAGGTAAACTGTGAAGAGAGAAAATACATTCATTCATATGGCATTTTGCTAGAGGAAGTCGGATTATTCACATAAGAGTGCGTGAAAAACACATACAGACAACAAACAGCTAACAAAACACCAGCCATCAACACCACACACACACCAAACAGCTAACAAAACACCAGCCATCAACACCACACACACACACACAAACAGCTAACAGAACACCAGCCATCAACACCACACACACACCAAACAGCTAACAAAACACCAGCCATCAACACCAAACTAGCAGCACACAGCATGCAACTAAACAAAGATTTGTTGAGAAGTTCTCTGACAACTCAAACACACATTAACACTGCCTGTGGTGGGATCTTCAGCAGAACACTGACTGTGGTGGGTTCTTCAGCAGAACACTGACTGTGGTGGGTTCTTCAGCAGAACACTGACTGTGGTGGGTTCTTCAGCAGAACACTGACTGTGGTGGGTTCTTCAGCAGAACACTGACTGTGGTGGGTTCTTCAGCAGAACACTGACTGTGGTGGGTTCTTCAGCAGAACACTGCCTGTGGTGGGTTCTTCAGCAGAACACTGACTGTGGTGGGTTCTTCAGCAGAACACTGACTGTGGTGGGATCTTCAGCAGAACACTGACTGTGGTGGGTTCTTCAGCAGAACACTGCCTGTGGTGGGTTCTTCAGCAGAACACTGACTGTGGTGGGTTCTTCAGCAGATATTATCATATTATAGTGAATGTCCAACTCAGTGACTGCCATCAGAAAGCTCTACACAACCCAACCATTACTGGCAATCAATTCTGTATAATGCCCCTATTGAAATCACACAAAACATGCATAATAGTGATAATACCGGTATTCCATTTAGTAGACACTTGTATCCAAAGCGACTTACAGTACAGTGAGTGCAAACATTTTTAGTCTGTTATCCCTCCCAGAATTGAACCTACGACATGCTCTTACCAATGGAGCCACACATTAGGCCTCAAGGCCTCCAACAAAAAATAAATTTCGCAGCAGCCACTGCTGAAGTTACCCCTCACTTCCTCAGAAGCCGAACATATCATCATCATCATCATCATCATCATCGACATCCTCCAACGACCAACTCCAGTCCTTCAGGCTTTCAAAATCAACAAGCAATCTGAAACGGTAGAGGGAGTCCCCCTGGTGTCAACTCATGGCCTGGAAGGGACTTTGCAGTCCATGGCAGCATTAAGGCACCATGTTTTAGTCAGACACTACAGTGAGCAATTCCTGATTCTCTATCCTTCTGCCCTAACTGTACACTTTCATGGATTGAAAAAGACTGGTGTAAGAAATATGGTCCAAACTCCCTCGTCCAGCCCATACACACACCGATCCAGTTCACTCCTAGATAGAGAACTGGGACATGGGGTCAGCCCTGTACAGTTACTTGAGATGCATGACATGAGGCAGAGGGTGGAGGAGCGGTTAAGAGAGGTAGTGGTTAGTAGAGGTGACATGGATGAGCGGTTGAGAGGTAGTGGTTAGTAGAGGTGACATGGATGAGCGGTTGAGAGGTAGTGGTTAGTAGAGGTGACATGGATGAGCGGTTGAGAGAGGTAGTGGTTAGTAGAGGTGACATGGATGAGCGGTTGAGAGGTAGTGGTTAGTAGAGGTGACATGGATGAGCGGTTGAGAGGTAGTGGTTAGTAGAGGTGACATGGATGAGCGGTTGAGAGAGGTAGTGGTTAGTAGAGGTGACATGATTGAGCGGTTGAGAGAGGTAGTGGTTAGTAGAGATGACATGGATGAGCGGTTGAGAGAGGTAGTGGTTAGTAGAGGTGACATGATTGAGCGGTTGAGAGAGGTAGTAGTTAGTAGAGATGACATGGATGAGCGGTTGAGAGAGGTAGTGGTTAGTAGAGGTGACATGATTGAGCGGTTGAGAGAGGTAGTGGTTAGTAGAGATGACATGGATGAGCGGTTAGTAGAGATGACATGGATGAGCGGTTGAGAGAGGTAGTGGTTAGTAGAGATGACATGGATGAGCGGTTGAGAGAGGTAGTGGTTAGTAGAGATGACATGGTTGAGCGGTTGAGAGAGGTAGTGGTTAGTAGAGGTGACATGGATGAGCGGTTGAGAGAGGTAGTGGTTAGTAGAGGTGACATGGATGAGCGGTTGAGAGAGGTAGTGGTTAGTAGAGATGACATGGATGAGCGGTTGAGAGAGGTAGTGGTTAGTAGAGATGACATGGATGAGCGGTTGAGAGAGGTAGTGGTTAGTAGAGATGACATGGAGGAGCGGTTGAGAGAGGTAGTGGTTAGTAGAGATGACATGGATGAGCGGTTGAGAGAGGTAGTGGTTAGTAGAGATGACATGGATGAGCGGTTGAGAGAGGTAGTGGTTAGTAGAGGTGACATGGATGAGCGGTTGAGAGAGGTAGTGGTTAGTAGAGATGACATGGATGAGCGGTTGAGAGAGGTAGTGGTTAGTAGAGATGACATGGATGAGCGGTTGAGAGAGGTAGTGGTTAGTAGAGATGACATGGATGAGCGGTTGAGAGAGGTAGTGGTTAGTAGAGATGACATGGATGAGCGGTTGAGAGAGGTAGTGGTTAGTAGAGATGACATGGATGAGCGGTTGAGAGAGGTAGTGGTTAGTAGAGATGACATGGATGAGCGGTTGAGAGAGGTAGTGGTTAGTAGAGATGACATGGATGAGCGGTTGAGAGAGGTAGTGGTTAGTAGAGATGACATGGATGAGCGGTTGAGAGAGGTAGTGGTTAGTAGAGATGACATGGATGAGCGGTTGAGAGAGGTAGTGGTTAGTAGAGATGACATGGATGAGCGGTTGAGAGAGGTAGTGGTTAGTAGAGATGACATGGATGAGCGGTTGAGAGAGGTAGTGGTTAGTAGAGATGACATGGATGAGCGGTTGAGAGAGGTAGTGGTTAGTAGAGGTGACATGGATGAGCGGTTGAGAGAGGTAGTGGTTAGTAGAGATGACATGGATGAGCGGTTGAGAGAGGTAGTGGTTAGTAGAGGTGACATGGATGAGCGGTTGAGAGAGGTAGTGGTTAGTAGAGGTGACATGGATGAGCGGTTGAGAGAGGTAGTGGTTAGTAGAGATGACATGGATGAGCGGTTGAGAGAGGTAGTGGTTAGTAGATATGACATGGATGAGCGGTTGAGAGAGGTAGTGGTTAGTAGAGATGACATGGATGAGCGGTTGAGAGAGGTAGTGGTTAGTAGAGGTGACATGGTTGAGCGGTTGAGAGAGGTAGTGGTTAGTAGAGGTGACATGGTTGAGCGGTTGAGAGAGGTAGTGGTTAGTAGAGGTGACATGGATGAGCGGTTGAGAGAGGTAGTGGTTAGTAGAGGTGACATGGATGAGCGGTTGAGAGAGGTAGTGGTTAGTAGAGATGACATGGATGAGCGGTTGAGAGAGGTAGTGGTTAGTAGAGATGACATGGATGAGCGGTTGAGAGAGGTAGTGGTTAGTAGAGGTGACATGGATGAGCGGTTGAGAGAGGTAGTGGTTAGTAGAGATGACATGGATGAGCGGTTGAGAGAGGTAGTGGTTAGTAGAGATGACATGGATGAGCGGTTGAGAGAGGTAGTAGTTAGTAGAGATGACATGGATGAGCGGTTGAGAGAGGTAGTAGTTAGTAGAGATGACATGGATGAGCGGTTGAGAGAGGTAGTGGTTAGTAGAGATGACATGGATGAGCGGTTGAGAGAGGTAGTGGTTAGTAGAGATGACATGGATGAGCGGTTGAGAGAGGTAGTGGTTAGTAGAGATGACATGGATGAGCGGTTGAGAGAGGTAGTGGTTAGTAGATATGACATGGATGAGCGGTTGAGAGAGGTAGTGGTTAGTAGAGATGACATGGATGAGCGGTTGAGAGAGGTAGTGGTTAGTAGAGGTGACATGATTGAGCGGTTGAGAGAGGTAGTAGTTAGTAGAGATGACATGGATGAGCGGTTGAGAGAGGTAGTGGTTAGTAGAGGTGACATGATTGAGCGGTTGAGAGAGGTAGTGGTTAGTAGAGATGACATGGATGAGCGGTTAGTAGAGATGACATGGATGAGCGGTTGAGAGAGGTAGTGGTTAGTAGAGATGACATGGATGAGCGGTTGAGAGAGGTAGTGGTTAGTAGAGATGACATGGTTGAGCGGTTGAGAGAGGTAGTGGTTAGTAGAGGTGACATGGATGAGCGGTTGAGAGAGGTAGTGGTTAGTAGAGATGACATGGATGAGCGGTTGAGAGAGGTAGTAGTTAGTAGAGGTGACATGGATGAGCGGTTGAGAGAGGTAGTGGTTAGTAGAGGTGACATGGATGAGCGGTTGAGAGAGGTAGTGGTTAGTAGAGATGACATGGATGAGCGGTTGAGAGAGGTAGTGGTTAGTAGAGATGACATGGATGAGCGGTTGAGAGAGGTAGTGGTTAGTAGAGGTGACATGGATGAGCGGTTGAGAGAGGTAGTGGTTAGTAGAGATGACATGGATGAGCGGTTGAGAGAGGTAGTGGTTAGTAGACATGACATGGATGAGCGGTTGAGAGAGGTAGTGGTTAGTAGATATGACATGGATGAGCGGTTGAGAGGTAGTGGTTAGTAGAGATGACATGGATGAGCGGTTGAGAGAGGTAGTGGTTAGTAGAGATGACATGGATGAGCGGTTGAGAGAGGTAGTGGTTAGTAGAGATGACATGGATGAGCGGTTGAGAGAGGTAGTGGTTAGTAGAGATGACATGGATGAGCGGTTGAGAGAGGTAGTGGTTAGTAGAGATGACATGGATGAGCGGTTGAGAGAGGTAGTGGTTAGTAGAGGTGACATGGATGAGCGGTTGAGAGAGGTAGTGGTTAGTAGAGGTGACATGGATGAGCGGTTGAGAGAGGTAGTGGTTAGTAGAGGTGACATGGATGAGCGGTTGAGAGAGGTAGTGGTTAGTAGAGATGACATGGATGAGCGGTTGAGAGAGGTAGTGGTTAGTAGATATGACATGGATGAGCGGTTGAGAGAGGTAGTGGTTAGTAGAGATGACATGGATGAGCGGTTGAGAGAGGTAGTGGTTAGTAGAGGTGACATGGTTGAGCGGTTGAGAGAGGTAGTGGTTAGTAGAGGTGACATGGTTGAGCGGTTGAGAGAGGTAGTGGTTAGTAGAGGTGACATGGATGAGCGGTTGAGAGAGGTAGTGGTTAGTAGAGGTGACATGGATGAGCGGTTGAGAGAGGTAGTGGTTAGTAGAGATGACATGGATGAGCGGTTGAGAGAGGTAGTGGTTAGTAGAGATGACATGGATGAGCGGTTGAGAGAGGTAGTGGTTAGTAGAGATGACATGGATGAGCGGTTGAGAGAGGTAGTGGTTAGTAGAGATGACATGGATGAGCGGTTGAGAGAGGTAGTGGTTAGTAGAGATGACATGGATGAGCGGTTGAGAGAGGTAGTAGTTAGTAGAGATGACATGGATGAGCGGTTGAGAGAGGTAGTAGTTAGTAGAGATGACATGGATGAGCGGTTGAGAGAGGTAGTGGTTAGTAGAGATGACATGGATGAGCGGTTGAGAGAGGTAGTGGTTAGTAGAGATGACATGGATGAGCGGTTGAGAGAGGTAGTAGTTAGTAGAGATGACATGGATGAGCGGTTGAGAGAGGTAGTGGTTAGTAGAGATGACATGGATGAGCGGTTGAGAGAGGTAGTGGTTAGTAGATATGACATGGATGAGCGGTTGAGAGAGGTAGTGGTTAGTAGAGGTGACATGGATGAGCGGTTGAGAGAGGTAGTGGTTAGTAGAGGTGACATGATTGAGCGGTTGAGAGAGGTAGTAGTTAGTAGAGATGACATGGATGAGCGGTTGAGAGAGGTAGTGGTTAGTAGAGGTGACATGATTGAGCGGTTGAGAGAGGTAGTGGTTAGTAGAGATGACATGGATGAGCGGTTAGTAGAGATGACATGGATGAGCGGTTGAGAGAGGTAGTGGTTAGTAGAGATGACATGGATGAGCGGTTGAGAGAGGTAGTGGTTAGTAGAGATGACATGGTTGAGCGGTTGAGAGAGGTAGTGGTTAGTAGAGGTGACATGGATGAGCGGTTGAGAGAGGTAGTGGTTAGTAGAGATGACATGGATGAGCGGTTGAGAGAGGTAGTGGTTAGTAGAGGTGACATGGATGAGCGGTTGAGAGAGGTAGTGGTTAGTAGAGGTGACATGATTGAGCGGTTGAGAGAGGTAGTAGTTAGTAGAGATGACATGGATGAGCGGTTGAGAGAGGTAGTGGTTAGTAGAGGTGACATGATTGAGCGGTTGAGAGAGGTAGTGGTTAGTAGAGATGACATGGATGAGCGGTTAGTAGAGATGACATGGATGAGCGGTTGAGAGAGGTAGTGGTTAGTAGAGATGACATGGATGAGCGGTTGAGAGAGGTAGTGGTTAGTAGAGATGACATGGTTGAGCGGTTGAGAGAGGTAGTGGTTAGTAGAGGTGACATGGATGAGCGGTTGAGAGAGGTAGTGGTTAGTAGAGATGACATGGATGAGCGGTTGAGAGAGGTAGTAGTTAGTAGAGGTGACATGGATGAGCGGTTGAGAGAGGTAGTGGTTAGTAGAGGTGACATGGATGAGCGGTTGAGAGAGGTAGTGGTTAGTAGAGATGACATGGATGAGCGGTTGAGAGAGGTAGTGGTTAGTAGAGATGACATGGATGAGCGGTTGAGAGAGGTAGTGGTTAGTAGAGATGACATGGATGAGCGGTTGAGAGAGGTAGTGGTTAGTAGAGATGACATGGATGAGCGGTTGAGAGAGGTAGTGGTTAGTAGAGATGACATGGATGAGCGGTTGAGAGAGGTAGTGGTTAGTAGAGGTGACATGGATGAGCGGTTGAGAGAGGTAGTGGTTAGTAGAGATGACATGGATGAGCGGTTGAGAGAGGTAGTGGTTAGTAGAGATGACATGGATGAGCGGTTGAGAGGTAGTGGTTAGTAGAGATGACATGGATGAGCGGTTGAGAGAGGTAGTGGTTAGTAGAGATGACATGGATGAGCGGTTGAGAGAGGTAGTGGTTAGTAGAGATGACATGGATGAGCGGTTGAGAGAGGTAGTGGTTAGTAGAGATGACATGGATGAGCGGTTGAGAGAGGTAGTGGTTAGTAGAGATGACATGGATGAGCGGTTGAGAGAGGTAGTGGTTAGTAGAGATGACATGGATGAGCGGTTGAGAGAGGTAGTGGTTAGTAGAGATGACATGGATGAGCGGTTGAGAGAGGTAGTGGTTAGTAGAGATGACATGGATGAGCGGTTGAGAGAGGTAGTGGTTAGTAGAGATGACATGGATGAGCGGTTGAGAGAGGTAGTGGTTAGTAGAGATGACATGGATGAGCGGTTGAGAGAGGTAGTGGTTAGTAGAGGTGACATGGATGAGCGGTTGAGAGAGGTAGTGGTTAGTAGAGATGACATGGATGAGCGGTTGAGAGAGGTAGTGGTTAGTAGAGGTGACATGGATGAGCGGTTGAGAGAGGTAGTGGTTAGTAGAGGTGACATGGATGAGCGGTTGAGAGAGGTAGTGGTTAGTAGAGATGACATGGATGAGCGGTTGAGAGAGGTAGTGGTTAGTAGATATGACATGGATGAGCGGTTGAGAGAGGTAGTGGTTAGTAGAGATGACATGGATGAGCGGTTGAGAGAGGTAGTGGTTAGTAGAGGTGACATGGTTGAGCGGTTGAGAGAGGTAGTGGTTAGTAGAGGTGACATGGTTGAGCGGTTGAGAGAGGTAGTGGTTAGTAGAGGTGACATGGATGAGCGGTTGAGAGAGGTAGTGGTTAGTAGAGGTGACATGGATGAGCGGTTGAGAGAGGTAGTGGTTAGTAGAGATGACATGGATGAGCGGTTGAGAGAGGTAGTGGTTAGTAGAGATGACATGGATGAGCGGTTGAGAGAGGTAGTGGTTAGTAGAGATGACATGGATGAGCGGTTGAGAGAGGTAGTGGTTAGTAGAGATGACATGGATGAGCGGTTGAGAGAGGTAGTGGTTAGTAGAGATGACATGGATGAGCGGTTGAGAGAGGTAGTAGTTAGTAGAGATGACATGGATGAGCGGTTGAGAGAGGTAGTAGTTAGTAGAGATGACATGGATGAGCGGTTGAGAGAGGTAGTGGTTAGTAGAGATGACATGGATGAGCGGTTGAGAGAGGTAGTAGTTAGTAGAGATGACATGGATGAGCGGTTGAGAGAGGTAGTGGTTAGTAGAGATGACATGGATGAGCGGTTGAGAGAGGTAGTGGTTAGTAGATATGACATGGATGAGCGGTTGAGAGAGGTAGTGGTTAGTAGAGATGACATGGATGAGCGGTTGAGAGAGGTAGTGGTTAGTAGATATGACATGGATGAGCGGTTGAGAGAGGTAGTGGTTAGTAGAGATGACATGGATGAGCGGTTGAGAGAGGTAGTGGTTAGTAGAGGTGACATGGATGAGCGGTTGAGAGAGGTAGTGGTTAGTAGATGTGACATGGTTGAGCGGTTGAGAGAGGTAGTGGTTAGTAGAGGTGACATGGTTGAGCGGTTGAGAGAGGTAGTGGTTAGTAGAGATGACATGGATGAGAGGTTGAGAGAGGTAGTGGTTAGTAGAGGTGACATGGATGAGCGGTTGAGAGAGGTAGTGGTTAGTAGAGGTGACATGGATGAGCGGTTGAGAGAGGTAGTGGTTAGTAGATGTGACATGGATGAGCGGTTGAGAGAGGTAGTGGTTAGTAGAGGTGACATGGATGAGCGGTTGAGAGAGGTAGTGGTTAGTAGAGATGACATGGATGAGCGGTTGAGAGAGGTAGTGGTTAGTAGAGATGACATGGATGAGCGGTTGAGAGAGGTAGTGGTTAGTAGAGATGACATGGATGAGCGGTTGAGAGAGGTAGTAGTTAGTAGAGATGACATGGATGAGCGGTTGAGAGAGGTAGTAGTTAGTAGAGATGACATGGCTGAGCGGTTGAGAGAGGTAGTGGTTAGTAGAGATGACATGGATGAGCTGTTGAGAGAGGTAGTGGTTAGTAGAGATGACATGGATGAGCGGTTGAGAGAGGTAGTAGTTAGTAGAGATGACATGGATGAGCGGTTGAGAGAGGTAGTGGTTAGTAGAGGTGACATGGATGAGCGGTTGAGAGAGGTAGTGGTTAGTAGAGGTGACATGGAGGAGCGGTTGAGAGAGGTAGTGGTTAGTAGAGATGACATGGTTGAGCGGTTGAGAGAGGTAGTGGTTAGTAGAGGTGACATGGATGAGCGGTTGAGAGAGGTAGTGGTTAGTAGAGGTGACATGGAGGAGCGGTTGGGAGAGGTAGTGGTTAGTAGAGGTGACATGGATGAGCGGTTGAGAGAGGTAGTGGTTAGTAGAGGTGACATGGATGAGCGGTTGAGAGAGGTAGTGGTTAGTAGAGATGACATGGATGAGCTGTTGAGAGAGGTAGTGGTTAGTAGAGATGACATGGATGAGCTGTTGAGAGAGGTAGTGGTTAGTAGAGGTGACATGGATGAGCGGTTGAGAGAGGTAGTGGTTAGTAGAGGTGACATGGATGAGCGGTTGAGAGAGGTAGTGGTTAGTAGAGATGACATCATTGAGCGGTTGACAGAGGTAGTGGTTAGTAGAGATGACATGGTTGAGCGGTTGACAGAGGTAGTGGTTAGTAGAGATGACATGATTGAGCGGTTGACAGAGGTAGTGGTTAGTAGAGATGACATGATTGAGCGGTTGACAGAGGTAGTGGTTAGTAGAGATGACATGGATGAGCGGTTGAGAGAGGTAGTGGTTAGTAGAGATGACATGGATGAGCGGTTGAGAGAGGTAGTGGTTAGTAGAGATGACATGGATGAGCGGGTGAGAGAGGTAGTGGTTAGTAGAGATGACATGGATGAGCTGTTGAGAGGTAGTGGTTAGTAGAGATGACATGGATGAGCGGTTGAGAGAGGTAGTGGTTAGTAGAGATGACATGGATGAGCGGTTGAGAGAGGTAGTGGTTAGTAGAGGTGACATGGAGGAGCGGTTGAGAGGTAGTAGTTAGTAGAGATGACATGGATGAGCGGTTGAGAGAGGTAGTGGTTAGTAGAGATGACATGGATGAGCGGTTGAGAGAGGTAGTGGTTAGTAGAGATGACATGGATGAGCGGTTGAGAGAGGTAGTGGTTAGTAGAGATGACATGGATGAGCTGTTGAGAGAGGTAGTGGTTAGTAGAGATGACATGGATGAGCTGTTGAGAGGTAGTGGTTAGTAGAGATGACATGGATGAGCGGTTGAGAGAGGTAGTAGTTAGTAGAGATGACATGGATGAGCGGTTGAGAGAGGTAGTGGTTAGTAGAGATGACATGGATGAGCGGTTGAGAGAGGTAGTGGTTAGTAGAGGTGACATGGAGGAGCGGTTGAGAGAGGTAGTGGTTAGTAGAGATGACATGGTTGAGCGGTTGAGAGAGGTAGTGGTTAGTAGAGGTGACATGGATGAGCGGTTGAGAGAGGTAGTGGTTAGTAGAGGTGACATGGAGGAGCGGTTGAGAGAGGTAGTGTTTAGTAGAGGTGACATGGATGAGCGGTTGAGAGAGGTAGTGGTTAGTAGAGGTGACATGGATGAGCGGTTGAGAGAGGTAGTGGTTAGTAGAGATGACATGGATGAGCTGTTGAGAGAGGTAGTGGTTAGTAGAGATGACATGGATGAGCTGTTGAGAGAGGTAGTGGTTAGTAGAGGTGACATGGATGAGCGGTTGAGAGAGGTAGTGGTTAGTAGAGGTGACATGGATGAGCGGTTGAGAGAGGTAGTGGTTAGTAGAGATGACATCATTGAGCGGTTGACAGAGGTAGTGGTTAGTAGAGATGACATGGTTGAGCGGTTGACAGAGGTAGTGGTTAGTAGAGATGACATGATTGAGCGGTTGACAGAGGTAGTGGTTAGTAGAGATGACATGATTGAGCGGTTGACAGAGGTAGTGGTTAGTAGAGATGACATGGATGAGCGGTTGAGAGAGGTAGTGGTTAGTAGAGATGACATGGATGAGCGGTTGAGAGAGGTAGTGGTTAGTAGAGATGACATGGATGAGCGGGTGAGAGAGGTAGTGGTTAGTAGAGATGACATGGATGAGCTGTTGAGAGGTAGTGGTTAGTAGAGATGACATGGATGAGCGGTTGAGAGAGGTAGTGGTTAGTAGAGATGACATGGATGAGCGGTTGAGAGAGGTAGTGGTTAGTAGAGGTGACATGGAGGAGCGGTTGAGAGGTAGTAGTTAGTAGAGATGACATGGATGAGCGGTTGAGAGAGGTAGTGGTTAGTAGAGATGACATGGATGAGCGGTTGAGAGAGGTAGTGGTTAGTAGAGGTGACATGGAGGAGCGGTTGAGAGAGGTAGTAGTTAGTAGAGATGACATGGATGAGCGGTTGAGAGAGGTAGTAGTTAGTAGAGATGACATGGATGAGCGGTTGAGAGGTAGTGGTTAGTAGAGATGACATGGTTGAGCGGTTGAGAGAGGTAGTGGTTAGTAGAGATGACATGGATGAGCGGTTGAGAGGTAGTAGTTAGTAGAGATGACATGGATGAGCGGTTGAGAGAGGTAGTGGTTAGTAGAGGTGACATGGATGAGCGGGTGAGAGAGGTAGTGGTTAGTAGAGATGACATGGATGAGCGGTTGAGAGGTAGTGGTTAGTAGAGATGACATGGAGGAGCGGTTGAGAGAGGTAGTGGTTAGTAGAGATGACATGGTTGAGCGGTTGAGAGAGGTAGTGGTTAGTAGAGATGACATGGTTGAGCGGTTGAGAGAGGTAGTAGTTAGTAGAGGTGACATGGATGAGCGGTTGAAAGAGGTAGTGGTTAGTAGAGATGACATGGATGAGCGGTTGAGAGAGGTAGTGGTTAGTAGAGATGACATGGATGAGCGGTTGAGAGAGGTAGTGGTTAGTAGAGATGACATGGAGGAGCGGTTGAGAGAGGTAGTGGTTAGTAGAGATGACATGGATGAGCGGTTGAGAGAGGTAGTGGTTAGTAGAGATGACATGGATGAGCTGTTGAGAGGTAGTAGTTAGTAGAGATGACATGGTTGAGCGGTTGAGAGAGGTAGTGGTTAGTAGAGATGACATGGTTGAGCGGTTGAGAGAGGTAGTGGTTAGTAGAGATGACATGGTTGAGCGGTTGAGAGAGGTAGTGGTTAGTAGAGATGACATGGTTGAGCGGTTGAGAGAGGTAGTGGTTAGTAGAGATGACATGGTTGAGCGGTTGAGAGAGGTAGTGGTTAGTAGAGATGACATGGTTGAGCGGTTGAGAGAGGTAGTGGTTAGTAGAGATGACATGGTTGAGCGGTTGAGAGAGGTAGTGGTTAGTAGAGATGACATGGTTGAGCGGTTGAGAGAGGTAGTGGTTAGTAGAGATGACATGGATGAGCGGTTGAGAGAGGTAGTGGTTAGTAGAGATGACATGGTTGAGCGGTTGAGAGAGGTAGTGGTTAGTAGAGATGACATGGATGAGCGGTTGAGAGAGGTAGTGGTTAGTAGAGATGACATGGTTGAGCGGTTGAGAGAGGTAGTGGTTAGTAGAGATGACATGGTTGAGCGGTTGAGAGAGGTAGTGGTTAGTAGAGATGACATGGATGAGCGGTTGAGAGAGGTAGTGGTTAGTAGAGATGACATGGTTGAGCGGTTGAGAGAGGTAGTGGTTAGTAGAGATGACATGGTTGAGCGGTTGAGAGAGGTAGTGGTTAGTAGAGATGACATGACAGGCAGTGCAGCAGACAGACAGTCACACACAATACTGACTGGGGTCTGCTACTTACAGTCTAGCAGAGTGATTAGCACTAGTATGATGGAGGGTCAAAGGTGAGGAGTCAAGTGTCAGTGGAGGATGATTCTGAGCATGGGGCCAGCACTAAGGGAAGTGGCCAGTGGAAGAGAGTGAGTTAGGAGCTAGCTGAGCTAGTGAGTAAATGAGTTTTCCAGCATTCTGAAGCTTTCTATACCCTTCATATTCATTGATAAGGTGAATGATGAACCTCACACTGATGACACCAACTTGGCTTTGGTTATTTGTGAAGGTATAGTGTTGACATTCTCCATTGAAAGTGTGTGTAAGTCCAGGACTAGGCATAATCTTTGTCTGGGAAACCGGCACAGAGTTATGTGACAGTTTGGAATAAGTATTGTCCATAAAAGACTCAAGCAACAGCAAGAACATTATGCCATGATTGCAGATTCATTTATAAGATAAGTTACTTATTAGCTCATAAACTGGCATGAAGCTAAACAAGATAACTCTGGTCTAAAAGACAACATAAACCATTATGTGATTACTGTGGAAAGTTCCTAGAATGAATAGTCTGACAAGTACACTCACTACACAACATTTGAAAGATTCCCAGTTCCTAGTCAAACCCCACCCATAGTCTCACCTGGGCTTCCCTTCAAGCTGAGTCTTCTGGCGGCTGGGCTGGACCTTGATGGCTCCACGGTAGGAAAGGCTAGGGGAGTTGCGGGGGGGGGAGCGTTGTGGGATATTGCGGGGGGAGGCTTGTGGGGAGGCTTGTGGGGAGGAGCGAGAGGGTGGCTCGGGGGCTTGGGCAGCGGAGGCTGCAGTGGGGGCGGGGCTAGGGGTGGGGTGTTTCCGGGGGATGCGTTTGATTAGCTGGCTGACCCATCTCTTCTGCTCTGTCTGAGAGCCGGCCAATAGGAGCAGGTCTTTGGCCGTGGACATGTCATAGTTTACTGAGGAGGGACGAGGGTTAAGGTTAGTCAATACACTCAGGTAGAAAATACCATTATGAACTGTGCTGTACATTGGTTAACAATACTAGTGGAGACTAACATTCTAAAGACTGTTTTTCAAAAATTCCTGTGACATGAAATTCAACCCTTCCCTCCTCTAAACCTAGCAGAGCAGGGTTAAAATAATATTTGAAATCATTGTTTTATTGAGCTTGCCTGGCGGTATGGGACCAATGGAATAGTCCCAAAAGTGCAAACTCCACCCATCTGGCACTCAAAGCAGGATAGGGCAAATTATTAAGATTTTTTATTGTTGAATGATTTCAAACAGTATTTGAACCATGGCCCTACAAGATGTGACCGTTGCCCTCTACTGACCCCTGCAGGGGGCGATGACCTCCTCCTTCCGGTCTAGGTGGTCCTTGTGGCATTTGGTGTGGCAGCGGCGGCACTCCAGCGCGGGCGGCGGCTTGAACACGTTCCACAGGGGCCGCGTGCACGCCTCGCAGCTCGACGGCAGGTGGTAGAACGTGGGAATGAACTCGTGACCCTTGTGCCTGACGAAGGACGAGCGCTCGCCTGTCAGCGTCAGGGGATCCGCCGCAAACTCTTGCTCCCGCTTGCTCTCGCCCTCGTTGGCGTACAGAATCTGTGAGGGGGAAGAAAGGGAAGACAGAAAAAAGAAAGGGATGAGAGAAGTGAAATTCACCATTAACAGTTTTTCTACTGCTCAAAACATAGAGGAATGTAAAACCAGTCCAGGACAGCTTGGCTCAACTTTGTGTCTGAGTTATGTTACCTGGAATATCCGGGGGATTTCTTTGATGTCAGCGCGGTACACGTCTGTCTGAGTGACCGGTCGGATGTGGAACAGCTTACTGCAAGGAGGAAAGAACAAGGTTATGAACAAGGTTATGAACAAGGTTATGAACAAGGTTATGAACAAGGTTATGAACAAGGTTATGATAGGCATCTCAATACAAGCAGTTGGTCTTTATCAGCAGAGGCCATAGGAATTCATGGGACGAAAACAGAGAGGCTTCGTCTCAAATAGCACCCTATTAGCTACATAGGGCTCTGGTTAAAACTAGTGCACTATGGGCCCTAGTTGAAAGTAGTTCAATATATAGGGAATAGGTTGCCATTTGGGAGCAGACAGAGCCATATAAGAATGTGGATGTCTTCACTCACTCGATGTCTAGGATCATGAAGGGGTTGGACTGCTCTCGGTCCATCTCACTGTTGTAGAACAGAATCTTCTTACTGCTCACTACCACATACTGTCAGAGAGAGAGAGAGAACAGTCACACTTTATCATCTCAATTGCTGGGGAAATATCAACGTCTGTAGACATGGGTTCAAATAGTATTTGTTTTCTTTTGAGTACTTTAGAGTGTTTGATTGAGCCTGCCTGGAGTGCTAAATGGGCATCATTTACACTTTTGGGACTATTCCACTTGTTCCCATTGAGCCAGGGGAGCTCAATCGATTGCAGATAAAGCATTTCAAATACTATTAGTACCCAGGACTGCATTAGCAGAAGGATAGGCGGAGCCAGAGGGAGCACCATACCTTTCTATCCCATCCAAACCTCTTGGTATTCTTGGCAGGAAGTGACAGCCAGCCCTCCAGCCTGGTATCTGTTTTGCATACAGGAAAAAGGAATTACATTAGCAAATAAGAGCAATACACTATTCCAGTATATTCCATACTGCAGAGAAGTAGCGGAGGTTAGGAACCAATCCACACGGCACACTTTGTTGTCTCAACAAGTTAAACCCCTGTTGTCAAAACAAACACATTGCGTGCATCAGATTATGCCCTTTAGTCAATTCATTTATCTCTATATATTTTTTTTTACATGACTTCCTTGCAATTGTATTTTGGTATCACCTACCAATTGTGCTTGAAACAAAGCAGGGCTGCTTCAAAAAGACACCCCATATATTGTGCACTCATTATGGGTCAAAGAAGTGCATTGTATAAGGAATAGGGGGCCATTTCAGATACAGCTCAGGAACCCTACACTGGATCCATTCCAACAGAAAAAAAGTCTGGACAGTCCTCATACTATAGTTTGAGTCAACTCAAGGTTAACAGGGGCCACAAAATGTTAGGCTGCGACTTTCCGCACACAGCTGCAAAACACCAAGCAGTATTATTAGCACTGTAAAGCCACTGTCAGTAGTGTTGGACAGACAGCCGAGTAAAGCCACTGTCAGTAGTGTTAGACAGACAGCCAAGTAAAGCCACTGTCACTAGTGTTAGACAGACAGCCGAGGCGAGAAAGAGAGAAGGTGCGTATTTTTGGCGAGTAGCTGCATTGTGTTTGAACTTTGAACCAGCATGCGGGTTCACCTGCACCACTGCGGTCAGGCTCTGGGGGCGCCTGCTCATAGGTGAGGGCCAAAGGTTGGCGGCCATGTTCTAACCGCCCATCATTTCCTTCATACTCTTCATCCTCCTCCTCCTCCTCCTCCTCAAAGAGAGGGTGAGATACTCTGAAGGAGGGCCGGGTGGCAACGCTGACAGATTTCTGCGTGCGCTGGTAGTGGAAGGACATGGACTCAGAGGTCTGAGAGTGAGTGATGTGCACTACGCAGCCACAACAGAGACAGAGAGAGGTAGAGAAAAAGGACGAAGGGAAAACAGGCAGGAATAAGGAATAACAGGTGTATCTTAAAGCAGAGGTTTAGGAATAGTGGAACAAGGAGTGGGAAAGGCCATAAAGGAGTGACGGGGAGAAATAAACGTGTGAGGGACATTGTGCTGAGACAGAGAGATAGGGGAGGATAGAGAAGAAATAGACATGTGAGGGACATTGTGCTGAGACAGAGAGATAGGGGAGGATAGAGAAGAAATAAACGTGTGAGGGACATTGTGCTGAGACAGAGAGATAGGGGAGGATAGAGAAGAAATAAACGTGTGAGGGACATTGTGCTGAGACAGAGAGATAGGGGAGGATAGAGAAGAAATAAACGTGTGAGGGACATTGTGCTGAGACAGAGAGATAGGGGAGGATAGAGAAGAAATAAACGTGTGAGGGACATTGTGCTGAGACAGAGAGATAGGGGAGGATAGAGAAGAAATAAACGTGTGAGGGACATTGTGCTGAGACAGAGAGATAGGGGAGGATAGAGAAGAAATAAACGTGTGAGGGATATTGTGCTGAGACAGAGAGATAGGGGAGGATAGAGAAGAAATAAACGTGTGAGGGACATTGTGCTGAGACAGAGAGATAGGGGAGGATAGAGGAGAAATAAACGTGTGAGGGACATTGTGCTGAGACAGAGAGATAGGGGAGGATAGAGGAGAAATAAACGTGTGAGGGACATTGTGCTGAGACAGAGAGATAGGGGAGGATAGAGAAGAAATAAACGTGTGAGGGACATTGTGCTGAGACAGAGAGATAGGGGAGGATAGAGGAGAAATAAACGTGTGAGGGACATTGTGCTGAGACAGAGAGATAGGGGAGGATAGAGAAGAAATAAACGTGTGAGGGACATTGTGCTGAGACAGAGAGATAGGGGAGGATAGAGAAGAAATAAACGTGTGAGGGACATTGTGCTGAGACAGAGAGATAGGGGAGGATAGAGAAGAAATAAACGTGTGAGGGACATTGTGCTGAGACAGAGAGATAGGGGAGGATAGAGGAGAAATAAACGTGTGAGGGACATTGTGCTGAGACAGAGAGATAGGGGAGGATAGAGGAGAAATAAACGTGTGAGGGACATTGTGCTGAGACAGAGAGATAGGGGAGGATAGAGGAGAAATAAACGTGTGAGGGACATTGTGCTGAGACAGAGAGATAGGGGAGGATAGAGGAGAAGAAATACTGTGGAAAGAGACAGCACAGAGATGGGGGGAGGATTGACGAACAATTAGTGTTAAATTACTAGGTGCTCAGTGTTTTGACTCGGGTGCTCAGTGTTTTGACTCGGTTGTTAAAGTGAGGGGTGTTGAAAGTGTTGTTACCTGGGTAACCGCTGTCGTCCATGTCCAGGTCGTTACCACTGCTGATACTGGTGGAGTCCATGGAGGTGACGCTCAGAGAGGTCAGCTGACAGCGCAGCTGCTCGATGTCACTGTCCTTACTGTCCAAGGCCATCTGCAGCTCGATGTGCACCTGGCTCTCGTCCGATATCACCTGGAGGTGGAAATACACACTTTTGAATTTAGCTGAAAGAATGTCAGTTAGGTTGGATTTACTGGTGTCTTCATATGGATGTAATTGTGGGAGGCCATTACAGCCAACTGGCCTCATTCCCCACAGCACTACCTAGTAATAATAACAACAACATGTGAGATGCTCTCACAGTGAAATGTTCACAGCAGCAAGTGGTTGTGTGATGCTGAGTTTAACATTGTGATTGCGTTTTGGTTGGACTAGTGCTGAACGATTAGTGCTTTTTCAGGTGGTTTCCGTTATTAAAAAAGTATCACGGTTAATCGATTTCAAAATATTTTTTTAACATTAAATGCTTTAAAAAATAATGACATGACAATGATTTTAGAGCTTTGTAATGGAAATTCCAAAGCCACAAATAATGAACATTCAATTTCCAAAACATTGAAAATATTCCATTGTCTCTATCAGGTTAACACTGAGTAGACATCAACAGAAAAATAGGAAATGACTATGAAATAATAAAACAGTTCAGTTGTGTATATTACTATATTAACAACTTGATTCTTTTTCATTCCTCAGTCATCATCTCATCGCTGCTCAGACAGTAGCAGCCAGCCAGTTATCTGTGTTCCCCACACTGTACTGCCTTTAGCCATGCTATTTAGCTAGCCTGCCTAAGCATGCTGCAGAGCTGTCTGACAAAATCATTTGACTAGTTTTTCCAAAGTAGATAAGACATACTTTCACAAACGGTCTCTGTCCCTCTCGTTGTTGTGTTGTGTACATTCCTCCCTCATTTGTGTGTATCTAACTTAACGTAGCAGGCGTAAAAGTATATCCGTCCAGAGATCTGTATATAATGACTAGATGCTCATGTCTCCGCCTTAACAAAGGGAGTCGTTGTCCCAAAGGCAGGAAGGCAGGCGACAAGCTTAGGTCCAAATTAAACCCATAGAAACGCTTTGGGTTTATTTTGGACATTTGTCTCTTGTCCGAGACGGAAAAAATAGGCAGATTATGGTCATTGTAGTTAATTTCCACGTAGATTGAATATTCGGCTTAATGAAAACTACAACTCCCTTCAACTCAGCGTCCCCCATAAAGTTCTTGACTTGAATTCTCTCTAGACAAACGCTGCGTTGGACTCACAAAAACAAAAACATTGGTCAAATTACGAAACGTTGGTTAAATCGCTCAGCACTAGGTTGGACTGACTGACTGCCTGTTAAAGAGGATGTGTGATGGTGAGTATAAAGTTGTGGTTGTGTGATGGTTAGTATAAGGTTGTGGTTTGGTTAGTATAAAGTTGTGGTTGTGTGATGGTTAGCATAAGGTTGTGGTTGTGTTTTGGTTGTACTGACTGACTGCCTGTTAGTGGTTGTGTTATGGTTAGTATAAGGTTGTGGTTTGGTTAGTATACATTTGTGGTTGTGTGATGGTTAGCATAAGGTTGTGGTTTGGTTAGTATAAGGTTGTGGTTGTGTGATGGTTAGCATAAGGTTGTGTTTTAGACTGACCGCCTGCATGTCGTTGATCTCTTTCTGGTACTTGATGATGGTGGAGTTGAGTTTCTCCTTCTCTGACCTCAGCTCCAGCTGCAGCTTCCTGTTCTCCTTCTCCTTCCTGCGCACGTCCAGCGTGTCGTCGCGGTTGTGACCCGTACGCAACGTCTCCCTGCGGTTCATGATCTCGGCCAGCTTGTTGATCGCCTGGCGGACATATACAGTCCACAATATATTATGGGAATGGACAGCACACTGCAATATATATTCTCAATGAAAAACACATTATGGGCTGGTATCTCTGACACACAATTCAGCCTAGTCCTGGAACAAAACAAACACATGACATGGAGATTCTCTATTGAGTATGCCTTTTAGTCCGGGACGAGGCATCTGACCCTATATATTAAATCAACAGATGGATGCATACTATGTAACATTGGAGTTCTGTCGCGGTCCTGCTGAACCCAGGACATGAACACAACCATCATTTGTATTCCAGGTGCTAGCGTTTTATGCTAACCATTACCCTACCAATAACATGGGCAGTGTTCAAATACATATACTTGCTGTCTAAATAGTAAGCATTTTGGGTATGTGAAAATATACCATTTTATAGAAAGTGACATTTTGAGAAAAGATGATGCTTTAAATGCCAGGATGTCATATATTAATTTCCATCTAGTAGAATTCACTGCACACTATTGAGGAAGAACATCTGATAATCAGATATGACGAGCTGTACCCAAATTAACTATTGGCGGGAATCAATGTAATTGCGCATTCTCAGTACGGATGAGCCTAGTATGTTGATATTTGTTGCATACCTCATCTGTTTTTACTAAACAGTACATTCTAAATAGTATGTAGTACTATTAGTACACAGTATGTAACTTACTACTGTAACGCGCTCTGGATAAGATCGTCTGCTAAATGACTAAAATGTACAGATGTAGTTTTAGTAAGTAGTAGGCAAGACAGACTTCAGACACAGCCATCGTCTTAGGAGGGTTAGGGTGGCGCTACTACAGGTCTCAGGGCAGGTGATGTCACCGCAAGATGGCTGCTAGCGCTTACTAGCCAGCTAGTTTACACGTGACACACATCTGTCCAGTCTCATCCGTCCAGTCTCATCCGTCCAGTCTCATCCGTCCAGTCTCATCCGTCCAGTCTGTCACCTGAATCTTGAGCGTTCTCTCTGTCTGCAGCTGCTTCTCGAAGGACATCTTCACACAGTTCATCTGTCTCTCCTCCTCTCTGGCCTTCTGCAGCTCTGTGGACCAAACCAATACCAAACATTCTCACAACATCCCTGGAACGTTTTGGACAACACACAGCATCACCAAACCTTCTCACAACACCCCTGGAACGTTTTGGACAACACACAGCATCACCAAACCAATACCAAACATTCTCATAACATCTCTGTTACATTCTGGCCACTGTGAACCGGGGCTCAGAGCACAAGGGGCGAGGGGTCTAGACAATGAGAGGAGGGGCGAGGGGTCTAGACAATGAGAGGGGTGACTCACGTTGCTGCATCTCCTTCAGTTGGTTATTAAGCTCCTCCTTCTCATTGGCCAGGTTGGCCACGTCCACTGTCAGGGTGCGGTTGGACTCCTCCAGCTGTAGGAGGCAGCAGAGGACAGGTCAGCGTTACAGACACTCCAAGTACTGTGTGTGTGTGTGTGTAGGTCTTTTCATGCGAGTAAAGTACATGCCGGATAAAAAAAAGTCACAACAAGCCTGATGGAAAAAGCACATTTTCCGGTAAACTTTCCAAATGTCAGCAAAATCAAAATACACAAGACAAAGTGGGATCTTTTTGTGTCTGTAAAATTAGTAATGCGAGAAATGGCGGTGGAAACGCCTTTATGGGCAAATTTTGATATAACAACATATGAAAGTAAAGTTGGACTAACGCGATGACGTGGTGTGTGGTCCTCCCACTACGACTCGTCAGGAAACCATGCAGTTTGTTAGTCTACAGATGACATAAGTTATAATGAACTTCACAGGGTGGTGAAAGTGCACGGTGATGAACTTCACAGGGTGGTGAAAGTGCACGGTGATGATCTTCACAGGGTGGTGAAAGTGCACGGTGATGAGCTTCACAGGGTGGTGAAAGTGCACGGTGATGAGCTTCACAGGGTGGTGAAAGTGCACGGTGATGAACTTCACAGGGAGGTGAAAGTGCACGGTGATGAACTTCACAAGGTGGTGAAAGTGCACGGTGATGAGCTTCACAGGGTGGTGAAAGTGCACGGTGATGAACTTCACAGGGTGGTGAAAGTGCATGGTGATGAACTTCACAGGGTGGTGAAAGTGCATGGTGATGAACTTCACAAGGTGGTGAAAGTGCACGGTGATGAGCTTCACAGGGTGGTGAAAGTGCACGGTGATGAGCTTCACAGGGAGGTGAAAGTGCACGGTGATGAACTTCACAAGGTGGTGAAAGTGCACGGTGATGAGCTTCACAGGGTGGTGAAAGTGCACGGTGATGAGCTTCACAAGGTGGTGAAAGTGCACGGTGATGAACTTCACAGGGTGGTGAAAGTGCACGGTGATGAACTTCACAGGGTGGTGAAAGTGCACGGTGATGAACTTCACATGGTGGTGAAAGTGCACGGTGATGAACTTCACAGGGTGGTGAAAGTGCACGGTGATGAGCTTGATGCTCCTTTCCAATAAATATCCAGGGTCTTATTCTGGTGACATGATGATCGATGCTTGGCTGCTGTTTGACAAATAAAAATAAATCTTGCTGTTCTGTCTATAATAGTCTCATCATGTAGGCTATACCAGCACTGTATCTGTGAGCTGTTAGCTAGAGCCAACGTGCCAAGACCAGAGTGGGCACATTCGCTATATAACGCTAAATATTTTGTGACAAAACCATCAGTACAATTGAAAATGCGATGGAACAGATTTAAATTCTATTTTTTATTTGGTACATGGAAGTTATTTTTAATTTGATGGAAACATTTCTGGAAGGAAAATGCTAATTTTTATGCGAATTTTAGAATATTTGCATGAAAGACAGTTGGCTATTGGATGGAAACCTAGCTTGTGAAACCTAGCTTCAGAAACCCTCTCTGACAATATTCTTAACTGATTGATTGAATTCAGGTCTCAGTTTCACTCTCTGTATCTCTCTCTTCCTCCCTCTCGTCCCCCCTCTCTGTGTCAGTCTCTCTTCCTCCCTCATCAGTCTCTCTTCCTTCCTCCCTCCCTCATCAGTCTCTCTTCCTTCCTTCCTCCCTCCCTCATCAGTCTCTCTTCCTTCCTTCCTCCCTCCCTCATCAGTCTCTCTTCCTCCCTCTCTCCCGCTCTGTAAGTCTCTCTTCCTCCCGCTCTGTCAGTCTCCCTCTCTCCCGCTCTGTCAGTCTCTCTTCCTCCCTCTGTCTCTCTTCCTCCCTCTCAGTCTCTCTTCCTCCCTCTCAGTCTCTCTTCCTCCCTCTGTCTCTCTTCCTCCCTCTGTCTCTCTTCCTCCCTCTGTCTCTCTTCCTCCCTCTGTCTCTCTTCCTCCCTCTGTCTCTCTTCCTCCCTCTGTCTCTCTTCCTCCCTCTGTCTCTCTTCCTCCCTCTGTCTCTCTTCCTCCCTCTCTGTCTCTCTTCCTCCCTCTCTGTCTCTCTTCCTCCCTCTCTGTCTCTCTTCCTCCCTCTCTGTCTCTCTTCCTCCCTCTCTGTCTCTCTTCCTCCCTCTCTGTCTCTCTTCCTCCCTCTCTGTCTCTCTTCCTCCCTCTCTGTCTCTCTTCCTCCCTCTCTGTCTCTCTTCCTCCCTCTCTGTCTCTCTTCCTCCCTCTCTGTCTCTCTTCCTCCCTCTCTCCCGCTCTGTCAGTCTCTCTTCCTCCCGCTCTGTCAGTCTCTCTTCCTCCCGCTCTGTCAGTCTCTCTTCCTCCCGCTCTGTCAGTCTCTCTTCCTCCCGCTCTGTCAGTCTCTCTTCCTCCCGCTCTGTCAGTCTCTCTTCCTCCCGCTCTGTCAGTCTCTCTTCCTCCCGCTCTGTCTCTCTTCCTCCCGCTCTGTCTCTCTTCCTCCCGCTCTGTCTCTCTTCCTCCCGCTCTGTCTCTCTTCCTCCCGCTCTGTCTCTCTTCCTCCCGCTCTGTCTCTCTTCCTCCCGCTCTGTCTCTCTTCCTCCCGCTCTGTCTCTCTTCCTCCCGCTCTGTCTCTCTTCCTCCCGCTCTGTCTCTCTTCCTCCCGCTCTGTCTCTCTTCCTCCCGCTCTGTCTCTCTTCCTCCCGCTCTGTCTCTCTTCCTCCCGCTCTGTCTCTCTTCCTCCCGCTCTGTCTCTCTTCCTCCCGCTCTGTCTCTCTTCCTCCCGCTCTGTCTCTCTTCCTCCCTCTCTGTCTCTCTTCCTCCCTCTCTGTCTCTCTTCCTCCCTCTCTGTCTCTCTTCCTCCCTCTCTGTCTCTCTTCCTCCCTCTCTGTCAGTCTTCCCCCCTCTCTGTCAGTCTTCCCCCCTCTCTGTCAGTCTTCCCCCCTCTCTGTCAGTCTTCCCCCCTCTCTGTCAGTCTTCCCCCCTCTCTGTCAGTCTTCCCCCCTCTCTGTCAGTCTTCCCCCCTCTCTGTCAGTCTTCCCCCCTCTCTGTCAGTCTTCCCCCCTCTCTGTCAGTCTTCCCCCCTCTCTGTCAGTCTTCCCCCCTCTCTGTCAGTCTTCCCCCCTCTCTGTCAGTCTTCCCCCCTCTCTGTCAGTCTTCCCCCCTCTCTGTCAGTCTTCCCCCCTCTCTGTCACTCTCTTCCTCCCGCTCTCTCTCTCCCTCATCAGTCTACCTTCCCCATCCCTATCGGTCAGTCTCTCTTCCTCACTCTCCCCTCAGTCAGTCACTCTCCAGTCAGTCAGTCAGTCACTCTTCCTCACTCTCCCCTCAGTCAGTCAGTCTCTCTTCCTCACGCTCCCCTTGGTCAGTCTCTCTTCCTCCCTCCGCCCGTCAGTCAGTCAGTCAGTCTCTCTTCCTCCCTCTGTCAGTCAGTCAGTCTCTCTTCCTCCCTCTGTCTGTCTGTCTGTCAGTCAGTCTCTCTTCCTCCCTCTGTCTGTCAGTCAGTCAGTCAGTCAGTCAGTCAGTCAGTCTTCCTCCCTCCGTCAGTCAGTCAGTCAGTCAGTCAGTCTCCCTCCCTCCCTCCCTCCCTCCCTCCCTCCCTCCGTCAGTCTTCCTCCCTCCCTCCGTCTGTCAGTGTCAGTCCGTCCATCAGTCTCTCTTCCTCCCTCCCTCCGTCCGTCAGTCTCTCTTCCTCCCTCCCTCCGTCCGTCAGTCTCTCTTCCTCCCTCCCTCCGTCCGTCAGTCTCTCTTCCTCCCTCCCTCCGTCCGTCAGTCTCTCTTCCTCCCTCCCTCCGTCCGTCAGTCTCTCTTCCTCCCTCCCTCCGTCCGTCAGTCTCTCTTCCTCCCTCCCTCCGTCCGTCAGTCTCTCTTCCTCCCTCCCTCCGTCCGTCAGTCTCTCTTCCTCCCTCCCTCCGTCCGTCAGTCTCTCTTCCTCCCTCCCTCCGTCCGTCAGTCTCTCTTCCTCCCTCCCTCCGTCCGTCAGTCTCTCTTCCTCCCTCCCTCCGTCCGTCAGTCTCTCTTCCTCCGTCCCTCCGTCCGTCAGTCTCTCTTCCTCCCTCCCTCCGTCCGTCAGTCTCTCTTCCTCCCTCCCTCCGTCCGTCAGTCTCTCTTCCTCCCTCCCTCCGTCCGTCAGTCTCTCTTCCTCCCTCCCTCCGTCCGTCAGTCTCTCTTCCTCCCTCTGTCTCTATCCCCTCTTCCTCCCTCTGTCTCTATCCCCTCTTCCTCCCTCTGTCTCTATCCCCTCTTCCTCCCTCTGTCTCTATCCCCTCCTTGTTGTTTACTAGCTCCTGCCTGTGTCGGGCCATCATGTCTCCTCTCCCTCACACTCCTTCCCTCTCTCTCTGCCCCCCTCTCCATCTCCCCCCTCTCACCGAGCCGATGGTAGCCTCCTTGTCTCCTAGCTCCTGCCTGTGTCTGGCCGTCATGTCCTTCACCTCCAGCTCCTTCATGATCTTCTCCTTCTCCAGATCAGAGTACTGCTCTTCGGCGATGGAGCGCGCCAGCTGCTCCGAGTCCGCCTTGGTCAGGCTCACTTCCAGCTGGGCCGCCAGGGAATCCCTGAGGGAAAGAAGATCCGGAATATCAGGGAATGTGGGAACATTGGGGAATTGGACACTATAACCTGGGAAATGTTAACGAGACTAAATCTGTGCCCAGTACTGTTTCGGCCGCCAGGGAATCCCTGGGTAGGGAAGTAGAGACCCCTGGAAATGAGGAATGTGGGGAAAATCTCACACTACTGCATGGGAAAATAAAGTTAATGAAACCTAATCTAGTCCAGTACTGTATGTCAGAGCAGTCACTGGAAGGCCGGAAAGGAACTCCCGTAATACCAGGAAAATCAGTGTTTGTGGGATTTTACACTACAATAGGGGAAAGAGGAACAGATGACATTAGTGTCATGTTTGTCAGGGCATTCACACGACCAAGGCCTACATTCATCTCTCAAACTCAGTAAACGTTATGTTCAGGCCAATCAATGAGCTCCATAGCCATTTCTATGAAACACTTATCCACAGTCCTACATGCCTGCTGTTACAGGAGTCTACGTGTTAAAAGTCTGTCTGTGTGACTTTACAGTGCGTGTTAAATCTCGGTTAACTCGGTTTTCAGATGCTCAAAGCTTATTGTGTTGGTGATTGATGGCACATCACCTGTAGACTGGAGGTTAGGTACACGCGGATCATATTACCTGCAGTGTTGTCAGGCTATCATCTCGCAATTGACTGAGTGATAAGGGTGGAATGCATGTTGACGTTAGGCTACATCTTTCAGGGACAGACGATAGTCCTACAGAGATGCATGTTGACGTTAGGCTACATCTTTCAGGGACAGACGATAGTCCTAGAGAGATGCATGTTGACGTTAGGCTACATCTTTCAGGGACAGACGATAGTCCTAGAGAGATGCATGTTGACGTTAGGCTACATCTTTCAGGGACAGACGATAGTCCTACAGAGACTAAGTGTGCTCATGACTCTAATCTCCAACACTTTGTTAGAGGTGCTCAGAGGGTCAAGATGATATTTTTCTTTCAAAATGGTCCGGTCCAGCACCTACAGTAGATATACGTAACCAGGCCAGTGCAGTACAGCTCGGCTCAGTAGTGTGAACATAGTGTCAGGTAGGGTTGCAAAAGTCTGTTAACTTTCTCCAAAGTTCCCAGGTTTTCCAGAAATCCTGGTTGTAAGATTACTGGAAAACCTGGGAATTTGGGGAAAAGTTACCAGAATGTTGCAACCTTAGTGTCAAGGAAGAGTTTCTGGTTGGATCCTAATGTTCCAGTACCTCTCCTCCTGGTACTCCTCCAGTCTCTGCTGAATGTCCTTATACAGCTTGTTCCTCTCATCACACTCCTCCTTCAGCTCCCGGTTCTGGGTCTTGTACAGGGTCTGGCACAGAGGAAACGGTCAACACACAACAACTATGGGATGTCCCAAATAGCACCATATTCCATATGAAGTGCACTACTTTTGACCAGGGTCCATAGGGATCTGGACAAAAGTAGTGCACTACATAGGGGATAGCGTGCCATTTGGGACAAAACACTACACTGGTAAGCAGAACAAATAGACAGAAAAGAGCTAATAGTCTTTCTTAGGGGTGCAAAATTCCGGTCACTTTCCCAAAATACCCAGGAATATTCCAACCAGGATTTCTGGAAAACCTGGGAATTTTGGAAAAATTGCAAGAATTTTGCGACCCAGTCTTTCCACACATTGGGAGTGTCTAGAAATCAACAGTACCGTGAAATACTGCTCCGCCTCCAGCTGGTCCTTCAACTCCTTCAGCTGTCCTTCAGCCTCCTGTCTCTCCCTGTGATTGGGCAAAATCACTGTCAATCACTGCCATGTCAAATCACATGTCAATCTGAAACAAGTGACACACAACTCCCACCACTTAGGGCATGGGAAAGACAGACATGATATCTAACATCCATTGGTGATCACACACTTATGTCCAAGCCAGCCGCACTGTGTGTGTGTGTGTGTATCCCGCTCTACCTGCGTAGCTCCTGGTACTGTTTCTCCAGGTTCTGCTTCATGTCTAGCAGGTGGTTGAGCTCCTGCTTCAGCTGCTTCTCTGAGGAGCGCAGGGCGGTCACCTGCTGGGTCTGGGCCTTCAGGTCGTTCTTGCTCAGCCTGCGCTTCTGCTCCTCCTGCTCCATGCCCAGGCTCAGGTTCTTCACCTAGAGGTGGAAGGAAGGAGGGGAGATAAAGAGGGAGAGAGCGAAAGAGAGCAAGATGGTGAGGTTAGTCAGGGTAAAGACAGCACCAAGACCTACAGCTAACTGCCAAAAGAAGTAAATGAGGGATACAAAGTATATTGAAAGCAGGTGCTTCCACACAGGTGAGGTTCCTGAGTTCATTAAGCAATTAACATCCCATCATGCTTAGGGTCATGTATAGAAATGCTGGGCAGGCCATTATTTTGGTTACCATGGCTATACCCCCGTAGGATGACAATGCCCCCATCCACAGGGCACGAGTGGTCACTGAATGGTTTGATGAGCATGAAAACGATGTAAACCATGTGGTCGTCTCAGTGGCCAGATCTCAACCCAATTTAACACTTCTGGGAGATTCTGGAGTGGCGACTGAGACAGTGTTTTCCACCACCAACAACGAAACACCAAATGGTGGAATTTCTTGTGGAAGAATGGAGCATCCCTCCAATAGAGTTCCAGACACTTGTAGAATCTATACCAAGGTGCATTGAAGCTGTTCTGGCTCGTGGTGGTCCAATGCCCTATTAAGATACTATGTTGGCTTTTCCTTTATTTTGGCTGGTTCCTGTATGTTTGCAGCTGATGAAACAGAGAGAAGTCTTCACGAAACACAAATCTTTACACACTCTCTCACACATTCAACTCCTTACACACACACAAACACACAAGGCATGTACAGACATGCACAGGCTTGTCCAGACATACATACACACACACACACACCTCCTCGGCGAGTTTGTCCTTGTGCGTGTTCAGCTCATCCACTTTGTGTTGGGCCTGCTTGTAGTCACAGTCCAGCATGGAGTGTTCCTTCTCCAGCTGCAGCAGTCTGGACTCCAGCTGCAGCTTGGCGCTACGCTCCTCCTGCAGCGTCCGCTCCATCCCTGACAAACACAAGGAGACAATACTACCGTAACTATTAGAATAATAGACTATTGTATAATGTGGTCCATTGGCCAACACCTTTATCCAAACTGTCATTATTGACTCAGTAGTTTCTTGACCTCTCTTCTTTCCCCACATACATTTTTCTCTAATATGCTCCATTTCTATCCATCCCAGGTTGCTGGATCGAATCCCTGAGCTGACAAGGTAAAAATCTGTCGTTCTGCCCCTGAGCAAGGCAGTTAACCCACTGTTCCCCGGGCGCCGAAAGACAAGGATGTCGATTAAAGCAGCACCCCGCACCTCTCTGATTCAGAGGGGTTGGGTTAAATGCGGAAGACACAATTCAGTTGAAGGCATTCTGTTGAAGGTACCCCCCTTTCCCCCAATCACCTCTCCTTTTCTTCCTCCCTCTCACCTTTCAGGGCCTCAGACTTGGCCTCCTCAATGGACTTATAGACCTGGTTCTTGTCAGCAAGGCGTGTCTTGGTGGCCTTGTGCTCGGCCTCCTCTATGTCAAAACTCTGTTGCAACGACTTGAGCTTGAACGTCAGGTCAATCTCCTGGTTGTTCTTCTCCTAATGGGCCCAACCAGAGGTCAAAGGTCAGCTGTGTGTTTGTTTATTTGTGGCTGTAATCTGTGTACATCCACAGGACAAAGAGGGGACATCTGCACCTGTGAGACCTGAGAGGATTTGAGATTAAAGAAATAGAAGATATTTCTCCCTCTCTGATAGGGACATTTGTATCACGTTGCTCACACCTATCCAATCCTCTCAGATCTCCACAAGAAAGGGGGAGGGGCTAGAGGCCGATTTGGGCTTGGGAAAATCCCATGGAGCCCGAGTGCCATCTACAGTAAGTCTTACCAGTGGAGTGGAGGGTTGTGTTCATCATGGCACATTTAAAAAAACAAACACTTGTTTTAGTCTGTTTTCTTCCATTTGGTGTCTAATGAACACCACCCAGGCCTCTTACCTTCTCCATGTCAGTGAGTCTCTGCTGCAGCTGCCTCTTCTCTGCCTGTGTTCCAGAGAGAGAACCCTTCACCTGCTTCCCCTCCTCCTCCAGGCCCCGGATATGGCCTGACAGAGAGAAAAGAAGATGGGGAATGAGAGTGTGTGGAAAATAGATAGAAAGGGAAAAAGAAGTAGACACATTAGTATAGAGGTAGAGACACATTAGTATAGAGGTAGAGACACATTAGTATAGAGGTAGAGACACATTAGTATAGAGTTAGAGACACATTAGTATAGAGTTAGAGACACATTAGTATAGAGGTAGAGACACATTAGTATAGAGGTAGAGACACATTAATATAGAGGTAGAGACACATTAATATAGAGGTAGAGACACATTAATATAGAGGTAGAGACACATTAGTATAGAGGTAGAGACACATTAGTATAGAGGTAGAGACACATTAGTATAGAGGTAGAGACACATTAGTATAGAGGTAGAGACACATTAGTATAGAGGTAGAGACACATTAGTATAGAGGTAGAGACACATTAGTATAGAGGTAGAGACACATTAGTATAGAGGTAGAGACACATTAGTATAGAGGTAGAGACACATTAGTATAGAGGTAGAGACACATTAGTATAGAGGTAGAGACACATTAGTATAGAGGTAGAGACACATTAGTATAGAGGTAGACACACTAGTATAGAGGTAGAGACACATTAGTATAGAGGTAGAGACACATTAGTATAGAGGTAGAGACACATTAGTATAGAGGTAGAGACACATTAGTATAGAGGTAGAGACATTAGTATAGAGGTAGACACACTAGTATAGAGGTAGAGACACACTAGTATAGAGGTAGAGACACATTAGTATAGAGGTAGAGACACACTAGTATAGAGGTAGAGACACACTAGTATAGAGGTAGAGACACACTAGTATAGAGGTAGAGACACACTAGTATAGAGGTAGAGACACATTAGTATAGAGGTAGAGACACATTAGTATAGAGGTAGAGACACATTAGTATAGAGGTAGAGACACATTAGTATAGAGGTAGAGACACATTAGTATAGAGGTAGAGGCACATTAGTATAGAGGTAGAGGCACATTAGTATAGAGGTAGAGACACATTAATATAGAGGTAGACACACATTAGTATAGAGGTAGACACACATTAGTATAGAGGTAGACACACATTAGTATAGAGGTAGAGACATTAGTATAGAGGTAGAAACATTAGTATAGAGGTAGACACACATTAGTATAGAGGTAGACACACATTAGTATAGAGGTAGAGACACATTAGTATAGAGGTAGAAACATTAGTATAGAGGTAGAAACATTAGTATAGAGGTAGAAACATTAGTATAGAGGTACAGACACATTAGTATAGAGGTAGAAACATTAGTATAGAGGTAGAAACATTAGTATAGAGGTACAGACACATTAGTATAGAGGTAGAAACATTAGTATAGAGGTAGAGACATTAGTATAGAGGTAGAGCTATCTATGAGGGCACCAAGCTAAGGAGAGCACACACCGGTTGAGTCAAGGCTTCACACAGAGTACTAGGAGACATTACATAATCTACCTGTATTCACTCATTCCCTTCTTTAATGTGTAAAAATAGCATCTGTCAATGTTTATTTTCCTTGTTGCTCCTGACTCCACCCAAGTGGAGACTTTGAAAGAGGGAAAGCTATGAGACATCACAGCAAACAAAATGACTTGCCTGTTCCAAACTGTCCCGTCTGAACTGAATGGACGCAATGACCAATGTCCCAAAGTTTCCAAAACACAGGGTCTCTGTAAGAGTGACGTACTCTCAGGCAGACCTGGGTCCTAGCTGTGCTTGGTTGAGCTTGCCTGTCACAATATAACTAATGAAATGGTTCCTAAAGTGCAAACCCTGCCCCTCTGGCACTCATGTCAATATGCAACCAATGGAATGGTTACACATGTGCAAACTCACCCTGCAGGTCAACTATAGTCTCTGTCCCCAGACTGTGGTCCCTCCTCTCGGCCTCCAGGTCGGCCTGAAGGCCCATCAGCTGCTGCTCCAGGCCCATCTTGGCGTTCTCCAGCTGGGTGCACTTGTCCACCAGCTCCCTGAGGCTGAGCTCCAGGGCCTGGGCATGCTTCTGGGCCTCCACCTGGCTCCTCCGCAGACGCCCCGCCGCCTCCTGCTCCTCTGCCAGCACCGCTGTCGCCTCATCCAGCTGAGAAAGAAGAGATGTGGTGGTGGGGTGGTTGGAGTTGTATCTTTATTAGTCAATTCAGGAGTGCAGAATTGGTGTGGAGCGAGCGAGAGCGCGACAGAGAAGGTAGAGATGGACTGTTCTGCCTCACCTGTCTCTGCAGGTGGATGTTCTTGTCCCTGGACATCTGAGAGGTCTGGTTTCTCCTCTTCAGCTCTTCCAGCTGGTCCCGCAGGCTGTTCACTAGACAAGGACAATCAGGTGGACAGATCAATCAGTGTATCTGTGTTTAGGAGAGTGTGAACGTGTACAGGAGACATAATAGATGGACAGGAGGATTTATTATGGATCCCCGAGGCAGCCGCTACTCTTCCTGTAAAGGTAACTGGAGTGTGTGTAGGGACAAAATCCCAGCTTAATTGCTGAATTCCAAATCAACTCCTAGCCCTTACACCCTAGGCACTATAGATCTGAGAGGATTGGACAGATCTAAGCATTATGGTAAATAGAGTCACAATGCCTTCTGATTGGCTGGGTGGAGAATAATGTCGCTTCCACCTAGCCAATCCTCTCTACTGCTGGGCAGTAGGGGCTGGGGAGTAGGGGCCGGGGGTCGATTTGGGATTCAGCAACTGTTTCATTGACATAATGTTGAGATAATTAGATAATGTTCCATACATAGATATAGCATCCATTGAAAGGGCTTGGAACCTCTAACCCAGGTTTCCAAAACAATGTCCGTGGGACCTCAGAGGGTGCACACTTAGTTTTTTGCACTAGCACTACACAGCTGATTAAAATAATCAAGTAATCATCAAGCTTTGATCATTTGAATTAGCTGTGTAGCGTTAGGGCAAAAAACCAAACCGTGCCCCCCGTCGGGTCCCGAGGACAGAGTTTGGGAAACCCTGCTAACCATTGAATGGGGAGATCTGTTCAATGAATTCTATTTCTATGGTTCCATGTGTACGCGTCACACAGCGTGGGCTTACGGTCGTTCTCCAGGCTGCGTTTCCTGTCCGCCTCCAGCTCCACTTTGCGGAGGTTCTCTGCACTCTGGTACTGCAGCAGGGCCCTCTCTCTCTCCAGCTGCCTCAGAGAAGACTCCACTCTCTGCCTGCTGCTCATCTACAGGGACAGGGAAGGGCTCATGTGTGACGTGCCAAAACATTACTGACCAACTCTACATACTGCACATCACCCAGTCTCACCTCTTCCTCCAGTTCTTTAACCAGCTTCTCTAGATGACTAGTTGTAGTCCTGGGGAGAGAGGAACATGTGGGAGTAAGTAAGTGTGTGTGTGTGTGTGTGTGTGTGTGTGTGTGTGTGTGTGTGTGTGTGTGTGTGTGTGTTCTGAGGTGAGCCCTACTTGTATTTGTTTTCCAGGTGGTCTTTGGCCTGCATCTCATGGTTGAGCTGCTCCTCAAGACAATGGAGCTTCTTCTGCAACTGATCTGACTGAAGAAGACAGGGAAGGAGAGTTAACAGGTACGTACACTAACACTAACCAGATGCACACTCAGGTATCAACATGTCTGTCAGTTCTGTCTGGTAATCACACAGCTCTGAGTTCTGTCAGTTCTGTCTGGTAATCACACAGCTCTGAGTTCTGTCAGTTCTGTCTGGTAATCACACAGCTCTGAGTTCTGTCAGTTCTGTCTGGTAATCACACAGCTCTAAGTTCTGTCAGTTCTGTCTGGTAATCACACAGCGCTGAGTTCTGTCAGTTCTGTCTGGTAATCACACAGCTCTAAGTTCTGTCAGTTCTGTCTGGTAATCACACAGCGCTGAGTTCTGTCAGTTCTGTCTGGTAATCACACAGCTCTAAGTTCTGTCAGTTCTGTCTGGTAATCACACAGCTCTAAGTTCTGTCAGTTCTGTCTGGTAATCACACAGCGCTGAGTTCTGTCAGTTGTTGTATGTCTGTCAGATAGAATTCTATTGTGTCTGTCTGATAATTGAGGGTGCGTTCGTAAATTCGCTCCGGCTATTTGTCTGAGTGTGCCAGAGCGCAGAGTAACTGACGAATTGACGAACACTCAACACCTGTTGAATATGGCCGGTGTCGGTAAACGTCAGCAAAGAAGCGTAATTAAATTGTTGCCAGCAGCACAGTTACAGTCATCAACACTCTGGATAACATGAAAACAGCCTAACCAGCTCTGCTAGGGGGAGTAAAATGGTCAGAGTGGGGCATTCTCTCATTTGTGTCTGGATGTAGCTAGCCAACTTTAGCCAGTTAGCTTGGGTGTTTGACTGCTGTTGTGAGGCCAGAACGCTGGGATCAACCCTCCTCCTCAGTCAGAGTGTCCAGTGTGCGCTCTGAATGCTCCGAGAAGGAAACGCTCTGAATTTACAAACGGACAATCTGACAACGCTCTGAATTTACAAACGGACAATCTGACAACGCTCTGAATTTAAGAACGCCCAGAGGGCACTCTGGCACTCCAGATTCAATTTACAAACACATCCTGAGTATGTCTGAGTGTTCTATTCAGTCAGTCTAAGAATTATGTCTGTCTATGCGAGTTCTATTTTACTGGTTAGTCTTCAGAGCTACTACATTGCATCGAACATTTCAATTTTACATTTGGGCTCAAATGTAGTCTTATGCCATCTGAGTACACATCTTCCCCTCTGCTCCCAGCTGTGCTTTAAAATCAAGCAAACAAACCCAAACACATGTATGTATGCAACGATTCAACAACCTACCTCTCCTTTGATGCCGTCCTGTTTTTCCTCACAGCTATCCACACAGTCCTCCACAGAGATCACTTTATTCACACCGCTTAGCAATCTGGTAGAGGAGGAGGGTAAAAGCAAGGGAGAGGGAGGAGAGAGGACATGGGTCTTTAAACTGGCTTTACCTGAGGTGCCCTACCACACCATGCCAACCTCCATGCCAGTGTCTCACCCCATAACACATCCTGCCCAACCTAGAACCCATCCACTTCAGACTCCAGGGCTACAATCCCCATTCACTGATCGTGATCATAAGATCAGACTTTTATCATGAGCCTAGTGGATTTTCTAGAAGGGTGACTGGAACAAGGAGGCAGTGTAAAGCAGGAACAGACGCACAGTGTACGACTGGCTTAAAACGGTTTTACAGTTCTACACGTATGAAACACAATCTCTCCCTCCATCACTCTCCCTCACCCTCCCTCCATCCCTCTCTAGTTACAGGCAGAGCTGACTAAGCACATTTCCTGCAGAGCACAGAGAACCTTAAAAAACCAAATACCCTAGTGAATACAGGCAGACCGTTAACACAAAAACTCCCTTAAAACATACAGTACATAGATTCAAATTCATTCCAATTTAAATGTAGTAAACCAAACCCTATTCCTGGATAATTGGCTAGCTTGCTAAAGCTAAATATAACAATAATATAACTATATACAGACACTGTATAGATGCCAAACTTCCCTCTTAGTATAGATAGAAAACAATTAGCCTTACTGGTCTTCCTTGAAGTAGGTGAAACCCACAAATGGCAGCTGGTTGCCCACAAAGGCCTTTGGTGTGGGAAAGGTCTCCACGTCACCTTTTTCATCCTCGATCTCGTCAAAGTTACTGGTGTCTATGTCACTGCTCAACTCCGGCACTACTGGGGCCACGGCTGAACGAGTGAGAGAGGGATGCAGAGCGGGAGTGGGAGAATCAGAGGAGGCAGAGGTGACAGAGAGGGAGGAGAGAGGCAACGTGAGAGAGAGATGCAATCAGAAAGAAGCAAAGTGTGTGTGAGAGTGAGAGAGTGAGTGAGAGAGAGATGCAGTCAGAAAGAGAGAGATGCAGTCAGAAAGAAGCAAAGAGTGTGAGAGCGCGAGCGAGAGAACAGGAAGGGGTGGAAATAGTGTGGGTTTGGGCAGAGGAAGGAGACAGATGGTTAAAATATGTCTAAAATCAATCAACTCAGTGCTAAAATTGGTCTCAATCAAGAGACACTAACACAGAGATACCCGTCGGCTCCTCCAATTCTCAATAAGAGATACTTTTTACACTATACTGTGATGTTCTAGGTGTGTGTAGTCTATGTGTGTGTGTGTGTGTGTGTGTAGTACACCGAGCCGCCCTGGGCACAGGCGGTAAAAGCACGCTGGCGTGGGGCGGACGCCAAACCCACCACTCCTCTCTCCCCCTACAGTGCCCTCTTTGTGCCCCAACACACACTGTTGCCTTTCACACACCTAAACACACTCTAGGAGAGAGAGAACTAACTCCCCTTCTGCTGTTTTAAAGGCCTCCATCTGTACAGTAGGCGGACAGAAATGTGTCAAGGGGCCAGGAGGCGAAAGCTGAGGCGAGCCCAGTTGCTCGACAACCTATAAAGATGTCACTACTGGCTAGGAAACTAAGTGGCCATGTTGGATCTTATTTCTTCAACGGGATCCATTCTGGCTCCAGGCAAAGAGAACCAAGTCAAGACAGAACCCTCAGTAGGGAGAGATCAATAGATGGTGGACAAATGGGAGAGAGAGAAAAATGAGAAAGCGAGCAATAAAAGAGGGAATGAAAGAAAAAGAAAAAGCGAAAAGCAAGAGCTGTGCGGTGAGACTGGAGAGAGACAGACACGGTCCCGGCTCCCGGGAGGCCAATTGCGGCATGGCTTTCCCAGCATGCTCCTGATAGCGGGTAGGCTAATGACAGGCAGCTGTGGCCACAGTGAGAGTGGAGAGAGGAGGGAGCGACCGCCCTCAAATCTGATCTGGGGCTGGTGCAGTGGTTCTGGTGCGCCCCTCTCATTACTCCTGCAAGCCCATAGGGGGCTACCTCTGCCCCCTCCCTGCTCCATCATAGGACAGGGTGCTTACTAGCACCCAGGCTGTATCCCAAATGTCACTCCATTCCCTATGTAGGGCACTACCTTTGACCAGGGCCAATAGAAAATGACATAGTGCTCTGGTCAAAAATAGTGCACTATGTAGGGAATAGAGTGCCATTTGAGAGGCAGACTCAGTCTCCCACATCCGAGAGTTTTACAGCTTTATTTCAGGCAACAGTCAGAAATGGGGCTTCAGCATGCTAGCTAATGAGCAGACTAGAGAGTGAGGCTGCCTTCCCATTCTCCACCCTTATCCACCTGCAAACTTTCTCCCATTGATTTGGCAATGGTGGAAACTATCCCCAGCCAATGCTTACACAAATCCTGCGCATTTAAATCCATGATGGGGAGTGTGTAAGTGCACACCTATAGTAAAGGGAGACAATGGGCTGACTATAGCGTGGGGGAACCCATTAGAACACTGATAGTATAGCGTGGGGGAACCTAATAGAACACTGATACTATAGCGTGGGGGAACCTAATAGAACACTGATACTATAACGTGGGGGAACCTAATAGAACACTGATACTATAGCGTGGGGGAACCCATTAGAACACTGATACTATAGCCGTGGGGGAACCTAATAGAACACTGATACTATAGCCGTGGGGGAACCTAATAGAACACTGATACTATAGCCGTGGGGGAACCCATTAGAACACTGATACTATAGCGTGGGGGAACCCAACAGAACACTGATACTATAGCGTGGGGGAACCCAACAGAACACTGATACTATAGCGTGGGGGAACCCAACAGAACACTGATACTATAGCGTGGGGGAACCCAATAGAAGAACACTGATACTATAGCGTGGGGGAACCCAATAGAAGAACACTGATACTATAGCGTGGGGGAACCCAATAGAACAACACTGATACTATAGCGTGGGGGAACCCAACCGAACACTGATACTATAGTGTGGGGGAACCCAACAGAACACTGATACTATAGCGTGGGGGAACCCAATAGAACACTGATACTATAGCGTGGGGGAACCCAATAGAAGAACACTGATACTATAGCGTGGGGGAACCCAATAGAACAACACTGATACTATAGCGTGGGGGAACCCAATAGAAGAACACTGATACTATAGCGTGGGGGAACCCAATAGAAGAACACTGATACTATAGCGTGGGGGAACCCAATAGAACACTGATACTATAGCGTGGGGGAACCCAATAGAAGAACACTGATACTATAGCGTGGGGGAACCCAATAGAAGAACACTGATACTATAGCGTGGGGGAACCCAACAGAACACTGATACTATAGCGTGGGGGAACCCAACAGAACACTGATACTATAGCGTGGGGGAACCCAATAGAACACTGATACTATAGCGTGGGGGAACCCAATAGAACAACACTGATACTATAGCGTGGGGGAACCCAATAGAACACTGATACTATAGCGTGAGGGAACCCAATAGAAGAACACTGATACTATAGCGTGGGGGAACCCAATAGAACACTGATACTATAGCGTGGGGGAACCCAATAGAAGACCACTGATACTAGAAGAAACCTGCGTTCTCAGTCCCCTCCTATACTCCCCGTTCACTCATGACTGCACGACCAGGCACGACTCCACACCATCATTAAGTTTGCTGATGACACAACAGTGTCACAACAGTGACACAACAGCCTGATCACTGACAACGACAAGACGGCCTATAGGGAGGAGGTCAGAGACCTGACTGTGTGGTGCAAGGACAAACAAGATGATTGTGGACTACAGGAAAAAGAGGACCGAGCACTCCACCATTCTCATCGACGGGGCTGCAGTGGAGCAGGTTGAGAGCTTCAAGTTCCTTGGTGTCCACATCATCAACAAACTAACATGTCCAAGCACACCAAAACAGTCGTGAAGAGGGCACGACAAAACCTATTCCCCCTCAGGAGACTGAAAAGATTTGGCATGGGTCCTCAGATCCTCAAAAGGTTCTACAGCTGCACCATCGAGAGCATCCTGACTAGTTGCATCACTGCTTGGTATGGCAACTGCTCGGCCTCAAGGCACTACAGAGGGTAGTGCGTACTGCCCAGTACATCACTGGGGCCAAGCTTCCTGCCATCCAGGACCTCTATACCAGGCGGTGTCAGAGGAAGGCCCTAAAAATTGTCAAAGACTCCAGCCACCCTAGTCAAAGACTGTTCTCTCTGCTACCGCACGGCAAGCGGTACCGGAGCGCCAAGTCTAGGTACAAGAGGCTTCTAAACAGCTTCTACACCCAAGCCATACGACTCCTGATCATCTAGTCAAATGGCTACCCAGTCTAGTTGCATTGCCCCCCCCCCCCTCTTTACACCACTGCTACTCTCTATTGTCATCTATGCATAGTCACTTTAATAACTTTACCTACATGTACATACTACCTCAACTAACCGGTGCCCCCGCACATTGACTCCGTATCGGTACCCCCCCTGTATATAGTCTCACCATTGTTATTTTACTGCTGCTCTTTAATTACGTGTTACTTTTATCTCTTATTCTTATCCGTTTTTTGTTTGTTTTGTATTCAGAGCATGTGACTAATAAAGTTTGATTTGATACTATAGCGTATCAGAAGAACACTGATGAGTGTGCCATGTGCTGTGGAAGAAGCACCAATGGGTTGAATGGAGATCTTATGATGAGACGCAAACAGTGGGGTCACACACACACACACCTTTGGTTGGGTAAGGATGAGAGACGCACACACACAGTGGGATTCAGTAGTGCAGTAGTGTCTCGTTCTGGTTTCGTGTTACAGACTGCCTGGGCTATGCTCAGCAGTTATGTCTCTGTTTAAATCAGAGCCAGGTGAAACTGACTGAAACAGTCAGAGAACTGAATACAACTATAAAACAAAGACAGAAGCCATGATATGTACTAATATACCTCCTTCCTTATTTCCTTATTCCCATCCTTCCTTATTTCCTTATTCCCATCCTTCCTTATTCCCATCCTTCCTTATTTCCTTATTCCCATCCTTCCTTATTTCCTTATTCCCATCCTTCCTTATTCCCATCCTTCCTTATTTCCTTATTCCCATCCTTCCTTATTCCCGTCCTTCCTTATTCCCATCCTTCCTTCCTTACTTAGTGACTTGTTTGATCTGGCGGTACTGGATAACTGCAAGCAGCCTTTCCAACGTTTCTCTGTGTGTGTGTGTGTGTGTGTGTGTGTGTGTGTGTGTGTGTGAGAGAGATCCCACCGTAGTACTTTCAATAGATTTGTCACATGATATCAAAATCAGTGATGATGGAAGGATTGAGGAGCCCAAGTACATACTCCTCACCAAGCATGAATCTGGGTAGCATTGCACAGTGTAGTATGCTGTAATGAACAATTAGTAATAGTTCAGTATACGTCAAGAGTAGGAGTGCTGATCCAGGATCTGTTTTGACTTTTAGATCACAATGAATAAGATCACATGGACAGCAGGAAAGAGCTGATCCTAGATCAGCATTCCTACTCTGAGACGAGTGATAGTGAACACACGGCCTCTGGCCATGCAGGGTTGTGCTGCAGTGCTGATGATAGACAGGTGACTGTTCTGCTCAGTCTCTGCTGATAGAGTAGAGACTCAGGCTCCCTACATGGGAATGAACTGTAGTGTCAAGTCATGACAATAACAAGTTGGGTGATGGAGAGACAGATTGGGAAGGAGACAGAGAGACAGAGAGGGGCAGACAGGCACACACACACACATGCAGTATGACTGAAGACATACACGCACAAATACACACGGTTTGACTGAACACACACACACACACTTACTCTCTCGGATAGTGTCGAAGGTCCACTGGTCGTTCGTGAAGAAGGGGTGTCTCTTGATCTCCTCCACGCCGTTCCTCCCCAGACGCACCTCCCTGTACATAGCCAATGGGACGGAGTGGTCAGAGCGGTCACTCACTCAAACGTGCAAATTGACCGCAACATGAACACAAAGCAAAGCGCCACTTTCCTCCACACAGCTGGAGTGACCACTAGCCCACTAGGCACTGACCACAGTCCACTGATTGGCCAGGCCGGACCGCCTCACGACCACTGCAGTGGTCAGTAACGGCCAGCAGAAGAAGAGTCTTCGCGCAGCCAGTAAGAATAGTGATACGGAAAGAATGTAGATCCAGGAAGTTACACAGGAGCAAAGTAGGGACCAGACTAGTCAACAACACTACTATATCTACTGCTGCAATTCCCTCCCTCCTCTTCCCCTCTGGCATCCCTCCCTCCTCTTCCCCTCTGGCCTCCCTCCCTCCCTCCCTCCTCTGCCACAGGGTGCAGGGCCGGAGGGGTGCGGCAGTTTGGGCTGCCACGTGTGGGACATTCCAGACTCAGCCAAAAGGAACAGAGCAAGGGAGGGGTGTGCCCCACTAGAAAACATGATGGGAGAGACCATGGCAGACACACAGAGCATGTCCCGAAGCTCAGAATACTGAGGCGAGAGAGTGAGCATGAAAGAGATATAGGGTAATACAGAAAGAGAAATATGGAGAGAAGGGAAAGAGAGGAGAGCGAGCGAGCATACCAAAACAACAAGAGGGCCAAATGCTAAATAGAGAGAAAAACAGAAATGGGGGAAAAAGAGAGATGGGGAGGGACAGGATTAAGAGAGAGAGTTGACTGACTGAGCTGGTGAGTAGAGAGAGTTGATGGGACTGGTCCTTACTGACTGTCTGAGCTGGTGAGTAGAGAGAGTTGATGGGACTGGTCCTTACTGACTGTCTGAGCTGGTGAGTAGAGAGAGTTGATGGGACTGGTCCTTACTGACTGACTGACTGAGCTGATGAGTAGAGAGAGTTGATGGGACTGGTCTTTACTGACTGACTGACTGAGCTGGTGAGTAGAGAGAGTTGGTGGGACTGGTCTTTACTGACTGACTGACTGACTGAGCTGGTGAGTAGAGAGAGTTGATGGGACTGGTCTTTACTGACTGACTGACTGAGCTGGTGAGTAGAGAGAGTTGGTGGGACTGGTCTTTACTGACTGACTGACTGAGCTGGTGAGTAGAGAGAGTTGGTGGGACTGGCCCTTACTGACTGACTGAGCTGGTGAGTAGAGAGAGAGTTGATGGGACTGGTCTTTACTGACTGACTGACTGAGCTGGTGAGTGAGTCAGTGAACTACAGTGTGTAACGGCCCTGCTACACTATAGCCATCGGGCGTCCGGCATTGCCATCAGTGATCAGCTGTTGAGGAAATGATTCCTTTTGGTTGCATATGGCCTCACTTATACACCACTGGTTATTTAACTAACATTTACGAAGTCAAGAAGCTACAAGTACTAGCTAGCTTGCTAGCTACATTGACTAGCCAGGTTCACAATGTAAACAAAAGCAACTTGTGTAATTAGAGGATAATTTAGTACAACCATCAGCAACAACTTAATGAACACAAAGCTATTGTACTTACACATAATGGATGAAAATGGTACAGTACAGTAGGGGCAAAGTACCCAAATGTCATAGTGTAGTAAAAGTAGAGATACCTAAATAGAAAACGACTCAAGTAAAAGTGAATGTCACCCAGTAAAATACTACTTGAGTAAGTCTAAAAGTATTAAAATATACTTAAGTATTAAAAGTATAAATCATTGCAAATTCCTTATATTAAGCAAATCAGAGAGCACAATTGTTTTTTTATTTTTAATGTATGGATAGCCAGGGGCTTTCTTGTCCTGCTAAGCATTCAAAATGTAACGAGTACTTTTGGGTGTCGGGGAACATGTACGGAGTAAAAATGACATTATTTTCTTTAGGAATGTAGTTAAGTAAAAGTAACGTCACATTGAGACGACACTGATGGCAAAACTTATGGTGGAGCTGAGGAGTTAGCGTGACAGGGGGAATAAGTATCAGTGTGTAGCAACGTTATTACAGTGGGGTATAATATTCATATTTATTTCTATTCATTTATAGATTTTTTTTAATTCAGTTGTTTCAGTTAGATTTCAGACTTGATTTACCATTTTTTTATTTAGTTTGTTTGAAAACATTTCCATTTCATTTTTATATTATTTATTTTCAGTGTTGTAGACCTATATGTGTTGTAGGCCTATAGTTTGTTTTTGTGATGCCACTTCTTGCCACTGGGGGGCAGTAATACATAAGGTGATGGGCCAGGACCATAGACTTGGATAGACATAACATCTCTATATCTGTCATGATGGCGTCTGTGAGAGTACATGCAGTGCCATTAAGGCCATCTCCATCTTGGAAATAACTATCTGTCAAGAAAATACACTAATTGGCTGATCCCTCCCGATGACCCAGCTGCCATGACTACAACCAGTTCATCAGGAGGCATCAGCCAATGAAGTTAGAAGTTCCGCCCAGTTGACTAAATCAAAATGGCAAAGGGCCTCAATGGCGCTGCCCATGCTAACACAGTCTTTAGGCCACTAGAGGACTCTGTACAACCCCATGGCCAGAATGTAGGTTTGGTTAGGTTTAAATGATAAAACAATCCTAATGCGACTTGGATTTAAAGGATAAGTGCCTAGACTGGTGGAAGAAATAAGGTGCAAGGAAACTCTTAACCATGTTTACATCAATCCAATGCTTTTTTATTTCCGTTAGTAGTAGATGTAAGAACCAAGTACCTTTATCTGACAGAGAGGAAAAAAACAACAAATGAAGTCCTAGCACATGTGACGGGTTATGTTTATGTAATATTAAACATGCATCACTGACTACCCTCTTCAAATTGGGTTAATAAAAACATCAACAACAGTAAAAACACAATACAACACTTCTTCAGAAATCTATCCATTCACAGCCAGCGTGTGTGTTTCTGTTCAACCTAACAAGATTGTCTGGTGTATCTTCAAGAAGACACTGCGTTCCAGAGGAGGTGGTCGTTCGGTTTCTCAAGCCTGATGACGGGCTGAATATTCTCTCCACGAACGCTTGGGATGCAGGGGCAGAAACCAGATCCAGTGCCATAGGGCAGAGCTTTGGATAAACAGCCATCCTTGCCTGCCAGAACTAGAGAGGTGACTGTAAACATGCCCACCTTCACAGCATACAGAGACCTCAGACACAATGGTCAATGCAAGGAAGCTATATTTCTGATGAAATGTGGTCAAGATGGTTTCCATATGCTGGCATCTTTCAGGGATCCTGCTGCTCCACAGCTGTACTCTGATTTGCTGAAGTACAAGACTCTGCTTCCCTCATCAGTGGCTCCATCTCTGTTGAACAAAGTGCCAGAGACCCACTTGGGTCATCAGGCAAGCTTCTGCAGGGGTTGGATTGAAGTTGGCTGCCAGAGGATTCAGTATGCATGTGAAGCGCTCACACAGTGACTTCAGGAGGACCTGTGACAACTGTTAGGCAACAGTAGTTGACTGAACGTGTGCCTCAAGGTTGAGAAGGCATGGCACCACATCAGACAGTGACTGGCTGTCAGTTTGAAGATGGTCGGTGTGGATTGCGAACGGCTCCAGCAACTTTACAAGCTGTTCTACCATGGCCCAGTCCAGTCCGTGCTCACCCTGTTAGCTACTGATAGTTAGTGATACTGATGCACAAGCTAAGCCTATTTGAAATGTCGCCATCTACTGGCAGCATTTACCCAAGAGTCAGAAGTTTAAAAACCCATTCGAAAAAACCCCTTCAAAACCCCAATTGATTTTTAGAAGAAAAAAACTAAAAATAATTGGTTTTTATTTTACGTGGTTTTGCAGTCAAAGATAATAGTTTCAGTATAGTTTTATTTCAGTTTACTAAGTAGTTTTTATTTTAGTTTACTATAATAACCTTAGTTTGTGTAGGGTGTATGTGTATGGGTGTGTGTGCATCTCTGTGTGTATGTGTGTGTGTGTGTGTGTGTGTGTGTGTGTGTGTGTGTGTGTGTGTGTGTGTGTGTGTGTGTGTGTGTGTGTGTGTGTGTGTGTGTGTGTGTGTGGTGTGAGAGAGAAACTGCAGAGTGACAGAGAAAATAAACAGAGGGGAACGGGAGTATAAGACAGGCATTGTGCGGCAGCAGAAAGGGTTAGTGTTTGACGTCTACTATACCTCTAATGTCCCAGCCTCTACTCCCATCAACTACTACTACTATGATCCTAAGTATCTAACAGCCATTAACAAAGAATCGCTCACCCAGGTGTCATTCCCATCTTTTCTGGTCCCAGTTTAAACTAAGAACAACTTTGTTTGTTGTTCAAGGCTTAATAACAATATTTATAGTGTTCATAAGCACTACATTGATACTTCACAAATCATTTAAGCAAATTCATAATACAGTTGAAGTCAGAAGTTTACATACACTTATGTTGGAGTCATTAAAACTCGTTTTTCAACCACTCCACACATTTCTTGTTAACAAACTATAGTTTTGGCAAGTCGGTTAGGACATGTACTTTGTGCATAACTCAAGTAATTTTTCCAACAATTGGTTAACAGACGGATTATTTCACTGTATCACAATTCCAGTGGGTCAGAAGTATACATACACTAAGTTGACTGTGCCTTTAAACAGCTTGGAAAATTCCAGAAAATGATGTCATGGCTTTAGAAGCTTCTGATAGGCTAATTGACATCATTTGAGTCAATTGGAGGTGTAGCTGTGGATGTATTTCAAGGCCTACCTTCAAACTCAGTGCCTCTTTGCTTGACATCATGGGAAAATCAAAAGAAATCAGCCAAGACCTCAGAAAAAAATGGTAGACCTCCACAAGTCTCGTTCATCATTGGGAGCAATTTTAGAACGCCTGAAGGTACGACGTTCATCTGTACAAACAATAGTACGCAAGTATAAATAAACACCATGGGAACACGCAGCCGTCATACCACCCTTAGGAGACACGTTCTGTCTCCTAGAGATGAACGCACTTTGGTGTGAAAAGTGCAAATCAATCCCAGAACAACAGCAAAGGACCTTGTGAAGATGCTGGAGGAAATGGGTACAAAAGTATCTATATCCACAGTAAAACAAGTCCTACTAGGCTACATAACCTTATGTCTGGTGCTCTGCAAAATGTGGCATGACCAGTTTGCCTCCCTTTATGTGGCGTAGCATGACATTAGCTCAAGCTAAAGAGTGCTGAAGCATATAGGTCTTATTAAGGGATTATGAAGGTTTTGTTAAGCCACTTTCGTTTAGAGTGGGACCGCTTTTCTCCCACATACCTCTCCTTTCCCTCCTCACGCTCGTCTCATTTAAAAAGGCAGTAACAGCCTCCACAGGAAAGTGTGGAAAAAAGAGATCACACTTTGAAGGATCCGAGAGGTCAGACAGGTCATGGGGGCTTTGTTACGTAGGTCAAACATACTGTACCTGTCAGACAGGAAGGCACAGATGAGGTCCTTGGCATCATTGGACATCTGCACATCATCAGGGAAGTTGAGGTTATTCTTGTGATCCATGATTTTCCCATATGTTCCTACTAGTGACTCGGCATAAAATGGGGTGTCGCCTAAAAAGAGAGGTGAAATTTAAAATATGTTTTGGAGCTTTTGTTAGGCTTTACAGGGGAGGTTAAACTAGCATCAATAAACACGAATAGCCTAGTAGTGTGACCACTGTGTTTAAACCTAGGTGTACGGCATGCCACAAGACTGTTAGCCCGCTGAGCTAAATCCAAGACATTAGCTCAGGGAGCTAACACAAGTCTTGAGGTCTCAGGCATATCACCCGAGCGGGGTTAATCAAACCATCTTTAGTAGCTTAGCGCCAATCCAAATGACAAAACTAAAAGAATTAACATTAGCAGGTCAACGGTCCAATTGACATCCTGAACACCGTTCAGATTCAGGATCAGACAAACTCACTCACCGACCAGCATCTCAAAGATGAACACCCCCACGGACCACCAGTCACACTCGCGGCCGTAGTAGCCGTCCCCCCCCTGGGACTTGAGCACCTCAGGAGAGATGTAGTCCGGAGTCCCCACCGCTGTTTCACAGTGGACCATGCCTGTCTGGAATGAGAGAGAAGGACAGACGGAGAGGCAGGCGGGGAGACAGGCAGACAGAGACATCGTTAAAGCAGGTAACCTAAACAGTGAAACATATTGGGCCAGTGTGCCAGACACAGGTTAAGCCTAGTCCTTGAGTAAGAAGCACTTTTAATGGTGACTCTACATGATTTTTAGTCCATGACTAAGCCTAATCTGTGTTTTATTTAACCAGGTAGGCCAGTTGAGAACAAGTTCTCATTTACAACTGCAACCTGGCCAAGATAAAGCAAAGCAGTGCGACAAAAACAACAAAGTTAGACATAAACAAACGTACAATCAATAACACAAAAGAAAAGAAAAATAGACAATGTACAGTTTGAGCAAATGTAGAAGAGTAGGGAGGTAGGCAATAAATAGGCCCTAGAGGTGAAAATAATTACAATTTAGCATTAATACTGGAGTGACAGATGTGCAGATGATGATGTGCAAGTAGAGATACTGGGGTGCAAAAGAGCAAGAGGGTAAGTAATAATATGGGGATGAGGTAGTCGGGTGTGCTATTTACAGATTGGCTATGTACAGGTACAGTGATCGGTAAGCTGCTCAGACAGCTGATGCTTAAAGTTAGAGAGGGAGATATAAGACTCCACCTTCAGAGATGTTTTCAATTTGTTCCAGTCATTGGCAACAGAGAACTGGAAGGAAAGGCGGCCATAGGAAGTGTTGGCTTTGGGGATGACCAGTGAGATATACCTGCTGGAGCGTGTGGGTGTTGCTATGGTGACCAGTGAGCTGAGATAAGGTGGGGCTTTACCTAGCAAATACTTAGATGACCTGGAGCCAGTGGGTTTGGCGACAGATATGTAGTGAGGGTCAGCCAACGAGAGCATACAGGTCGCAGTGGTGGGTAGTATATGGGCTTTGGTGACAAAACGGATGGCACTGTGATAGCAAATTGGATGCAGTCTGAGTAGAGTGTTGGGGGCTATTTTGTAAATGACATCGCCGAAGTCAAGGATCGGTAGGATAGTCCGTTTTACGAGGGTATGTTTGGGGGCATGAGTGAAGGAGGCTTTGTTGCGAAATAGGAAGCCGATTCTAGATTTAATTTTGGATTGGAGATGCTTAATGTGAGTCTGGAAGGAGAGTTTACAGTCTAACCAGACATCTAGGTATTTGTAGTTGTCCACATATTCTAAGTCAGAACTGTCCAGAGTAGTGATGCTAGTCGGCGGGGAGGGTGCGGGCAGCAATCGGTTGAAGAGCATGCACTTAGTTTTACTAGCATTTAAGAGCAGTTGGAGGCCACGGAAGGAGTGTTGTACGGCGTTGAAGCTCGTTTGGAGGTTTGTTAACACAGCGTCCAACGAAGGGCCAGATGTATACAGAATGGTGTCGTCTGCGTAGAGGTGAATCAGAGAATCACCAGCAGCTAGAGCGACATCATTGATATATACAGAGAAAAGAGTCGGCCCGAGAATTGAACCCTGTGGCACCCCCATAGAGACTGCCAGAGGTCCGGACAAAAGGCCCTCCGATTTGACACATTGCACTCTATCTGAGAAGTAGTTGGTTAACCAGGCGAGGCAGTCATTTGAGAAACCAAGGCTGTTGAGTCTGCCGATAAGAATGTGGTGATTGACAGAGTCGAAAGCCTTGGCCAGGTCGATGAAGACGGCTGCACAGTGCTGTCTTTTATCGATGGCGGTTATGATATCGTTTAGGACCTTGAGCGTGGCTGAGGTGCACCCATGACCAGCTCGGAAACCAGATTACATAGTGGAGAAGGTAAGGTGGGATTCGAAATGGTTGGTGATCTGTTTATTAACTTGGCTTTCGAAGATTTTAGAAAGGCAGGGTAGGATAGATATAGCTCTTTCAGAACATCAGCTGTCTGGATTTGGGTGAAAGAAAAGCATGGGGGGGGGGGGTTGGGCAAGTTGCTGCAGGGGGTGCTGAGATGTTGGCCAGGGTAAGGGTAGCCAGGTGGAAAGCATGGCCAGCCATGGAAAAATGCTTATTGAAATGATCGATTATTGTAGATTTATCAGTGGTGACAGTGTTTCCTATCCTTAGTGCAGTGGGCAGCTGGGAGGAGGTGCTCTTATTCTCCATGGACTTTACAGTGTCCCAAAACCTTTTGGAATTAGTGCTACAGGAAGCAAATTTCTGTTTGAAAAAGCTAGCCTTAGCTTTCCTAACTGACTGAGTATATTGGTTCCTGACTTCCCTGAAAAGTTGTATATCGCGGGGGCTATTTGATGCTAATGCAGAACGCCACAGGATGTTTTTGTGCTGGTCAAGGGCAGTCAAGTCTGGGGTGAACCAAGGGCTATATCTGTTCTTAGTTCTACATTTTTTGAATGGGGCATGCTTATTTAAGATGGAGAGGAAACAACTTTTGAAGAGGAAGAGCTACCAGGCATCCTCTACTGACGGGATGAGGTCAATATTCTTCCAGGATACCCGGGCCAGGTCGATTAGAAAGGCCTAGTCGCTGAAGTGTTTTAGGGAGCGTTTGATAGTGATGAGGGGTGGTCGTTTGATCGCAGACCCAGTACGCACGCAGGCAATGAGGAATTGATCGCTGAGATCCTGGTTGAAGACAGCAGAGGTGTATTTAGAGGGCAGGTTGGTCAGGATGTGTCTGGGAAACTGGCCCATTAAATTTGTCAAAGAGCTTTTTGGCACAGCTTACCTGTCCTGTAAATCACAATTCAGCAAATTAACCTGATGGACTTTCTACGTGGAAATTGACACTAAACAATTCAAAATCTGCCCACATGGTGGTGCACTGGAGCAGTGAAATTCCCCCAAACCCAGATTTTAGCAGTAGACAGTTCATCGCCTTGGAAATAGTCTAAAATTAGCTCATGTTAGAATTAAGTTACAGAAGAAAGCAGGAAAAAAAGTAAGGTCTAGGGCTTGAGTTTGGTGTTTCAGACAGAATTACCATAAGACCATTTCGGGTTAGGATGGAGTCTCACTCAGAAAACCCCCAGTCCCAGTCCTACTCCTGGGGACCAGAAGGGGTGCACATTTAGTTTTTTTGCCTTAGAACTAACACACCTGATTCAAGTGAAGGCTTGATGACGAGTTGATTCTTGAATCAGCTGTGTTAGTGAAAAAAACTAAATGCAAACACCTTTGGCTCCCCAGGACCAGGTAGCACTGCCCTAGACCCTCAGCCAATTCTCCAACTCCCCTGCAAACTCACAGAGTCCATCTTCATGCAGGTGCCAAAGTCAGCCAGCTTGAGGTGGCCATTTTGGTCCAGTAGTATGTTGTCCGGTTTCACATCGCGGTGGATGAAACCCATATAGTGGATTGCATCTAGAGCCAGCACCACCTCGGCAGTGTAGAAACGGACCCACTTCTCTGGCATGTCGTAGTTCATGGTCAGGGTGACCAGATCTCCACCAGGCATATACTCCATCACCATGTAGAGGTGGAGGTCATCTTGGAAAGCACAGCACAGCTGGAAAACACACATATCACAACAATAACAGCTTGACTGACATTTGGAGTATGTGAGAGGTGTGTGTACTGTACGTGTATGAGTGTACACTCTCTCCCTCACCTGGACGACCCAGGGACTGTTGGAGAAGGCCATGATGTCTCTCTCCTCCCAGAAGAAGGCGGAGTCAGAGCGTTTGATCATCTCAAACTTGCTCAGCTGTTTCATGGCGTACACCTTCTGAGACGCCTTGTGACGGACCTGGAGGAGGGGAGGTACATTTTATTTTGTCATTTTTTATTTCACCTTTATTTAACTACGCAAGTCAGTTAAGAACAAATTCTTATTTACAATGCCGGCCTACCAAAAGGCAAAAGGCCTCCTGCGGGGACCGGGGCTGGGATTAAAAGGACAAAACACACATCATGACGAGACAACACTACATAGAGACATAAGACAACAACATAGCAAGGCAGCAACACAACATAACAACATGGCAGCAGCACAAAACATGGTTCAAACATTATTGGGCACAGACAACAGCACAAAGGGCAAGAAGGTAGAGACAACAATACATCACGCAAGGCAGCCACAACTGTCAGTAAGAGTGTTCATGATTGAGTCTTTAAATTAAGAGATTAAGATGACGAGGTATACGATTACACACACGGCCACACACACACTTTATTTATACAAGTAGTAGACGCTACTGAGATTCAAGATGTCTTTTACGAGGGAAACTGCCAAAAGAAAGCAGTATAAACACACATTCATAACAGTCACCAGTAGAGATACAATGTCACTTTGACTGTGACACAAAGTTGCAGATAATGCCATTGAAGACCCTTGATAACATAACGTTCTGCAAAAAACAACATTATAACACACACCCACAGAACAACATGTACACACGGATCGACCAGCCCCCCCTCTTCACACGACTTCAGACACAAAATTCATCTTTCCAACACACACGACCTGTCTGAACATGCCTTCATTACAAGGTACACAGAACCTGAAAAATACAAAGACGTACAGACAGGCAGGCACCTGGAAGGGGGAGACACGAACGCAAGAGCTCACACAGGCAGTGAGGAATGTAAATGTTCTTAATCTGTTTGCATATCATTGTATCTTTGTGCCACAAACACACAAACACACAGAGGGAGTTTCTCACCAGTTGCACCTCTCCATAGGCTCCTCTGCCGATCATCTTGACCTTGTCAAAGTCCTCCAGTTTCAACTGCAGGTCCCGCATCTTAACCATGGCCTTCTCATCTACAGGACAGACAGAGGTCAGACGTCAAATGGGTTACCAACAGAAGCCCACGCAAAAATTGCATTCAAAGGAGAGGTCAGCAAAGGCCTCACAGAGGTCAAATACCTTTGCTGTTGTACCAGTGGTTAGTTACCTCCATGTGGATGCTAGTTAGAGGCAAGAAGGTTGATAAAACGTTACATTAACTTGCTCGTCTACCTGTGTTGTGTTAACAATTGCTACAGTAAGGGTGATATATGTTTTGGGTCGGGTTTCATACTGGTTATTATATAGTCTTCTGATATGAAATATTGCAAGGTAGGGTTGATACAGAAACTGTAGTTAATTGTTATAAACCTGTAACTAAGGGAGAGGTTCTACATTCACACTGGCAAAACAATCCAATGGCAGAACACTCTTGTTCGACAGTGCACCCGAGTGCAGAATAATTGATCAATTTACAAACACACTTAATTCTTATGACAGGTGTCAGTAAACAGCGGGTAAAAACGGAATTAAATTGTTGCCAGTAGCACGGTTACAGTCACTAGGTGAGTAAAATGATCAGAATATGTTCTTCTCTCATTATGAGAGCTTGGACCTACACTGAGTGTACAAAACATTAAGGACACAGGCTCTTTCCATGACATAGACTGACCAGGTGAATCTGGATGAAAGCTATGACCCCTTATTGATGTCACTTGTCACTTTAAAATCAGTGTAGATGACGGGGAGGAGACAGGTTAAAGAAGGATTTTTAAACCTTGAGACAATTGAGACATGGATTGTATGTGTGCCATTCAGAAGGTGAATGGGCAAGACAAAATATCCTTTGAACAGGGTATGATAATAGAGTCCATTCCCCCAGTCAGCAATTTTGATATTGCATTCTTTTGAACTTAACATGAATTGGGGTATTAAAATTACTATATAGTTTGAGAACATTAAACAGAACAAAGCTATGTCAATAATTAAATTGACAAAAATGCAGATCACCATTTTAGTCCCAAGCGTTTGATTTGTGTCTGGAATTTGTGCCAATCTGTTTGCTAGCACAGACTGGAATATGTTCCGGGATTCTTCCGATGGCATTGAGTAGTACACCACATCAGTCACTGGCTTCATCAATAGGTGCATCAATGACGTCCACCACAGTGACCGTACGTACATACCCCAACCAGTAACCATGGATTACAGGCAAAATCCGCACTGAGCTAAAGGGTAGAGCTGCCGCTTTCAAGGAGCAGGACTCTAACCCAAAAGCTTATAAGAAATCCCGCTATGCCCTCCGACGAACAATCAATCAATAAAGCGTCAATACAGGACTAAGATTGAATCGTACTACACCGGCTCCGACACTCGTTGGATGTGGCAGGGCTTGCAAACTATTAGACTACAAAGGGAAGCACAGCCGCGAGCTGCCCAGTGACACGAGCCTACCAGATGAGCTAAATTACTTCTATGCTTGTTTCGAGGCAAGTAACACTGAAACATGCATGCGAGCACCAGCTGTTCCGGAAGACTGTGCGATCATGCTCTCCATAGCCGATGTGAGTAAGACCTAAACAGGTCAACATTCACAAGGCCGCTGGGCCAGACGGATTACCAGGACGTGTACTCCGAGCATGCGCTGACCAACTGGCAAGTGTCTTCACTGACATTTTCAACTTCTCCCTGACTGAGTCTGTAATACCAACATGTTTCAAGCAGAACACCATAGTCCCTGTGCCCAAGAACACTAAGGTAACCTGCCTAAATGACTACCGACCCGTAGCACTCACATCTGTAGCCACGAAGTGCTTTGAAATGCTCATCATGGCTCACATCAACACCATTATCCCAGAAACCCTAGACCCACTCCAATTTGCATACCGCCCCAACAGATCCACAGATGATGCAATCTCTATTGCACTCCACACTGCCCTTTCCCACCTGGACAAAAGGAACACCTATGTGAGAATGCTATTCATTGACTACAGCTCAGCGTTCAACACCATAGTGCCCTCAAAGCTCATCACTAAGCTAAGGACCCTGGGACTAAACAAGATCCTGGACTTCCTGATGGGCCACACCCAGGTGGTGAGGGTAGGTAACAACACATCCGCCATGCTGATCCTCAACACGGGGGCCCCTCATGGGGTGCGTGATCAGTCCCCTCCTGTACCACCTGTTCACTCATGACTGCATGGCCAGGCACAACTCCAACATCATCATCAAGTTTGCCGATGACACAATAGTGGTAGGCCTGATCACAGACAATGATGAGACAGCCTATAGGGAGGAGGTCAGAGACCTGGCCGGGTGGTGCCAGGATAACAACCTCTCCCTCAACATGATCAAGACAAACGAGATGATTGTGGACTACAGGAAAAGTAGTACTGAGCACGCCACCATTCTCATCGATGGGGGTGTAGTGGAGCAGGTTGAGAGCTTCAAGTTCCTTGGTGTCCACATCACCAACAAACTATCATGGTCCAAACACACCAAGACAGTCGTGAAGAGGGTACGACAAAGACTATTCCCCCTCAGGAGACTGAAAAGATTTGGCATGAGTCCTCAGATCCTCAAAAAGTTCTTCAGCTGTCCCATCGAGAGCATCCTGACTGGTTGCGTCACTGCCTTGTATGGCAACTTCTCGGCTTCCGACCGCAAGGCACTACGGAGGGTAGTGTGTACGGCCCAGTACATCACTGGGGCCAAGCTTCCTGCCATCCAGGACCTCTATACCAGGCGGTGTCAGAGGAAGGCCCTAAGAATTGTCAAAGACACCAGCCACCCTAGTCATAGACTGTTCTCTCTGCTACTGCACGACAAGCGGTACCGTACCACCAAGTCTAGGTCCAAGAGGCTTCTAAACAGCTTCTACCCACAAACCATAAGACTCCTGAACAGCTAATCAAATGACTACCCGGACTGTTTGCATTGCCCCCCCCCCCCCCTTTTATGCTGCTGCTGTTTATTATCTATGCATAGTCACGTTAACTCTACCTATATGTACATATTACCTCAATTACATTGACTAACCGGTGCCCCCGCACATTGACTCTGTACCGGTACCCCCTGTATAAAGCCTCGCTACTGTTATTTTACTACTTTAATTATTTGTTACTTTTAATTTTTTACTTATCACTTATTTTTCTTAAAACTGCATTGTTGTTTAAGGGCTTGTAAGTAAGCATTTCACTAAGGTCTACAACTGTTATATGTGACAAATACCGCTTGATTTGATTTGCTTTGCTTGAAGCTAAGCAACTTTAGCCAGTTAGCTTGGGTACTTGACTGCTGCTGTAAGGTCAGAATGCTCGGATAAACCCTACTCCTCAGCCAGAGCGTCCAATGTTTTGCTCTGAACACTCCTGAGAGCGAAACGCTCTGAATTTACACAAGGACTATGTACGGCCCAGAGCGCACTGACACGCCCGAGTGAATTTACAAATGCACCCTAAGGATGACAATGGATTACGATGTTGAAAGTAGCCAGGAATTAAGGAGATATGAAGTCGAGCTAACTCTATACCACTTAATTTTACATATAGCAACATTTATGTGCTCTGGATATCTCTATGCTTCAGCTGCGTTTAGATGGTACAAGATAGAGCATGAAGGTAAATGAGAGCACGAAGGTAAATGAGAGCACGAAGGTAAATGCCGTTGAACCTGGCAGTGAATGCCATCAGCCGCCACGGTAGATGGGACTTGGCACCTGAGTTCAAATATTTTAACTTTTGACAGAGTCGTTTTCTACTGGATGTTGATTTGCACTGTTTCTGAATCACCATAGCAACGCATACATCACGCTTGCTTGCTTTTGCCATCTCCTTCTTTCTTGCTACCTCAGATAATGCAAAGCATCTTATTACCAAGGTCTGCCTCAAAGCAATGATATATCTTACATCTGTTTAAGAAGGCGTCTATGTTTTTGTTTTTCCGTAGCGCCGGGTAGTCCAAATCCAGGGCCAAGGCATTCATGGAATCCTGTGGAAAAAGTCAAATAAATCCAATCAATTGAATGTGTTTGAAATGGTTTTCATGCGTTATTATAGAATCTAATTAAGCCAATAATTCAGTTCACCTGATAAATACAAGCTTAAAGGGAAAGTTCAGTGATTACATGTTTTGACATTTATTTACTTACCTTGAAAGCTCATGATCAAAATATGTAAAATTGCTGAAATATCCCTATCAGTTTTAAATCTTTTTAACCAAAACGGTCTGTGTTCCGATATCCAAACAGTCATATGACTTAGAATGAAGCAATGTATTGGGCTGGGCATGCATTCTAAGTCGTACGCTAGCATGGACAATGGAACATAGCCTCTGTCTTCTTTCTCATCTCCAGCAAACAACTTAATGATTTATACCATCAAATTAATTCATAAAAAGGTCAAAATGACTAGGCTAATGAAATCAATATCTCTTATTGCCCTCCATAGCAGTGTTCTCCCAAATGCAACACAGCTGGGAGAGAAGATGAGTCTGCTAATAGACAGAATAACAAGCAAATGACACAATGACTAGTGGAATTCTGCCTTTGATGTAGGGGGTAACAGGGATGGCCTTCTAGGCATGGCATTTCAACAACCTCCCAGAGGGATGGCCTTCTGGGCATGGCATTTCAACAACCTCCCAGAGGGATGGCCTTCTGGGCATGGCATTTCAACAACCTCCCAGAGGGATGGCCTTCTGGGCATGGCATTTCAACAACCTCCCAGAGGGATGGCCTTCTGGGCATGGCATTTCAACAACCTCCCAGAGGGATGGCCTTCTAGGCATGGCATTTCAACAACCTCCCAGAGGGATGGCCTTCTGGGCATGGCATTTCAACAACCTCCCAGAGGGATGGCCTTCTGGGCATGGCATTTCAACAACCTCCCAGAGGGATGGCCTTCTAGGCATGGCATTTCAACAACCTCCCAGAGGGATGGCCTTCTGGGCATGGCATTTCAACAACCTCCTAGAGGGATGGCCTTCTAGGCATGGCATTTCAACAACCTCCCAGAGGGATGGCCTTCTGGACATGGTCATTCAACAACCTCCCAGAGGGATGGCCTTCTGGGCATGGTCATTCAACAACCTCCCAGAGGGATGGCCTTCTGGGCATGGTCATTCAACAACCTCCCAGAGGGATGGCCTTCTGGGCATGGTCATTCAACATCTCCTTCCAAAACAAGTCACAGTGATATAAGGCAGACCACCTGCCTATCCTTTCCAGGTCATGTCTACACTCCACCACAGCCGGCTGGTAGTATATAGAGAGAGGGTAGTTTATAAATACCACACCCACACACAAGGGGGATGTGTGGGTGGTGAGGGACTCCATGCTACTTAAGACCATGGGTTTAGTAGGAAGAAAAAGTTGAAACATTTCAAGTTATTACCCCCAGGAATGTGGAGGGAAGGTCAAGTGGAGTCAACTAGGGGGAAGGGAGGGTGTCCTCACAGCGTCATCTGTCCCCCCTTAACTCCAGCCATGTGAGTGGCCAGGTCTAGGACGGCTCTCCCTGGCATGTGGAACAATTCCTAGCCTTTAAATAGAGAGGGAGGGGGGCTTAAAGAGAGAGGGAGAGGAGAGAGAGAGACACAGACAGAGAGAGAGCGACAGACAGAGAGAGAGACACAGACAGAGAGAGAGGGAGAGAGAGCTAAAGAGAGTGAGAGAAAGAAAAAGGGAGCAAGAGAGATGTCCCCTGGTGCAGGCCGGGTGTGTGGAAATAGACCCGGGGCTCAGAGGCTATAATGGTTTATTGAACAGTTCTCTGACTTGACCCAGCATTTCTAGGAGCTCAGGGTCCATTTAATTTTAGCGGCTGTGTGGGTCTGTGACGCAGTACATTTTGTCATTGACTGCATGTATTCTATTTGTAATAGTGACGAATCCTAAATCTACATCCAGAGTACTCATCAAATGGCTCAGACACACCAGTAGGACTCTCAAACGTTTGGCTTCTTAGAAACTCTGAACAGTTTCGGCAGCCAATCTCGTGTTCACACAGCAATGACCTTGAAGTCAATAGCCACTCAGCCTTGTTAAAATACTCCAAACCAGAAGGTGGCAGTAGTGGTGTTTGGCAATGCATGTCTGTCTGTTGCTTGATGGTCAGAGAGCCTGTTCCTGGAGAGCTACCCTCCTGTAGGCTGTGATTTTCTCCTTTTTTAGACTATCTGTTAATACAACAACAAAAACTAGACTACGGTACCTCCTCCAATTAGATAAACTAGACCCCATCATTCCCTCTCTATATGCAGAGGATGCTGACCAATCACAAGCGGTTTCTCTCACTCTCTGCATGGCATGCACATGCTGTCCCATTACAAGTGTCCCCGCATAGAGCGCGCAGTTAGATGCTGGTGAGGAGAGAACGGCTATACCTCAGAGTGCTTGTCGGAAACATGAGTGCTGCTAGTGCTAACAGGACCGTTGATATAGTGCCAAAGAAGGGCGCATCTTCAGTGGTATGGCTAGTGGCATGTATTCATGGATGATAAAGTGAGCCAGGCTTCCCCAAAAAATGTACCAAGGAAAAAAACATACAAAATTATTTACCTTTTATCTCTCTGGGTTTCATAAATGTCCCTCAATTCGCAAGACTGAATGTATCTCACCGGAGAAAGCATCCTAGCGAACGAAACAGCGCCCCTCTGTCTCAGTATGTGTAGCCCATCTATCTGATGCTGTCTGGTCAAAAAGAGTATGACATTGTTGCCGCCCGTAGCGTGCCTAAACTGAGTGAGCTCTGCTGTGAACGGTCCTGGCACAAGGGAAGGGAAGCCAGTTTGGATTTGGCTTCACACCAATCACATCAGAAGACAAATGTCATTGAATCGTTGCGTTGTTGTCCTCCGGTGGCTAGCCAGCTAGCTAAAATCGTCTCTTTCCTAAACTAGCCATGGATGAAGATAGGGATTTTGACTTGTGGTTATACTTAATTCTCTGTACTGGACAATGATGACAGCAATTCGGATCCAAATATAAATTCATGCATTGTGCCCCTGGCCTGAGACGATGGAAGTTTAAAATGTAGCTAGATGTATTATTCCACATCATATTCAGCTTACTTTGATTGGACTAAATCATTTATTTTAGTTGTTACTGTATTAGACTAAGCATAGTTGACTAGATGCTGTTGAAAGGGTGTTGGATAATGTAGTCAGTGCTTGTTTTCTTTATGACTTGCGGTAACTCAATAGTTGTTTTGTGGTACAAAAGTGCCAGAAACATGTAGGTCATGTAACTGTTTGTTGTAACATATGATTGAACTAACAGGTTATAGAGCAAACAACGCAATTATCACAACACATAGGTTGTAATATGTATTTTTTCCACCTGGCTTGGCTTCCCTGGTGATTTTACTCACACACTGCTACTGAGTATGGCAGTATTTTGGCTATAGGCAAAGCGACCAAATGCAGGTGTTGTGCAAAAAGTGCCTCTCAGTTGTGGCGACAACACTGCAAATGTATTCAATAATTTGAATATAAAACATCCCACAGACACATAGAAATCACAGAGGCTATCCCTATAACATAACCAAAGACATGGCTCCTATCTACACAGTCAGCAAAGAGCTTCAAGAAGATGATAAACAAGCTGACAGGAGATACAAGATTCCATCTCGCAGATATTTTTCCCAAGTCGCCATCCCAACACTGTATAACAAAATGAAGGGAGAAGTTGAAACATTGAATGTAGCGTTGAATGAGTGGACCAGACTACAATGTGTTGGACACTGGCTGCACCTTGCAACTGGTAGGTTAAGGCACTGACTTATAATTCAATTATAATAATGATTGAGTTTACTTATACACAATCATAAGCTTCCTATACCATCTGCAGCCTATGGCTGCCTGAATAAATAATTAACTTAATTTAAGAAATCATAGGCCTAATTATAAAATAAACTCAATGTTATTAATTAATTATTAAGTACTGTGCTTATAGCACACTATATTTTGATAATCATGTTAAACGTTTGTTTGTTGATATGTAGGTGTAATAATGCTAAAATATGCAGCCTATAACAATGTTGGAAAATATTTTTCACTCGGTTAGCTGCGGTATTTATTCAGAATATGATCTCATTTTAGAAGTGACAGTTGTTTTAACCATGTCTGATGGAATTAACAAGTTAACACTCAAGTGTTTAAAAATTGCAATTCATAAATTGCAATTGCAATATATGCCCCCCCAAAAAATATCACAATTAGATATTTTGTCCAAATCCTGCAGCCCTACTAGTTACTGTAACTGCGCTACTGTTGCTATTGTTGTAGAAAACCCTTGTTGATACTAGCCAGATTCCACAGCTATATTCCAATACAGCCAAATTCCAAGATGGCGTAGCAGTGCAGACGTGGTTTGTCGTCCTCTCGTTACTTTTTGTATTTTTTCGTCTTTTTTGTATACATTTCAATTTGTTTTTCAATCTCTTTTACATTTTTAAATTAAATATACCTCCCGGTAACCCGCCTCACTCAATGTGACACGGATCCGCAATTTGTTTTTTTAGACCTTATAGCCCAAACCTCCATCAGTTGCTAGCCATCAGAAGTTAAGCAGCGAATTAGCTACTAGCTATTTAGTCATTGTTAGCCACTGCTAGCGGCCTTTACCCTCTGCACAGGTACCAGACGTTTTTTAGCCTGGATAATACCTGCCAGCATCGGACTGTTTTTCTCCACTACAATGCCGGAATCCTGCCGTAAACCCTGGACCATTACTCCTAATCATCACAGCTAGCTAGCTGCCACCGAGTGACCCAGCCCCGAAGCTAGCCCTGAGCCAGGCGCATCTCCCGGCTAGCAAACTAAATTACTACAACTACAATACCTCTTCCGCCATCTGGCCCGATCCCATTGTCGACACAGCGCCTCACCGTACCACCACGACTGGTCAGCAGACGTAATTCCATCCGCTGAGCCCGACGTCGGAGCAGACGCTTCTACTTACCCCGGCCTGCTAACTTTAGACGCCGTGTCTCCCGCGTGCTAGCGTAGCAACGACTACCCCGTGGACCCTATGATCAATTGGCTACATAGCTGATGCCTGCTGGACTGTTCATATATCACGGTACTCCACTTTGTTTATCTGTCGGCCCTAGCCCCGAACTCAGGCACTGTGTGTAGTTAACCGACCCTCTCTGCCCATTTATAGCCATTTTACCTGTTGTTGTTGTCTTAGCTGATTAGCTGCTGTTGTCTTACCCGTTGTTGTCTTAGCTAGCTCTCCCAATCAACACCTGTGATTGCTTTATGCCTCACTTTATGTCTCTCTCAAACGTCAATATGCCTTTTATATTGTTGTTAAGGATAATTATCATTGTTTTAGTTTACTGCGGAGCCCCTAGTCCCGCCGTACATGCCTTAGATACCTCCTTTGTCCCACTCCCCACACATGCGGTGACCTCACCCAGTATAACCAGCATGTCCAGAGATGCAACCTCTCTTATCATCACTCAGTGCCTGGGCTTACCTCCACTGTACCCGCACCCCACAATACCCCTGTCTGCACATTATACCCTGAATCTATTCTACCACGCCCAGATATCTGCTCCTTTTATTCTCTGTCTTCTCTTAACCCAGGCCCTGCGTGTCCCCAGGCACTCTCATTTGTTGACTTCTGTAAATAAAAAAGCCTTGGTTTCATGCATGTTAACATCAGAAGCCTCCTCCCTAAGTTTGTTTTACTCACTGCTTTAGCACACAGTCGAGGATGCCTGGTCGTTCTATAAAAGTAATTTCCTCACCATCTTAAATAAGCATGCCCCTTTCAAAAAATGTAGAACTAAGAACAAATATAGCCCTTGGTTCACTCCAGACCTGAATGCCCTTGACCAGCATAAAGACCTCCTGTGGCGGACTGCAATAGCATTGAATAGTCCCCGCGATATGCAACTGTTCAGGGAAGTCAGGAATCAATACACACAGTCAGTCAGGAAAGCAAAGGCTAGCTTTTTCAAACAGAAATTTGCATCCTGTAGCTCTAACTCCCAAAAGTTTTGGGACACGGTAAAGTCCATGGAGAACTAGAGCACCTCCTCCCAGCTGCCCACTGCACTGAGGCTAGGTAACACGGTCACCACCGATAAATCCATGATAATCGAACATTTCAATAAGCATTTCTCTATGGCTGGCCATGCCTTCCACCTGGCTACTCCAACCTCGGCCAACAGCTCCGCACCCCCCGCAGCTACATGCCCGAGCCTCCCCAGCTTCTCCTTCACCAAAATCCAAATAGCAGATGTTCTGAAAGAGCTGCAAAACCTGGACCTGTACAAATCAGCTGGGCAAGACAATCTGGACCCTCTCTTTCTAAAATTATCCGCCGCCATTGTTGCAACCCCTATTACCAGTCTGTTCAACCTCTTTCGTAACATCCGAGATACCTAAAGATTGGAAAGCTGCCGCAGTCATCCCCCACTTCAAAGGGGGTGACACTCTAGACCCAAACTGTTATAGACCTATATCCATCCTGCCCTGCCTTTCTAAAGCCTTCAAAAGCAAAGTTAATAAACAGATCACTGACCATCTCAAATCCCACCGTACCTACTCCGCTGTGCAATCCGGTTTCAGAGCTGGTCATGGGTGCATCTCAGCCACGCTCAAGGTACTAAACGATATCATAACCGCCATCGATAAAAGACAGCACTGTGCAGCCGTCTTCATTGACCTGGCCAAGGCTTTCGACTCTGTCAATCACCGTATTCTTATCGGCAGACTCAACAGCCTTGGTTTGTCAAATGACTGCCTCACCTGGTTCACCAACTACTTCGCAAACAGAGTTCAGTGTGTCAAATCGGAGGGCCTGTTGTCCGGACCTCTGGGAGTCTATGGGGGTACCACAGGGTTAAATTCTCGGGCCGACTCTTTTCTCTGTATATATCAACGATGTCGCTCTTGATGCGGGTGATTCCCTGATCCACCTCTACGCAGACGACATCATTCTTTATAAACGAGCTTCAATGCCATACAACACTCCTTCTGTGGCCTCCAACTGCTCTTAAAACGCTAGTAAAACCAAATGCATGCTTTTCAACCGGTCGCTGCCCGCACCCGCCCGCCCGACTAGCATCACTACTCTGGACGGTTCTGACCTAGAATATGTGGACAACTACCTAGGTGTCTGGCTAGACTGTAAACTCTCCTTCCAGACTCATATCAAACATCTCCAATTCAAAATGAAATCTAGAATCGGCTTCCTATCTCTCACCACTGGTGTCCCCCAGGGCTCTGTTCTAGGCCCTCTCCTATTCTCGCTATACACCAAGTCACTTGGCTCTGTCATAACCTCACATGGTCTCTCCTATCATTGCTATGCAGACGACACACAATTAATCTTCTCCTTTCCCCCTTCTGATAACCAGGTGGCGAATCGCATCTCTGCATGTCTGGCAGACATATCAGTGTGGATGACGGATCACCACCTCAAGCTGAACCTCGGCAAGACGGAGCTGCTCTTCCTCCCGGGGAAGGACTGCCCGTTCCATGATCTCGCCATCACGGTTGACAACTCCATTGTGTCCTCCTCCCAGAGCGCTAAGAACCTTGGCGTGATCCTGGACAACACCCTGTCGTTCTCAACCAACATCAAGGCGGTGACCCGTTCCTGTAGGTTCATGCTCTACAACATTCGCAGAGTACGACCCTGCCTCACACAGGAAGCGGCGCAGGTCCTAATCCAGGCACTTGTCATCTCCCGTCTGGATTACTGCAACTCGCTGTTGGCTGGGCTCCCTGCCTGTGCCATTAAACCCCTACAACTCATCCAGAACGCCGCAGCCCGTCTGGTGTTCAACCTTCCCAAGTTCTCTCACGTCACCCCGCTCCTCCGCTCTCTCCACTGGCTTCCAGTTGAAGCTCGCATCCGCTACAAGACCATGGTGCTTGCTTACGGAGCTGTGAGGGGAACGGCACCTCCGTACCTTCAGACTCTGATCAGGCCCTACACCCAAACAAGGGCACTGCGTTCATCCACCTCTGGCCTGCTCGCCTCCCTACCTCTGAGGAAGTACAGTTCCCGCTCAGCCCAGTCAAAACTGTTCGCTGCTCTGGCACCCCAATGGTGGAACAAACTCCCTCACGACGCCAGGACAGCGGAGTCAATCACCACCTTCCGGAGACACCTGAAACCCCACCTCTTTAAGGAATACCTAGGATAGGATAAAGTAATCCTTCTAACCCCCCCCCCCCCCCCCCCCCCCTTAAAAGATTTAGATGCACTATTGTAAAGTGGCTGTTCCACTGGATATCATAAGGTGAATGCACCAATTTGTAAGTCGCTCTGGATAAGAGCGTCTGCTAAATGACTTAAATGTAAATGTAATGCAACAAAGCCTCCTTCACTCACGCCGCCAAACATACCCTCGTAAAACTGACTATCCTACCAATCCTCGACTTCGGCGATGTCATCTACAAAATAGCTTCCAATACTCTACTCAGCAAACTGTATGCAGTCTATCACAGTGCCATCCGTTTTGTTACCAAAACCCATATACCACCCACCACTGCGACCTGTATGCTCTAGCCGGCTGGCCCTCGCTACATATTCGTCGCCAGACCCACTGGCTCCAGGTCATCTATAAATCTATGCTAGGTAAAGCTCCGCCTTACCTCAGCTCACTGGTCACGATATGAACACCCACCCGTAGCATGCGCTCCAGCAGGTATATCTCACTCACATCCCCAAAGCCAGCACCTGCTTTGGCTGCCTTTCCTTCCAGTTCTCTGCTGCCAGTGACTGGAATGAATTGCAGAAATCGCTGAAGCTGGAGACTTACATTTCCGTCACTAACTTTAAACATCAGCTGTCTGAGCAGCTAACCGATCGCTGCAGCTGTACATAGTCCATCTGTAAATAGCCCACCAAATCCACCTACCTCATCCCCATATTGTTTTTAATTTACTTTTCTGCTCTTTTGCACACCAGTATCACTACTTGCACATCATCATCTGCTCATCTATCACTGCAGAGTTAATCTGCTAAAATGTAATTACTTTGCTACTATGGCCTACTTATTGCCTTACCTCCTCACGCCATTTGCACACACTGTATATATATACTTTTTTTCTATTTTGTTATTGACTGTACGCTTGTTTATTCCATGTGTAACTCTGTTGTTTGTGTCGCACTGCTTTGCTTTATCTTGGCCAGGTCACAGTTGTAAATGAGAACTTGTTCTCAACTAGCTTACCTGGTTATATGAAGGTGAATTACATTTTTAATTTTTTTTTTACAAATATACAGTGCCTTCGGAAAGTATTCAGATCCCTTGACTTTTTAAACTTTGTTAGGTTACAGCCTTATTTGAAAAAGTTTTACATTGTTTCTTCCCCCCTCATCAATCAACACACAATACCCCATAATGACAAAGCTGCTTGACATTTTTGCTAATTTATTAAATATAAAAAAACTGAAATATCACATTTACATAAGTATTCAAACCCTTTACTCAGTACTTTGTTGAAGTACCTTTGGCACTTATTACAGCCTTGAGTCTTCTTGGGTATGTATGACTCTACAAGCTTGGCACACCTGTATTTGGGGAGTTTCTCCCATTCTTCTCTGCAGATCCTCTCAAGCGCTGTCAGGTTGGATGGGGAGCGTTGCTGCACAGATATTTTCAGGTCTCTCCAGAGATGTTCGACCGGGTTCATGTCCTGGCTTGGGCTGGGACACTCAAGGATATTCAGACATTTTTACCGAAGCCACTCCTGCGTTGTCTTGGCTGTGTGCTTAGGGTCGTTGTCCTGTTGGAAGGTGAAGCGTCGCCCCAGTCTGAGGTCCTGCGCACTCTGGAGCAGGTTGTCATCAAGGATCTCTGTACATTGCTCCGTTCATCTTTGCCTCGATCCTAGTCTCCCAGTCCCTGCCACTGAAAAACATCCCCAGAGCATGCTTCCACCACCATGCGTCACCGTAGGGATGGTGCCAGGTTTCCTCCAGACGTGATGCTTGGCATTTAGGCCAAAGAGTTTAATCTTGGTTTCATCAGACCAGAGAATCTTGTTTCTCATGGTCTGAGAGTCCTTTAGGTTCCTTTTGGCAAACTCCAAGCGGGCTGTCATGTGCCTTTTACTGAGGAGTGGCTTCTGTCTGGCTACTCTACCATAAAGGCCTGATTGGTGGAGTGCTGCAGAGATGGTTGTCCTTCTGGATGGTTCTCCCATCTCCACAGAGGAACTCTGGAGCTCTGTCAGAGTGACCATCAGGTTCTTGGTCACCTCCCTGACCAAGGCCCTTCTCCGCCGATTGCTCAGCTTGGCCAGCTCTAGGAAGACTTGGTGATTCCAAACTTCTTCCATTAAGAATGATGCCACTGTATTCTTGGGGACCTTCAATGCAGCAGAAATGCTTTGGTACCCTTCCCCAGATCTGTGCCTCGACACAATCCTGTCTCTGAGCTCTACGGACAAATCCTTTGATCTCATAGCTTGGTTTTTGCTCTGACATGCACTGTCAACTGTGGGACCTTATATAGACACGTGTATGCCTTTCCAAATCATGTCCAATCAATTGAATTTACCACAAGTGGACTGCACTCCAGTTGTAGAAATATCAAGGATGATCAATGGAAACAGGATGCACCTGAGCTCAAATCCCTGTCTCATAGCAAAGGGTTTGAATACTTATGTAAATAAGGTTCTGTTTTTTTGCTTTTAATAAATGTGTTAATTTCTAAAAACCTGTTTTTGCTTTGTCATTATGGGGTATTGTGTGTAGATGGATGAGGAAATTGTTTTATTTAATGAATTTTAGAATAACCTGTTTGGGCTGCAGGGGCAGTATTGAGTAGCCGGATAAAAGGTGCCCATTTCAAACGGCCTCGTACTCAATTCTTGCTCGTACAATATGCATATTATTATTACTATTGGATAGAAAACACTAGTTTCTAAAACCGTTTGAATTATATCTGTGAGTAAAACAGAACTCATTTTGCAGCAAACTTCCTGACAGGAAGTGGAAAATCTGAAATCGATGCTCTCTTCTAGGGGCTGCCTATAAAGGTCCTTGATATTTATTAGAATACATGCACTTCATACGTCTTCCACTAGATGTCGACAGGCAGTGAGAGAAGAAATTGAGTGTATAACTTGATCTGGGCTCGAATAAATGCTCTTTGTATGACGTGTCACCAGTTTCCTGTTTTCTGGAGAGCGCGCGAAGGGACCTGGTTTTGCCTTCTGTACAGCTGTCGTTATAGACGACTAATATCTCCGGCTTTGATTTTATTTGATACATGTGACAATATCATCGTAAAGTATGTTTTTTCAATATAGTTTTATTAGATTATTGAAATTTTTTCGGGACGTTAGGCGTGTTGCGTTGTCTGCGTTTGTTCACGAAGGAGAGCTTAGCGCCACTTTGCTAGCTTTCCGTGCTAATTGACTGGAGAAGAGGACATTCTAAATCCAAACAACGATTGTTCCCGACAAAGGACCCCTTGTACAACATTCTGATGAAAGATCATCAAAAGTAGGACCCATTTTATGATGTTATTTCATATATCTGTCGAACATGTTGTACTAGTAGGTTGCGGCCAGGTTTTGGGCACGCTCTCGCCATAACGTAAACTGCATATCGTAATGAAGTTATTTTTTGAATTCTAACACGGCGATTGCATTAAGAACTAGTGTATCTATCATTTCCTATACAACATGTATTTTTTAGTTATGTTTATGAATAGTTATTTGGTCAGAATATGTGAGTGCCAGAAAAATATCCGGACGTTGTGGGAAAAAGATGCTACGTTAGCACAATGTATAACCACTGATTTCAGCTCTAAATATGCACATTTTCGAACAAAACATAAGTGTATGTATAACCTGATGTTATAGGACTGTCATCTGATGAAGCTTATCAAGGTTAGTCAAAAATTATATATCTTTTGCTGGTTTGTTACGATCGCTAACTTTTGCTGCTGGGGAATGGCTTGTGTTTCTGGCTATTGTGGTAAGCTAATATAATGCTATATTGTGTTTTCGCTGTAAAACACTTAAGAAATCGGAAATATTGGCTGGAATCACAAGATGCCTGTCTTTCATTTGCTGTACACCATGTATTTTTCAGAAATGTTTTATGATGAGTATTTAGGTATTTGACGTTGGTGTCTGTAATTACTCTGGCTGCTTCGGTGCCATTTCTGACGGTAGCTGTGATGGTAGCTGCAATGTAAAACTGATTTATAGCTCAAATATGCACATTTTTCAAACAAAACATAGATTTATTGAATAACATGTTATAAGACTGTCATTTGATGAAGTTGTTTCTTGGTTAGTTTGGTTGGTTCTTGGTTAGTTAGGTTGGCTTTGTGCATGCTACCTGTGCTGTGAAAAATGTCTGTCCTTATTTGTATTTGGTGGTGAGCTAACATAAATATACGTGGTGTTTTCGCTGTAAAACATTTTAAAAATCGGACATGTTGGCTGGATTCACAAGATGTTTATCTTTCAAATGCTGTATTGGACTTGTTAATGTGTGAAAGTTAAATATTTCAAAAAAATATATTTTGAATTTCGCGCCCTGCACTTGAAGTGGCTGTTGTCATACTGTGCCCGGCTTCGGGCTTGCAGCCATAAGAAGATAAGGCACACATCAAAATGTGGAAAAAGTGAAGGGGTCTGAATACTTTCCGAAGGCACTGTAACTAGCTAGCAAGATGACAAACAATTTCACCTTCCATCATCGCATACAACCCATAGATACATTTTTAGCTAGCAGGCTAACATTAGCTAAATGGTTAACATGATTTGCTAGCTAGCTAGTTGCTGTGCTAGCTAGGTAAAGTAAAGACACTGCATTTTTTATTTTACCTTTATTTAACTAGGCAAGTCCGTTAAGAACAAATTCTTATTTACAATGACGGCCTAGGAACAGTGGGTTAACTGCCTTGTTCAGGGGCAGAACGCAGATTTTTACCTTGTCAGCTCTGGGATTCGATCTAGCAACCTTTCGGTTACTGGCCCAACCACTAGGCTACCTGCCGCCCCGCATTGACTCTCGGCAGCCAGCTACAGGCAGCTGTTTCATGGAAATCCATTGCGATTTAATCATAATATTACTACAGTGGCCAGATAGCTAGCTTGGTAAAGCATGTGGTATTGTGTGCAATGTGCTGCACTTACCACCCCATTTGTTTCATATATAGTCTGTGTGACTGCCTGTTAACAAGCTAGGGCACATTATCAAAGCTAACAAACAAAAAAATATTTGAGCACAAAACTCCTTAGCTATATGTAAAATATGTAAAGACTTGTTCTAGAAAAAATAAATCTATTATGCAGCTTTATAGTTTTGATGAAAAGGTGGGTGGTTTAGACCAGAAAAAGTGCCCTCTTCCTTTTTCTTGTCACTCTTGTCAGCTCCCCCACGTGGAGGTTGAAGTGCTCTCTGATTTGCTCAAAGTCAAGTTGTCGGCCACTGCCGAGCATTGCGATTCTGAAAGTAGAAAGGTCAGGTTCGTCGGTACGCAGCAGGTACGTCTTTTGTTCTAGCAAGAGAAGGAAAGGTCCCTGTGGTAGGTACCTATCAGCAGTCAGATTCTCTGTGCGTTTTGTTCTAGCAAGAGAAGGAAAGGTCCCTGTGGTAGGTATCTATCAGCAGTCAGATTCTCTGTGCGTTTTGTTCTAGCAAGAGAAGGAAAGGTCCCTGTGGTAGGTACCTATCAGCAGTCAGATTCTCTGTGCGTTTTGTTCTAGCAAGAGAAGGAAAGGTCTCTGTGGTAGGTACCTATCAGCAGTCAGATTCTCTGTGCGTTTTGTTCTAGCAAGAGAAGGAAAGGTCTCTGTGGTAGGTACCTATCAGCAGTCAGATTCTCTGTGCGTTTCATGCTTTAGGACTTGACCCTTAAAGTTTTATCGCTATCACATTTCCCTCACAAACCTTCCAGGCCTGTCTGTACATTTTGACTGAATGTAAGATGAGTATATAAAACAAATACAGGGACAAGCAGACTGGTAAAATTACTCAGGACACACACGTCTCATTGAAACGTGTATTCCTGCTTGTTTTCCTCACAAACGATGAGTGCCAGCGACTACACCAAAACAAGCGTAAACAAACAGGAAATAGTACTGTGTGGTCAGGGTGGGTTATCTCCATGCTCAATGCCAGGATGTGCTTCCAGCTTCCTGAGGTGTGGTGCCCTGCAGCGGGGGCCAGCATGACTCATTTTTAGGCCTTCTACAGAGACTTGTTCAGTAAAGCACAGCATAGCAAAACATTAGCAAAACATTTTGCGGTCTTATTGGACAAGTTCAGATAGCAGTACATCCCAGTTTCACTTTCAACAAAACGTTGTCAGTCAACTAACGTAGACACTAGCCTGTTTTGGTATCATCCAGTGCCCTCATGTCACTAAGTTGAATCAGCTGATAGCCTACCCTCTTGTGATTTAAAGGGATAGTTTGAGATTTTGGCAGAGTTAGATGAACTCATGGATACGATTTATAGGTCTCTGCGTGCAGTTTGAAGGTAGTTTCTGGGGCGATTTCTAACTATCTTTTTAAAATCACAAGAGCGGTAAGCTATCAGTTGGGTAAACTTAGTGATATGAGGGCACTGGATGATACAAAAACAGGTTCGTGTTTAGGCTAGTTGGGTGGAAACGTTTTGATAAATAATGAAACTGGGATGTACTGCTATCTGAACTTGTCCAATAAGAACAAAGGTTTTAGTGTTCCGTTGTGAAATGTTTTGCTATGCTGTGCCTTACTGAACAGAACCCAACTCTGTAGGGCTAACAATGAGGCATGCTGGTCCCCAAACAATGACTGAAAGTCTAAGGGATCAGCTAGCATTGGCTTAATTGCCAAAATCCCAAACTATTCCTTTAACTGAGGTGGATTGAGGGATAATTGATTAATTGATCACAATAAACATGTATTATCATTGTAAAAAAACAACTTAATTTAGGAATGGTTGAATAAGAGAGGCTTAGCATAGCTGGAATAGCAACTAGCCTATAGTGTAAATTACAATGCCCATATTTGGATCCATGACAGTCCTAGATTACGATCTAGTGAGCTCACACTATTGGTCTATTGTGAGGGTTTCAATTAGCCTTCCTCTCACAGTGACTCATGACAACCCAAAATAACAACACAATGATTGAAACCTATAGTGGATACCTAGCATGCTACCACTTAGCACCTCATTGATTCAGAGGGGTTGGGTTAAATGCGGAAGACACATTTCAGTTGAATACATTCAGTTGGACAACTGACTAGGTATCCCCCTTTCCCTTAAGCATGCTAGCTGTTACCATCGACTTCCAGTCATTGCTCTAATGCTAGTTAGCAACTTCCTTCAAACTGCACACAGAAACATAAAAATTGTATCCACGAGTTCATCTGACTCTAGGGAAGTAGATAAAATGGCTTCATTGACAAAATCCTGACGTGTCCCTTTAAAATGGAAGAAGATTTATAGGCATATCCATTCAATAGCTTCCTCTGATACACTGTCTGGTAGCTTCCATTCTTGTGTAGCTACTAAGGTCATAGTCTATATCATCATATGTACTGGGTGTACCACAACAAACTTCCAATCGCTCTACTTGCAGTATGCTGATGTTGTAGATAAAGTATGGGTTTGTTATCAATGTCTGTGGAGCACATGACACTTTTTCTTACCCGCCAACCACTCAAGAGTAGATCCTCTATGGACTCTATGTAGAAGTGCTGATCTAGGATCAGGTTTTATTCATCATTTTATTCATCCTAAATCAGTCCTCCTACTCAGACACATACAGGCCCAGATGAATCAGTCGGAATATGGAGTTAGCTAGCTAATCTGTTTCTTCCATAATCTCATAATGACCTAATATGCCTAACAATCTGCCTACACATAGGTGTAGGTGAGGTGTAACACTGAGGTGTAATCCTAAACCATTTCCTCAAGTTAAAGCATCACATCTGTGAACTGAAATAGACATGGAATGAGGGGAATGGATCGTGACTACATGCTCATCTAGAAAAGCATGTTCATCCAGTCTAGACATTTTTCTGTGAATTATTTTAAAATTTGTTTAGCAAATTAAGTGTGCCACCAAAAAATAAAAATGCCTGACTGTATTATAGGTAAATTATAGTCGAGATGTTATAGAGGCCTACTGAGCATGTTTTTTATGATCCAAAACTCTGGATATACCATAGATTCAGGGCATTAGGCCTGAGGCTAAGGGGGGTGTGCTGAGGTTAGGTCAAATGAATGCACTGATAACACGCTAGAACAAAAACCTAGTGACTCCCCTATCGCCTGACATCAGCTAACAATGAGCTGCATCCACACAAGGTTGCTTTCTGAGAGATTGGCGGTGCATTCCTTGATAGGTCAAGTTCTAAAATGGCCGCCAGCCAGGTGGTCACAAGGGGCTTGTCCAAGCAGAGGAGGTTGCTAACTGTCAGGGAGACAAACATGGGTGGTTGCTCACCTCTTGTACTTATTTAACACCTGAGCCTACTACAGGGTGACTTAGCAAATAGGCCTACTCTTGGAGTCAGATTTTCAGATCTGTGTCCCATACACCTGATGCAATGAAGTGCAATCGTCCCTCTAGTATGAGGGGAAAGCAAGATGATGGGAACCTTATTGCTTCAGGCTCTGTTCAATCTAAATCACTATAGTTGTATAGGTTGATAGCAAAACATTTGTCCTTCCATGTGACGGTAGTGTACTGCATTGGACTAAATTATTGACATGTGCTTTACACACCCACAAGATGTTATAAGAGTGAATTAACCCTGGGGGCAAAATCCCTGAATAGCCAAGATAAAGAGGAAAAATGACTACCATCATCTAATAGATTAGTTGGGCGTTTGACTGATCAGCTACTCATAGATGGACGATCTGCTACTGTAAATACATGCTGCTCCTCTCTCTGACTGTTGTTGTCCTGTTGTTAAAAACTTACCAGTAAACTCTCCAAATTTAACGCCGACTTCGGGTCTCTGATCAGCGATTCCAACTTTTTCAGCCGGGTGTCCAGCCTCTTCTCCGCTCCGGACGACATGATGGCAATTTAGTCAATCCAGGTCCGACAATGGCATGTGACGGTAACCTTAAATATCACGACAACAACTTGGTCAATACCTGCGGTGTCCCTTTAACACCGTAGGGCAGCGCTCGCTATTTTGCTGCTGGTTGGCTGAACGATAAACTGATAACTCCGCGGAACAAGCGTTGTTTTGACGGTATAAATTGGTTAATAATTTATTGCCAGAGTTTTCGCTGCATACTATTCGACATTAAAGAGCGTCTTCCTACTCAAATGCCGACAGAATCTCCCACTTAACACGGACTCATCCAGATCCCAGGTTAGGCGCGCTGTTCCAAATCGTGGAGTCTCAAGCTCCTAAACTCCGCTAGCATTACTCTTGTATTTTGTCGCTGTAAATATCAAGTTTCTTCATTGAAACAGGTTCACCAATAACTTATATTCGGTGTCTTCACCAGTCACATACATTTAGTCCTCTGAACAACCCAGAACATCGTTACCCACAAGCACTCACTGAAACAGGAATTCCTCTCCTCTTATCTCATTGATCTCTTTTACGGTCACAGCCCGAGCTCGCCACAACTTCCAGTATTTTTGGAATGCTGATGTCGCCATGTAACTAGCCTGTGAGTCTCCTCGAACTAACCTATACATAGCCGATGACACATTTGCGGTGCAAGCTAATTATTATAGTCACTATCTTATTGGTGACTATAATAATAGTCTTTAGTAGCTATTGACTTTAGACTACTGGATCAGCTCGTTCTCATAAAGACCGAGGTAAAGTTGGTTTTATATTCACACATTCGGACATTCAACAGATATTCAACAGACATTCGCCAAAAACCATATACAAGTGTAAAAATCAATAACTAATTCACCGTTTGTCACAGAAACATCAAACTAGGTATGATGTATTATATAAATGTCTAGCATACTTTTCCAACATTTGTTTTGAATACAAATTTCAGTTTTGATTTGATAGAAATACATACAATCTATAAAATGCGATTTAAAGCTGTATAAATCAATAACTAATTCACCCTTTGTCACAGAAACATCAAACTAGGTATGATTTATTCTATAAATGTCTATCATACTTTTACAGTTCCGGTTTTGACTTGATAGAAATACATAACCTTTATGGACTTCGTATACAGTTGAAGTCAGAAGTTTACATACACTTAGGTTGGAGTCATTAAAACTCGTTTTCAACCCCTCCACAAATTTCTTGTTAACAAACTATAGTTTTGGCAAGTCGGTTAGGACATCTACTTTGTGCATAACACAAGTAATTTTTCCAACAATTGTTTACAGACATATTATTTAACTTATAATTCACTGTATCACAATTCCAGTGGGTCAGAAGATTACATGCACTTTATTTTTTTAATTTTTAATTTCACCTTTATTTAACCAGGTAGGCTAGTTGAGAACAAGTTCTCATTTACAACTGTGACCTGGCCAAGATAAAGCAAAGCAGTTCGACACATACAACAACACAGAGTTACTCATGGAATAAACAAACATACAGTCAATAATACAGTAGAAAATCCATATACAGTGTGTGCAAATTAGGTAGGATAAGGGAGGTAAGGCAATAAATAGGCCATGGTGGCGAAGTAATTACAATATAGCAATTAAACACAGGAATGGTAGACGTGCAGAAGATAAATGTGCAAGTAGAGATACTGGGGTGCAAAGGAGCACGATAAATACAGTATGGGGATGAGGTAGTTGGATGGGCTATTTACAGATGGGCTATGTACAGGTGCAGTGATCTGTGAGCTGCTCTGACAGCTGGTGCTTAAAGCTAGTGATGGAGATATGAGTCTCCAGCTTCAGTGATTTTTGCTGTTTCTTCCAGTCATTGGCAGCAGAGAACTGGAAGGAAAGGCGGCCAAAGGAAGAATTGGCTTTGAGGGTGACCAGTGAGATATACCTGCTGGAGCGCATGCTACGGGTGGGTGCTGCTATGGTGACCAGTGAGCTGAGATAAGGCGGGGCTTTACCTAGCAGAGACTTGTAGATGACCTGGAGCCAGTGGGTTTGGCGACGAGTATGAAGCGAGGGCCAGCCAACGAGAGCATACTGGTCGCAGTGGTGGGTAGTATATGGGGCTTTGGTGACAAAACTGATGGCACTGTGATAGACTGCATCCCATTTGTTGAGTAGAGTTTTGGAGGCTATTTTGTAAATGACATCGCCCAAGTCGAGGATCGGTAGGATGGCCAGTTTTACGAGGGTATGTTTGGCAGCATGAGTGAAGGATGCTTTGTTGCGAAATAGGAAGCCGATTCTAGATTTAATTTTGGATTGGAGATGCTTAATGTGAGTCTGGAAGGGGAGTTTACAGTCTAACCAGACACCTAGGTATTTGTAGTTGTCCACATATTCTAAGTCAGAACCGTCCAGAGTAGTGATGCTGGATGGGCAGGCAACTGCGGGAAGCGATCGGTTGAAGAGCATGCATTTAGTTTTGCTTGCATTTAAGAGCAGTTGGAGGCCACGGAATGAGAGTTGTATGGCATTGAAGCTCGTCTGGAGGTTTGTTAACACAGTGTCCTAAGAAGGGCCAAAGTTATACAGAATGGTGTCGTCTGCATAGAGGTGGATCAGAGAATCACCAGCAGCAAGAGCAACATCATTGATGTATACAGAGAAGGGAGTTGGCCCGAGAATTTAACCCTGTGGCACCCCCATAGAGACTGCCAGAGGTCCGGACAACAGGTCCTCCGATTTGACACACTGAACTCTATCAGAGAGGTAGTTGGTGAACCAGGCGAGGCAATCATTTGAGAAACCAAGGCTGTTGAGTCTGCCGATAAGAATGTGGTGATTGACAGAGTCGAAAGCCTTGGCCAGGTCGATGAATACGGCTGCACAATAATGTCTCTTATCGATTGCGGTTATGATATCGTTTAGGACCTTGAGCGTGGCTGAGGTGCACCCATGACCAGCTCTGAAACCAGTTTGCATAGCGGAGAAGGTATGGTGGGATTCGAAATGGTCGGTAATCTGTTTGTTAACGTGGCTTTCGAAGACCTTAGAAAGGCAGGGTAGGATAGATATAGGTCTATAGCTGTTTGGGTCTAGAGTGTCTCCCCCTTTGAACACTAAGTTGACTGTGCCTTTAAACAGCTTGGAAAATTCCATAAAATGATGTCATGGCTTTAGAAGCTTCTGATAGGCTAATTGACATAATTTGAGCAAAGGACCTTGTGAAGACTCTGGAGGAAACAGGTATAAAAGTATTTATATCCACAGTAAAATGAGTCCTATATCGACATAACCTGAAAGGCCGCTCAACAAGGAAGAAGCCACTGCTCCAAAACCACCATAAAAAAGCCAGACTACGGTTTGCAACTGCACATGGGGACAAAGATCGTACTTTTTGGAGAAATGTCCTCTGGTCTGATGAAACAAAAATAGAACTGTTTGGCCATAATGACCATTGTTATGTTTGGAGGAAAAAGGGGGAGGCTTGCAAGCCGAAGAACACCATCCCAACCATGAAGCACGGGGGTGGCAGCATCATGATGTGGGGTTGCTTTGCTGCAGGAGGGACTGGTGCACTTCACAAAGTAGATGGCATCACGAGGATGGATAATTATGTGGATATATTTAAGCAACATCTCAAGACATCAGTCAGGAAGTTAAAGCTTGATCACAAATGGATCTTCCAAATGGACAATGACCCCAAGCATACTTCCAAAGTTGTGGAGAAAATGGCTTAAGGACAACAAAGTCAAGGTATTGGAGTGGCCATCACAAAGCCCTGACCTCAATCCTGTAGAACATTTGTGGGCAGAACTGAAAAAGTGTGTGCGAGCAAGGAGGCCTACAAACCTGACTCAGTTACACCAGCTCTGTCAGGAGGAATGGGCCAAAATTCACCCAACTTATTGTGGGAAGCTTGTGGAAGGCTACCCGAAATGTTTTACCAAAGTTAAACAATTTAAAAGCAATGCTACCAAATGCTAATTGAGTGTATGTAAACTTCTGACCCACTGGGAATGTGATGAAAGAAATAAAAGCTGAAATAAATAATTCTCTCTACTATTATTCTGACATTTCACATTCTTAAAATTAAGTGGTGATCCTAACTGACCGAAGACAGGGAATTTTTACCAGGATTAAATGTCAGGAATTGTGAAAAACTGAGTTTAAATGTATTTGGCTAAGGTGTATGTAAACTTCCGACTTCAACTGTATGTAGGAGCAATTTATTTTCGTGAATAGGATGGCGAACCTAATAAAGTGGCAACTGAGTGTAGATATCACAAACAACACCTTTTTAGCAGTGTCTGTCTGTTATACGTTTGATCAGTGGGTATAATGGTAAATCTGATCCACAAGGTCCGCATAGGATCAATTAGCCTTTTCAAATGATAATGTCATGTTTTGTCTTTTGATTATCATGTCTTGTCCCTGTGCTTCCCTTCCATTTGTCTCCCTCTGCTGGTCTTAGTAGGTTCTTTCCCTCTCTCTTCCCCTCCCTCTCTTCCTCTCTCGCTCTCTCTCTATCGTTCCGTTCCTGCTCCCAGCTGTTCCTCATTCTCCTAACTACCTCATTTAATCTTTCACACCTGTCCCCTATTTTGCCCTCTGATTAGAGTTCCTATTTCTCCCTCTGTTTTCCGCTTCTGTCCTTGTCGGATCTTTGTTTGATGTTTGCTGTTCCGTGTCCTGGTTCCGCCCTGTCGTGTTTTTGCCTTCATCAGATGCTGCGTGTGAGCAGGCGTCCTGGTTCCGCCCTGTCGTGTTTTTTGCCTTCATCAGATGCTGCGTGTGAGCAGGTGTCATCTAAGATATATCCAGGAGTACCGTTTTGTTTAAGTTTGGAATAAAGACTCTGTTTTTGTTAAGTCGCTTTTGGGTCCTCATTCATCTGCATAACAGATAAACTTGGATTAGCTAACACAACGTGCCATTGGAACACAGGAGTGATGGTTGCTGATAATGGGCCTCTGTATGCATATGTAGATATTCCCCCCCAAAATCTGCCATTTCCAGCTACAATAGTCATTTACAACATTAACATTGTCTACACTGTATTTATGATCAATTTTATCTTATTTTCATGGACCAAAAAATTTGCTTTTCTTTCAAAAACAGTGACTCCAAACTTTTGAACGGTAATGTATGTTATGGTTCACTCTTAGTTTTCCTTATCTCCACTGTGGAATGTCCATGTTGATCCTCTTGGTCTTCTTGATCCATCCACCGGTCTTCTTTGTTAGTCAGGCCTGACCCCTTCATCACGTAGTTTTTTCCTGTAATCTAATATGACTGAAGATGCAGAATTTTCTGCCAGGCCCCTTCTAATAGGGTATAACAGACTCGTTAGAACTTTGACCACACGCCCTCTAGACGGACTACATGCCCTCTATCAAATCAAAACTGGAATTTTTACTCAAAACAGAAGGTTGTAAAAGTATGCTAGACATTTATAGAATAAGTCATACAAAGTTTGTTTCTGTGTCAAACAGTGAGTTAGTTATTGATTTATACCGCTTTAAAGGGCATCTTATAGATTTTATGTATTTATATCACATCGAAACTGTAATGTTTACTCAAAACAAAGGTTGTAAAAGTATGCTAGACATTTATAGAATAAATCATATGAAGTTTGATGTTTCTGTGTCAAACAGTGAATTAGTTATTGATTTATACCGCTTTAAATGGCATCTTATAGATTTTATGTATTTCTATCAAATCAAAACTGTAATTTTTCCTAAAACAATATTGTAAAAGTATGCTCGACATTTATAGAATAAATCATACCTAGTTTGATTCTTCTGTCATAATCTGTGAAAAGGTTATTGATTTATATCGCTTTAAATGACATTTTATAGATGTTATGTATTTCTATCAGAACTAGAATGTTTACTCAAATAAAATGTTGTAAAAGTTTACTAGACATTTATAGAATTAATCATACCTAGTTTTATGTTTCTGTGACAAACTTCGAATTAGTTATTGATTTATACCGCTTTAAATGGCATTCTATAGATTTTATGTATTTTTATCAAATCAAAACTGGAATTTGTATTCAAAACAAAGGTTGTAAAAGTATGCTAGACATTTTATAGAATAAATCATTCCAGATATTCTGTCATTCTGTCAAATGTGTTAAAGTATAAATTGGGTGAGGTCGAGCCCTGAATGCTGATTGGCTGACAGCCGTGGTATTTCAGACCGTATACCATGGGAATGACAAAGCGTTTATTTTGACTGTTCTAATTACATTGGTAACCAGTTTATAATAGCAATAAGGCACCTCAGGGGTTTGTGGTATATGGCCAACTCCGTTTTGCGTCGTGCTATGAACAGCCCTTAGCCGTGGTATATTGGCCATATACCACATCCCGTTGTGCGTTATTGCTTAATTGTAACAACTTCATTAACTGAGATAAAGGCTTGCATCCCAAATTGAACCATATTGTGGGCTCTGGTCAAAAGCAGTGGACTATATAGTGCATAGGGCTCAGATCAAAAGTTGTGCACTGTATAGGGAATAAGGTGACATTTTGGATACAACCAAGGTATGGCAGAGAGAATGTTATCTATCCCACATCCGGATGTTACAACGTTTCAGTGAATATTTTTGACCTTGGTTGCTATACTTGGACCATTTTCCATTGAAAAGTATATTTGTTCTGTAATACAAAGTAAACGATGACATCAGACATGAAAAACACATGATGCTGTTGTTCTCAGAATAGCCTTTATTCACTTTACAAATAGGTCTCCACCAAACAGCTCCCAGTTGATCCTATTCATTTAGGCCTAAATACAAACAATCTGTGAATTGTCAATTATACGGTGCCCTACATGTTCAATGAATGTCCCGAGTCCACAATCTATGGATTTCAGACAACTTAGCATTTTTTTGTTCTTTCCAATTTCCCCCCAAAGTATTGAATAAACAGGTAAGGGACAGTAATGGTAGGTGTAGTATACTATAGGGTTAGGGTTTGAGTTAGTTAGTTACTATAGGCAGATGTGCAATATACCATGGCAGTTTTTTGTTCACTTCTTGGCCACTAAAGCATTGTGTCCCAACACTGCTCCTCCACAACCGCCAACAGTACACATTTTTATTGTAACCATGGACAAGAACACCTGATTCATTTGTCAACTAATCATCAAGCCCTCAATGAGTTGAATGAGGTGTGTTTGTCAAAGGCTACAACTAAACTGTGTACTGTTGGGGGTCCTGGAGGACCAGGGTTGGGAAACACTGCACTAAGGTATGGCTAGGGGAGTACGCCCGATATCACAAGACTGATAGTATAGAGAGACGCCAATTGACGCCACCGCTGACTCATATACTAGTTGTTGACACAGTCCCTTGGCCAGACTAAGATTACAATGACACTACAGGGTATAACCTAAGGTGAGCATGTTGACTGGAATGAGCTACTTTTCACCATGGTTACACATGCTGATTGACGTGCTTTTTGGAATGCAGTTTTGAAATGGCAGAGGCATGTGTGTGCGTGTTTGTGTTGGTGTGCGAGGGAGGGGAGTGTGTGTGTGTGTGTGTGTGGGTCAGGAGGCTATTCGAGGTCATGACTATAGAAAGACCCTGGAAAGCCAGTGTGGTCACTCCCCCGCAGCAAGGAGTCTGCTTTTCAGCCAATGACTTGGCAATGTTGTTGTGACCATAGAAATAGAATGACCCATTATGGCCTCATTGACTTGAATGGGGACATCCTTCTAGGAATTGTATTTCTATGGTTGTGGCAATGTTCTACTTTGGCTATAGTGATGGCAATAGGTGATGTTCTGTGGCTGGATCGAGGCATAGATCGAGGCATTGTTGAAACTGGGCTGTCATGAAAAAAGACAAGACTTATAATTGGCACTAAATGTATGGTTGAATGAACACTTGTGTACGCTATTGAAAACTCTATTTATAGAAGGTATATGAGACAGGTAGTTGCTATGTTCCAAAGACAGACACTGCACTCTAGTGGACAAATTCAAACAAAACATTTGGACACTGGTAAGAGCTTAGGCACTTGCAAAAAAATACAGTATACCGTAATAATCAGGATCAAAATAAAAATCAATAAAGCACTTTCTGGAGATCTACGAAGGCATCATTCATAAATTAATATAAAGTCAAAGTCTATGTAAAGCAAAAACTAAAAGTGAATTCTCACAATGTGACGATGAGTGTTGGCAAGGCCTCCAGATGATGATGGCTAGCTACCACTAGATCGTTTTCAGGCTAATCCCAGATCTGTTTGTGCTGTTTGGCATGACAATGACCAGAAGAGTGGGCAAGACAGCATGAACAGATCTGGGACCAGGTTTATAGTTAGTATCATCATTATGAACCCCCCAGGCTAGGGGAAAATGTAATACTGATAGCTGCTTTTTGCAGCCTTTGACAGTTGAAAATAATACCATGGCTGGTAACATGACTGCCCAAACCCACCAAAATGAGTCATCTGATTAAGATAAAGAGCGTCAACAGAGTGAGTGGGTTTGGACACTGAAATTATCTACCTCTGTCCCATGGCCGAGTCAGTGTTGTAAATCATATGACTGGGTTCGAAAGCTGGGTCTCCGGCGCACCACAAGACTGTGTTAGCCCTTTGAGTCAAAACCTAGGCATTAGTTTTGGGGAGCTGACACAAGTCTTCCGGTCTCAGGCAAGTCACAAATAGTGGATTTCATGATATATGGGACTTGCGCCCTCTCTCTTTCATTATCATATTACATCGTTTACAGTTAATTATTTTGTCATTTTTCATTGCCCCAAGGGACTCCATCCCTCTTTCAAACAGAAAACCACCAGAGAACAATGCTGAACTGACCGTCGTCCATAGAGGAGGGAAATAGAAGGGGAAGAGGACATTAACAAGCAATTGGTGTCAGAGTCGCACTTTAGGACTAGTGTGTGTACCATTGGAGAGGGGACTGCGGGGTGGAAAGGACAGGAAAGAAGGAGAAGGGTACACATATTCCTGGCCCTCTGTCAGACAGAACAATTTAAAAAGACAAACTCCTCCTGAAGCCTGAGCCCCTGTTAGCCAGGTAACCCAAAACCAGAGTAGGAGAGTCAGTGTGGGATATGGGGGAGAGGAACAATGTGACTCTTTGTGTGGAGCCGGGCAGAGAAAACAAACCGTTTCCCCAGGAAAGAGATCAGGTTCAGCCTCCATTGGAGAAGACCACACAAGGTTGATGATCGTAGCCTAGCAGCCTACCATCTAGTGGAGTGTAGAGCCCCTGACTATGGCTGAGGATTGTATCTGGGAACTGGGCTGAGTGTGCTCTTTGGGCTGGCTTCATAGGCTCTTGGACTATGGGAGAGATCAGAGCTAGAATTGTCTGTCCCTTGGGAAGGTCCAGAAATGCTACATAAAGGTACATGCAACGTGCATATACACACACACACACACACACACACACACACACACACACACACACACACACACACACACACACACACACACACACACACACACACACACACACACACACACACACACACACACACTCTTGTGCTGTGAATGTACTGGAAGTCCACATTGAACTCTTGGACTGCTTCTCCCATTGGACTGCTTCTCCCATTGGACTGCTTCCTTGATTGGCACCTCATGGTCAGAAGAAGGGTGGAGTTGATCTCCCAGGTGGCTGAGTAATGGGTTGGAGGGAGGGCGTTGGTGCTGGTGATGTACCCAAGAGGGCGGGGCACTGGATCTGGCACCGCTGTACAGTGAGCCTGTTCATCACATACAGAGAGAGAGAGAAAAACGGAGAGAGAAAGACAGGGAGGGAGAGAGGCAGGGAGGGATGAGAGCGAGAAAAATGTCAATTTCTGTTCCATTTACATCCATATTACAGTCTTAGATCTGCCGTCTATCAATCCTCCATTCCTTAATCCAGCCAGTCACTGTGAGAATGAGGTTTAGGGCACTATCAAACCAAGAACATCTGTGCTGAACACATGCACACACACACAGACACGCACGCACAGACACACACCACACACACACAAACATACACGCACGCACAGACACACACCACACACACACATACATACACGCACAGACACACACACACACACACACAAACAGCTCTGTTTTCGTGAATTTTCAGGACTTTTTGGGGAGTAAAAATGCATAGGCGGACAAGAGGACAGACACACACGCACATGCACACGCACACGTACGAGGGGCCAAGAAGCCATTGCTCTCCGTACTCTCTAACTCTACTCCCTGTGTCCCTCTCCGTTTTAGTTTCAAATGCTCTGCAAAAACCAATGTGGAGGGATCCATTTCTGCATGGCAATAAAATAGCCCAAATAAAGGCAGGGAAAACTGAGACGAGACCGGCCTATTTCCTGAGGTGAAATCCTCCAGTTGGCCTGTTGATTCTGTCAGAGCTAAAATACTTTAAATGTTTTTTTAAGAAGACTTTTAGCAGTGAACACAATGGAACTAGATAACCATATTCCCCTCGGCGCTGAGAGGTGCTAAACTAAAATCAGTCGACTATGAACGCAGCCCAGCTCCCATTACACACGGGCACGCGTGCACGTATGTACACACACACACACACACACACACACACACACACACACACACACACACACACACACACCGGCTCCCCTTACATAGAACACCAAGCAATAAATCCGTCTGCGCAATGCTGGCAACACACTGTGATTTTCATATGTATTGGTTACTAAGGGGACCGGCGGACCGCGCAAAACCACAACAAATGACAAAGGGTGAAGCAGGGACATCGCTCTCTGCAAAAGCAAATCGTTTAATACTTCTGGCATGTTGCTGTTGGGAGTATACGTTAAACCAGTTAAAACCAGTTATGCGGTTATGTGTCACTCTCTGCCAATAGCCATCTTTTATTAAGATGACCCTTGACCTTTCGAGGTTTTTGATATGCGATGGGAAAAGGGAGTAAGTAGAGGTAACTGGAAATGAAAATCTTTTCTGTCATCATGTGTACATTAAGCCCAGGATGTAAAACTGAAACATGAGCACATAATCACATAATCACACACAGCTCTGGGTGGCAACAGGACCATTTGAATGAACAATCTGGAAAGGGGAAACCGGAGAACAATCTGATTGGTCGAAAGTAAGGAGGGTTCCAATATGATTGGTCGTTAGGGTTGTTACTGTAATGTACTGTATGTCTTCCATAGAACATCTGGTTCACAGGAAGAAAAAGAAGCTGTGAGGAGAGAGAAGGAAATGGGAGATGAGAGGAAAGGAGAAGAGAGAGGAGAGGAGGGAAGAGAAGAGGAGAGGAGAAAAGAATGAGGAGAGAAGAGAGGGGAGGAGGAGAGAAGAGAAAGAGAGGAGAGGGGAGGAGAGAGAAGATGAGAGAATGCTACTTAGTGAGAGGAGAAGATTCTACACCACTAGACTGAGAGCCGGGGCCTGGGCCAGTCATTATGATGACACACGGAACCGGATCTCTCCGGTTCTACTGCTCCGTTTTCTGAAGCCCCAGAGCTCTATCACTGAGGGCTGGCTCTCATATTCACAGCACACAAACACACACATCCACAGCGCCGCCAAGTCTGACGATCGCCACCGTCTCCACGACAACACCAGAAAGACGGCTGGGGCAGAAGAGTGGAGGCTCATAGGAGAAAATAATATCACAGCGTGGTGTGTTTGGTGAGCTGCTGACCAGTGGACCTCACTCAGACACACACACACACATACTTTCTCACCAGACCTGGGTTCAAAACGGATTTGAATACAGCACTGTTTGATTGAACTTGTCCGGTGCAATGAAGACACACACACACACACGGGTCACACAATATGCGCATGGCCACTAAACAGAATGGCGCCAAAGAGAGAGAATCTCAGTAACCTGGCACTCCTCACTACTCTAGGGTTACAGCTAGGCCAGAGGAAGGGACAGACAGACAGACAGACAGCTCTAGGGTTACAGCTAGGCCAGAGAAAGGGACAGACAGACAGACAGCTCTAGGGTTACAGCTAGGCCAGAGGAAGGGACAGACAGACAGACAGACAGACAGACAGACAGTCAGACAGACAGACAGACAGCTCTAGGGTTATAGCTAGGCCAGAGGAAGGGGCAGACAGACAGCTCTACGGACACAGCTAGGCCAGAGGAAGGGGCAGACAGACAGACAGCTCTAGGGTTAAAGCTAGGCCAGAGGAAGGGGCAGACAGACAGCTCTAGGGTTAAAGCTAGGCCAGAGGAAGGGGCAGACAGACAGCTCTAGGGATATAGCTAGGCCAGAGGAAGGGGCAGACAGACAGCTCTAGGGTTATAGCTAGGCCAGAGGAAGGGGCAGACAGACAGCTCTATGGATACAGCGAGGCCAGAGCAAGGGGCAGACAGACAGCTCTACGGATACAGCGAGGCCAGAGGAAGGGGCAGACAGACAGACAGCTCTAGGGTTAAAGCTAGGCCAGAGGAAGGGGCAGACAGACAGACAGCTTTAGGGTTATAGCTAGGCCAGAGGAAGGGGCAGACAGACAGCTCTAGGGTTATAGCTAGGCCAGAGGAAGGGGCAGACAGACAGCTCTACGGATACAGCGAGGCCAGAGCAAGGGGCAGACAGACAGCTCTACGGATACAGCGAGGCCACAGGAAGGGGCAGACAGACAGACAGCTCTAGGGTTAAAGCTAGGCCAGAGGAAGGGGCAGACAGACAGACAGACAGCTTTAGGGTTATAGCTAGGCCAGAGGAAGGGGCAGACAGACAGACAGACAGACAGCTCTAGGGTTACAGCTAGGCCAGAGGAAGGGACAGACAGACAGACAGACAGCTTTAGGGTTATAGCTAGGCCAGAGGAAGGGGCAGACAGACAGACAGCTCTAGGGTTATAGCTAGGCCAGAAGAAGGGGCAGACAGACAGCTCTACGGATACAGCGAGGCCAGAGGAAGGGGCAGACAGACAGCTCTACGGATACAGCGAGGCCAGAGGAAGGGGCAGACAGACAGACAGCTCTAGGGTTAAAGCTAGGCCAGAGGAAGGGGCAGACAGACAGACAGACAGCTTTAGGGTTATAGCTAGGCCAGAGGAAGGGACAGACAGACAGACAGACAGCTCTAGGGTTATAGCTAGGCCAGAGGAAGGGACAGACAGACAGACAAACAGACAGACAGCTCTATGGTTAAAGCTAGGCCAGAGGAAGGGGCAGACAGACAGCTCTACCGATACAGCTAGGCCAGAGGAAGGGGCAGACAGACAGACAGCTCTATGGTTAAAGCTAGGCCAGAGGAAGGGGCAGACAGACAGACAGACAGACAGCTTTAGGGTTATAGCTAGGCCAGAGGAAGGGGCAGACAGGCAGACAGACAGCTCTAGGGTTATAGCTAGGCCAGAGGAAGGGACAGACAGACAGACAGCTCTAGGGTTATAGCTAGGCCAAAGGAAGGGACAGACAGACAGACAGCTTTAGGGTTATAGCTAGGCCAGAGGAAGGGGCAGAAAGACAGACAGACAGACAGACAGCTCTAGGGTTATAGCTAGGCCAGAGGAAGAGGCAGACAGACAGCTCTACGGATACAGCGAGGCCAGAGGAAGAGGCAGACAGACAGCTCTACGGATACAGTGAGGCCAGAGGAAGGGGCAGACAGACAGACAGCTCTAGGGTTAAAGCTAGGCCAGAGGAAGGGGCAGACAGACAGACAGACAGCTTTAGGGTTATAGCTAGGCCAGAGGAAGGGACAGACAGACAGACAGACAAACAGACAGACAGCTCTAGGGTTATAGCTATGTCAGAGGAAGGGGCAGACAGACAGCTCTACGGATACAGCGAGGCCAGAGGAAGGGGCAGACAGACAGACAGCTCTACGGATACAGCTAGGCCAGAGGAAGGGGCAGATATACAGACAGCTCTACGGATACAGCTAGGCCAGAGGAAGGGGCAGACAGCCACACAGCTCTAGGGTTAAAGCTAGGCCAGAGGAAGGGGCAGACAGACAGACAGCTCTATGGTTAAAGCTAGGCCAGAGGAAGGGGCAGACAGACAGACAGCTTTAGGGTTATAGCTAGGCCAGAGGAAGGGGCAGACAGACAGACAGACAGCTCTAGGGTTATAGCTAGGCCAGAGGAAGGGGCAGACAGACAGCTCTAGGGTTATAGCTAGGCCAGAGGAAGGGGCAGACAGACAGACAGCTCTACGGATACAGCTAGGCCAGAGGAAGGGGCAGACAGACAGACATCTCTAGTGTTATAGCTAGGCCAGAGGAAGGGGCATACAGACAGACAGACACACAGCTCTTGGGTTATAGCTATGCCAGAGGAAGGGGCAGACAGACAGACAGACAGCTTTAGGGTTATAGCTAGGCCAGAGGAAGGGGCAGACAGGCAGACAGACAGCTCTAGGGTTATAGCTAGGCCAGAGGAAGGGGCAGACAGACAGACAGACAGCTCTAGGGTTATAGCTAGGCCAGAGGAAGGGACAGACAGACAGACAGCTCTAGGGTTATAGCTAGGCCAGAGGAAGGGACAGACAGACAGACAGACATATCTAGGGTTATAGCTAGGCCAGAGGAAGGGGCAGAGCAGAGAGAAAGTGAGAGTCACTGAAAAGGCATCGCGGAATCAGGCAGGGCCTGTTACAGTGACAGTGCTTTTTTTGGATGTCGGCTTGTTTCCTACGGGGTTTCTGTGTGGGTGTCTGGGTGTCTGGGTGTGAATGTTGGTGATAGAGAGAAACAGTTAATTGTGTGCCTTCTTCTAATCTTATTTAATCTTTATGGAAGTTCCTTTACCTTTCTCATTTCTCATTCAGATTCCTCTGTAGGTATCCTAACATCTCCATTGCGTTACAGTGTCCCAAAAACCTATTGTAACAAGAGACACCTACCTCCCTTCCCTACTTGATCTGATCTCGGATACGGAGGCACCGTCTCTTCAGAGCAGGCTCCATGTCCCCAGGCCCAGCCACACTCGGTGGGCATAGTAGAACACCCTTGTCCCTAAGCTTGGGCAGGAGGAGAGTGGTGGGGGTGTTGGTGGGGGCACCGCCCGTTCTGGTGGGTGTAAGGTTGGGGGTGGGCAGGGCATAGGCATGGTCCTCATCTGGGACGTGGGGATCCTCGGAGTCGCCAGCGGCCGAGGGCCCCTCTGATTGGCTGGTGGGGAGGGATGGAACCTGGCCCTGGTCCCGCTCCTGGACCTGGCCATTGGAGCAGCTGTTCTCTTTGACTGCCTCCAGCTCACTGAGGGCGGAGTCAGGGCCAAGAGGCCGGGCCTCTCTCTGAGACTGGGAGGAGTCTGGGCTGGGAGGAGGGTCGGGGGATGATGACGGTGTTGTTTGGTTGGGGACGTCTGGGGGTGTTGAGGGGGAGGGGGTGGCGGTATCGCAGGGAGGGCTGCTGCATTCCCCTCTGGGAGTTGGTGGGGTGTCTGAGGGGGGTCGTATGTTAGGGCTCTGGGGGTAGGCGGTGTTGTGCAGAGGAGGGGGTGACTGGGTTAGTGGAGGGGTGGGTTTGATAATGTCATGGTGGTGGTTGTGGTGGTCCACTCTGGTATCCACCAGCCTGGTGCCGTGCCCCATTCCGGGCTCACCCGGACCCGACAGGTCCACCACTCCGTGGGGGTTGGGCTCCAGCTTGACCGGGGTCCTCTGGAGCACTCTCTGGATGACCTGCCTCTCTGGCTGCTGCTGCTGGCCCAACTTAAAGTCTGACAGCCCCTCAATCACTGAGGTGGAAGATGGGGAAGCATCGTAGCGAGCCCTGGGGGAGGACGCTGCACTGTGGGAGGTCGACATGGGTGACTGAGCCTGCCTCTCCGACTTCACCCAATCTGTGATGTCCCTTCTGGGGTGGTCTGAGGGTGAGGGGAGACCCTGGTTGGTGGTTCTACCCAATCTGTTGGCCGCCAAGCTCCCGGTAGAAGGCAAATTGACACCCCTGGAGCGTCCCCCCTCTATCCCCTCCGGCACGGGCTGGATAACCCCACTGTGGGGGACCGCTAGGGCTTCTGGAGGAGCAGATTTAGGGGGTATGGGTATGGGGATAGGGATGGGGATGGGGACTGGGATTGGTACAATGATGGGGTAGGGCACCAGGACAGTGGGCTGGGGGAAGAAGGGGCCTAAGGACGGCCATCCCCCGAAGTTCATCATAGGGAGCATGGGCACGGGACCACGGAGCCCCATCATGTTGATAGGGGGGGAGTGCAAGCCTGGGAAGTAGGCCCCCGGGTAGGGGTGTATTCCGGGTGGGTTCATGGAGGTGGCCGATGGGGGCTGGAGGTGGGGTTGGTGGGGGTGATGGGGGGAGTGAGCGGGAGGCTGGTGGATGGGGCTGGAAGGGGGGCCGGGGTGGCCCCTGGGCGGGTTGGCCAGGGGGCTCTTCAGGCCCTGGGCATGGAGAGGGGGCCGGATGAAGGGCAGCGGGATCTGAGGCATGGCCTTGTGGTGCTCCATGGGGGGGTGAGGAGGGGAGGGGGCGGGGTGGTGGCTCGCTACCTGCGCGGGTGGTGGCAGGACGTGCCTCTCCAGGTGCCTCAGTCCTGAAATGTTAACCTTCAATGACGAAGATGACGCCTCGGATGGAGACACAGTCCTTGGTGCCGCTGTACCATTGATCGGCGTCTGCCCTTTGGGCGACCTGGTCCTCCCCCTCACGTCCCCAGCGTCGCTGCTCCACGATTCAGGGGTCAGGAGCTTCTGGTTCTGGACCCCTCCGGTGGACTCGGGTCTCCCCTCCTGGGTTGGTCTTCCTGGGCTGGAGCTGGTGAGAGTGGCCCTGGCCTCTCTGTAGAACACATCCATCTTGTACTGGTTCAAACACTTGGTGCTGCAAAACTGGAGCCGCTCCTCACCGGCGCCAAAGTCCAGATACTCTTTGGTGTGGCGGACGTGCTTGCACCAGTTGCAAACCTGCAGTACTGGCGAGAGAGACTGTGAAGAGTTACTTAAGTGACATGTGAAAAGGAAAAAGCAAATGACTGTTGTAGAGATGGTAATATAAAATATGGAATATTCTATATGACAGTATTGTGAAAAGCTTTTTACCTTGAAAGAAGTCTATGGCCAAGGAGTGACTGCAATCCACACTGATTTTGTTAACCTAGCCACTTCCAACAATTAGCAACATTAGCATTTTGGGACAAATTCCCCATGTAAATCAATCTCCCCCGTTCAGCATGTGTTAAATGTCATGACCAAATCATATTAAATTGATTGTATTATTTTGAGCTGATTTGGGCATGAAATATAATCCATGCTAAACAGGCGAGATTAAGTTACATGGCTAATGTTGCTAATTGTTGGCAAAGGTAAGGAAACAAATATGGAAATACTGTATGTAACATCCCTGAACTATCCCTTTAAAGGGCGGTTTCACAGACCCAGAGTAAAGCCTAGTCGTAGACTAAAAAGCAAACTCAATGGAGAATCTCCATCAATAATTATTTTTAGTCTAGGACTAGGTTTCATCTGTGTCCTGGAAACTGCCCCTTAATCTGTGTCCTAGATTCTGCCCCTTAATCTGTGTCCTAGAATCTGCCCCTTAACCTGTGTCCTAGAAACTGCCCCCTAATCTGTGTCCTAGAAACTGCCCATTAATTTGTGTTTTAGGAACTGTCCCCTAATCTCTGTCGTAGAAACTGTCCCTTAACCTGTGTCCTAGAAACTGCCCCCTAATCTGTGTCCTGGAAACTGCCCCTTAATCTGTGTACTAGAAACTGCCCCTTAATCTGTGTCCTAGGAACTGCCCCTTAATCTGTGTCCTAGGAACTGCCCCTTAATCTGTGTCCTATGAACTACCCCTTAATCTGTGTCCTAGGAACTGCCCCTTAATCTGTGTCCTAGGAACTGCCCCTTAATCTGTGTCCTAGGAACTGCCCCTACATGTTTTGAAGTAGCTCTCAAAGACAAACATGCATTAATGCATAACTAGTCTTTGAGCTAAGCTATTTAAAAAATATATTATATTTCTACGAAGTGGATTGTGTTTTGTTCTTACTCTGGCACCATCACTGTTCATCTTCAGCACCAGTCGTGGTGAGTCATCTGCATGGGTGTGTTGGGGGGACCTCTCCCCTCCATGGTCCTCATCCCGGGCCTGACGGAGGGGGGCAAAGCTGCATCATTATAAACTTAAAACAAACTATCAAGAGCTGGGCCATGTTCATTAGGCACCAAACGAAACAAAAATATCTGAGAGGTACTAGCTGGATTTGTCCAATAACAAAACATTAATTTTCAATCTCTGTTGTAAAACATTGTGTGCCCTAATGAACAGGACACCGGATTGTGTTAAACTGTTTCCGAGTAGAGCCTGGATTCAGTAGTATCCACTATGGGATTTAAGCATCAAATGTTGATAAAGTAGCAGTTGCTTTAAATCATCAAGGCTCCCGTGGTTGGTCATTAAAACAAACTTACATAACCAATCCCAAAATAACCACTGCACAATTTGCCTTGTCATAGGGGTTCAAAGTAACAGAGTACATTGACCTATGGGCTTTGAGGTCACTGAAACAAAGGGACCGTTTTTTAAACGTTTTGGTAACATTTTGGAACGTTTCGCTAAGATAAAGTAGATGACAAGCCTGAACCCTCATTTTATTCTCAATGGTCCCTTCTTTGTGACCCATTGAGTCGTGTCGAGTTACGAAACATGAAGCAGCTGCAGGTAAGGTATGCACTGAAAGTGGACACCTCACCCCCAGGCCCTCTGCCCTTCTCCCTCCAAGAAACAAGCAGGGACAAGCCAACGGCCACAGTTCCATCCCCACTTCCATCAACTAGAGGGTTTGTTGCAGCCAGGCAGGTAGGCAGCAGACGACTCCCCCCCCCCCCCCCCCTTGTCTGTTGTCGTGTGAATAAAACCTAGCGCGGCAAAACAACAGGATCGGTGAAAGGGGATAGCCTTGCCTGACACCCCCGCGCCTCTAAGAGAGGGTATCCATGTCTTGGATGGAGGGTGAAAAATGGTGGTAATGTGTATAGGAGTGGAGTTGTGTATAGGCACTGCTTCCCTGTTGCTTCCCTGTTGCTTCCCTGTTGCTTCCCTGTTGCTTCCCGGTCCTCCGGACCCAAGCCGCATTATGACTGGCCCTTCCTCCATTAAACCGTAACTGATACTAAGTGTCCTCTGCAAAGTTTGACCCCTTCCCACCCTCAAAACATTGGCCTGTCCATAAAAAAAACCTGTGTGTGTGTGTGTGTGTGTGTGTGTGTGTGTGTGTGTGTGTGTGTGTGTGTGTGTGTGTGTGTGTGTGTGTGTGTGTGTGTGTGTGTGTGTGTGTGTGCTCGTGCGTCATTTTCTCCATCTGAACTGCTGCAGTTGACAAGTCAGTTTTGTCTGACCTAAAATTGTCCCATTGAGTCCAAGTTGAAATAAGGTTGAACCGAGGTTGAATCCCTCACCTTGTTGCGTTTGAAGTAGGCCCGTCGGCAGGCGGCGAAGCACTTCTCACTACAGAAGCTCTTCAGCTCGGTGCCCATACAGAGAGAGTAGCGCTTCACCCCCTCCTTCTGACACCACACACACACTATCTGCACATTCTGCACGTCTTCCACTGCGGACAGAGCCAAAGGGGAGAGGAATCAACATCAACACGTGAAGTGTGTTTGATGATGAAGATGAGCATCTAAGGAGCTTGTGAGTGTTGAAGAACCGTAGGCTACATATGGTAGTGATGATGATGATGCTGATGTGTGAGTGTAACAGGGGTGATTTAGTGAACCTCACCTGTGTGATGAGGAACCTTGCCTGAGGCCTGAAGACTTATGTTAGCTTCCTGAATAATGTCTAGACTTTAGCTAGGCATGCTAAAACACTTTTGTGACATGCAGGAGACCTGGGTACTAACCCAGTTGGTCACACAAAGGGCGTGTGTTTGCATATGCTCAGTAGATGTGTGTGTGTGTGTGTGTGTGTGTGTGTGTGTGTGTGTGTGTGTGTGTGTGTGTGTGTGTGTGTGTGTGTGTGTGTGAGAGAGAGAGAGATTTATTCAGGCCTGTCCCTACCTGCCGATGGCTTTATAAGCGGGACAATTACGGGGGCACTCTTTTGCTCCTTAGGGCTGGTCAGAGAGGAGGAACTGGGGGAGGAAGAGGGGACCCTGGATGATTCTCTCTCTCCACTCCTCATGACCAGTGTCACGGGGCTGTCTAGGCTCTTGGATTTGGACACCGAGTTTTCTGGAAGGCACAAGATATCTAGGGTCACTTCAGAGTGAATTTATGTTCTTAACATGTAAAGTGCCAACAAAAATGGAATCTGAATTCAGTCAGTTTCTCTTGGCACCACTTCCACTCCACACACACAATTTAAATACAGATGTAGATTCAGCCTAAAGGACAGAAAACAATGGCACTGAAAACTGTAGAAAGATAATACTCCATCCACACAGGTTTACTGTAATGATAGTAAGTGAAACATAAGAAGGGTGAAGTAATATGTCTGGATTGAACAACCTATCTGTTCTGTTACTGGGTCACCTGTGAATTCCGTCTGACCTCTGTTAAGTATGTTACCTGTATTGTACAGATGCCCAGCAGGCAGTAAACGTTTAGAAAGGGAGTGAAACAAGGATACTACCTGAACTAATTAAATTGGGTTGTGTTCAGTAGGCAGTAAACATTTAGAAAGGGAGTGAAACAAGGATACTACCTGAACTAATTAAATTGGGTTGTGTTCAGTAGGCAGTAAACGTTTAGAAAGGGAGTGAAACAAGGATACTACCTGAACTAATTAAATTGGGTTGTGTTCAGTAGGCAGTAAACGTTTAGAAAGGGAGTGAAACAAGGATACTACCTGAACTAATTAAATTGGGTTGTGTTCAGTAGGCAGTAAACGTTTAGAAAGGGAGTGAAACAAGGATACTACCTGAACTAATTAAATTGGGTTGTGTTCAGTAGGCAGTAAACGTTTAGAAAGGGAGTGAAACAAGGATACTACCTGAACTAATTAAATTGGGTTGTGTTCAGTAGGCAGTAAACGTTTAGAAAGGGAGTGAAACAAGGATACTACCTGAACTAATTAAATTGGGTTGTGTTCAGTAGGCAGTAAACGTTTAGAAAGGGAGTGAAACAAGGATACTACCTGAATAAATTACCTTGGGTCGTGTTCGGTAGACATGAATCGTTTTGAAAAAGGAGGTACTACCTGAACAGATTTCCACTCTCCATAGCAAAGCGTTTTACTACAGTGTGGCCTAGTGAACAGGGCCCTGGCCTTCCCTCACCTTTAAGAACTGAGACGTGCTGCTGGCGTCTCTCACGGTTGGGGTAGTTCCGTATCTCGGTGGCCTCAGAGTCTCTGAGCTCCAACTTGTCATAGCCGTACCAGCCTAGGAGCTCATTCATGGTGCTCTCTGCAAACGTCTAAAAGGAGAAATGGAAAATAAATCACTGAGAAACATTATAGGTTATGTCAGTCAGGGGACATGGTGGGAGACGGGACAACCGAGCCACTGCTTGCTAACGCTAAGCCAATGTGAAGTTCAGTTGTGAGTGACCTTACATCCGAGGTTTGTTAGTGGAACTTTTTATCCCACTCTTTAAATGTAACCTGAGCTTCCAGTCCCGAATCAATGTGCTGATTCTTTCGACTTCCAGACCAGCCCTGACTGGATGAAATGAGCAAGAGAACCCAGAGGAGTACAGTATGACTATTTTTCCATGATGTATTGCAGTTTGTTTACTCTTGCTAAATTGGAGACGGAAAAGTTTTCCAACCTAATACCAGTGTAAAATATATGAATCATTCTTTGTTTAGCTCTTTTAATTGGGGAAAAAAGAGACAGACAAAATAAAGAAGTGTTCTCAGCAGATGTGTTGTGAAGTGAACATCCTGGCTTTTTTAAATTTCCGACCAAATGAAAGAAAACAACACAAAGGTCTCTCTCTTTTCATCCGCCCACCTCTTCTCCTCTGTGGCTTTGGGGCGAGTGGGGATTGGAGCAGAAATCCGAGCAGGACACCTTACACCACCGCTAGGTCCCACGGTTCTCGGAAATACCCTGCTCCTCTCCCAAGTGTCCAGCACTACCCAGTCCCTCCCTCCCCTGCTCCTCTCCCAAGTGTCCAGCACTACCCAGGCCCTCCCTCCCCTGCTCCTCTCCCAAGGGTCCAGCACTCCCCAGTCCCTCCCTCCCCTGCTCCTCTCCCAAGTGTCCAGCACTACCCAGTCCCTCCCTCCCCTGCTCCTCTCCCAAGTGTCCAGCACTACCCAGGCCCTCCCTCCCCTGCTCCTCTCCCAAGTGTCCAGCACTCCCCAGTCCCTCCCTCCCCTGCTCCTCTCCCAAGTGTCCAGCACTCCCCAGTCCCTCCCGCCCCTGCTCCTCTCCCAAGTGTCCAGCACTACCCAGTCCCTCCCTCCCCTGCTCCTCTCCCAAGGGTCCAGCACTCCCCAGTCCCTCCCTCCCCTGCTCCTCTCCCAAGTGTCCAGCACTCCCCAGTCCCTCCCTCCCCTGCTCCTCTCCCAAGTGTCCAGCACTCCCCAGTCCCTCCCTCCCCTGCTCCTCTCCCAAGTGTCCAGCACTACCCAGTCCCTCCCTCCCCTGCTCCTCTCCCAAGTGTCCAGCACTCCCCAGTCCCTCCCTCCCCTGCTCCTCTCCCAAGTGTCCAGCACTCCCCAGTCCCTCCCTCCCCTGCTCCTCTCCCAAGTGTCCAGCACTACCCAGTCCCTCCCTCCCTCCCCTGCTCCTCTCCCAAGTGTCCAGCACTCCCCAGTCCCGCACTCCCCAGTCCCTCCCTCCCCTGCCCCTCTCCCAAGTGTCCAGCACTCCCCAGTCCCTCCCTCCCATGCTCCTCTCCCAAGTGTCCAGCACTATCTAGTCCCTATTTGCGTGTCCCCTCTCTCCCCTGCCCTCTCCTCCCTCTGCCTCTCCCCTTGCCCCCACCACCCCGGCACCTTCCAGCCCTGATACCCGACACTGCACTCCCTCTCGGGTTTCAACCTCTTCCAGCGTGGACAGTCTGCCTGTTGTAGTGTTACACCAGGGCTGTAGTACTGACTACACATTCTTCCCTCTGCTTTCCTCACTCTGACAGGGCCTCAAAGAAAAGGAATTGTGTGTGTCCCCAAGTGTGTGTGTGTCTGTGCGGGTGTGTTTGTGTGTACGTAGAGGTATCATATCCAGCTAAATATGCCTAACGATGAATAAAGTCAGGTATCTGGTGTCCGCGCTGTGCTACGGTCTGGCATGGAAGGAGTGGGTTTGACTGTGGTATTGAAATAGATCCCTTGACTAAGACAACACTGGACTGGACTGGAGCAGCCCGCAGACAGACACACAGCCCCTGAAATCACAGTCTGTGTCTGTCTGTCTGTCTCTCTGACTGTGTGTCTGTCTGTCTGTCTGTCTGTCTGTCTGTCTGTCTGTCTGTCTGTCTGTCTGTCTGTCTGTCTGTCTGTCTGTCTGTCTGTCTGTCTGTCTGTCTGTCTGTCTGTCTGTCTGTGTGAGAGTTCTATTTTGCTTCTCTGACTGTGTCTGTCTGTCTGTCTGTCTGTCTGTCTCTCTGATCTGTGTGAGTTCTATTTTGTCTGTCTGTCCATCTGTCTTTCTTTATCTACCCTTCTCTATTTCATAATCACACACTTATACCACTGACCTTCAAGCCCAACAGCCCCAGTTCATTACCGCGGTCACCCAAGGCCTGTTTTGTAGATCCACGTGGCTCCCTGTAAGTCTGAGAATCACAAAGTAGTACTCTGCCTGTGCTGCCTGCATCCCGTGGGACTAGCCTAGTCTACATCAACGGTTCCATCAGGGCATGTCCTCCTATATTACATTGAATTTAGTGTTGTTTTGTCTCACTATTTCCTCATTAGGGAGAGACAGGCATTTTTTCTTTCTCCTCCCTGTGCTTTACTTCTTATTGGCAGTTCAGACAAACATTTGCTTTGTGAGAGTGACAAGCCAAATCCCAAACCACAGAAAGAACCCTGACCAAAGGCAACAACGCAGGGCCGACCCTCAGATCCAGGCCGGGCTGACTTACATCAAGCACAGATAGCATTTAGCATGTTTTCATTCAAATTAGTTAAGTTGTAATTCTACACCACTCCCTGGATATCATCCAAAAAAAGCTACCATCCAAACCACTTATGCAAAAAGAGCACATTTCCTCTCACAAAACAAGCTGATTTTTTTTAACATTTAATTTAATGTTGAATTCACATTAGTTGACAACTCAACCAAATGTAAATTAAAACTAGACTTTGAACTGACATCTGTGCCCAGTGGCCAATGTCAGAACTCATAAAACTGAAGGCAGACAAACTGTGGGCTTGTAGCCTAGCCTACTAAAGGCTTGCACTCTAGTAGTAGGACTGAAACCAATACCATCATATTCAATTTTGTTTTGAATTGGAATCACCAAATCAAACAGTAGACATAGTTTCCATGAAACTGATTCTGAGTCACTTTTCCAAGGGCACAATTACTACGGTTACCTGTTTAGACTGATCCTTTGCCCTAGCGGATATTCTCAAGTGATGTGACTATGTATGTTCGTTCGAATGTTTTATTTTATTTTTTATTACATTGTTGTAAACATGTAGACCTAGCCTACTACAACAAGTGCGCGCACAGCCGAAGCGGGGAAGAATTTAAGTGTTCTTACGGTTTGGTGGTGACGCACATCTGGAACACCGCTGGACTTTGCTGCGCGAGGCTACGGATGGACTGACATGGCGTCACTACAGAAGGGCTACCTACCATTCAGTGGACAAGACATCAAATATTGGCTAACATAAGAGTGACACTTTAATTAAACAGTCACACGTTTTCATTCCCTCGGAAATGTATATTTCCCGACAGTCGGTTTATTATGGCAAGGCCAGGTAATATAATATAGCTGTCTTATTTCACCATATGGGAATAATGTTATGTTACACAATTGTTTAATCACTTTTATTTCGGAAGTATTCAATAATATAACGGAATTAAATTATAAGCAAATTGAATTGTTTCAATGGGAACAAATCCAAGTTTTCATGGCGTCTGTGAATGCCTCCAACTGTGTGATTTGTGCGCACGGAGCTCTCTCCCAATGTCTCAAAAGTATTTTATTTTTTATCTCACCTTTATTTAACTAGGCAAGTCAGTTACGAACAAATTATAATTTACAATGACGGCCTACCAAAAGGCAAAAGGCCTCCTGCGGGGACCGGGGCTGGGATTAAAAATCCAAATAAATTAAATAAAAATATAGGACAAAACACACATAACGACAAGAGAGACAACACAACACTTCATAAAAAGAGACCTAAGACAACAACATAGCATGGCATGATTTAAGACTATTCACAAACAGAACACTGCTCAAAAAATAGCTAAACAACTCATTTCCCCTCACCTTCATCTCTTGGTTGATCTCTCTCTTGACGGGGTGCGCGGGTTTCCTACTGCGTTTATTTTCCGGCGGTCTCCCTTTCTCCATCTCTGGCATAGTTCTGACTGGCTCCGTGTCACTTCTTTGGCGTGCGACTGATAGAGCGCGTCACTCCGGGGCTAGTCAAGGCTAGTCAAGGTGCGGCGACAGAGAGCGAAAGCTGTCACTCTCGGTGACAGCGGCTGTCATTCCCAGACGTCTGCGTCGGTCATCTGGGGGCTCCTTCCACTGACTCTCCACTGAACATGGGTGCTGCGCGCTGTGGGCTGCTGCTGCCGCCCTACCGCCGCCGACGAACAATCCCCTCTCTCTAAATCCCGTAGAGCAGGGAGGGGCCTCCACGCTGTAACCCAACACCTGGCGCCCACCCCTCCCGAATCTCAACAGATACATTTCATGAGGAATGCGAGGACTGTTTTATCTGCGGGGAACACAGAACATAACACTGTCTATTATATTCCAGGATTTAAATAAAATATATGAAAATCCCGCGTGGGTAAACGATACCACGGTAGAATGTTTTGGGGTTTCTCAAATTACATCTGTTTGATCAGAGCGAGAGGAACACAAAGCCATCAAATCAAATTGTATTTGGCACATGCGCCGAATACAACAGGTGTAGTAGACCTTACTGTGAAATGCTTACTTACAAACCCCTAACCAACAATGCAGTTCAAGAAATAGAGTTAAGAAAATATTTACTAAATAAACTAAAGTAAAATTTGTAAGTCGCTCTGGATAAGAGCGTCTGCTAAATGACTTAAATGTAAATGTAAATGTAAAAAATGGTAAATAAATAAAAAAGAAACACAAGAAAATTACATAACAATAAGGAGGTAATTTGTAACGTGACTATGCATAGATAATAAACAGCAAGTAGCTGTAGTGTAAAAATGTAAATAGTCTGGGTGGCCATTTTATTAATTGTTCAGGAGTCTATTATCTCATTCTGGGATATCCGAGGCCTGAGGTCATCTGCCTTTGGCTTAAGGGGCAGGAACCTGGACTTCACCAAATAAATCAGAAATACAGACATTGTCATCCTACAAGAAACATGGTATAGAGGAAATTGACCCACTGGTTGCCATCTAGGTTACAGAGAGCTGGTAATCCCATCCACCAAACTACCAGGAGTAAAACAGGGGAAGGACTCAGGGGGTATGCTAATTTGGTATAGAGCAGACCTAACTCACTCTATTAAATTAATCAAAACAGAAACATTTCACATTTGGCTAGAAATTAAAAGGAAATTATCTCAACAGAGAAAAATGTCCTCCTGTGCAACCTATATCCCCCCACTAGAATCTCCATACTTTAACGATGACAACTTCTCCATCTTGGAGGGGGAAATTTATAATTTCCAGGCCAAGTACATGTACTAGTCTGTGGTGACATAAATTCCAGAACTGGACAAGAACCTGACACCCTCAGCACACAGGGGGACAAACACCTGCCTGGTGGTGACAGCCTTTCCTCCCCATATGCCCCCCTAGGCACAATTACAACAACATAACCAACATTGTCCTATCATGGGGAACTACATTTTTTAAATAAAATATATCTAATTATTTATTATCCTATTTTAATGGTACGGTCCATGGCCCTATACCCTAGACACCTACCTGAATGACCCAGATACTAAGGAGAAGTCCCTAACTGTTTTATGTGCCTGCTGTAAGCGGTCTGTATGCAGCTAAAATGAGGTCAGAGACCAAGAGCAGCACTGCCCCCTCATGATTCTGAGCCTGCTTGGCAGGGTTGGTCCTGCAAAGCCAAAGCCCCCTAAAGGGAGAGCATAATATACAAGGAAATTCTCAAAGCTGCTAATGAGAACCTTGACGACCTTGTACCTAACCGGTGGGGATTCCGGTGGGGTGCCCCCACCCAGGCAGTGGCAGTGCTGGCAACACTAGCTGCAGTAACCCATGGGGAGGGGGTCACACTCTGACATTCAGAGAGGGGGTATAAATCAAAGTCGGACTGCATGGAGATGCTTGGGAATATGGTCATTACGGGTAACCGTATTGTGGGTGTTTCAGGAAGAAGGTGTACATTTGACCTCCATCATCTAGGATGTGACAATGGTAAATAAAATCTCTCAATTTTTGCCCATTTTTTGCGCGGTCTTGCAGCTTTCTCATGCAGCTGCAACTGCAAGTGCATTTGTAAATCATGACCTATCTTGAGTTGGGCTCTGGGATGGTGCAATTGTTGAGAAAGTGAGCTTATGGTTGTGTGGGGGTAAGGGTTGAGTGTGTGTGGGTGTATGTGTGTATCCCACAACTGTTGCGAAGGAGTAAAAGATGTTAGGGACAATAGAGGATGATCCACAGCTATATATAATACAAATCGAGGTGAGGGCGATGGAAATGCATTTGGCAGTTGATCTACTTCAATTCGGTAAATGACACTGTGTGCTCTTTTCAAAGGATGGATCCCAGTCGGTTCAGGGCTATGGGATACAAGGGGGTCGAGGGTGGTCTGCCGGGCATTGGGATGACAACCCAACTCGGGCTGAGGAGGGCTTTTAGCGGGTGGAATAGTAGGGACCAATTGGAGGTTTACTTAGTAGAAATGCAAATATCATGGTACAGCTATATAGACACTCAATCATCATGTTACTTTTTAATGGTACGTTTACAAACATATATTTTGATAAAAAGAATTGAAAGTTGTGTCTCATTATGGTAAGTGGTGAAATAAGTATAGCCAGTTACAATTGTAATGGCTTAGCAGATAATAAGAAAAGACGATCAGTATTTACCTGGCTAAAAGAGAAGGATGGCTGCAATCCCGCTACCGGGATGATATGACAACAGCCAGTGAAAGTGCAGGGCGCCAAATTCAAACAACAGAAACCTCATAATTAAAATTCCTCAGACATACATGTGTTTTATATCATTTTAAAGGTAATCTTGTTGTTAATCCCACCAAAGTGTCCGATTTCAAATATACTTTTCAGCGAAAGCACTACAAACGATTATGTTAGGTCACCACCAAACCACAATAAGCACAGCCATTTTTCCAGCGAAAGATAGCTTTCACAAAAAGCAGAAATAGAGATAAAATTACTCACTAACCTTTGATTATCTTCATCAGATGACACTCAAAGGACTTCATTTTACACAATACATGCATGTTTTGTTTGATAAAGTTCATATTTATATAAAAATATCTGAGTTTACATTGGCGCGTTACATTCACTAGTTCCAAAAACATCAGGTGATTTTGCATAGCCACATCGTTTCAACAGAAATACTCATCATAAATGTAGATGATTATACAAGTTATACACATGGAATTATAGATATACCTCTCCTTAATGCAACCGCTGTGTCACAATTCAAAAAAACTTTACAGAAAAAACAAACCATGCAATAATCTGAGACGGCGCTCAGAAAAATAGCCAAATTAGCCGCCATGTTGGAGTCAACAGAAACCAAAAATTACATGATAAATATTCCCTTACCTTTGATGATATTTATCAGAATGCACTCCCAGGAATCCTAGTTCCACAATAAATCGTTGTTTTGTTCGATAATGTCCTTTACTTACGTCCAATTAGCTAATTTTGCTAGCATGTGTAGTACACGTGTCCAAACGCTCGCGCAGATGCAGGCAAACGTCGGACGAAAACTTAAAAAAGTTATATTACAAGTCGAATAAACTGGTCAAACTTAGTAGAGAATCAATCTTCAGGATATTGTTATCATATATATCCAATAACGTTCCAACCGGAGCATTCTTTTCAGTCTCTATAAGTAATGGAACGCATGACGATATCATGAAGAAAGTGCGTGACCAAAAACTGTCACTCTGCCAGACCACTGACTCAAACACCTCCCATCCGGTCCCACAACACAGCATAAGCTTCATTCCACGTTCTACTGACTGTTGACATCTAGTGGAAGGCGTAGGAAGTGCAAACCGATCCATATATTACAGGGAATTGAATAGGCGATGACTTTAACATCGACCACTCAGAATTCTCACTTCCTGTTTGGATTTTTTCTCAGGTTTTTGCCTGCCATATGAGTTCTGTTATACTCACATACATAATTCAAACAGTTTTAGAAACTTCAGAGTGTTTTCTATCCAATACTAATAATAATATGCATATATTAGTAACTGGGACTGAGGAGCAGGCCGTTTACTCTGGGCACCTTTCATCCAAGCTACTCAATACTGCCCCTGCAGCCATACAAAGATAATATCTATTGTTTACAGGTAACCCATTCAACAGTTTTAGATGAAGTTTTGTGGAAAAAGAGAAATATATTTCTCCCATGGGCAAAGAAATTCAAAAGGGGTGATGGTTTTAATTAACAATCATTTTGATCCAAATGTGCAAATTGTCCAAACAGATCCTCAAGGTAGATGGATTATTTTAAATATGTTATTGGACAATAAACAGATATGGCTTATTAACCTATACGGTCCGAATAATGATGATCCAAGCTTCTTTGAAAATATATACAGTATAAGAATTTATCAACTCTACAAGCAACACTAGACTCTATTATTATAGTGAGAGATTTTAATACGGTCTTAAATACCTCTATGGACCGGATAGGAAATCACACTACAAACTATCACCCTCAGGCACTTAAGGAAATCATGAATGTCATGGATATATTGGAATTAGTGGATATATGGAGACTTAAATACCCTGATCTAGTGAGATATACATGCCGGAGGCTTAATCAAGCTAGTCGTCTTGACTACTTTCTTATACCATTCTCTCTGGCACCAAAAGTTTTAAAAGTGTTGATAGGGGACCGAATGCAGTCGGATCATCACATAATTGGCATATATATTACTCTTACAGAATTTCCACGTGGGCGAGGATATTGGAAATTTAATCAAAGCCTACTAGATGATAAATTGTTTAGAACTAGGACAGAAGAATTTATAACTGACTTTTTCAGACATAACATAGGTACAGCAGATCCCCGTATTGTATGGGACACTTTTAAGTGTGCCTTTAGAGGCAATGCAATTCAGTACTCATCTATAAAACAAAAGCAATTTAGATCAAAAGAGTCCATATTAACAAAGGAAATTGAAGGACTAACAGTACAGTTAGATAGCAATAAAAACGGTACCATAGAGGCACAGAATAAGTTAGAGGAAAAACAAAAAGAAATGGAGGAACTTATTCAAGAAAGATCCAGTGTAATATATTATAAAAATAAAGCGAACTGGATGGAATATGGGGAAAAAATGCACCAAATTCTTTTTCAATCTTCAATATAGAAATGCTACCAAAAAAAATGTATTAAAACTTGTTACAAATGATGGAGTCACGCATGATTCACCAAATTATATTTTGAAAGAGGAAGTAAAGTACTTTAAGAATCTGTTTTCGTTTCAGGCTCCTCCATCTCCACTAACTGAAACTAATTGTATGGATTTTTTTCCTAATAATAATGTAAAATTAACATCTGTACAGAAAGACTCATGTGAAGGCCAAATTACAGAGGAGGAACTGCTTGATGCAATTGGGGCCTTTAAGGGTGGGAAAACTCCAGGGCTGGATGGCATACCAGTGGAAGTATACAAAACGTTTTTTTGATATACTCAAAGGACCATTATTAGCTTGTTTTAACCACTCCTATATAAATGGTAGATTATCAGACACGCAACAAGAAGGTCTGATATCATTATTATTGAAACAGGACCCAAGTGGTATATATAAAGATCCAGTCCATTAAAAAAATTGGAGACCTCTTACACTTCAGTGTTGTGATGCAAAAATCCTAGCAAAATGCTTGGCTCATAGAATAAAAAAAGTATTGTCAGATATTATTCATCCTAATCAGACAGGTTTTTTACATGGACGATACATTGGAGATAATATAAGACAAGTACTGGAAACAATAGAACACTATGAAATATCGAGGACACCAGGCCTGGTTTTCATAGCTGATTTTGAAAAGGCTTTTGATAAAGTATGACTGGAGTTTATATATAAATGCCTAGAATATTTCAATTTTGGGGAATCTCTTATAAAATGGGTTAAAATTATGTATTGTAACCCTAGGTGTAAAATAGTCAATAATGGCTACATCTCAGAAAGTTTTAAACTATCTAGAGGAGTAAAACAAGGTTGTCCATTATCGGCATATCTATTTATTATTGCCATCGAAATGTTAGCTGTTAAAATTAGATCAAACATTAATATTAAGGGATTAGAAATCCGTGGCTTAAAAACTAAGGTGTCATTGTACGCTGATGATTCATGTTTTCTTTTAAAACCACAACTTGAGTCTCTCCACGGCCTCTTAGAGGATCTAGATACTCTGGATTAAAACCAAATTATGAAAAATGTACCATATTACGTATTGGATCACTAAAAAATTCACATTTTACATTACCATGTAGTTTACCAATTAAATGGTCTGACGGAGATGTGGACATACTCGGTATACAAATCCCAAAACAAAGAAATGATCTCACTCCAATAACTTTTTATATAAAGTTATCAAAAATAAATAAGATCTTGCTACCATGGAAAGGAAAATACCTGTCTATTTGTGGAAAAATCACCCTGATTAACTCTTTAGTCATATCACAGTTTACCTATTTGCTTATGGTTTTGCCTACACCTAGTGATCTGCTTTTTAAATTATGTGAACAAAAAATATTCAATTTTATTTGGAACGGCAAGCCAGATAAAATTAAAAGGGCCTATTTATATAACGAATATGAATTCGGAGGGCAGAAATTATTAAATATTAAAGCATTAGACCTCTCACTAAAGGCATCAGTCATACAAAAGTTATACTTAAATCCAAACTGGTTCTCTAGTAAATTGGTACGAATGTCTCATCCTATGTTCAAGAAGGGCCTTTTTCCCTTTATTCAGATTACACCTGCTCACTTTCGGTTGTTTGAAAAGGAAATAATCTCCAAAATATCTTTATTGTTTAAACAAGCCTTAGAAAGTTGGTTGCAATTTCAGTTTAATCCACCTGAAAGGACGGAACAAATAGTACAACAAATATTGTGGTTAAATTCAAATATAGTAATTGATTAAAAAAACTGTATTTATCGAAGAAATGTTTAAAAAAGGTATAATTTTAGTGAATGATATCATAAATAGGACTGGTGGAGTTATGTCACACATGCAGCTAACACAGACATATGGAAATGTCTGCTCTACCCAAAATTACAACCAATTAATTGCAGCATTACCACAAAAATGGAAGAGGCAAGTAGAAGGGGAAAAAAGTAAGGAACTTGTATGTCGGCCCTATATTAAAGAACATAAATGGTTAAAGAAAAGTGTGATAAATAAAAACATATACCAATTTCATTTAAGGACCAAAAAACTGACAGCTGTGCCATATAAATTGCAAAATAGTTGGGAAGAGATTTTCGATGTACCCATTCCATGGCACATGGTTTATGAATTGATACCAAAACAACGCCGGATTCAAAACTTCAAATTTTTCAATTTAAATTACTATACAGAATTCTTGCAACTAATAGAATGTTATATATGGGGGGTACAATCTTCCCAGCTCTGCAGATTCTGCTGTGAGGAGGCAGAGTCATTAGATCATTTATTTTGGTATTGTCCATATGTAGCTCGTTTTTGGTCACAGGTCCAGGAATGGCTGAAGAACTGCAACATTTGCCTAGAATGTTACAGATACAGATAGCAATACTGGCGGATTTGAAAAACCATAGTCAATCAATCAATAATATAATAATTATTTTAGAAAAAATGTTTATTTTTAATTTACAATCTGTAGAAGCTATGAGAATAGGAAGGTTCAAATCTTTTGTGAAGCATCACAGCACAGTTGAAAAATATATGGCAAATAAAAATCCGAAATGGAGGATGTTGGAAGATAGATTGGAAGGGTTGAGTGGAGCTGAAGGGTGGGACTAATAACAAGATAAACAATGTAGGGCATACGGGATCTGTGAAATGTGTATAGGTTCGGAGCTTTTGTGAAATAGCACAGTTACAAGTGGAAATCAAACTGGATGGACATCAGAAATAGAGGAAGGACTAAGAACAAACAAGAGAGAACTATTGTAAAGTAGACTGTGTCTGTAAAATGTGTATAAGATGTATAAATTGAAGGTAAAAGCAGAAGTGTTTATTAGTTTACTCCAATTGGGGGACCGGTGGTAAGGTTTGCGGGGAATAATAATAAAGGTATATTCTTTAAAAAAGTATGTATGTCTATATAGGTATGTGTATGTATATATGTGTATATGTATGCATACATGTATGTATATATATATTTACCCAAAAAATATGGGGGATTGGAAATGATGCAGATAATTACATTGGAAGCAACATTCTTTCCGCAATATTAAGCTGATCCACCCCTAAAAAAAATAAAAAAAATAATAAAATAAAATAAAAATAATAACAATAATAATAAAAAACAACAACAACATAACCAACAAAAACAGGTCACAAATTCTGCAGCTCTGTCGCACGCTGGGTATGTACATAGTCAATGGGACGCTTACGGTAGGTACACCTATAGCTCCTCTCTTGGCAGTAGTACTGTAGACTACTTTATCACTGACCTCAACCCAGAGTCTCTCAGAACATTCATAGTCATCCCACTGACATCCCTATCAGATCACAGCAAAATCACAGTCTACTTAAACAGAGCAATACTCAATCATGAGGCATCAAAGCCAAAGGAACTGAATAAAATTAAGAAATGCTATAGATGGAAGGAAAGTAGTGTGGAAACCTACCAAAAAACAATTAGGCAACAACAAATTCAATTCCTTTTAATTTAACTAGTCAAGTCAGTTAAGGACAAATTCTTATTTACAATGAAAGCATACCCCGGGGACACTGGGCCAATTGTGCGCCGCCCTATGGGACTCCCAATCACAGCCAGATGTGATGCAGCCTGGATTCAAACCAGGGACTGCAGTGACACCTATTGCACAGAGATGCAGTGCCTTAGACCACTGCGCCACTCGAGAGCCCACTTGGGACATGTATGGATAAATCACTTCATCAATCTTTTAGACAACTTCCTGGACAAAACCTTTCACTGTAATAGTGAAGGTGTAAATTTGGCAGTAGAAAACCTAAACAGTATATTTGACCTCTGAGCTTCCCTATCAAATCTAACAATTTCACAATTACAAAATGGTTTGATGAAGAATGCAAAAACCTAAGAAAGAAATTGAGAAACCTATCCAACCAAAAACATAGAGACCCAGAAAACCTGAGCCTACGCCATCACTATGGTGAATCACCAAAATAATACAGTAGGAACAACACGTCAGAAATAAGCTCAATTTAACTGAAGACTCCATAGACTCTAACCCCTTCTGGGAAAATTGGAAAACACGAAACAATCAACAACACGGAGAGTTATCTATCCAAAACGGAGATGTATAGATAAACCACTTCTCCAATATATTTTGGCCCTATATCAAAGAACAAACAGCAAAAACATATACATGATCAAATGCAAATCTTAGAATCTTAAAAACTATTAAAGACAACCAGAACACACTCGATTCTTGTATTACATGAACTACAGGACAAAATACAAACCCTCCAACCCAAAAAGGCCTGTGGTGTTGATAGTATCCTAAATGGAATGATAAAATATACAGACCACAAATTCCAATTGGCTATACTTAAACTCTTTAACATCATCCTTAGCTCTGGCATCTTCCCCAATATTTGGAACCAAGGACTGGTCACCTCAATCCACAAAAGTGGAGACAAATTTGACCCCAATAACTACCGTGGGATATGCATCAACAGCAACCTTGGGAAAATCCTCTGCATTATCATTTACAGCAGACTTGTACATTTCCTCAGTGAAAGCAATGTACTGAGCAAATGTAAAATTAGATTTTTACCAAATTACTGTACGAAAGACCACGTATTCACCCTGCACACCCTAATTGACAAACAGACAAAACAAAGGCAAAGTTTTCTCATGCTTTGTTGATTTACAAAAAGCTTTTGACTCAATTTGGCATGAGGATCTGCTATACAACTTGATGGAAAGTGTTGGGGGGAAAACATACAACATTATAAAATCCATGTACACAAACAACAAGTGTGTGGTTAAAATTGGCAAAAAACACACACATTTCTTTCCACAGGGCCGTGGGGTGAGACAGGGATGCAACTTAAGCCCCACCCCCTTCAACATATATATATATCAATGAATTGGTGAGGGCACTACAACTGTCTGCATTGCCCGGCCTCACCCTAAAAGAATCTGAAGTCAAATGTCTACTGTTTGCTGATGATCTGGTGCTTCTGTTCCCAACCAAGGAGGGCCTACAGCAGCACCTAGATCTTCTGCACAGATTCTGCCAGACCTGAGCCCTGACAGAAAAACTAAATAAGACAAAAGTAATGGTGTTCCAAAAAATGTCCAGTTGCCAGGACCACAAATACAAATTCCATCCAGCACACAAAAAACTAAACATACCTCAGCCTAAACATCAGCACCACAGGTAACATCCACAAAGCTGTGAACGATCTGAGAGACAAGGCAAGAAGGGCCTTGTATGACATCAATTAATTAAACATACCAATTAGGATCTGGCTAAAAATACTTGAATCAGTTATAGAACCCATTGCTCTTTACGGTTGTGAGGTATTGGGTCTGCTCACCAACCAAGAATTTACAAAATGGGACAAACACCAAATTGAGACTGCATGCAGAATTCTTCAAACATATCCTCTGTGTAAAACATGAAACACCTATCGGGTACGAAGGTAAGACCCAGATGCAGACAACGTACAATTAACAATGGTTTAATAATCCAACAGGGGCAGGCAATAGATAGGTCAAGGCATGCAGGGGTAAGTAAACCAGAGGTGGGGCAACGGTACCGGACGGCAGGCAGGCTCAGGGTCAGGGTAGGCGGAGGTCAATAATCCAGAGGTGGGGCAAAGGTACAGGTCAGCACGCAGGCTCAGGGGCAGGCAGAGTGGTCAGGAAGGCGGGCTCAGAGTCAGGACTGGCAAGGGTCAAAACCAGGAGGGCGAGAAAAGGAAAGACTGGGAAAAGCAGGAGCTGAGACACATAAACTCTGGTTGACTTCACAAACAAGACGAATTGGCAACAGACCAATAGAGAACACAGGTATAAATACACAAGGGATTATGGGGAAGATGGGTGACACCTGGAGGGGGCCTCTTGGGGCTCCATCTGGCGTCCTACCTGGGCGCATACCTGGTTGACCGGGGTACCGGCGGTGGAAGTCAGCGATGAGGGCTGGGTCCAGGATGTCTCTAGCGGGGACCCAGCACCTCTCCTCCGGACCATAACCCTCCCAGTCAACCAGGAACTTGAAACCCCTGCCCTGTGGTCGAACACTCAGGAGGCGTCTCACCGTGTACGCCGGATGGCCATCGATGACACATGGAGAAGGGGTGGGCCTGGAAACAGAAGTCAAAAGGCTGTGAGACACGGGCTTAATCCTATACACATGGAAAGTAGGGTGAATACAGAGGGTACGGGGTAACAAAAGAGGAACAGCAGTGGGGCTAATGACTCTAGAGATGGGGAACGGGCCGATGAAACAGGGGAAAGTTTACGGGACTCAACCTGGAGGGGCAGGTCCCAGGTGGAGAGCCATACCCTGTGCCTGAACCGATAGTGTGGAGCAGGGGTCCAGTGGTGATCCGCTTGTCACCTATACCTGGCAGTGGTCTTCAACAGTGGCCCGGGCTCTCTTCCAGGTACGGCAACAGCGGCGGATGAACATCTGGGCAGAGGGATTGCTGACTTCCTCTTCTTGCTCGGGGAAGAGCGGAGGCTGATATCCCAAGGAACACTCAAAGGGCGAGAGACACGTGGCAGAGCAAGGAAGGATGTTGCGAGCGTACTCAACCCATACCAGTTGCTGACTCCAGGTGGTAGGGTTGGCGGAGACTAGGCAGCGAATAGTTGTCTCTAAGTCCTGGTTGGCTCGCTCCGACTGGCCATTGGACTGGGGGTGGAATCCGGAGGACAGACTGACCGACGACCCCATGAGCGTGCAAAACGCCTTCCAGAACCGGGACGAGAACTGCGGATCCCGGTTGGAGACCATGTCCACCGGGAGTCCGTAGATACGGAAGAGGTGCTGCACCATAAGCTGGCCGTCTCCTTGGCCGAGGGTAGTTTGGGGAGAGGAATGAAGTGGACGGCTTTGGAAAACCGGTCGACCACAGTCAGGATGGCAGTGTTGCCCTCAGACGGGGGGAGACCCATGACGAAATCCAGGGATATTTGGGACCAGGGATGGTGAGGGACAGGCAGTGGTTGGAGAAGATCAGCTGGAGCTTGCCGAGGAGTCTTGTTCTGTGCGCAGACCGTGCAGGCAGCGACAAACGCGGCAACAACTGGAACCATAGTAGGCCACCAAACGCGCACGAAGGCCAGGGTCTGACTAAAGCCCGGGTGACAGGCAAGCCTGGAGGAATGGGCCCACTCCAGGACCACGGAGTGAACAGCATCAGGCACAAACATCCAGTTATCTGGGCCCCCCCAGGGTTCGGCTGGGACCGCTGCGCCTCCCGGACCTGTTTCCCTATACCCGAGCTGAGTGCCGTCGCCAGGCACAAGGTGGAAAGGATGGTCTCCGGCTTCGGGATGGTAATCGTGGGGTTATAGTGGCGAGACAGGGCATCCGGCTTGAACCTCTTGGATCCCGGACAGTAGGAGAGGAAAAGTTGAACCGGGTAAACAGCAGGGCCCATCTCGCTTGCCTGGAGTTGAGGCGCTTGGCAGTGCGGAGATACTCCATGTTTTTGTGGTCGGTACACACAATGAATGGATGTTCCGTCCCTTCTAACCAGTGCCTCCATTCCTCCAACACCATCTTCACCGCAAGAAGCTCCAGATTCCTCACATCGTAGTTCCTCTCCGTGGCGTTGAGATGGTGGGAGAAGAAGGCGCGGGGATGCAGTTTAAGGTCCAGGGCAGAACGTTGGGACAGAACAGCCCCCACTCCAACATCCAAAGCATCGGCCTCCACCATGAACTGACGGGAAGGGTCAGGATGAACCAGGATAGGAGCAGTGGTGAAGCGGTGCTTAAGGTCTCAGAACGCCCGGTCAGTGGCAGAGGACCATTTGAATGGAACCTTGGTAGAGGTGAGTACAGACAGGGGGGAGGCCAGGGTGCTGTAACCCCAGATAAAGTGGTGATAAAGTTGGCGAACCCCAGGAAGCGTTGCAGCTGCACCCTGGATGTAGGATGATGCCAACCCACCACCGCTCTCACCTTCTCGGGATCCATCTGGACACTTCCATCAGAGATGATGTAGCCCAGAAAGAGAATGGTGGAGCGATGGAACTTGCACTTTTCCGCCTTAACAAACAACTGGTTCTCCAGAATGTGCTGGAGAACCTGTCGTACGTGAAGTATGTGCTCTTGGGGGGAGCGGGAGAAGACGAGGAAGTCATCAGTGTAGACGAAGACGAACCGGTTCAGCATGTTGTGGAGAACATCATTCACCTGAGCCTGGAACACGGCAGGGGCGTTGGTGAGGCCAAAGGGCATGACCAGATATTCGTAGTGGCCGCTGGTCGTGTTGAAGGCGGTCTTCCACTCATCCTCCTCTTGTATCCGCACCAGGTGGTAGGCATTTCGTTTATCCAACTTGGAGAAAACAGTGGCCCCCTGGAGAGGCTCGAAGGCCGAGGAAATGAGTGGTAGCGGATAACGGTTCTTCACAGTAATGTCATTGTAATGTCCTCGGTAGTCAATGCATGGGCGCAGGGTCTTGTCTCTTGTGACCCGACCTATAGAGCACCCGTCCAGCGCTCTAACATCCATGGGAATGGACAGGGGCTGAGTGGGGATGTTCTGCTCTGAAGCCAGTGTGGCGTCCAAAAAGCTCTCATCAGCTCCAGAGTCAATGAGGACCTGGAGAGATTTGGACTGTATTCCCCACAGCAGAATGACATGAAAAGGGGTGCAAGTAAGGGAAGCAGAAAAGGTATCCATATGGCCCACCGGAGTACTCGCTCCTACCGGTGAGCCTGGTCTTTTACCGGGCAAGAGGACACAAAATTACCAAAAGTCCCGCAATACAGACAGCTCCTTGCGTTGATCCCGTGTTGCCGTTCCGCTGGCGACAGCACAGCTCTGCCTAGTTGCATAGGCTCAGGACACAGTGCCTCGATCGTCTTTGGTGACTCTCGATGAAGGTTGGGAAACGTTGGGTGCTCTTGGCAACAGGACCGTCGGGGACTTCCGGGATGACTCGGAGGCGAGGTGGAATCCCTGGACGTGCGAGCGAAATCGAATTTCCTCTCCATCCATCGTTCCCGCAAACGCCCATCGATACGAATGGTCAAAGCGATGAGGGAGTCAAGATCCGTGGGTAAATCCAGAGCAGCAAGCTCGTCCTTAACCTCCTCCGAGATGCCGTGCAGGAACATGTAGAACAGTGCTTCCTGGTTCCACTTACTCTCCGCTGCCAATGTGCGGAAATCCACTGCATAGTCGGCCACTCCGCGGGCGTCCTGCCGGAGCTGAATTAGCTTCTGGGCAGCTTCTCTTTCAGAGAACGGGGCATCAAAAACCTTCCTCACCTCTCCCACGAACCCCTCCAGACTCACGCACGGGCTGGCTGTTGTTCCCATACAGCAGTAGCCCAGGTGAGAGCCCTCCCAGACATCAGCGTGATGAAGTAGGCTATCTTGGAGCGATCCGAGGGGAAGGAGAAGGGCTGAAGCTCAAAAATTAGGGCACACTGAGCTAAAATCGCCCAACAGGTGCTCAGCTCTCCATTAAAGCATTCTGGGGCAGGTAAACGGGGCTCCCGGGAAGGTGGAGTGGCCGGTGGGGCAGAGCTGCTAACCGCCAAGTTACTGAGGGGCGGTGGGGTTACCACCATGGCAGGCTGCCCCCCAGACAACCCGCGGAATTGCTCCAGCAGCATGTCCTACGCCCGGTCATGGCGCTCAGCCAAAGTTTGGACCCTCTCCATAAGACCACGAAGCAGCTCCTCGTCCCTACCAATGGAGGCTCCTTGGGAGGATATGGCGTTGCGGAGTTGTCCCGGGCCCGTTGCGCAGAGTCCCCTAAGCAAGCTTGTCCTGGGGCTCTGTTCACAAACACAAACAGACCCCACAGAGCCCAGGACAGCAACACAATTAGACCCAACCAAATTATGAGAAAACAAAAAGATAATTACTTGACACATTGGAAAGAATGAACAAAAAACATATCAAACTAGAATATTATTTGGCCCTAAACAGAGAGTACACAGTGGCAAAATACCATGACCACTGTGACTGACCAAAACTTATGGAAAGCTTTGACTGTGTACAGACTTAGTGAGCGTAGCCTTGCTTTTGAGAAAGTCCACTGTAGGCAGACCTGGCTCTCAAGAGAAGACAGGCTATGTGCACACTGCCCACAAAATTAGGTGGAAACTGAGCTGCACTTCCTAAACTCCTGCCAAATGTATGACTATATTAAAGACAGATATTTCCCTCAGATTACACAGAACCACAAAGAATTAAAAAACAAACCCAATTTTGATAAACACATATCTATTGGATGAAATACCCCAGTGTGCCATCACAGAATTAAGATTTCTGACCTGTTGCGAAAAGAAAAGGGCAACCAGTGAAGAACAAACACCATTGTAAATACAACCCTTATTTATTTTGTGAGTGTAATGTCTATTGTAAAAAAAAAAGGTTTATTTCACTTTTGTTTATTATATATTTCACTTGCTTTGGCAATGTAAACATATGTTTCCCATGCTAATAAAGCCCCTTAAATTGAAAATGGAAAATTGAGAGAGAGAGACAGAAAACGAGAGAGAGAGAGAGAGAGAGAGAGAGAGAGAGAGAGAGAGAGAGAGAGAGAGAGAGAGAGAGAGAGAGAGAGAGAGAGAGAGAGAGAGAGAGAGAGAGAGAGAGAGAGAGAGAGAGAGAGAGAGAGAGAGAGAGAGAGAGGGAGAGGGAGAGGGAGACATCCCACTGGGCAAAAACTGGCAGAATGTTGTTTCCGCTTCATTTAAAAAAATAAAAAATAAAAGTGATGATATTCAAACTGATTGGATTTTTAAAAAGTAATCAACTAAGGGATTTTTTTTTTTTTCATCCAACTTTTAACCTTAAATCAATGACATGGTGACCTTTTTGATTGATTTCATGTTGAATTCATTAATTGACAACTCAACCAAATGTAAATCAAAACAAGACGTTGGACTGATGTTTGTGCCCAGTGGGATAGCATCCTTGGACACAACATAACAGAGGAGAGTAGCTTACAACCCACTATCCCTTTAAGGTCATTGATACCACACACAGACTCAATATCCCTTATCATTCTGCTCTGATGAAATCCCACAGGCAGCAAAACTATGTCTATTCAATGAATGTTTAACACTACTTTATTGGGAATGTTCCTCTCAGAAGTCTGTGACCAGTATATGACTTTGAACCAGTTGATATTGGTGTCGGAACTGAAATCCTTTTTTCCCCTGCTGATGTAAAGGGCCTTCTCATAGAAGTAGTACCCTATGTTATGTTATATGTTATATATTATAGTATATGTTATGTTATATATTATATGTTATGTTATACACTATGTTATATGTTATATATGATAGTATATGTTATGTTATATGCTGTTATATATTATAGTATATGTTATATATGATATATTATATGTTATGTTATATATGATATGCTATGTTATATTATATGTTATATATTATAGTATATGTTATGTTATATGTTATATATTATAGTATATGTTATATGTTGTTATATGCTATATGTTATATATTATATGTTGTAATATGTTATATATTATAGTATATGTTATATTATATATTATGTTATATATTATAGTATATGTTATATATTATATGGTATAGTATATGTTATATATTACATGTTATGTTTTATGTTATATATTATATGTTATGTTATATGTTGTTATATGTTATATATTATAGTATATGTTATGTTATATATTATAGTATATGTTATATATTATATATTATATGTTATATAGTATAGTATATGTTATGTTATATATTATATGTTATATGTTGTTATATGTTATATATTATAGTACATGTTATGTTACATATTATATGTTATGTTTTATGTTGTTATATGTTATATATTATAGTATATGTTATGTTATATGTTATATGTTATGTTATATGTTGTATGGTGATTCTTTGACCCACCTCTACGCAGACGACACCATTCTATATACTTCTAGCCCTTCTTTGGACACTGTGTTAATTAACCTCCAGATGAGCTTCAATGCCATACAACTCTCCTTCCGTGGCCTCCAACTGCTCTTAAATGCAAGTAAAACTAAATGCATGCTCTTCAACCGATCGCTGCCCGCACCTGCCCGCCTGTCCAGCATCACTACTCTGGACGGTTCTGACTTAGAATATGTGGACAACAACAAATACCTAGGTGTCTGGTTAGACTGTAAACTCTCCTTCCAGACTCTCATTAAACATCTCCAATACAAAATTAAATCTAGAATCGGCTTCCTATTTCGCAAAACAAAGCATCCTTCACTCATGCTGCCAAACATACCCTCGTAAAACTGACTATCCTGCCGATCCTCGACTTCGGCGATGTCATTTATAAAATAGCCTCCAACACTCTACTCAACAAATTGGATGCAGTTTATCACAGTGCCATCCGTTTTGTCACCAAATCCCCATATACTACCCACCACTGCGACCTGTATGCTCTCGTTGGCTGGCCCTCGCTTCATACTGCATATCCTACCATTTCAGTGTTTAATTGCTATATTGTAATTACTTCGCCACCATGGCCTATTTATTGCCTTACCTCTCTTATCCTACCTCATTTGCACATGCTGTATATAGATTCTTCTACTGTATTATTGATTATATGTTTGTTTATTCCATGTGTAACTCTGTGTTGTTGTATGTGTCGAACTGCTATGCTTTATCTTGGCCAGGTCGCAGTTGCAAATGAGAACTTGTTTTCAACTAGCCTACCTGGTTAAATAAAGGTGAGAAATATATATATATATTATAGTATATGTTATGTTATAAGTTATGTTGTTATATGTTATATATTATAGTTAATGTTATATATTATATGTTATATTATATGTTATATAGTATATGTTATATATTATAGTATATGTTATATATTATAGTATATGTTGTTATATGTTATATATTATAGTATATGTTATGTTATATGTTGTTATATATTATAGTATATGTTATGTTATATGTTGTTATATATTATAGCATATGTTATGTTATATATTATAGTATATGTTATGTTATATGTTGTTATATATTATAGTATATGTTGTTATATATTATAGTATATGTTATGTTATATGTTGTTATATATTATAGCATATGTTATGTTATAGCATATGTTATGTTATATAGTATGTTATATGTTGTTATATGTTATATATTATAGCATATGTTATGTTATATGTTATATGTTATAGCATATGTTATGTATATGTTATATCATGTTATATGTTATGTCTGGGGGGGGGCTGAGAGACATAACATATAACATGATATAACATATACATAACATATGCTATAACATATAACATAACATATTCTATAATATATAACATATAACATACTATATAACATAACATATGCTATAATATATAACATATAACATAAGCTATAATATATAACAACATATAACATAACATATACTATAATATATAACATAACATATGCTATAATATATAACAACATATAATATAACATATACTATAATATATAACAACGTATAACATAACATATACTATAATATATAACATATACTATAATATATAACATATAACAACATATACTATAATATATAACATAACATATAATATATAACATATACTATATAACATATAATATATAACATTAACTATAATATATAACATATGTAAACAGGAACCCGATCCCGGTGCACTCGCTGAATGGGGTTTGGCTCCACTCATAGACCCGCTGGTGATACACGATCAGCCTGAGCTTTGGGAAACGGGCTTATCTGATGCCTTACTAAAGGCCCCACTCTCTTCCCGTCTCAATAACAGAGCACATCTGGTGCCTCTGCAGAGAGTGCAGGCAGCGAAGGAGTGCTGTCTCTTTGGGTTCCCTCTGGAGGGGATCAGACCATCTCACTATTCTCTCAGAAATCCACTTACCCGATAGCGAAGAGACTAGGGACGGTATTTATAGGCCAAAATGTACAATTCCACATCTGGATCCAATCATAAAAAAGGGTAATTTGGTATACCCCTGGTAGTTTTGAAAATGATTGAAAACGTTGGTGCAGTACAAACAGAAGGTTTCGCCAATTAGTTTGTAAAGGGCGGGTGTAAGATATATTTTATTTTGCGATACTTTGACTTGCCACCAGAGGGCGACAGTAGCCTGTTTTCTGTTGAGGCAATGGTGGCTCACCTGTTGGATGCTTTTGCATATTGAATTAGGCCACCTCAGGCGATGATACCCATTTCGTATTTGGCCCATTAATTTCTATACAGATAGGTCTTGGACAGAAAATCTAGAGATTCCTGTATTGGTCATAGGAACCTATCCATAGACCATAGCCTACAATGGTAAAAAAAAATATATAATAAGAAACTTTCCAAAGACCAAAGACGCAAGTAAAATGACGACGAAGAGATTCATTGCGAGCTGTAGGCAGAAGATACCGGCCAAACAACTCGTTGCAAATGGCTTCATTTGGACGTTGAAACCTAAAAATACCTGAATTGAAGTTGCCCCTGTAGCAGACCTTTTCATTCAATGGGAGCCGTTCCAAAGCCATATTTTGTTTTAATCCACAAAAAGCTTCCGAATGTAGCTCTGAATGTAGCGTTCCCACTGATGACACACCCTTGTAAAATTTACAAAATGCATATGGATTTTAACGACCCATATGTTCAACATAAAATAAATATGTTTATCGCAAGATTTTGCATTAATTGGTTATTTTGTTTCCTGGTTGTTTACTGTAGGTATGTGACAAGTCTCACGTCACACGTCAGTCATGATGCGGGTATAAAGAAGGTAGGTCAACTATTTCAGTGATCACATTTTCAGAGTGACTGTGGCTGCTGGTTGCGTCTGTGCTTGAAGTTCTGGCCAAATCATCATAAGGATGTCAAAAATGATGGTTGTTCATCTCGGAGTGATTGTGTTCGCTATAATTTTATCGACACAGGTATGCCAAATACATTTATTATTAATATTAAGTATTTTTCCTATAAAAAAAAAATGTTTTTCGTAAAGTAATTTGCATTTTATTTTTGTTTTTGGTGTAGGGTAGGGTATTTCTTCGATAGTCTATAATTAATTGTTTGTGATATGGTTTTAACATTATACGGCTATGGCAGATAGGACTTAAAGTAGCCCACCGAGCACAGTTCGTCCAGTTTTTATTTACATTTGGTTGATTTGTCAACTAACCTGAATTCAACAAAACATTTCACCATGTCATTGGATTTAGGTTAAAAGTTGGGTAAAAAAAAAGCCAAATTCCCTTTTTAAAAATCCAAACCGTTTTCTATGTTGATTCATGTCATCACATTGCTTTTTTTTTATTACGTGGAAACAACGTTGATTCAACCAGTTTTTGCCCAGTGGGTAGTCATCAGGTAAAATCATGCAATTATATGATCTGATCCAAGTCATGAGCCTCACATTGGTGCCAATCACTTACTTTAACGTGTGCGCACATTTTGGGACCGTTCCTCAAAACATCTATCTATCATCTCGTCTTGTTGGCAATTATCCTAATAGTTGTGATGCACGTTTATTTAATTTATTCAAAACATCTCGGTAAATGAATGATTTAAAGCCACGTACACCTGAGTCTACCAAAGGGAGAAAGTTCCTTTCAGTGCTGCGCGCCAAACGATACCTGAAACGAATAGCGAAGACCATCCGTTTGCGCGTGCCTGTTTGGACTAGCATCCATTCTGTGTGGCGTTACATGTACAGGCCAACGTGATAACTGGGTGTGACCCGAACAGAGACACGAACAGGCTACATCTTTAGGGGGGTGGGGGGAAACTGTTTCCTCCTGTTCGTGTTTTCTTTCCAGTGTAGCGGATGTATAAATGAAAAGTGTATTGTGTTTAATTTGCATGATTTGCTATTTTGCAACATAAACTAGCTAGGCTACCAGTTGGAAGAACATTCAGTGGAAATTTGCTTGGTTCAGTTAGGTTACTGATTTGGTCTAGTCTAGGATTTTTCTTTGGATATGGCATGACAAGTTGGACTACCCTACATGGTGTTCAATAAGTTGTCTCCCCAAACCGTGATGGCCATTTTAATTGTAAAACATCTCTCCATTCTAAATCTCAATCCATTGATTGTTTTTCAGATTGGATCTAGAATACCCATATGCCACGATAGCTGGTTTTTAAACTCCTGAAGTATTTTTTTGCTAGTTCTTCACAGCCTTCCTTTTCTACCCCAAAATGTAAAGTCCTCTAGATATGACATCATGTTGATGTCACTCTGGATAAGACCTCTGCTAAATGACTAAAATGACAATGTGAATGTGTGCTTTGGCTAGAATGTGCTTGTTCAAAAATGAAGAACTCAGTTTCTCAATTCAGTGGAATTCAATTTGAGATGTTGCTAAATCAAGCCTCTTCCTGTTTGCCTGCAGGTGGTCTCCCTGAACACCACAGCAACCGCATTGCGCAACGCGACCTCCAGCGTAAACTCCACCACCATGGCCACGGGCACGTACAGCAGCTCGGCCAACTCCACCTCCCCTACCGGAGTGGGCATATTACTGCAGTCCAGCCACTTCTCCCTCCTGCTCCCCATCGTCATGGCGACCTGGCTCCTGCACTGCTATTGTTGAACCCATAACCCTTGATCCACCCTCCTGTTACCACCTCAACCACCACCACTCCCCTCAACCGCACTGAACCAAGACCCCAATCCTAACATCCAGCAGCCAAAATGGACTCCACATCACCCACACCCACTCATTCGCCCCCACAGAAAAAAGAAAATCCTAGTGCTGACTTTTTTTCTCCGGGGGGGGACGTTAGTTGGAGAGGAAGCCGCCACCATCAACCCCTCGCACCCCTCCCCCCTTTCGAAACCCCTTACGGAACATCAACATGTCTTCTTGCTCCAGCACCGTACTCTGCCAACCCTCAAGACCTGCATTTCCATAGTAACACAACCAACATCCTGGTTATCAGTCTGGGGTATTCTGGGGTATGTAGGCCTACAGGGAAGTGGTTGTCATGTCAGGTCTCTTGAAAAAAATGTGGACCACTTGAGTGTACAGAAGTTCTTATTGTAGTTTTAATTTCACCTGGGAAATAATTCTAAATTTGTTTTGTATGTGCCCTGCCCAAAGTGAAGGTTGCACATAGATTATTAAAGAGAAACTCAAGCCTCTTTTAAATAAACTATTTTAAATGGTCACGATTTGGCACTTTTTTAGTTTTTTGTTATTGGAAATGTACCAGAAGATGTGTTGTATGTAGAGATAATAAGTTTGATACTGGGCTTGAGTCGGTATGCCTTGTGATTTATAAAGAGTTTCTGGTCTTTTACAAGGAGGGTATAACTGGCATCTCTCCCGTTCGATGTCTGGGTTGGTCCTAACAACATGACTGTACTGTAACCATGTGGGAAGGGTTGATGTTACATTTATATTCCCCCCTTATAGTTTATATTTTGTATAAATGACAATGTTAGTTTTTGTTAAGTCTTCTGAAATAATGGGAAGGAATGACAATGTACAATAAATTATACTTAAAAAATATTTATTTTGTATGTTTCTTCCTTACTGTTTTAAAGGTGTTTCATTGGTTGATACTATACTGTCACTGGATGCATATTTGTTTTGTTTTAATTGAACTTTTACTTAACCTTCATTTAACTAGGCAAGTCAGTTAAGAAAAAAATCTTATTTACAATGACAGCCTACCGGGGAACCGTGGGTTAACTGCCTTGTTCAGGGGCAGAATGACAGATTTTTACCTTGTCAGTTCGGGAATTCGAACCAGCAACCTTTCGGTTACTGGCCTAACGCTGTAACTAGGCTACCTGCCGCCCCAATGAGTCTGTAGGTTTAAGAATCACTATTTAGGTTTCTCTTTTGGTGGCTTAACTACTTTCACTACCTTTTGAAATGACAAACTACCAAATCTTGTTTTAAGAATCTAGCTTGGTGGTTTATTGATCCAGCCTTCTACAACTGTCCTTCTTGGTCAATGTCACCTGTACTTTGATCTCTCATCTCCTGGAAATCCACATCGATCTCGGTCCATAACATAATCCTAATGTAGTTTGCTATAGGAGTGCAGCAGACAGATTAATTGGTATTGAGCTGTATTAGAGTCTAGACGTACAGCAGCTGCTGAGCTTGCTGCATGGGCCCGAGCTGGACTCAGCATTTCATGATGCCCCCTAGATCTCCTCTGGCTCTAGTCCAGTGACACACAGACACACACACACTGGGTACAACAAAGCTGTGACCTCCATGTTCTACAGATGTGAGGTTTAAACTCAGGTCCTAAACTTTTTCTCCTTTGAAGAAAAATGCCACATTTCTCAGTTTTTAACGCTAAGCACTTATGTTTTTTATCCACTTGCCAAGAGTTGAAGAGGAGGATCCCCTAAAGGTGAATGATTTCATATTTGATTAGGTAACTAGACCTGTCTCTCTGCTCTGAAGTCTACCCAACACTGTCTAGTCTTTGATTTCATGCTAGAAACGATGCCACTTCATGGTTAGATGTCAGACGAACATCCAACGTCCATTTGTATGAGTTGTCAACAAATATGAATTCTACTTGAAATAAACCAACCCTTAAAACCCTATTGCTGATTTTTGCTTGAAATCTAGGTTAAAATTACACTCAATAAATGCTGCAAATTCAATCAACCATTTATGTTGTTGCAACGTGATTAAAATTTTGATAAAGTTTCATTAACCGACACACCAAGTTAGAGACAAGAAAAACTCAAAATGAGTAAGTTTAAAAAAGAATTTTTTTTAATGTTTATTTTGGTTTGATCTTCTTGTCCAGCCTCATCACCCTGGTCTTGTCCATTGATTTGCTATGTTAATTTCAAAAACTTTGCCAAACAAATATTTTTCTCTCACTTGGGTTTTTCAGAGGCGTCATGCAAAATGAAGGGATCGACAGCCTCAGATGAACACGGTGTTTGTTTGTCAGACAGACAGCCCTTGTCGGACTCCCACCACACTAAAGAGGAAATGTGATCATAATCTTCTCCTGAAATCCCGTTTCCATGGTTTGAACATGATGACGTCTTCACATGGTACTTTCTTAGCACCTTTCTTCTCATCTTTTTAACTACAGAACATAGAAAGGCTTTGTTTGAACATGTGTAGACACTGACATGGTGCTGGAATGGAGATAATATGAGGTTAAAATTCCCCTTTAACAAGATAAGGATGCATTAAAATCCACAACATCCATTTCAACAATTCAACAGGAAACACAAATTGCACACAAATGTTGAAACCTACAGTACGTTAGTTCCCACCACTATGTGTTGTAAATGTGCATCCTGTTGTGCATGCAGTGGAATGACATCAGCTGTGAAATGGACTCATACAGTGAGTAAGCAGTAAGCACGGTGGGTGATGCTGTGAAACTGATTAATACAGTGAGTAAGCAGTAAGCACGGTGGGTGATGCTGTGAAACTGATTAATACAGTGAGTAAGCAGTAAGCACGGTGGGTGATGCTGTGAAACTGATTAATACAGTGAGTAAGCAGTAAGTGCGGTGGGTGATGCTGTGAAACTGATTAATACAGTGAGTAAGCAGTAAGCGCGGTGGGTGATGCTGTGAAACTGATTAATACAGTGAGTAAGCAGTAAGTGCGGTGGGTGATGCTGCGGTCAGTGGAGAGAGAAAGTCCCTCTCTGCAACACTATAGCTAGGCTTTACCAGCCAATACACCTGCCTATTGTCCCCCCATGTTCTCTCTGTACCACATGAACCTCTCCCTGCCCAGCTTCTCTCATCCCCCTCTCATCCACACACAGTTTTTGTTCCTACTTATCCCAAAACCCTCTCCCTTCCTGTCCCTCTCTCCTCTACCTCTTCACATATTTTCCCCCCTCTCCCTCCATCTAGCCCTCAGATTGACTTTAAATTCAATCTTCCTTTCTTTCAAACATAACAAACTTTTCCATTATCCCAGCCACCACTCTGGTGTGAGTTTCCTAAAAAACTAGTTAACGAGCAGAGCCACACCACTCGTAGAAAAGCAAATAGTTAAATTTGGCTAATTTTGTTCCATCACACAAAGAAGATTGGCATCAAATATAGATGTTTATAATTGTTGGTAACAAATGTGAAATTGCTAGACGTCAAAAAACCTTTTAGTAACAATTATACACATTTATTTTTCACGTCAATCAATTTTGTACTCTCTCGTGGCGGTGCGGCTGGATTGTTGAGAAAAATAACATACAACGTCAGAAAGGAGGCTTTCAGGACACTACCACCTGACATATAAACCTTTCCCTAACTGTATCACTCCAGGGGGATGTTTCCCCTCACCCTAACTGTAAATCAAATCAAATCAAGTGTTATTGGTCACATACACATATATAGCAGATGTTATTGGTCACATACACATACTTAGCAGATGTTATTGGTCACATACACATATATAGCAGATGTTATTGGTCACATACACATATATAGCAGATGTTATTGGTCACATACACATACTTAGCAGATGTTATTGGTCACATACACATATATAGCAGATGTTATTGGTCACATACACATATATAGCAGATGTTATTGGTCACATACACATATATAGCAGATGTTATTGGTCACATACACATATATAGCAGATGTTATTGGTCACATACACATATATAGCAGATGTTATTGGTCACATACACATATATAGCAGATGTTATTGGTCACATACACATATATAGCAGATGTTATTGGTCACATACACATATATAGCAGATGTTATTGGTCACATACACATATATAGCAGATGTTATTGTGGGTGTAGTGAAATGCTTGTGTTTCTTAGCTCCAACAGTGTAGTGGTATCTAACAGTTCACAACAATACACACTAACTAAAAGTAAAATAATGGAATTAAGAAATATATAAATATTAGATCGAGCAATGTCTGAGTGGCATTGACTAAAATACAGTATAATAGAATACAGTTTATAGATATGAGATGAGTAAACCAGTGTGTAAACCTTATTTAAACATTATTAATCAATCGAGGGGGAAGTGTCCCCTAAACCTAACTGTATCACTCCAGGGGGAAGTTTCCCCTAACCATAATCCTAACTGTACCACTCCAGGGGGAAGTTTCCCCTAACCATAATCCTAACTGTATCACTCCAGGGGGAAGTTTCCCCTAACCATAATCGTAACTGTATCACTCCAGGGGGAAGTTTCCCCTAACCATAATCCTAACTGTATCACTCCAGGGGGAAGTTTCCCCTAACCATAATCCTAACTGTACCACTCCAGGGGGAAGTTTCCCCTAACTATAATCCTAACTGTATCACTCCAGGGGGAAGTTTCCCCTAACCATAATCCTAACTGTATCACTCCAGGGGGAAGTTTCCCCTAACCATAATCTTAACTGTATCACTCCAGGGGGAAGTTTCCCCTAACCATAATCCTAACTGTATCACTCTTGGGGGAAGTTTCCCCTAACCATAATCCTAACTGTATCACTCCAGGGGGAAGTTTCCCCCAACCCTAACTGTATCTCTCCAGGGGGAAGTTTCCCCCAACCCTAACTGTATCACTCCAGGGGGAAGTTTCCACTAACCGTAACTGTATCACTCCAGGGGGAAGTTTCCCCTAACTATAATCCTAACTGTATCACTCCAGGGGGAAGTTTCCCCTAACCATAATCCTAACTGTATCACTCCAGGGGGAAGTTTCCCCTAACCATAATCTTAACTGTATCACTCCAGGGGGAAGTTTCCCCTAACCATAATCCTAACTGTATCACTCTTGGGGGAAGTTTCCCCTAACCATAATCCTAACTGTATCACTCCAGGGGGAAGTTTCCCCCAACCCTAACTGTATCTCTCCAGGGGGAAGTTTCCCCCAACCCTAACTGTATCACTCCAGGGGGAAGTTTCCACTAACCGTAACTGTATCACTCCAGGGGGAAGTTTCCTCTAACCCTAACTGTATCACTCCAGGGGGAAGTTTCCTCTAACCCTAACTGTATCACTCCAGGGGGAAGTTTCCCCTAACCCTAACTGTATCACTCCAGGGGGGAGTTTCCCCTAACCCTAACCCTAACCCTAACTGTATCACTCCAGGGGGAAGTTTCCTCTAACCCTAACTGTATCACTCCAGGGGGAAGTTTCCCCTAACCCTAACTGTATCACTCCAGGGGGGAGTTTCCCCTAACCCTAACCCTAACTGTGTCAGTAGGTACAGATCTAATGGTGAAAACACCCCATCAAACACAACCCCATTGGCCCCATGTTGGTATTCGTTGGGCAAGGTGGGCAGGGGCTAGCCCACATCAAACCCACCCCAAGCCCAGCTAGAGGCGTGGTTGCACACAGGAAGTTTTTGTGCAACCATTACTGAGCGTGTTGCTCCAGTATAAATGTTATGTTGTGTGATTCCCATTTTTTTCAAATCTAGTACACTGCCAATGATGAAGTCTTTAAAAAAAACGAAAATAAGTGGATGTGGCAATGTGGGCATGTTTTCTGGGAAAAGAGGGGCCTATTTCAGGCAAAGTGAGGGCTGCCTTCACCAGATATGGGCTGACCCCACTGGGCCACACTGGGCAAATGCCTTGGGGGCATTGTTGGCAGCCTACATGTGCCCAATATATCGTGCCAATGTGGACATGTATGATGGGACATCGCATCGATTGGCGGTCTGCTGTTCGTACACTTGCTGACGGCGCGGTATGTTTTAAGGAACACCTGCCAGTGGGCGTCAGACGGCCGTCATTTTCGACCATTTCTACAGATGTAGGATCTTAATTTGATCTCTCTTTTGTTGCTGAGAATTTTCCTTGTACTGTCTTTTAGTTTTGAAAGGGCATCTAAAGTTTGTAATTTCCATTTGAGACTTGATTTGCCCAAACCAAAAATACATAAACTCCTACAAAAATGTCCAATCATTATAATCCACATAATTATTCATATTTCCTGTTGCTGCAGGATTATTTTCCTGTTGTAGCAAACTGGCTAAATGTATGATCTTACTTCTGTACATGTAGAATCAGTTTAAACTTGCTTTACAAATTATGGCCGACACTACTGGTCTGTCTGTGCCTTAAGATCAGCTTCCCCACCCCTCCCCCAATCCTAACCTTAAGAATTAGTGGGGGAAATGCAAAAATTACCCAAAATCAGCCTTTAGGGGCAACTAAACCCTACATATACAGTATATGCTGCATCCCTCTGACCCCTTACTCCACACTGCCCCACCCTCAATTATATAATCCAGACAGAGAGCAATTTTGAAGACTTTAATAGCGCAGTCCAGCTCCAGTTCAATATACAGTAAGCACTAAAACAACCACCACTCACCCATAAAAACAAACACTTGTATATGACCCCTGTTTTCTGTCTAGCTGTCTATCAGTTTAGTTTAGTGTAGTGTGGTGTGGTATAGTGTAATGTAGTAGTGTAGTAGTGTGGTGTGGTGTAGTGTAGTAGTGTAGTGTAGTGTGGTGTAGTGTAGTAGTGTAGTGTGGTATAGTGTAGTGTAGTAGTATAGTGTAATGTAGTGTGGTATAGTTTAGTGTAGCAGTGTAGTGTAGTAGTGTAGTGTGGTATAGTGTAGTGCAATAGTATAGTGTAGTGTAGTATAATTTAGAGTAGTGTGGTAGAATAGTGTAGTGTAGTTCAGTGTAGTTCAGGGTAGTAGTGTAGTGTAGTGTAGAAGTATGGTGTAGTGTAGTCTAGTGTAGTGTAGTAGTTTAGTATCGTGTAGTGTAGGGTGATGTAGTGTAGTGTAGTGTAGTGTAGTGTAGTGTAGTGTAGTGTAGTGTAGTGTAGTGTAGTAGTTTAGTATCGTGTAGTGTAGGGTGATGTAGTGTAGTGTAGTGTAGTGTAGTGTAGTGTAGTGTAGTGTAGTGTAGTGTAGTAGTTTAGTATCGTGTAGTGTAGGGTGATGTAGTGTAGTGTAGTGTAGTGTAGTGTAGTGTAGTGTAGTGTAGTAGTTTAGTATCGTGTAGTGTAGGGTGATGTAGTGTAGTGTAGTGTAGTGTAGTGTAGTGTAGAAGTGTAGTGTTGTGTAGTGTAGTAGTTTAGTGCTGTGTAGTGTAGGGTGATGCAGTGTAGTGTAATGTCGTGTAGTGTAGTAGTGTAGTATAGTGTAGTGCGATGTCGTTTAGTGTAGTCGTAGTACATTAATGTAGTACACTAACTAGTGTAGTCGTAGTTTAGTGTAGTAGTGTAGTAGCGCAGTGTAGTAGTGCAGTGTAGTAGTATAGTGTAGTAGTGTAGTGTAGTAGTATAGTATAGTAGTGCAGTGTAGTAGTATATTGTAGTAGTGTGGTGTAGTATAGTGTGGTAGTGTAGTGTAGTGTAGTGTATCATAGTGTAGTGGAGTTGTGTAGTGTAGTATGGTGTAGTGTAGTCGTGTAGTGTAGTATAGTGTAGTGTAGCATAGTGTAGTGGAGTCGTGTAGTGTAGTATGGTGTAGTGTAGTCGTGTAGTGTAGTATAGTGTGGTGTCGTGGTTTGGTATAGTGTAGTATAGTGTAGCATTGTGTAGTAGTATAGTGTAGTATAGTGTAGTAGTGCAGTGTAGTGGCGTAGTGTAGTGTGGTGTAATAGTGTAGTACCGTGTAATATAGTGTAGTAGTGTAGCATTATGTAGTAGTGTGGTAGTATAGTGTAGTAGTGTAATATAGTGTGGTGTGGCAGTATAGTGTAGTGTAATATAGTATAGTGTAGTATAATGCAGTGTAGTATAGTGTAGTATAGTGTAGCAGTGTAATATAGTGTGGTGTGGCAGTATAGTGTAGTGTTATATAGTATAGTGTAGTATAATGTAGTGTAGTGTAATATAGTGCAGTATAGTGTAGTGTATTATATTGTGGTGTGGCAGTATAATGTAGTGTAATATAGTGTAGTGTAGTATACTGCAGTGTAGTATAGTGTAGTATGGTGTAGCATTGTGTAGTAGTATAGTGTAGTATAGTGTAGTAGTGCAGTGTGGTGGTGTAGTGTAGTGTGGTGTAATATTGTAGTATAGTGTAGTAGTGCAGTGTGGTGTAGTGTAGTGTAGTATAGTGTGGTAGTGTAGTGTAGTGGCGTAGTGTAGTGTGGTGTAATAGTGTAGTACCGTGTAATATAGTGTAGTAGTGTAGCATTATGTAGTAGTGTGGTAGTATAGTGTAGTAGTGTAATATAGTGTGGTGTGGCAGTATAGTGTAGTGTAATATAGTATAGTGTAGTATAATGCAGTGTAGTATAGTGTAGTATAGTGTAGCAGTGTAATATAGTGTGGTGTGGCAGTATAGTGTAGTGTTATATAGTATAGTGTAGTATAATGTAGTGTAGTGTAATATAGTGCAGTATAGTGTAGTGTATTATATTGTGGTGTGGCAGTATAATGTAGTGTAATATAGTGTAGTGTAGTATACTGCAGTGTAGTATAGTGTAGTATGGTGTAGCATTGTGTAGTAGTATAGTGTAGTATAGTGTAGTAGTGCAGTGTGGTGGTGTAGTGTAGTGTGGTGTAATATTGTAGTATAGTGTAGTAGTGCAGTGTGGTGTAGTGTAGTGTAGTATAGTGTGGTAGTGTAGTGTAGTAGCGTAGTATAGTGCATTGTAGTAGTATAGTGTGGTATCGTGTAGTATAGCATATTATTGTGTAGTGTGGTAGTGTAGTGTAGTATAGTGTAGTGTGGTGAAGTAGTGTAGTGTGGTGCAGTAGTGTAGTATAATGCAGTTTAGTGTAGTGTAGTAGTGCAGTGTAATTTAGTAGTGTGGTATAGTAGCGTAGTATAGTGTTGTGTGATGTTGTGAAGTATAGTGTAGTGTAGTGCAGTTTAGAGTAGTAGTGTAGTGTAGTGTGATGTAGTATAGTGTAGTACCGTGTACAGTAGTAGTGAAGTGCAATTTAGTAGTGTGGTGTGATGTAGTGTAGTATAGTGTACAGTCGTGGCCAAAAAGTTTTGAGAATGACACAAATATTAATTTTCACAAAGTCTGCTGCCTCAACTTGCATATACTCCAGAATGTTATGAAGAGTGATCAGATGAATTGCAATTCATTTCAAAGTCCCTCTTTGCCATGCAAATGAACTGAATCCCCAAAAAACATTTCCACTGCATTTCAGCCCTGCCACAAAAGGACCAACTGACATCATGTCAGTGAGTCTCTCGTTAACACAGGTGTGAGTGTTGATGAGGACAAGGCTGGAGATCCCTTTGTCATGCTGATTGAGTTCGAATAACAGACTGGAAGCTTCAAAAGGAGGGTGGTGCTTGGAATCATTGTTCTTCCTCTGTCAATCATGGTTACCTGTAAGGAAACACGTACCTTCATCATTGCTTTGCACAAAAAGGGCTTCACAGGCAAGGATATTGCTGCCAGTAAGATTGCACCGAAATCAACTATTTATCGGATCATCAAGAACTTCAAGGAGAGCGGTTCAAATGTTGTGAAGAAGGCTTCAGGGCGCCCAAGAAAGTCCAGCAAGTGCCAGGACCGTCTCCTAAAGTTGATTCAGCTGCGGGATCGGGGCACCACCAGTACAGAGCTTGCTCAGGAATGGCAGCAGGCAGGTGTGAGTGCATCTGCACGCACAGTGAGGCGAAGACTTTTGGAGGATGGCCTTGTGTCAAGAAGGGCAGCAAAGAACCCACTTCTCTCCAGGAAAAACATCAGGGACAGACTGATATTCTGCAAAAGGTACAGGGATTGGACTGCTGAGGACTGGGGTAAAGTCATTTTCTCTGATGAATCCCCTTTCCGATTGTTTGGGGCATCCGGAAAAAAGCTTGTCCGGAGAAGACAAGGTGAGCGCTACCATCAGTCCTGTGTCATGCCAACAGTAAAGCATCCTGAGACCATTCATGTGTGAGGTTGCTTCTCAGCCAAGGGAGTGGGCTCACTCACAATTTTGCCTAAGAACACAGCCATGAATAAAGAATGGTGCTAACACATCCTCCGAGAGCAACTTCTCCCAACCATCCAGGAACAGTTTGGTGACAAACAATGCCTTTTCCAGCACCTTGCCATAAGGCAAAAGTGATAACTAAGTGGCTCGGGGAACAAAACATCGATATTTTGGGTCCATGGCCAGGAAACTCCTCAGACCTTAATCCCATTGAGAACTTGTGGGCAATCCTCAAGACGCGGGTGGACAAACAAAAACCCACAAATTCTGACAAACTCCAAGATTTGATTTTGCAAGAATGGGCTGCCATCAGTCAGGATGTGGCCCAGAAGGTAATTGACAGCATTCCAGGGTGGATTGCAGAGGTCTTGAAAAAGAAGGGTCAACACTGAAAATATTGACTCTTTGCGTCAACTTCATGTAATTGTCAATAAAAGCCTTTGACACTTACATGAGCCTTTGACACTTACAAATGCTTGTAATTATACTTCAGTATTCCATAGTAACATCTGACAAAAATATCTAAAGACACTGAAGCAGCAATCTTTGTGGAAATTAATATTTGTGTCATTCTCAAAACTTTTGGCCACGACTGTAGAGTGAAGTGGTGTAGTAGTGTAGTATAATAGTAAAGGGAGATACCTAGTCAGTTGTCCAACTGAAATGTGTCTTCTGCATTTAACCCAACCCCTCTGAATCAGAGAGGTGTGGGGGGCTGCCATAATCGACATCCCTGTCTTCAACACCCGGGGAACAGTGGGTTAACTGCCTTGCTCAGTGGCAGAACTACATATTTTTACCTTATCAGCTCGGGGATTTGATTCAGAAACCTTCCGGTTACTGGCCCAACGCTCTATCCACTAGGCCACCTGCCGCCCGTAGTGTAATATAGTGTAGTAGTGTAGTTTAGTGTAATAGTGTAGTGTTTTGTAGTGTTTTAGTGTAGTGTAGTGTAGTTTAGTGTAGTAGTGTAGTAGAGGGTAGTGTAGTAGTGTAGTAGTGTAGTATAGTGTAGTGTAATGTAGTTTAGTGTAGTGTAGTAGCGTAATATAGTGTAGTGTAGTAGTGTAGTTTAGTGTAATAGTGTAGTGTTTTGTAGTGTTTTAGTGTAGTGTAGTGTAGTTGAGTGTAGTAGTGTAGTGTAATTTAGTTTAGTGTCGTGTAGTGTAGTGTAGCAGTGTAGTTTAGTGTAGTATTTCGTAGTGTAGTATTTTGTAGTGTAATGTAGTATAATATCGTGTAGTAGTGTAGTGTCGTGTAGTATAGTGTAGTGTAGTAGTGTGATGTAGTTTAACTGTCACGCCCTGACCATAGTTTGCTTTGTATGTTTATATGTTTTGTTTGGCCAGGGTGTGATCTGAGTGGGCATTCTATGTTGTATGTCTAGTTTGTCTGTTTCTGTGTTTGGCCTGATATGGTTCTCAATCAGTGGCAGGTGTTAGTCGTTGTCTCTGATTGGGAACCATATTTAGGTAGCCTGTTTTGTCATCGTGGGTTGTGGGTGATTGTCTATGTGTAGTGTTTTGTGTTCAGCACTATTTTCTATATAGCGTCACGTTCGTTTTGTTGTTTTGTAAAGTTTGGTTAAGTGTTCTTCGTTATAATAAATAGAAGATGTATTCATATCACGCTGCGCCTTGGTCCTCCTCTCTTCCTCCATACGACGAACGTGACAATAACATAACATGTGCTATAATATATAACATATAACAACATATAACATAATATATAACATAACATATACTATAATATATAACATATAACATATAATATATATTATATAACATATAACAACATATAACATAACATATGCTATAATATATAACAACATATAACATAACATATACTATAATATATAACAACATATAACATAACATATACTATAATATATAACATATAACAACATATAACATAACATATACTATAACATATAACAACATATAACATAACATATACTATAATATATAACATATAACATATAACAACATATAACATAACATATAACAACATATATCATAACATATACTATAATATATAACATATACTATATAACATATAATCAATAATACAGTAGAAGAATCTATATACAGCATGTGCAAATGAGGTAGGATAAGAGAGGTAAGGCAATAAATAGGCCATGGTGGCGAAGTAATTACAATATAGCAATTAAACACTGAAATGGTAGGATATGCAGTATGAAGCGAGGGCCAGCCAACGAGAGCATACAGGTCGCAGTGGTGGGTAGTATATGGGGATTTGGTGACAAAACGGATGGCACTGTGATAGACTGCATCCAATTTGTTGAGTAGAGTGTTGGAGGCTATTTTGTAAATGACATCGCCGAAGTCGAGGATCGGCAGGATAGTCAGTTTTACGAGGGTATGTTTGGCAGCATGAGTGAAGGATGCTTTGTTTTGCGAAATAGGAAGCTATTTCTAGATTTAATTTTGTATTGGAGATGTTTAATGAGAGTCTGGAAGGAAAGTTTACAGTCTAACCAGACACCTAGGTATTTGTTGTTGTCCACATATTCTAAGTCAGAACCGTCCAGAGTAGTGATGCTGGACGGGCGGGCAGGTGCGGGCAGTGATCGGTTGAAGAGCATGCATTTAGTTTTACTTGCATTTAAGAGTAGTTGGAGGCCACGGAAGGAGAGTTGTATGGCATTGAAGCTCGTCTGGAGGTTAGTTAACACAGCGTCCAACGAAGGGCCAGAAGTATACAGAATGGTGTCGTCTGCGTAGAGGTGGATCCGAGAATCACCAGCAGCAAGAGTGTAGTGTAGTGTAGTGTAGTAGTGTTGTTTAGTGGTGTATTTTAGTGTAGTAGTGTAGTATATTGTAGTGTGGTGTAGTGTAGAAGTGTAGTGTAGTATAATGTAGTGTAGTGGTGTACTAGTGTAGTATAGTGTCGTGTAATGTTGTTTAGTGTAGTTTCGTGTAGTATAAAGTATTTGATTTCAGTTCCTTTCAGTTTAGGTTTATCAAATCAAATCAAATGTATTTGTCACATACGCATGGTTAGCAGATGTTAATGCGAGTGTAGCGAAATGCTTGTGCTTCTAGTTCCGACTATGCAGTAATATCTAACAAGTAATATAACCTAACAATTTCACAACAACTACCTTATACACACAAGTGTAAAGGAATGAATACGAATATGTACATACAAATTTATGAATGAGTGATGCCCGAACGGCATAGGCAAGATGCAGTAGATGGTATAGAGTACCGTATATACATATGAGATGAGTAATGTAGGGTATGAAAACATTATAACAAGTGGCATTGTTTAAAGTGGCTAGTGATACATTACATCAAGATGGCAAGATGCAGTAGATGGTATAGAGTACAGTATATACATATGAGATGAGTAATGTCGGGTATGGAAACATTATATAAAGTGGCATTGTTTAAAGTGGCTAATGATACATTTAATTACATCAAGATGGCAAGATGCAGTAGATGGTATAGCGTACAGTATATACATATGAGATGAGTAATGTAGGGTATGTAAGCATTATATAAAGTGGCTAGTGATAAATTGATTACATCCATTTTTCCATTATTAAAGTGGCTAGAGTTGAGTCAGTGTCACAATCGTCGTAATAACATTCGGACCAAGGTGATATGGGTTCCACATCTTTTTATTCGTGAAACGCACAAAAACAATAAAAAGCAAACGATACGTGAAGCTTTGGAGTGCTCACAGGCAACTACACATAAACAAGATCCCACAAGAAACCAGTGGGAAAATGGCTGCCTAAATATGATCCCCAATCAGAGACAACGCTAAACAGCTGCCTCTAATTGGGAACCATACCAGGCCAACATAGAAATAAAACAACCCAGATTACCCACCCAAGTCACACCCCGACCTACCCAAAATAGAGAATAAAAAGGCTCTCTATGGTCAGGGCGTGACAGTCAGTATGTTGGCAGCAGCCACTCAATGTTAGTGATGGCTGTTTAACAGTCTGATGGCCTTGAGATGGAAGCTGATTTTCAGTCTCTTGGTCCCCGCTTTGATGCACCTGTATTGACCTCGCCTTCTGGATGATAGCGAGGTAAACAGGCAGTGGCCAGGATGGTTGTTGTCCTTGATGATCTTTTTGGCCGGGTGGTGTAGGTGTCCTGGAGGGTAGGTAGTTTGCACACGGTGATGCGTTGTGCAGACCTCACTACCCTCTGGAGAGCCTTACGGTTATGGGCGGAGCAGCTGCCGTACCAGGCGGTGATACAGCCCGACAGGATGCTCTCGATTGTGCATCTGTTAAAAGTTTGTGAGTGTTTTTGGTGACAAGCCGAATTTCTTCAGCCTCCTGAGGTTGAAGAGGCGCTGCTGCGCCTTCTTCACCACGCTGTCTGTGTGGGTGGACCATTTCAGTTTGTCCGTGATGTGTACACCGAGGAACTTAACTCTCCACTACTGTCCCGTCAATGTAGATAGGGGGCTGCTCCCTCTGCTGTTTCCTGAAGTCCACGATCATCTCCTTTGTTTTGTTGACATTGAGTGTGAGGTTATTTTCCTGACACCACACTCCGAGGGTCCTCACCTCCTCCCTGTAGGCCGTCTCGTCGTTGTTGGTAATCAAGTTTACTACTGTAGTGTCATCTGCAAACTTGATGATTGAGTTGGAGGCGTGCATGGCCACGCAGTCGTGGGTGAACAGGGAGTACAGGAGAGGGCTGAGAACGCACCCTTGTGGGGACCTAGTGTTGAGGATCAGCGGGGTGGAGATGTTGTTACCTACCCTCACCACCTGGGGGCGGCCCGTCAGGAAGTCCAGGACCTAGTTGCACAGGGCGGGGTCAAGACCCAGGGTCTCGAGCTTAATGACGAGTTTGGAGGGTACTATGGTGTTAAATGCTGAGCTGTAATCGATGAACAGCATTCTTACATAGGTATTCCTCTTGTCCAGATGGGTTAGGGCAGTGTGCAGTGTGATGGCGATTGCGTCGTCCTTGGACCTATTGGGGCGGTAAGCAAATTGGAGTGGGTCTAGGTTGTCAGGTAGGGTGGAGGTGATATGGTCCTTGACTAGTCTTTCAAAGCACTTCATATCTCCCCATGTTTGGTGATTATATTGCAAATAGTTTAATAGACATAGATCATTGTTTTCCCAACTGCCACTCTCCCCCATTCCTCCACTCCTCCACCCCTACCTCACCCCCTCCCCACACACATCTCATCCACCCTCTACCTAACCCCCCACCTACTCCACCCCTTACCTTACCCCCCCACTCCTCCACCCCTACCACACTCCCCACTCCTCCACCCCCTACCTCAACCCCCACCTCCTCCACCCCCTACCTCACCCCCCCACTCCTCCACCCCCGACCTCATCCGCCCATCTCCTCCACCGCCTACCCCACCCACCCCACCACACCACACCTCTTCCTAACCCTCCACCCCCAACCCTAACCCCACCCCACACACACACAAACACAGACATCCAGGCCTTCAGGCATCCATGTCTTCATTGAATGCCACTAAAGCCAGCCCTGTGTGGTGTGAGGTATGATACATGAATACCTTTAATCATTGATTGGCACCATGAATTATTCATGCCGCTGCTTGTGGTCCTGTTACAGGGCCTGTGACCATGATGTCAGACACACAAACGCACAGACACACACGTGCAGACACACACGCACGGACACACACACGTGCAGACACACATGCACGGACACACGTGTGGGTGTGTGTGTGTGTAGAAGTGTGGACAATGGATGTGTGTATGCAACCTGGTCTCAGAGCATTTTGTATTATTCTGTAATTAATCCAAAACCCTAAATTTGGTATGATATGTTTGGAATGGTTACAGATGGTTACCTATGGCAAAAACAAAAACAGGGTGCAACTACTTAGTATGTTAGCTAAGCCTTCCACTAATCCTAACATGTAAATCTTGGTGGGAAAAATATAATTTTTTCGGGGGGGTCCCAACACCAGTCCCAACACCTTACCACTACTAGACATGGCTATCAGCGGAGCCTTGTCTGGCAGCAAAACAGTTCATTCAGCCTCATTTACTGCCTTTTAGAAAAAACATAGCTTGAAATGGCTGACTTGCTTAAACAAAATTGTTTCTACTGACAATTGAGATGTACAAACTATGGCATAAGGCATATTTGTCTTGAACTCACTGAAGTCAGATTTCCCAGTTCCGAGTTAACAGTTGTTTTGAGCGCAGCAGCAGAAATCATGCTCGATTGACAGCATGGCCAATGTTGAATGTTTATAATTTTAAGCTTGGAAAAGAGACCCTTAAATCCAGATTTGGGACCACACAGCCACTGAATAGCAGGCTAGTGATTGCTTTGCAATGCTTGCAGTTAGCCATTAACTTTTTATGGCTGCAGGGGCAGTATTGAGTAGCTCTGTTTAAGGTGCCCATTTCAAACGGCCTCGTACTCAATTCTTGCTCGTACAATATGCATATTATTGTTATTATTGGATAGAAAACACTCTCTAGTTTCTATAGCCGTTTGAATTATGTCTCTGAGTGGAACAGAACTCATTCTACAGCACTTTTCCTGATATGGAGTGAGATTTCAGAAATGTTGGCCTCTGGTCCCAGGTCAGTTTTAAAGTCCCTGTAAATCCTATGAGGATACAAACACTGCCCACGCCTTCCTCTAGATGTCAGTAAGAGGTGACAATTTGAATGGAGTCGATTGCGCAATCAGGGCCTGTATAAAAAGCCAAAGACCGGATGTACCGTTCTTTTCCTGCTGCGCCTGACGCACGATGGACGTTGGACCTGCTCTCTTTCCAAGCTTGGGTTTAGCCAGTAATATTTCGCCGGTCATGTTTTTACTCGTTATAGGTGTTAAAGACATCATAAGGTAGTTAATTTAAACCGTTTTATAGCAATTTATATCCGTTTAGTGCGATTTTGAGGCAATTCTTAGTGATGCACTTTGAAGCTTTGGGCACGTTTCCAGTACCGGTCGAACGTTAGTGGGCATTTCGACGGACAAGAGGACATCTTTCGACCAAAAGAAGATTAGACCCAAGAAAGGATACATTGCCCAAGATTCTGATGGAAGATCACCTCATAGTAAGAAATATTTAAGATGATAAATCGTTGTTCTGTCGAAAAAATTTAAACGCATATTCCGCCATTTTCTTTGGTATAGCTTCGCTTGGCGAACCCTGTATTGCACAGTAAGGATAATTTTAGAAATGTAATTCAGCGATTGCATTAAGAACTAATTTGTCTTTTGATAGCTGTCCAACTTATATTTTTTTAGTCAAGTTTATGAATAGTTAATCATGAGACAAGATCACTGTCAAATATGGCGCCCGACATTTTCAGGCTAGTTTTGCTAGTTTTGTCATTGTATAACCACGTTTTTTTGTGGCTAAATATGCACATTTTCGAACAAACTCTATATGTATGTTGTAATATGATGTTACAGGAGTGTCATCGGAAGAATTCTGAGAAGGTTAGTGAAAAAATTAATATATTTTGGCGATGATTACGTTATCGCTCTCTTTGGCTAGAATCAATGCTCTGGTAACGTTTGCACATGTGGTATGCTAATATAACGATTTATTGTGTTTTCGCTGTAAAACACTTAGAACATCTGAAATATTGTCTGAATTCACAAGATCTGTGTCTTTCCATTGCTGTGAGCTGTGTATTTTTAAGAAATGTTTTATGATTAGTAATTAGGTAATACACGTTGCTCAGTGTATTTATTCTAGTCGAGTTGTGATGGTGGGTGCAATTGTAAACTATGATTTATACCTGAAATATGCACATTTTTCTAACAAAACCTATCCTATACAATAAATATGTTATCAGACTGTCATCTGATGAGGTTTTTTCTTGGTTAGTGGCTATCAATATCTTTATTTGGCCGAATTGGTGATAGCTACTGGTGGAGAGAAAAAATGGTGGACAAAGAAAAATGGTGTCTTTTGCTAACGTGGTTAGCTAATAGATTTACATATTTTGTCTTCCCTGTAAAACATTTTAAAAATCTGAAATGGTGGCTTTATTCACAAGATCTGTATCTTTCATTTGGTGTCTTGGACTTGTGATTTAATGATATTTAGATGCTACTATTTAATTGTGACGCTATGCTAGCGATGCTAATCAGTGTGGGGGGGGGGTGGGGGATGTTGTCATAGGTGTACCGACCTCGGGCTTGCAGCCATAAGAGGTTTTTAATCCCTTCCGTACCACTCATTGTTGAATTTGCGATTTCCAACTTGTTGTTGTTTATGTCCAATGGCAGATGAGCACCAATACGTTTTATCTATAATTTGTCTTCATATACAAGGATTAAAAAGCATTTGCCAGTAGATTGTCATCTCGTTTCATGATGATGACTGCTAGCTTGCTAGCTAAGATTTTAAAAGTATGATGTTGACATCAAATCAAATTAAATCAAATGTTATTTGTCAAATGTGCCGAATACAATAGGTGTAGACCTTATAGTGAAATGCGTACTTACAAGCCCTTAACCAACAATGCTTTAAGAAGTTAAGAAAACTTCTACTTGGTCACAATCCCGGATCCGGGAGCACCCCCATCAGTAAAAAAGCTGACTAGCATAGCCTAGCATAGCGTCACAAGTAAATACTAGCATCTAAATATCATTAAATCACAAGTCCAAGACACCAGATGAAAGATACACATCTTGTGAATCCAGCCATCATTTCTGATTTTTAAAATGTTTTACAGGGAAGACACAATATGTATTTCTATTAGCTAACCACGATAGCAAAAGACACAACTTTTTTTTCCCACCATTTTTTTCCTGCATAGGTAGCTATCACAATTTCGACCAAATAAAGATATAAATAGTCACTAACCAAGAAACAACTTCATCAGATGACAGTCTGATAACATATTTATTGTATAGCATATGTTTTGTTAGAAAAATGTGCATATTTCAGGTATAAATCATAGTTTACCATTGCAGCCACCATCACAACTCTCACCAAAGCAACTAGAATAACTACAGAGACCAACGTGAATTACCTAAATACTCATCATAAAACATTTATGAAAAATACACAGCGTACAGCAAATGAAAGACAAAGATCTTGTGAATCCAGCCAATATTTCAGATTTTTTAAGTGTTTTACAGCGAAAACACAATATAGCATTATATTAGCTTACTACAATAGCCAACCACACAACAGCATTGATTCAAGCCAACAATAGCGATAACGAATAAACCAGCAAAAGATATTAATTTTTTCACTAACCTTCTCAAACTTCTTCAGATGACAGTCCTATAACATCATATTACACAATACATATAGAGTTTGTTCGAAAATGTGCATATTTAGCGGCACAAATCGTGGTTATACAATGAGAATAGTAGCCAAAATGCAAACAAAATGTCGGGAGAAATCTTGGGAGAGGCACCTAATCTAATCAGTAACTAATCAAAAACTTGACTAAAAAATACAGGTTGGACAGCAAATGAAAGATACATTAGTTCTTAATGCAACCGCTGTGTTAGATTTTTAAAATTAACGTTACTACGACATACAGCGTGCGTTAAAGCGAGACCGCACCGAAATTAATGGCGGAACAGTAGTTTCACATTTTTCAACAGAACAACGAATTAACATCATAAATACTTCTTACTTTTTGATGAGCTCCCATCAGAATCTTGGGCAAGTTGTCCTTTGTCCAGAGGAATCGTTGCTCGGTTGTAGATTGTCGCCTTCAACTTTGGAATTAGCAGTAAACATTAGCCATGTGGCGAAGACGTGTCCAACTCACCATAACGCAGCACAAATAAAATACCGAAAATCGCAATATACTGATATAAACTGATATAACTCGGTTTAAAATAACAACATTATGATGTCTTTAACACCTATATCGAATAAAATCAGAGCCGGATATATCTAACTCCTATAACGAGAGCTTTTCAGAACGCAATCCTGAGGTCTGTCTTGCGTCATGGCGAATGTTGAAAAGGCTGGACCCCACATTCCCAGCCCATTTATATAGCCTCAGATCTGCCTAGCAACTCCATTCCAATTCTCATTGCTTGCTGACATCCAGGGGAAGGCGTACGCAGTGCATGTCGACCAATAGAATACATGCAAATTAATAAACCGACCCTGGAACAGATTGCCTGATTTCAGATTTCTCACTTGCTGACAGGAAGATTGCTCCAACTCGAGTTCTGTTTTACTCACAGATATAATTCAAACGGTTTTAGAAACTAGAGAGTGTTTTCTATCCAATAGTAATAATAATATGCATATTGTACGAGCAAGAATTGAGTACGAGGCAGTTTAATTTGGGAACGAATTTTTTACAAAGTGAAAACAGCACCCCCTATTGAGAAAAGGTTAAGAAAAAAAAGAACAAATAAGATAAGTAAAACATTTAAAATAAAAGTAACAAATAATTCAACAGCAGCAGTAAAATAACAAGCAAGGCTATATACAGGGGGTATCGGTACAGAGTAAATGTGCGGGGGCACCGGTTAGTTGAGGTAATTGAGGTAATTTGTACATGTAGGTAGAGTTAAAGTGACTATGCATGGATTATAAACAGAGAGTAGCAGCAGCGTAAAAAAAGGGTCTGGGTAGCGCTTTGATTAGCTGTTCAGGAGTGTTATGGCTTGTGGGTAGAAGCTGTTAAGAAGCCTTTTGGACCTCGACTTGGCGCTCCGGTACCGCTTGCCGTGCGGTAGCAGAGAGAACAGTCTATGACTAGGGTGGCTGGAGTCTTTGACAATTTTTAGGGCCTTCCTCTGACACCGTCTGATATAGAGGTCCTGGATGGCAGGAAGCTTGGCCCCAGTGATGTACTGGGCCGTACACACTACCCTCTGTAGTGCCTTGTGGTCGGAGGCCATACCAGGCAGTGATGCAACCAGTCAGGATGCTCTCGATGGGGGGAAATAGGCTTTGTCATGCCCTCTTCATGACTGTCTTAGTGTGTTTAGACCATGATAGTTTGTTGGTGATGTGGACGCCAAGGAACTTGAAGCTCTCAACCTGTTCCACTACAGCCCCGTCGATGAGAATGGGGGCGTGCTCGGTCTTTCTTTTCCTGAAGTCCACAATCAACTCCTTTGTCTTGATCACATTGAGGGAGAGGTTGTTGTCCTGGCACCACACAACGAGTTCTCTGACCTCCTCCCTATAGGCTGTCTCATCGTTGTCTGTGATCAGGCCTAACACTGTTGTGTCATCGGCAAACTTGATGAGGATGTTGGAGTTGTGCCTGGCCATGCAGTCATGAGTGAACAGGGAGTACAGGAGGGGACTGAGCATGCACCCCCGAGGGCCCCCTGTGTTGAGGATCAGTGTGGTGGATGTGTTGTTCCCTACCCTTACCACCTGGGGGATGCCCGTCAGGAAGTCCAGGATCCAGTTGCAGAGGGAGGTAAGGGTCCTTAGCTTAGTGATGAGCTTTGAGGGCACTATGGTGTTGAACGCTGAGCTGTAGTCAATGAATAGCATTCTCACATAGGTGTTCCTTTTGTCCAGGTGTGAAAGGGCAGTGTGGAGTGCAATAGAGATTGCATCATCTGTGGCTCTGTTGGAGCGGCATGCAAATTGGAGTGGGTCTATGGTTTCTGGGATAATGGTGTTGATGTGAGCCATGACCAGACTTTCAAAGCACTTCATTGCTACAGATGTGTTCTATCCCGCCGAAAAAGCTTAAAACCCGCCAGCTGTATCTTAATCATGTCGTCATTCAGCCACGACTCTGTGAATCATAAGATATTACAGTTTTCAATGTCCCATTGGTAGGATATATGTGCTCATACATTTACATTACATTTAAGTCATTTAGCAGACGCTCTTATCCAGAGCGACTTACAAATTGGTTCGTCTATACAAATTAGTTTGTCTATTTTATTATAAATTGAATATTATATTATTATTATTATAATTTATTATAAATTTTATTGTAAATTTGCTAATAGGACCAATGGTAAAGGTAGGATTACCCTCTTGGCGACGGATCCTTACAAGGCACCCGGACCGTCGTCCACGATACCTCCGTCTTTTCCTCCTGCGAATGACGGGGATGAGGGCCTTGTCGGGTGTCTGGAGTAAATCCTTCCCGTCTGACTCGTTGAAGAAGAAGAATTCCTCCAGTACGGGGTGAGTAATCGCTGCCCTGATATCAGGAAGCTCTTTTCGGTCATAAGACTCGGTGGCAGAAACATTATGTACAAAATAAGTTTCAAATAACACGAAAAAATGTACACAACAGCACAATTGGTTATGGGATCGTAAAACGGCGGCCATTTCCTTCGGCGCCATTATCCTGATTTGACTGATCATCCTCAGTCCAATCAAAGCTACTGTAGATATAACGTGATTTGACGCCCTTTTATCTGTGGCTAATGACCTTGAGATTTATTGGATGGCACTTCTAATGTAACTCTACGGCAGCACCCAAGGGGCTTGAATTTTCAAGTTCTACCCTTAGATAAGGCATTGACTTAGTGTCCCCATGAGTGACAGAACACTGAGCCAATCACTACGCAACTAGAGAACATTACCCAATCACGGCGCAAGTAGAAAACATTACCAACTCCTACACTCCGTATATATACCACTGGCAGCCCCACAACAACCACAGAAAGCACTGAGCTAGGCTGAAACACCTACATTTTGGAGCTGCCTTACTCAAGAACGCAAAAAGAGACCATGTTTGTATGCGGCTCTATTAACGCAATGATTATTCTATCTTTTTTTACATTGTTTGCAAAGTGATATGTGAAAAAAATTTGAGGCTTAAAACAGGTGGGGCTCCTTTAGTAGTGGTTTCTTTGCAGCAGTTTGACCATGAAATCCTGATTCACGCAGTCTGCTCTGAACAGTTTATGTTGAGATGTGTCTGTTACTTGAGCTGTGAAGCATTTATTTGGGCTGCAGTCTGAGGTCCAGTTAACTCTAATGAACTTATCCTCTGTAGCAGAGGTAACTCTGGGTCTTCCTTTCCTGTGGCGGTTCTCATGAGAGCCAGTTTCATCATAGCGACTGTAATTGAAGAAACTTTCAAAGTTCTTGAAATTATCCAGATTGACTGACTGTCATGTCTTAAAGTAACGATGGACTGTCATTTCTCTTTGCTTATTTGAACTGTTCTTGTGATAATATGGACTTGGTCTTTTACCAAATAGGGCTATCTTCTGTATACCATCCCTACCTTGTCACAACACAACTAATTGGCTCAAACTCATTAAGAAGGAAAGAAATTCCACAAAGGAACTTTTAACAAGGCACATCTGTTAATTGAAATGCATTCCAGGTGACTAACTCATGAAGCTGGTTGAGAGAATGCTACAAGTGTGCAAATCTGTCATCAAGGCAAAGTGTGGCTACTTTGAAGAATCTCAAATATAAAATATATTTTGATTTGTTTTACACTTTTTTGGTTACGACATGATTCCATATTTGTTATTTCATAGTTTTGATGACTTCACTATTATTCTACACCGTAGAAAATAGTAAAAATAAAGAATATCCCTTGAATGAGTAGGTGTGTCCAAACTTTTGACTGGTACTGTACACTGAATAAAAACAGATAAGTTATTTCAGGTATATCACCTTCAAGTAAACTGGAATCACGTTCAATCAAAAAAGTAAGCTCATAAATAGTATTTCAAATGTTCTTTAAAATTTCACAACAAATATGTTAATTTGTAGGTTTGTAACCCAAGCACTTGTTTATGATACAAGCAGGTAACAGCAGGTCAGTCAGTAATGAGGTGAGGTTTAGGCTCATGAATAATCCAGAACATATCTTTGTCTACCACGTATCTCTGTGTCACACACCTGCCCAACGCATAGTCTGTTGCCTAGCACCTGGAGGCGCCCCCTCTGTGTTGGAGGAATTGGAGGAAAGGCCCAAGGCTGAAGGATACTGAGGCCAATAGGCTTGAAGAGGTTTCCAAAAAATCTGACAATTATAGTGAAGCACAGCTGCTAATTTATGGCATGCGTCCCATATAGAACCCTTTCCCTATTGGGTTCTGGTTAAAAGCAGTGCACTGTGTTGGGAATAGGGAGCCATTTGGGATGAAGTTATGGTTCCAATGAACAAGTCTTCAATGGTGTCAGATTTTTTAACGAACGACAAATCCACTGTACTTTCTCTGCGAGTCTAGAAAAGACTAGAGAAGACTTTGCTACCACAAACCAATAACACAAAACAGCAATTTCCTTCAATTTAATGTCAACAAAAGACTGTAATAGAATTTTAAATAATACAACCATGTCCATATATTTTCCCTCAATGGCTCGGGTCCGACACTGTAACGGTACTCGTCCTCGTCTGATGACGAGTATGAAAGATCGGACCAATGTGCAGCGTGGTAAGTGTCCATTTTAATGAAAACAACTGAACACTGAATGACAAAACAAAAAGAGAATGACCGAGACTGAAACAGTTCTGTATGGACAAACACAGACACAGAAAACAACTACCCACAACCCATAGTGGGAAAACAGGCTACCTAAGTATGATTCTCAATCAGAGACAACGATCGACACCTGGCTCTGATTGAGAACCATACCAGGCCAAACACAGAAATACAAAACCTAGACTACAAAACATAGAATGCCCACCCCAACTCAAGCCCTGACCAAACCAAAATAAAGACATAAAAAAGGAACTAAGGTCAGAATGTGACAGACACACAACGAAAAAGACATTACAGACAAATGACTTTACACATACATGTCAGTACATACACACAACAAGTAGGTAACATGGGGGAGAGGCGTTGTGCAGCGAAGTGTGGCTTTATTTGTCTTTTGAAACCAGGTTTGCTGTTCACTTGCGCTATATAAGATGGAAGGGAGTTCCATGCACTCATGGCTCTGTATAATACTGTACGTTTCCTTGAATTTGTTCAGGACCTGGGGACTCTTAAAAGACCCCTGGTGGCATGTCTGGTCGGTGAAGTGTGTTTGTGTGTGTGTGTGTGTGTGTGTGTGTGTGTGTGTGTGTGTGTGTGTGTGTGTGTGTGTGTGTGTGTGTGTGTGTGTGTGTGTGTGTGTGTGTGTGTGTGTGTGTGTGTGTGTGTGTCAGTGCTTTTCCAACACATTAATGTTTCTTATGTAAACAAGAAGTGACACAGTCATTCTTTAATCAACTCTTAGCCAAGATAGACTGACATGCATAGTATTAATATTAGCCCTCTGATTACAATGAAGAGCAAGACGTGTCACTCTGTTCTGGGCCAGCTGCAGCTTAACTAGGTCTTTCTTTGCAGCACTTGACCATATGACTGGACAATAATCAAGATAAGATAAAACTAGAGCCTGCAGGACTTGCTTTGTGGAGTGTGAGCAGAGCATCTCTTATTACGGACAGACCTCTCCCTATCTTTACAACCATTGAATCTATAAGTTTTGACCATGACAGTTTACAATCTAGGATAACTTAGTCCCCTCAACTTGTTCAACAGCCACACCATTCATTACCAGGTTGTAAACTGTATTGTAAACTGTATTACCAGGTCTAGCACTTAAGGAATGATTTGTACCAAATACAATGCTCTTAGTTTTAGAGATGTTCAGGACCAGTTTATTACTGGCCACCCATTCCAAAACAGACTGCAACTCTTTGTTGAGTGTTTCAGTGACTTCCTTAGCTGTTGTGTATATGGTTGAATCATTAGCATACATGAACACACAGGCTTTGTTTAATGCCAGTGGCAGGACAATAGTAAAAATAGAAAAGAGCAGAAGTTCTAGAGAGCTTCCCTGTGTGACACCACACTTTACATATTTGACATTAGATAAGCTTCCATTAAAGAAAACCGAGGTTGAAAAGCCATAACACATACATTCTTTACAACTAGGTTATGAGCAATCATATCAAAGACTGCACTGAAATCTAACAGTACAGCTCCCACAATATTTGTATTATCTATTTCTTTCAACCAATCATCAGTAATTTGTTACAGTGCAGTACATGTTGAGTGCCCTTCTCTATAAGCATGCTGAAAGTCTGTTGTTAATTCGTTTTCTGTCAAATAAACTTGTATTTGGTCAAACATGATTTTTCCCAAAAGTTTGCTAGATCCCTTTCCACAGAGGGTTGGTTCTACATGAAACTCAAAGGGTTCTACCTGGAACCAAAAAGAAAGTGTTCTATCTGGAACCAAAAAGGGTTCTCATATGGCAGGAGTGTCAAACTCATGCCATGGAGGGCCTAGTTTCTGTGGGGTTTTGTTATTTCCTTTAAATTAAGACCTAGAAAACCAATTCCTTACTAATTAGTGACCTTAATTCAACACTCAAGTACAAGGGAGGAGCGAAAACCCGCAGACACTCGGCCCTCCTTGGAATGTGTTTGACCCTTGTGTCTTATGGGGACAGCCAAAGAACCCCTTTGGAACCCTTTTTTCTAAGATTGTAGTATTATTGTATTTCCTTCAGGAGTGTGATACTTAAGACGAGCAGAATCAACAACCTCAATAGTTGCTTTGTGAGAAGGTGTTAAAGTCCACAGTCAGCTGTTGTTATGTAAATGCCAGCTGAAAAGTACTGGTAGCCTTGCTTTGTCTCCAAGTCAGAGCAGGCCAACTGGTGCCACAGTGCAGGCCCGCGTAGATAGAAACAGTAAAGTCTGGGCCTTATGGACTAAAACAGTGAGGTAAATCTTCTGTGAAAATATGGCAAAAGTACCATTCAGGGGAGATAAGAGCATTGGGTAAGGCTGGAAGACCCCCCCCCCCCCCCCCCCAAAGAAAACAACTTATCAGCCATTTAGACCCTTATCTACATTTGCCTAAACAAAAAAAAACGTTAAACAGGACTAGAGCCTAGGGGTTGGTCACAGGTGGGCTGTGGGGAGGGCGGAGAGGAAGACAGAACAATCACACACACACACACACACACACACACACACACACACACACACACACACACACACACACACACACACACACACACACACACACACACACACACACACACACACACACACACACACACACTTCCCCGACCAGACATGCCACCAGGGGTCTTTTAAGAGTCCCCAGGTCCTGCTGACCTCTATAATCACACACAGCATGGTGCATCGGTTAGCATCGGTTAGATGCTCCATGCTGTGTGTGATTATAGAGGTCAGCATCACTTGCAGTGATGTAGCAATAAGGGGGCTGAGCATTGTGTTACAAAACAAAATATATTGGTGTTGGTTATAGATACACTGGAAGGAAAAATTGGAAATGCTAACAATTGATCCTCACTACAATATTCTTTAGACATGTCCACATAACCATCTTTAACCATTATAAGGGTTTATTCTTGGATGTACCAGAATCAGAATCAGTTGTTGAATGAGGTTATTAGTGTGGACAGGGCTTCTTCTGGTCTTATTATATATAGCTTTTCACAATTACATTTTTGGTCATTTATTATTCCCAAAGAAAATTTGTCAAAATGTATTTAGAATATTTGACATTGTTTCTGTAATAATTGTTGTGTTTTTTTCTTTCTTCACATTGCAACTGTAAAAGTACTGGCATGATTTCAACATTTTAAATGAGATTAAATATAATCGAATCATCTGATATGAATCATTTGATAGTCCGATATGAAACTGACAGTGCTGCTTTATTGAGGAAAAATGTACTTAAGATGACTGTGGTATGTGGTTATCTCAACTAGATACCTTAAGATGAATGCACTGACTGTAAGTCTCTCTGGATAAGAGCGTCTGCTAAATGACTAAACATGTACATGACAAATGGTAGACCAGGCCCCACGTTTAATTTGGTTTGTTTGTAGGAAAAACAAAGCTATTCAAATACAAATAAAAAACAACATGTTTTCTTCTGCGTACACAACAGGGGTTGTGACTCAGGGGACTTTGGATTTGCATGGATTTACACATCTCCAAGATGTCAGACTCCAAGATTTGCAAAGATCCCCAAGGATCTCAATAGTTTTGCAAACTTTCCATTGTGAGGATGACCTTTTTGTGGGCTACCAGGGGGGAGTTTCCTCTAGGTACAGATCTAAGATCAGCTTCCTGTCCCCAATCCTAAAATGCTAAACTGAACCAAGATCAGCGTCTAGGGCCACCTTCACTGTCATGACGTGTGTGTAGGTGGCAGGGAAGTCAGGCGCAGGAGAATCAAACTTGGTATAATGGAGTAGTTTAATGACGTAAAACAAAACTCCAAAACCAAAGTCCATAATAAAATAAATGTGGGTACAAGAACCCGTCGCACACCAATCCATAAAACAATCTCTGACAAGGACATGAGAGGAAACAGAGGGTTAAATACACAATAATAAATGAATGGGATTGGAACCAGGTGTGTAGGAAGACAAGACAAAAATGAAACATGGATCAATGATGGCTAGAAGACCGGTGACGTCGACCGCCGAGCACCGCCCGAACAAGGAGAGGCATCGACTTCCGCAGAAGTTGTGACATTCACTCTTCTCTGGCTAGCAGCCAGACGTACTGGTCCCTCTTGTACTTGTACGGTGACCTATGACTAAATGTAAACATGAACTTCAGTAGTCAGGCTGATTGGTGGGTTTACAATTGCTAGATTGTAGGACGTTGGGAGGAAGTAGTCTAGGAATCATGGGTGCCTTCCTTGAAGGTTGGTGGAACATTGAGCGAAAGTTGAGGGATCGACTTACGCCAAGTGCAGCGTAAATCTTTCAGTGATAAGGTCCAGAATGCATTGCTGAAGGGGACTTCTTGCCAAATGGCTTGAGCCTTTTCACTGATTCGGTTGTTTTTAGCTGCTCCCCTGTTAAGAAAACTGTTATTGTTGTTGTTGGACAGACTAAGCTTCCCCTTATTCTCTATGTCAATACATGTGCACTTGTCAATAGATTTGGCTCTGTAGACATTTAGGGCCAGTTTCCCAAAAATCAGATGAAGCCTATTCCTGGATTAGGCACTTTTGATGGAGAATAAGAGTTTTCAATCTTGTAAAACCCACAAAAATCACATACTCTTTGCTAACTATGACTCTAAACTGCTGCATTACAACCACCGACTCCCCTGGGTACAATTTTTCTCATTCACATCATGCAACCACTATCACCATGGAGACCAAAGACAGGAGAAATATTTGTAGGCGGCCATCCTAGACAGCTGCCTCACGATTGGCTGTGTGTGTCCCTGGGTTAAACAGCAGAGAGATTCTGGGTATTTTACCTCAGCTCAGACAAGAGCATCTCACATATCATAACATATAATCCTTCCATGTAACTACAGAAGATGTTTTTCTCAAATAAAGAAAAACTCATTTGGATTTTTCCAATGTCAATTTGGTTTGGTTGGATACATACGGTCAGGGGCTACTGATTAAACTTAACCGCCATATTGAATTCTCCACCTGCTTTTTCTCTTTCAGCTTCAACAAGGCTGTAATGTTCTGATGGATAAACCAACACACACACACACACACACACACACACACACACACACACACACACACACACACACACACACACACACACACACACACACACACACACACACACACACACACACACACACACACACACACACACACACACACACACACACACACACACACACACACACTGACCTGTTTAAATGACAGGAGTGATGAAACCCACTTGGCTAACCTAATTTCCTATGAACAAATCAGCTTCCATCCCAGATTTACACCATGGCTACCACCCTGTGTAAAATGGCTCTATAACCTGCTGATGAAACCTGGTTTCAAGTACTATTTGAAATAATTTCAAATACTTTATCTGTGCTTGAATGAGCTTGCCTGGCTTAATGGACCAATATGAAAGTCCCAAAAACGGCACATAAGGCAGGCTAGAGCAAACACTCAAAGTATTTTACATAGTATGAATACGATTTGAACCCAGATCCACTGCTCACTTGTCCTCTGAGAGCATCTGTTCTAGTAACAGCATATCTAGGACAAGCTCCGGCTTCATCTCTTTTCTATTCCTGACCTTTTGAAAGGACACCTGATGCCACCTGATGGCACCTGTTTGCTGCTGGGAATAGCTTCCACCCACTCTGTCTACTGCCTGGGGAGTGTGGCGAAAGATGCCATTTGAGCTGCCATAGCCTGGCAAAACCAGACTGAAAGCTGTGCCATCTTGAAACAATGGTGGGTGGCCAGCTAAGCGTTCAGTTTGGCTTAAACAGGATATATTTAAGCTGGCTCAGGCAGAAACCCACAAAGTATATGTGGATAATACCTGAGTAGAATGACTGTTCAGTACAATGACTGTTGACTACCAGACACAATCTGCAGACATCAGGGTTGTGTTCATTAAACACCAAATGGAAGAAAACTGACTGAAACAGGGAGGGACTACCTGGACTTGTCCAATAAGAAATGCTAATTTCCATTTTCTGTAGCAAAACATTTTCTGTTACGTGGGGCGGCAGGTAGTCTAGTGGTTAGAGCGTTGGACTACTAGCTGAAAGGTTGCAAGATCAAATCCCTGAGCTGACACGGTAAAAATCTGTTGTTCTACAAAGGTAAAATAAAAATAAAAAACATGACACAAGCTTCCCGAAACTCTCCTTACCTGTCAAGAACATCTGACAGCTCCCAAATCAGCACACTTGGATAAAACATACATTCATACTGTAGAAAATGATATCGCCTCATTATAATTATATAATAAATTATTAATTAATTACTGTAGATGACAAGTTTACTGACCTGGAATAAACAATCAACCACATTTTCACAAATGTCATGTTTCCAGACAGAAAATATATTTTTCACAAAACAGCATGGCACCCTGACTATTCTGAACTATACCAACAAATATTTACAGTATATAAACAAAAAACACAGCAAGGATTAAGTCAGAATTTTTGTCAGTATGGTGGTGTATGTTTGTATATCATCAGCCTCATGGGATCGTGGGTCGGGTTGAGGAAAAGGAAGTGGCCCTCTTTCCCTACATCAATCTGCCACTAGGTGTTGATAAAGCAAATTAATATTAAAATACTGATCAGATAAGGCAAACTCCCATTCCACAAACAAGAGCCCGCTACTCCGTTAGAAATGCCCCAGTCCAACATTGTCATAAAAACACTTGTCCTTAGTTACAGTTCTCAGAATAAAAAGTATTTTGGGAATGTGAAAACTCTTGCAGAACCACAATGAGTGATAAAGTGCAGAACTGGCTTAAATCATCCACATCATCCCCCTCTTCCTATCATTTATTTTTTTCATCCCCTCTTCAGTCTCTGCTCTCATCTCAGACGTCCATGACACAGGCTGTCCTGCATCATTGGCTGGACCATGTGACATTCTGCAGGGTCCTGTGGCTAGGGGGAGACACTTGCTCACTCCTCATACACATGAAACCCACCAAGCAAGCATTGGAGTACAAATGTATTTTTCCTGATGTAACGGTTGGATACCAAAGCAGAGGAGGCTCCTCCAGGAAGGAAAATGATAAACAATACAAACAACGAAACACTAAAATATCTAAATGTCGTCCATGTAATTAAAACGATGCATCTGTTTACACCATTGACAACAAAGTTTTCGCTCTTCAAAAATTGATGATATTTTAAGTCACCCGCTGCCGCTGTATCAAAGATTCATTCAAGTATTCACCGAAAACACTTCTTTACAGCAGCTGCAATGACGATAGGTCTCAGAAACCATTGAGATACTGGTTTCTTCCGTCAGAGATAAAGATATCTCACTCATCACTATATCAACACTAACAGACCCTCCAACAACTGACTGGCATAGCACCTGGCATAGCACCTGGCATAGCACCTGGCATAGCACCTGGCATAGCATTTTCCCCCTTATTGTTTCATGGCAAATAATAGGGCTAATGTTTGCCCAAATCACATACCCAGGAGGCATTGCTTTCAGACACACATTGGGTGCGTTTGAGTGGTAAGCCGAAAGTAGCCGAATGTGGAAGAGTAATGTCGGGGGAGGTACAGTACATCTGCACCTACAGCAGTCAGACAACTTCTGCTGTTTCTAGGAATCACAACTATGGGAGACATGGCATTCACCTTTGTTATTGCCAAGGAAGTTGATGCAAACCAACATTCCACTTCTCCTACTTAAAGCAGAACATGATCAACATGGTCCAAGGAATGAATATCCTGATGATAAGGAAATGAAATACCAGCCCAAGCTCTTCCTAGCATTCACAAGACTTGTATTTTATTTTTGAGATGGTTTTCTCAAAATATTTCCAGATAGTGAACGCAGAGGCTTCTAGAATGAGAACACACAGGTGTTCTTGCAGCTCTGTTGTTTGTCATTACTTCATGCCCTTGTATCTTCCTCATTATTATTTGTGGTTGTGCAACATGGAATTGTAACAGATGTGATTAAATGGAGTCCACAAAGAGTGTTACTGTATACTAATTGATGTCAGCGTCACTACAGTCTAGAGTGTATTGCTTTAATTCTCAACCTTTATGTTGTTTTTAATTCAATCACATGTGTGACAATGTTGCGTTAGGAGGTAGGTGAAGGAGTCAGGCGCAGGAGAGCAGAGATGTCTGAGATGCGTACTTTTAATAGGCAAGTCCACCAAATACAGGTATGGCACAATCCAAAAGTCAAACGCCCTCGACAACAGAGACACCTGTTACTCACACACGGAGGAACAAACAAAGCTCCTAAATAACACACTCTATTTAACTGCGTGAAACAAAAATTAGGCACAACCTCACCGAGCTACATCACAAAATAAAACAATCCCGCACAAACCTAGGCAGGCAACAGGGTAAAATTATACACACAGAAATTAAGGCAAATGAAACCAGGTGTGAACCCCCCCCCGGACACGCAGCTCCCACAGCCGGAGAACGACCCGGAGGACGAGGCGCAGGGCGATCCGGATGGAGGCGGTGAAACTCTCTAAGCATAGATGGGTCCAATACGTCCTCCACCGGCACCCAGCATCTCTCCTCCGGACCGTACCCCTCCCAATCCACGGGACCAGCCACCACTGGCCTGAGGAGAGACACATGAAACGACTGGTTAATACAGTAATAAGGGGGAGCTGTAACCTATAACACACCTCGTTTATTCTCCTCAGGACTTTAAACGGCCCCACAAACCGTGGACCCAGCTTCCGGCAGGGCAGGCGGAGGGGCAGGTTTCGGGTCGAGAGCCAGACCCGGTCCCCCGTTGCGAACACCAGGGCCTCGCTGCGGTGGAGGTCAGCACTTGCCTTCTGCCGCTCTTCGGCCCGTTTAAAGTACCCGTGGGCAGCCTCCCAGGTCTCCCTCGAACGCCTCACCCAATAGTCCACCACAGGAGCCTCGGTCTGGCTCTGATGCCATGGTACCAGGACCGGCTGATACCCCAACACGCACTGGAAGAGAGACAGGTTCATAGAGGAGTGCTGGAGTGAGTTCTGGGCCATCTCTGCCTATGGGATATATATATAGTACTTCCCACTAAGACAGCGCACTGTCCGACCGATACCAGGATGACCAGAGGAGGGTGACGTGTGGGCCCAACAGATCAATCGATCACGGACATGACAGAACGTACAGACGCCCAACTGGACACTGAGTGGGAGTGGGCTCCGCACGTAAAGTCCATCCTTCTTCTTCACAAAAAGAAACTCGAGGAGGCAGGTGAAGTGGAAGGCTGAATGTATCCCTGTCCAGAGATTCGGAGACATATGTTTCCATAGCCGCCGTCTCCTCCTGTGACAGAGGATACACGTGACTCCTGGGAAGTGCTGCGTCTACCAGGAGATTTATCGCACAATCCCCCCGTCGATGGGGTGGTAATTGAGTCGCATTCTTTTTACAGAAGGCGAGAGCCAAATCGGCATATTCAGGGGGATGTGCACGGTGGAGACTTGGTTTGGTCTCTCCACCGTAGTTGCACCTATGGAAACACCTATACACCTACCTGAGCACTGACGTGACCATCCCTTGAGAGCCCTCTGTTGCCACGAAATAGTGGGGTCATGATAGGCCAACCAGGGAAGCCCCAACACCACAGGAAACGCAGGAGAATCGATCAGGATGAGACTAATTCTCTCCTCATGACCCTCCTGCGTTATCATACATAGTGGAGCTGTGACCTCCCTAATCAGCCCCGACCCTAAAGGACGACTATCTAAGGCATGTACAGGGAAGGGCACATCAACAGGAACAATAGGGATCCCTAATATAAGTGCAAATGAACGGTCAATGAAGTTACCAGCTGCGCCTGAATCTACTAGCGCCTTATGCTGGGAATGCGGGGAAAACTCCGGAAATTCTATACATACACACATGTGCGCAACAGGGAGCTCTGGGTGAGTCGGGTGCCGACTCACCTGGGATGATCCACCAGTACTCTGCCTGCTGCCTCGACTCCCTGGGGAACCTCTCCAGCACCGACCAGCAGTGTGCCCTCTGCGGCCACAGGTGGTGCAGGAAACGGCCCCCCCTCCGGTCACCCTTAGAGCAGCACCTCCGAGCTCCAGAGGTGTAGGATCGGAGGAGCTGGGGAATGGAATGGACGGACCCCAATCCGGACGTCCGCGGGTGGCCAACAGGTTATCCAGCCGGATGGATAAATCCACCAGCTGGTCGAGGGTAAGGGTGGTGTCCCTGCATGCCAGTTCCTGACGAACGTCCTCATGTAGACTACACCGGTAATGGTCAATCAGGGCCCTCTAATTCCATCCCGCGCTGGCAGCCAGGGTCCTGAAGTCCAGTGCGAAGTCCTGTGCGCTCCTCATCCCCTGTCTGAGATGGAACAAGCGTTCCCCCGCCGCTCTCCCCTCAGGTGGATGATTGAAGACCGCCCGGAAGCGGCAGGTGAAATCCTCATAGCGGACCAACGCTGCGTCTATTCCTCCCCATTCGGCGTTGGCCCACTCAAGTGCTTTCCCCGACAAACAGGAGATGAGGGAGGACACGCTCTGGTATCCCGAGGGAGCCGGGTGGACGGTCGCCAGGTAGAGCTCCAACTGGAGTAGGAACCCCTGGCACCCGGCAGCCGTCCCATCATATGCTCGCAGGAGCGAGAGCCGAATCCCACCGGGTACAGGTGACGGAGGGGTGGACAGTGGTGTGGGTTGGGATGAAGTTGATGGGGTTGTGGGAAAAACCCCTCTCTCCTATCGCTCCATGGTGTGCAGCACGCGATCCATGGCTGTGCCAAGATTTTGGAGCATTGTGCTGGACGCACTCCTCCACTGGTAACGGAGGCCTGGGTGCACCTGCTGACTCCATAAGTGGTGCGTGTTTCTGTCATGTGTCAATGTGCAGCAGTTAGGACGGAGTCAGGCGCAGGACACAGAACTGAGTAAAATACGTACTTTACTCGAAAAGAAACAACAACATTTCCACGCAGGGAAAACACACCAGCTCACAGAAGTCTTGAACACTAAACAAAGAACAAACACGCACAAAACCATGTGAGAACTAGAGGGTTAAATAGGGAATAAATTATAACGTAGTGGGAACCAGGTGTATACAATCAAGACAAAACAAATGGAAAAAGAAACATAGATCGGTGGCAGCTAGAAAGCCGGTCACGACGACCGCCAAACGCCGCCCGAACAAGGAGAGGCACCAACTTCGGCGGAAGTCGTGACAATAACACACTTATAAAGAAGAGAACCTGATTATTATACTATTGAACTTCAAATAAGTAACACACAAACTAAATTGCACAACTAATTGCATTACTAATTGCATTAGTACTGTACAAAGTTAGAGGTGCGCTATTTGATAGATTCCCCCTCTCCCCCTACCTTGGGCTTCCAGTGGGGAGACCTGAGGTCAACCTACCCCCGCCCCCCTCCCCATCTCATACTTCAGAGTGGGAGCCTGCCTAGCTCACAAACTAGAATCAGGGCGCCCACACCGACAAGGTTAATTGACCCACAGTCCCACACTGTGACATGATATCATTGACGTGACGTGCAACTGAGCGATAGAAACGGTGACGCCCAGGGCGGCTGCCCATGTCACCTATACCTAAATCCGCTACTGCGCACACACACACACACACACACACACACACACACACACACACACACACACACACACACACACACACACACACACACACACACACACACACACACACACACACACACACACACACACCACACACACACCACACACACTGGATGTGAGGTCTGACTGAGAAGCCTTTCGGCTGGATGAAATCTCATTAGCAGCTCCACTCTCCCACTCCTCTATTACTAAGAGTCCAGCAGCTCCACTCTCCCACTCCTCCATTCCACCCTCCCTCCATCCCTTGTCAGCACGGCACTGACATTTGTATAATGAACTTGGTGCATTTTCGAATGTGTGCCCAATTAAGTGGCAGACGCCATTGCCGGTGACAGATGTTATGATGTGTGAGAGAGAGTGTGTGTGTGTGTGTGCGTGCGTGCGTGCGTGCGTGCGTGCGTGCGTGCGTGCGTGCGTGCGTGCGTGCGTGTGTGATTTACTGTAGCTAGCAAATTCTTCATTGGCTTTGATACTCTGATTGGTTAGAGATGATCCTATCGCTGATGACTTTGTTTTGTACAATACCCCTCATTTTGACGTCACCACAAATGACTTCAATGATGGCAGTCTCAGACTGAAGAATGTAGCGAACATAGAGCAGGGGAAGAATTCAGTTTTAATCGTCAGGCAAGGGCAAAGCAGGAATGAGCACTGAGCTCCTCAACCAAAACACAACCAAAACACAACCAAAACACAACCTCCAACTCTCATAGAAACTCAATCTCAGGGTGACGTAAGTGTTCCAGACCTGGGCTCAAGTAGTATTTTTTGTCTTCCAAATACTTTAAGTGTTTAATCAAATATGTCTGGAGTGATGCCAGATGGGTGGGGTTTGCCACTTTGGGTACTACTCTATTGGTTCCATTTAGCCGATTTGCACTTTTGGAACTGCTCGATTGGTTCCATTGCACGGCCAGCCAGGCAAGCTGAATCGAGAGCAGCTAAACTATTTGATCGACAACGAACACTACTTGAACCCAGGTGTGTGGGTCGGCTAGTACTGTCTGTTCTGAAATCAATGTGCCGACCGAAGTGCTTCTCTCAGTAGACTACTTTTCCAACACAGAGGGCAATTACTCCCCCCCCCCCCAGCATAAAAAGCCCGCTAATCTGCAGGATAAACAGAGGCCGGAGCGTGTATTATATTTCCGATGCTGTCCTTGCACTGTGGAGGAAGCCTGCAGATAAGATGCTATCTGTCCCCCGATGAATGACATACTGCATTGTGTTTCCTATATGCTAGAGCCTCCTTTCTGAGGGACAGTGACCAATGATGCGAGAGACCTGATGTTTTGTGTGTGCTTGGGAGGGGGGTGGTTGTATCAGGGGAATGTAGTGACACATTTTTACAAATTTTATTAGATAGGGACACCCATGTTGATTCACTTATTTCTTTCTCTCTATTTCTCTCTTTCCTCAGGCAAAGTGACTTTGACCTTGGGTCTTTCTGATATTAAACAGGTCTGTCTGATATTAAACGGGTCTGTCTGATATTAAATGGGTCTGTCTGATATTAAACGGGTCTTTCTGATATTAAACAGGTCTGTCTGATATTAAACGGGTCTGGCTGATATTAAACAGGTCTGGCTGATATTAAACGGGTCTGTCTGATATTCAACAGGTCTGTCTGATATTAAACAGGTCTGTCTGATATTCAACAGGTCTGTCTGATATTAAACAGGTCTGTCTGATATTAAACGGGTCTTTCTGATATTAAACAGGTCTGTCTGATATTAAACGGGTCTGTCTGATATTCAACAGGTCTGTCTGATATTAAACAGGTCTGTCTGATATTAAACGGGTCTTTCTGATATTAAACGGGTCTGGCTGATATTAAGCGGGTCTGTCTGATATTAAACTGGTCTGTCTGATATTAAATGGTTCTGGCAGATATTAAATGGGTCTGTCTGATATTAAATGGGTCTGGCTGATATTAAGCAGGTCTGTCTGATATTAAATGGTTCTGGCTGATATTAAATGGGTCTGGCTGATATTAAGCTGGTCTGTCTGATATTAAATGGGTATGTCTGATGTTAAATGGGTCTGTCTGATATTAAATGGATCTGTCTGATATTAAATGTCATATAGCCTACTCTACTGTAAATGTATTGTATTGAATCAACTGAGACTGCAGCAAGTGAAGACTCAAATCAAATTTACGAGTAACCTTGTTGAAATGTACACTCGCGTTCAAAAGTTTGGGGTCGCTTAGAAATGTCCTTGTTTTTGAAAGAAAATCACATTTTTTGTCCATTGAAATAACATCAAATTGATCAGAAATACAGTATAGACATTAATGTTGTAAATGACTATTGTAGTTGGAAATGGCAGTCGCCTCTTCACTGTTGACGTTGAGACTGTTGTTTTGCGGGTACTATTTAATGAAGCTGCCAGTTGAGGACTTGTGAGGCATCTGTTTCTCAAACTAGACATTCTAATGTACTTGTCCTCTTGCTCAGTTGTGCACCGGGGCCTCCCACTCCTCTTTCTATTCTGGTTAGAGCCAGTTTGCACTGTTCTGTGAAGGAAGTAGTACACAGCATTGTACAAGATCTTCAGTTTCTTGGCAATTTGTCGCATGGAATAGCCTTCATTTCTCAGAACAAGAATAGACTGACTAGTTTCTGAAGAAAGGTCTTTGTTTCTAGCCATTTTCAGACTGTAATCAAACCCCCAAATGCTGATGTTCCAGATACTCAACGAGTCTAAAGAAGGCCAGTTTTATTGCTTCTTTAATCAGAACAACAGTTCCAGCTGTGCTAACATAATTGCAAAAGGGTTTTCTAATGATCAATTAGCCTTTTAAAATGATAAACTTGGATTAGCTAACACAACGTGCCATTGGAACACAGGAGTGATGATTGCTGATAATGGGCCTCTGCCTATGTAGATATTCCATAAAAATATCTGCCGTTTCCAGCTACAATAGTCATTTACAACATTAACAATGTCTACACTGTATTTCTGATCAATTTGATGTTATTTTAATGGACAAAAAATTTGCTTTTCTTTCAAAAACAAGGACATTTGTAAGTAACCCCAAATAGTGTAGTGGTAGTGTAAGTTCTCATACAGATGTGTAATTGGTGTTGTTTTATATCCTCTGTGAGAGCCAAGAGCATCACATAATAAACTGTACTGAATATGGTCTGTCAACCGCTGCGCTTGAAGCAGAGGGGTAGGGGAAGCAATGGTTGCATACCAATAACCTCTCCATTCTCCCGAAGTATGCACTTGTTCACTTGACCTGTATATGAAAAGTCCTTCTTTCTAGCCCGTGCCTACATCGGTCCAATGCTTTTAGCCTTGTGGGGAGTAGTGAACGAGTGCACACTTCAGGAGGAAGAAGAGATTAACCCAGGTTACTCTGAAACAGAAGGGGCATTTACTACGTACAACACCTCTGCCTTGAAAAAAACCTTTGGGTTCCAGCCCATCCATAGTGATAAGCCTTGGTCCACGGCTTGGCTTGGCTGACGTCAAGTACCCAATCACTGAAGCAGCAGCAGGCTGGTTTCCAGGGAGAACAAACCACTTGACCGTTCTAAAAATATCCTCCTTCAGCGCAGCCCCTTTCATATGGGTTGTCGTGGAACCTGTGCACCTCTCAGTCTTTATTAACGCATCCACATCAAGGCATCCATTCAATATCAAATCAAATCAAACCACATGTTATTTGTCACGTGCCGAATACAGCTGGTGTAGACTTTACTGTGAAATGCTTGCTTACGAGTCTTTCCCAATAACGCAGATTTTCCAAATAATAATACAAATGAAATAATAGCACAACAAATAAAATAAAATACGCATAATGGAGCTATATACAGGAAGTACCAGTACCAGATCAATGTGGAGCTATATACAGGGAGTACCAGTACCAGATCAATGTGGAGCTATATACAGGAAGTACCAGTACCAGATCAATGTGGAGCTATATACAGGAAGTACCAGTACCAGATCAATGTGGAGCTATATACAGGAAGTACCAGTACCAGATCAATGTGGAGCTATATACAGGGAGTACCAGTACCAGATCAATGTGGAGCTATATACAGGAAGTACCAGTACCAGATCAATGTGGAGCTATATGCAGGGAGTACCAGTACCAGATCAATGTGGAGCTATATACAGAGAGTACCAGTACCAGATCAATGTGGAGCTATATACAGGGAGTACCAGTACCAGATCAATGTGGAGCTATATACAGGAAGTACCAGTACCAGATCAATGTGGAGCTATGTATAGGGAGTACCAGTACCAGATCAATGTGGAGCTATATACAGGGAGTACCAGTACCAGATCAATGTGGAGCTATATATAGAGAGTACCAGTACCAGATCAATGTGGAGCTATATACAGGGAGTACCAGTACCAGATCAATGTGGAGCTATATACAGAGAGTACCAGTACCAGATCAATGTGGAGCTATATACAGGGAGTACCAGTACCAGATCAATGTGGAGCTATATACAGGGAGTACCAGTACCAGATCAATGTGGAGCTATATACAGGGAGTACCAGTACCAGATCAATGTGGAGCTGTATACAGGGAGTACCAGTACCAGATCCATGTGCAGAGGTACGTGGTATTTGAGGTAGATATGTACATGAAGGCAGGTTAAAGTGACTAGGTGTCACGCCCTGACCTTAGAGAGCCTTTTTATTTCTCTATTTGGTTAGGTCAGGGTGTGATTTGGGTGGGCATTCTATGTTTTCTGTTCCTTTGTTTTTGGCCGAGTGTGGTTCCCAATCAGAGGCAGCTGTCTATCGTTGTCTCTGATTGGGGATCATACTTAGGCAGCCCTTTTCCCCACCATTAGGTTATGGGATCTTGTTTTCTGTTTAGTGTTTCTGCCTGACAGAACTGTGCGCTTTCGTTTTCACGTTTGTTATTTTGTTTGAGTGTTTTTGAAATAAAATAATCATGAACACTTACGACGCTGCGCCTTGGTCCACTCTTCATACCACCAACGAGAGCTGTAACACTAGGTATCAGGATAGATAATAATAAGGTATTTGAGGTAGATATGTACAAGAAGGCAGGGTAAAGTGACTAGGTATCAGGATAGATAATAATAAGGTATTTGAGGTAGATATGTACATGAAGGCAGGGTAAAGTGACTAGGTATCAGGATAGATAATAATAAGGTATTTGAGGTAGATATGTACATGAAGGCAGGGTAAAGTTACTAGGTATCTGGATAGATAATAATAAGGTATGTGAGGTAGATACAGTTGAAGTCGGAAGTTTACATATACTGTACCTTAGCCAAATACATTTAAACTCAGTTTTTCACAATTCCTGACATTTAATCCTAGTAACATTTCCCTGTTTTAGGTCCGTTAGGATCACCACTTTATTTTAAGAATGTGAAATGTCAGAATAATAGTAGAGAGAATTATTTATTTCAGCTTTTATTTCTTTCACCACATCCTCAGTGGGTCAGAAGTTTACATACACTCAATTAGTATTTGGTAGCATTGCCTTTAAATGGTTTAACTTGGGTCAAACGGTTCAGGTAGCCTTCCACAAGCTTCCCACAATAGGTTGGGTGAATTTTGGTCCATTCCTCCTGACAGAGCTGGTGTAACTGAGTCAGGTTTGTAGGCCTCCTTGCTCGCACATGCATTTTCAGTTCTGCCCACAAACTTTCTACAGGATTGAGATCAGAGCTTTGTGATGGCTACTCCAATACCTTAACTTTGTTGTTCTTAAGCCATTTTGCCACAACTTTGGAAGTATACTCGGGGTCATTGTCCATTTGGAAGACCCATTTGCGACCAAGCTTTAACTTCCTGACTGATGTCTTGGGATGTTGCTTCAATATATCCACATAATTTTTGCAACCCCAAGTTCACCAGTCCCTCCTGCAGCAGAGCATCCCCACAACATGATGCTGCCACCCCCGTGCTTCACGGTTGGGATGATGTTCTTCGGGCTTGCAAGCCTCCCCCTTTTTCATCCAAACATAACGATGGTCATTATGGCCAAACCATTCTATTTTGTCCTCAGACCAGAGGACATTTCTCCAAAAAGCGTGATCTTTGTCCCCATGTGCAGTTGCAAACCGTAGTCTGGCTTTTTTATGGTGGTTTTGGAGCAGTGGCTTCTTCCTTGCTGAGCTGCCTTTCATGTTATGTCGATATAGGACTCGTTTTACTGTGGATATAGATACTTTTGTACCTGTTTCCTCCAGCATCTTCACAAGGTCCTTTGCTGTTGTTTTGGGATTGGTTTGCACTTTTCGCACCAAAGTACGTTCATCTCTAGGAGACAAAACGCATCTCCTTCCTGAGCGGTATGACGGCTGTGCGGTCCCATGGTGTTTATACTTGCCTACTATTGTTTGTACAGATGAACGTGGTACCTTCAGGTGTTTGGAAATTTCTCTCAAGGATGAACCAGACTTGTGGAGGTCTACAATTATTTTTCTGAGGTCTTGGCTGATTTCTTTTGATTTTCCCATGATGTCAAGCAAAGAGGCACTGAGTTTGAAGGTAGGCCTTGAAATACATCCACAGCTACACCTCCAATTGACTCAAATGATGTCAATTAGCCAAACAGAAGCTTCTAAAGCCATGACATCATTTTCTGGAATTTTCCAAACTGTTTAAAGGCACAGTTAACTTAGTGTATGTAAATTTCTGACCCACTGGAATTGTGATACAGTGAATTATAAGTGAAATAATCTGTCTGCAAACAATTGTTGGAAAAATTACTTGTGTCATGCACAAAGTAGATGTCCTAACCAACTTGCCAAAGCTATAGTTTGTTAACAAGAAATTTGTGGGGTGGTTGAAAAACGAGTTTTAATGACTCCAACCTAAGTGTATGTAAACTTCCGACTTCAACATGTTACGTCTAGTGAGTGTGTATATGGTGTGCAGTCTGGCTATGAAGCAGTCTCGTGGCTTGGGGGTAGAAGATGTCTCAGAGCCTGGTACCATTTGTCAGACGGTAGAAGAGTGAACAGCCTATGGCTTGGGTGGCTGGAGTCTAAGGCAATTTTTCGGGCCTGATTTAGAGGTCCTGGACAGCAAGGAGCTCGGCCCAGTTATGTACTGGGCTGTCCACACCACCCTCTGTAGTGCATTTGCCATAACAAGCGGTGGTGCAGCCAGTCAAGATGCCCTAGATGGTGCATGCTCCCCCCCCCCAGCTGGGGTACATGCCCCCCCCAGCTGCCAAATCTTTTCAACCTCCTGAGGGAAAATAGGCGCTGCTGTACCCTCTTCACAACTGAGGGGGTGTTTGTGGACCATGTTAAGTCCTTAGTGATGTGGACGCTAAGGAACTTAAAGCTCTCGAACTGCTCCACAACAGCCCAGTTGTCACGATCGTTATAAGACGAATGAGTGGACAAAGGCGCAGCGTGAAAGAAAGACATCTTCTTTTAATGAAGAAAAACAAACACTTACTAAACGAACAAAATAAACAACCGTGAAGCTAAAACGAACTAAGTGCACACATGCAACACAGACATAGACAATTACCCACAAACACCTAAAGCCCATGGCTGCCTTAAATATGGCTCCCAATCAGAGACAACAATAAACAGCTGTCTCTGATTGAGAACCAAACCAGGCAACCATAGACTTTCCTAAACACCTACACTGAACACAACCCCATAAATTCTACAAAACCCCCTAAACAATACACACACCCTAAACTAGACAAAACACACAAACATCCCCCATGTCACACCCTGACCTAACTAAACTAATAAAGAAAATCAATATAACAAAGGCCAGGGTGTGACACCAGTTGATATACAGTGGCTTGCGAAAGTATTCACCCACCTTGGCATTTTTCCTATTTTGTTGCCTTACAACCTGGGATTAAAATAGATTTTTTGGTGGTTTGTATCATTTGTTTTACACAACATGTCTACCACTTTGGTGATGCAAAATATTTTTTATTGTGAAACAAACAAGAAATAAGACAAAAAACTGAAAACTTGAGCGTGCATAACTATTCACCCCCCCCCCCCCCCCCAAAGTCAATACTTTGTAGAGTCACCTTTTGCAGCAATTACAGTTTCAAGTCTCTTGGGGTATGTCTCTATAAGCTTGGCACATCTAGCCACTAGGATTTTTGCACATTCTTCAAGGCAAACTGCTCCAGCTCCTTCAAGTTGGATGGGTTCCGCTGGTGTACAGCAATCTTTAAATCATACCACATATTCTCAATTGGATTGAGGTCTGGGCTTTAATTAGGCCATTCCAAGACATTTAAATGTTTCCCCTTAAACCACTCGAGTGTTGTTTTAGCAGTATGTTTAGGGTCATTGTCCTGCTGGAAGATGAACCTCTGCTGGAAGGTGAACCAGTCTCAAATCTCTGGAAGACTGAAACAGGTTTCACCCCAAGAATTTCCCTGTATTTAGCACCATCCATCATTCCTTCAATTCTGACCAGTTTCCCAGTCCCTGCCGATGAAAAACATCCATCTAGGATGGTGTTCTCGGGGTGTGAGAGGTGTTCTCGGGGTGATGAGATGTGTTGGGTTTGCACCAGACCTAGATGGCCAAAAAGCTCAATTTTAGTCTCATCTGACCAGAGTACCTTCTTCCATATGTTTGGGGAGTTTCCCACATGCCTTTTGGCGAACACCAAACGTGTTTGCTTATTTTTTTATTTAAGCAATTACTTTTTTCTGGCCACTCTTCCGTAAAGCCCAGCTCTGTGGAGTGTACGGCTTAAAGTGGTCCTATGGACAGATACTCCAATCTCCGCTGTGGAGCTTTGCAGCTCCTTCAGGGATATCTTTGGTCTCTTTGTTGCCTCTCTGATTAATGCCCTCCTTGCCAAGTCTGTGAGTTTTGGTGGGCGGCCCTCTCTTGGCAGGTTTTTTGTGGTGCCATATTCTTTCCATTTAATTTTTATTTATTTAATGGTGCTCTGTGGGATGTTCAAAGTTTGGGATATTTTTTTATAACCGAACCCTGATCTGTACTTCTCCACAAATTTGTCCCTGACATGATTGGAGAGCTCCTTAGTCTTCATAGTGCCACTTGTTTAGTGGTGTTGCAGACACTGGGGCCTTTCAGAACAGGTGTATATATACTGACACGGCCGTTAAAAGAAGAGGACCATGGTGCAGCGTGGTGAGCGTACATTTTCCTTTTATTAATAAAAATGACGCCGAACAAAACAATACACACTACAAAAACAAACCGTGAAGCTAAAGGCTATGTGCCCTAAACAAAGTCAACTTCCCACAACCACAGGTGGGAAAGAGGGCAGCCTAAGTATGGTTCTCTATCAGAGACAACGATAGACAGCTGTCCCTGATTGAGAACCCTACCCGGCCAAAACATAGAACTACAAAACATAGAACATAGAATACCCACCCCAACTCACGCCCTGACCAAACCAAAATAGAGACATAAAAAGGATCTCTAAGGTCAGGGCGTGACAGTACCCCCTCCCCCCAAAGGTGCGGACTCTGACCGCAAAACCTAAACCTATAGGGGAGGGTCTGGGTGGGCATCTATCCGCGGTGGCGGCTCAGGTGCGGGACGCAGACCCCGCTCCACCACTGGCTCACCCCACTTTGGTGGCACCTCTGGTGCGGGGACCCTCATCGTCGACCCCGGACTGGGCACCCTCATTGCGGGCCCCGGACTGGGCACCCTCGTTGCGGGCCCCGGACTGGGAACCCTCGTTGCGGGCCCCGGACTGGGCACCCTTGTTGCGGGCCCCGGACTGGGCACCCTCGCTGCGGGCCCCGGACTGGAGACCGTCGCTGGGGGCTCCGGACTGGAGGCCGTCGCTGGAGACTCCGGACTAGAGAACGTCGCTGGAGGCTCTGGACTGGAGACCTTCGCTGGAGGCTCCGGACTGGAGGCCTTCGTTCCATGACTCCTCACTGGAGGCTTCGTGCCATGAATCATCACTGGAGGCTTCTTGCCATGGATCATCACTGGAGGCTTCGTGCCATGGATCATCACTGGAGGCTTCTTGCCATGGATCATCACTGGAGGCTTCGTGCCATGGATCATCACTGGAGGCTACTTGCCATGGATCATCACTGGAGGGAGGAGACGTATGGGCAGTCTGGTACGTTGAGCTGCCACAAGGCTCACCAGGCTGGGGAGACATACGGGAGGATGAGTTCTAGGTGCAGGCACAGGACTCACCAGGCTGGAGAGACATACAGGAGGCCCTGTCCTAGGCAGAGGCACCGGATACACTGGGCCTTGGAGGCGCACTGGAGGTCTTGAGCGTAGAGCCTGCACAACCCATCCTGGCTGGATGGTTATTTTCGCCCTGCAGATGCGGGGCGCAGGCACAGGACGCACTGGGCTGTGCAGACGCACCGGAGACACAGTGCGCAGAGCCGGCACAGGATATCCCGGGCCGTAGAGACGTACTGGCGGCCAGATGCGCTGAGCCGGCATCCTCCGACCTGGCTGAATGCCCACTCTAGCCCGGCCGATTCGGGGAGCTGGAAGGTAGTGCACCGGGCTGTGCACGTGCACTGGAGACACCGTGCGCTCCACCGCGTAACACGGTGCCTAACCAGTACGACGCTCGCCACGGTAAGCACGGGGAGTTGGCTCAGGTCTCCAACCTGACTCAGCCACCCCCCGTGTGCCTCCCCCCCCCCAAAAAACATTTTTGGAGCTGCCTCTCGGGCTTCCTTGCTAGCCGAGTCCCTTTGTAACGCTGCCGCTCTGCTCTTGCTGCCTCCAGGTCCTCCCGTGGACGGCGATACTCCCCAGCCTGCCTCCAGGGTCCCTTACCGTCCAGGATCTCCTCCCAAGTCCATGAATCCTGGACACGCTGCTCCTCCTTACCACGCTGCTTGGTCCGTTGTTGGTGGGAAGTTCTGTCACGGCCGTTAAAAGAAGAGGACCAAGGTGCAGCGTGGTGGGCGTACATTTTCCTTTTATTAATAAAATGACGCCGAACAAAACAATAAACACTACAAAAACAAACCGTGAAGCTAAAGGCTATGTGCCCTAAACAAAGTCAACTTCCCACAACCACAGGTGGAAAAAGTGCAGCCTAAGTATGGTTCTCAATCAGAGACAACGATAGACAGCTGTCTCTGATTGAGAACCCTACCTGGCCAAAACAGAGAACTACAAAACATAGAACATAGAATACCCACCAAAACTCAAGCCCTGACCAAACCAAAATAGAGACATAAAAAGGATCTCTAAGGTCAGGGCATGACATATACTGAGATTATGTGACACTTAGATTGCACACAGGAAGACTTTATTTAACTAATTATGTGACTTCTGAAGGTAATTGGTTGCACCATATCTTATTTAGGGGCTTCATAGCAAAGGGGGTGAATACATATGCACCACCACTTTTCAGTTTTTTTATTTTTAGAATTTCTTTAAACAAGTTTTTAATTTCTCTTCACCAATTTGGACTATTTTGTGTATGTCCATTACATGAAATCCAAATAAAAATCCATTTAAATTACAGGTTGTTATGCAACAAAATAGGAAAACACCAAGGGGGGTGAATACTTTTGCAAGGCACTGTAAACAGGGGTGCTAGTCACTGTATCTATCAAATGTCCAAATTTACCACACATTCAATGTATCTGTGGTCTGTTAGAAGTAGGATCATCTGTTTAGTCATTGGTTTGAATTATGAGAGGGACACGACGGGAAGGTGGGAGGAGAGCAAAAGACAGGGAGAAAAGGAACAAGAGAGAAAGAAGGTGATAGATGGGGAAAGAGAGAAAGGAAGAGAGAGAGAGAGAGAGAGAGAGAGAGAGAGAGAGAGAGAGAGAGAGAGAGAGAGAGAAAAAAAATCACTAAAACAATACAGAAATTCACTACAGAAAAAGAAGGAATAGCACGTCAGAAATCAGCTCAATGTAATTGAAGAATCCATAGACTCTAACCACTTCTTGGAAAATTGGAAATCACTACAACACAAAGAATTATCTATCCAAATTGGAGATGAATGGGTAAACCACTTCTCCAATCTTTTTGGCTCTATAACAAAGAACAAACAGCAAAAACATGTTCATGATCAAATACAAATCTTAGAATCAACAATTAAAGACTACCAGAACCCACTGGATTCTCCAATTAACTCTAATGAACTACAGGACAAAATACAAACCCTCCAACCCAAAAAGTCCTGTGGTGTTGGTATCCTCAATGAAATGATAAAATATACAGACAACAAATTCCAATTGGCTGTACTAAAACTCCTTAATCATCCTTAGCTCTGGCATCTTCCCCAATATTTGGAACCAATAACTGATCACCCCATTCCACAAAAGTGGAGACAAATTTGACCCCATTAACTACCGTGGGATATGCGTCGACAGCCTTGGGAAAATCCTCTGCATTATCGTTAACAGCAGACTCGTACATTTCCTCAATGAAAACAATGTACTGAGCAAATGTCAAATTGGCTTTTTACCAAATTATCATACGACAGACCACGTATTCACCCTGCACACCCTAATTGACAAACAAACAAACCAAAACAAAGGCAAAGTCTTCTCATGCTTTGTTGATTTCAAAAAAGCCTTTGACTCAATTTGGCATGAGGATCTGCTATACAAATTGATGGAAAGTGGTGTTGGGGAAAAAACATACAACATTACAAAATCCATAAATACAAACAACAAGTGTGCGGTTAAAATAGGCAAAAACACACACATTTCTTGCCGCAGGGTTGTGGGGTGAGACAGGGTTGCAGCTTAAGCCCCACCCTCTTCAACATATATATCAACGAATTAGCGAGGGCACTAGAACAGTCTGCGGCACCCAGCCTCACCCTAGTAGAATCTGAAGTCAAATGTCTACTGTTTGCTGATGATCTGATGCTTCTGTCACCGACCAAGGAGGGCCGAAAACAGCACCTAGATCTTCTGCACAGATTCTGCCAGAGTTCCTCTGTCCAGAGTATGTGTTCTTTTGCCCATCTTAATCTTTTATTTTTATTGGCCAGTCTGAGATATGGCTTTTTCTTTGCAACTCTGCCTAGAAGGCCAGCATCCCGGAGTCGCCTCTTCACTGTTGACGTTGAGACTGGTGTTTTGCGGGTACTATTTAATGAAGCTGCCAGTTGAGGACTTGTGAAGCGTCTGTTTCTCAAACTAGACATTCTAATGTACTTGTCCTCTTGCTCAGTTGTGCACCGGGGCCTCCCACTCCTCTTTCTATTCTGGTTAGAGCCAGTTTGCACTGTTCTGTGAAGGAAGTAGTACACAGAATTGTACAAGATCTTCAGTTTCTTGGCAATTTGTCGCATGGAATAGCCTTCATTTCTCAGAACAAGAATAGACTGACTAGTTTCTGAAGAAAGGTCTTTGTTTCTGGCCATTTTCAGACTGTAATCAAACCCCAAAATGCTGATGTTCCAGATACTCAACGAGTCTAAAGAAGGCCAGTTGTATTGCTTCTTTAATCAAAACAACCGTTTTCAACTGTGCTAACATATTTGCAAAAGGGTTTTCTAATGATCAATTAGCCTTTTACAATGATAAACACCGATTAGCTAGCACAACGTGCCATTGGAACACCGGAGGGATAGTTGCTGAAAATGGGCCTCTGTACGCTTATGTAGATATTCCATAACAAATCTGCCATTTCCAACTACAATAGTCATTTACAACAATAACAATGTCTACACTGTATTTCTGATCAATTTGATGTTGTTTCAATGGACAAAACAATGTGCTTTTCTTTCAAAAACAAGGACATTTCTAGTGACCCCAAACTGACCCCAAAGTGACCCCAAACGTTTGAACGATAGTGTATATATGATATATATATTTGCCAAATATATACTGTATATGGGCATTGGAAATGATACAGACAATTACATTGATGGAAGCCAGATTCTACCTGCAATATTGAAGCTGATCTACCACCTATTTTTATTTATAAAAAAATGAACACACTAAATGTGATCAATTAAACACATGTCTATTTAGACTGTAGTCTGACTCGACCATGTGATGTAGGCTATCAGTCCCAGGATGGCTAAGGAGACCCAGATAAGAAGCTATACCAGGCTGTTATAAGACTGAGAATCAGGACGCCCCTCCACAGCCCCACACACAAACACATTTTAAAAGGGATGCTAGTGATGTCTGATCCATTTGTGTCCTCATAAGCCTCAGAGGGAAAGCTCTAGCCATCTTTAAACCTTTTCATACAGCGTTAAATAGTAAGGACACTCAGAACAACACAGAACTGCAGCCAGGTTCCTCAGCGTGTGTCCCAATAATACAGGGTTCCCCAAATGGCGGCCTGCGGGCCAAATTGGGCCCGCGGGTGGTTTTATTTGGCTCCCAAGTTTTCTGAGCAAAAAAATAATAATTAATTGTTGGACATAAAAAACTGTAAAAACACCAGGAAATCAGCTCCAAGTAATTTTAATTTGGTAAATCTTTTTCTAACTATTTCCACTCATATAGAGAGACCCATGATTACTTCTGGCCCTTCCTTGGACACTGTGCTATCTAACCTCCAAACGAGCTTCAATGCCATACAACACTCCTTCCGTGGCCTCCAACTGCTCTTAAACGCTAGTAAAACCAAATGCATGCTTTTCAACCGTTCGCTGCCTGCACCCGCACGCCCGACTAGCATCACCACCCTGGACGGTTCCGACCTAGAATATGTGGACATCTATAAGTACCTAGGTGTCTGGCTAGACTGCAAACTCTCCGTCCAGACTCATATCAAACATCTCCAATCCAAAATCAAATCTAGAGTCGGCTTTCTATTTCGCAACAAAGCCTCCTTCACTCACGCCGCCAAACTCACCCTAGTAAAACTGACTATCCTACCGATCCTCGACTTCGGCGATGTCATCTACAAAATAGCTTCCAATACTCTACTCAGCAAACTGGATGCAGTTTATCACAGTGCCATCCGTTTTGTTACTAAAGCACCTTATACGACCCACCACTGCGACCTGTATGCCCTAGTCGGCTGACCCTCGCTACATGTTCGTCGTCAGACCCACTGGCTCCAGGTCATCTACAAGGCTATGCTAGGTAATGTGCCGCCTTATCTCAGTTCACTGGTCACGATGGCTACACCCACCCGTAGCACGCGCTCCAGCAGGTGTATCTCACTGATCATCCCTAAAGCCAAAACCTCATTTGGACACCTTTCCTTCCAGTTCTCTGCTGCCTGCGACTGGAACGAATTGCAAAAATCTCTGAAGTTGGAGACTTTTATCTCCCTCAACAACTTTAAACATCTGCTATCCGAGCAGCTAACCGATCGCTGCAGCTGTACATAGTCCATCGGTATATAGCCCACCCATTTACCTACCTCACCCCCCATACTGCTTTTATTTATTTACTTTTCTGCACCAGTATCTCTACTTGCACATGATCATCTGATGATTTATCACTCCAGTGTTAATCTGCTAAATTGTAATTATTCGATTTATTGCCTACCTCCTCATGCCTTTTGCACACATTGTATATAGATTCTCTTTTTTTCTACCATGTTATTGACTTGTTTATTGTTTACTCCATGTGTAACTCTGTGTTGTTGTCTGTTCACACTGCTATGCTTTATCTTGGCCAGGTCGCAGTTGTAAATGAGAACTTGTTCTCAACTAGCCTACCTGGTTAAATAAAGGTGAAAAAAAATAAAAAAATGATTATATACAAATGTAAGCAAGGTTTGAAATTATTATGTTTTAGTCAAATATTATGTCTGTTTGGGCTTCTTGCAGTCAATTTGCAGTCTACAAATGATTTGTAATTACGTTCTGGCTCCCCGACCGTCCGCTCAAGAAGAAATAGGCCCGCGGCTTAATCTAGTTGATGATCCCTGCAATAATATCTCCTTTCTCCCAAAGTTTTCACTTGTTTACTTGTTCCCCACAAATCCAAAAGCATTGGAAACACACACCTGTTTAGGTAAGGTGCTGGCTAGGCGAATTTCCACCATATTAATTATACCAGTAATTTTCTTTCAAATCAGTGAAGGGACGTGAACAGCTGCACACTTTGGGAGAAAGGAGCGATAATTGGGACTCACTCCTTGTTATAATGAGAATGGCCCCTCACACTTCATTAGGCAGCCTCTACTGTAATGAGGTGGTCTGAAACAAAGTATCCAATATGTGTGTCCTCCTTCCTATCCCCCAAGAGATCTGTGTGATTTTAATACCAGCTCAGTTTATTGGCATGCTGAGTCATGGGCTATGTCCCAAATGGCACCTTATTCCATATGTAGTGCACTATTTTTGACCAGGGCCCATGGGGATCTGGTCAAAAGTAGTGCACTTTATATGGAATATGGTGCCATTTGGATGAGGACGATGGTTATTCTGCTTCAGAGGCTCTGGGTACAATCTTTTGCTCCAATCTCAACTAGCACTCATTTGAGGCAGAGTATTTCAGGTGAAACTCTATGGGTTCATCTTCTACTGTTTGAAGTTGAACCAATGCTCTGTAGACTACTGCCGGTGAGCTCATTAATCAAATTAAATCAAATGTTATTTGTCACATGCGCTGAATATTAACAGGTGTAGACCTTCCGGTGAAATGCTTCCTGTCAAGCCCTTAACCAACAAAGCAGTTTTAAGAAAATAGAGTTAATACAATACAAGTTGAGCTACTGTATATTTCTGACGAGTGTCTTTTCATTACAAGCAGGGAAGCAGTAGTGAAGTAGGCTGCACATGTAGTATAACTGTAGGTGAATCAAGGCAGAGATAACGCAATCAAGATAAACCAGGATAGGCTAAGCTAATTCAAATGATCACCATGTCATTATCATCCGAAAGCCCAAACCATCAACTGATACCCCCTGTATATAGTCTCGCTATTGTTATTTTACTGCTGCTCTTTGATTATAAAAAAAAATGTTTTAATTATTTTTTGGGGGGGGTATTTTTCTTAAAACTGCATTATTGGTTAAGGGCTTGTAAGTAAGCATTTCACTGTAAGTTCTACACCTGTTGTATTCGGCGCATGTGACAAATACAATTTGATTTGATTTGATTTGACACAAACTATTCCAAGTGAATGTGAGCCAATCTCTGTTGTACTGTCCTCTGGCCTCAGGGGACCCAGGCACCTTTATTCATATCATTTGGTCCTAAGTTCCTGGAATTGCATGTCACCATGTCTGTGCACACTATCAAATAAAGTAGCCTACATTAGAATCTATGGTGTGGCCGGAGGTCAATCCTAGGAAACCAACATCAGGAGTCTATTCATTAATGTACACCGTAGAAAAATGTTTTGCAACTGAAACAAGGGTTTCTTATTGGACAAATTCAGTTAGTGCCTCCCCTTTTTGTCCTGTTTGCTTCCGTTTGGTTCCTAGAGTAAATAAAGCCCTGTTGTTCTTTCACTGAACACAAACTGTACTGTATAAAGCAGGGTTGGGGTCAATTCAGAATTTCAGAATGTAATTCAATTCAATCAATGAATCTAATACATTATCGGAAATGTATTTTTCTGATATTAAAAAACATTATGAGGATTATGAATTATTATAGACAACCCACAACATAATCTTAGAATATTTCCAGACCACTGTAATTATTTAAAATTGTTTTAGGAGAATGCGTTTTAAAAATGAACTACATAGTAGTGTTAACCATACAGGATGGTCAAATAAACATTATTATGGTGATGTGTAGAATAAATAAACCATTTGAGTTTCATTGGATTAAATTCTACTTCCTTTAATTCAAATTCAATTCAAATTCTGTGACCAATTTTAATTAAATTCAAATTCAAGAATTGAATTGGAATTAAAGAGCAATTTCTCAACTCAGTTTAGAATTGACCCTAACCCTGGTATAAAGCTCCAATGGCTCAGGTGATCGATTATACAAGCAGATGCTAAGAAGAAACAAACAGTACAAACAAATAAACACAGCAAGGCAAAGTTACTGATCTGTCCCTCACACCATTTTATCAAGCAGATTATTCCTGGCTGACACAAAGATTTGGCACACTAGAGAGAAACAGTAATGGAGCCTTTTTGTAGGCAATAACTCCAGCATTGATTCGGTGGACAAAGCCTATAGGGAAATAATAGTTTGTAGGGTTTTTTGGATAACCTCTGAAAATAAAGTCTGTGGTAAATACAGGCTTAGGAGATCTTATACGTTTTGTTTTATGACATAATCTTCATCAGCTAACGTCACCTTTTTTATGTAATAAAAAAGCGCAAAACGCACATAAAGGTTTCATAATTCATAAAGGTCACGTGTTAACATGACTGATATTATCATAGAACAAAACATATAAGATATCCTAAACCTGTGTTAACCTTGGACCTTGTTTTCTGCATTTTCCCCAAAAGCCTAATCTTTCCCCATTTATTTTCCCCATAGGGATTGCTGAACGAACCAGAGGTAACTAATTTGCGGGTTTAGGACTACAAGGTGGCGAGTTCTATTTGCCTAGTTCAGTCGTGGCTGGAGGGAGACATGCTAGGTGGGTGGGGTTGGGAAGGGAGTGGGAGGTTGGGGTGGAGCCTCACTTCTTTTTCTTCTTCTTTTTTCCCTCTTTGCATACTAAATGTATAGTTACTTTTCGGCTCTGTGAAGGAAATATGCAATTCACACTCCGACCTGTTAACGGCAGCAATACACGACGAAGCATATAGTCTGCCGGAAAACTACACGAAGAAGAATGAGGTCAGCGGTAACTGAGAGCGCAGAGTAGGAAGCGAATGTTGTGTAAGTTATGTACCAGGGGCACGTCATGTAACTTATTGATTTTAGTTATCAAGATAGAGATATTTTGGGATTTTCGTTCATGCATCATTTCGGGTAATTCATTAAACCTTTAAGGTATTTCTATGAGCGTGTATGTTTAATGAATAACTACATGTCACCTCAACGCTGACATTCATAATTATCGTACTATTGACATGTAGCCCTTACATTAGACAGTGCATGAAGCCATTTATACTTTTCTACACAGTTGATTTGATAGACATTTCAGGAGGTGGATAATAACATTCGATATGGGCTCTGTCAAAGTCACAGCGTGCTGCAGGCAGCTATTTTTGCCCCATGCAAGAGCACTTGCTTTAACTACAAAGATGGCTAGTTCTGGGAACATCATATGCTCCCTTCGAAGAAATCTCGGTTCCTCTTCGAGATTGCGGTCCAGGATGCCAGCTTGGGTGATTGACGAGTATGGCAACAATGGGGTACTGCGGTTCACTGAAGATGCAACAGCTCCCAGTGTCAACTCAGCAAGTGAGGTCTTAATCCAGGTCCACGCTGCAAGCCTCAACCCTCTCGACATATCCATGAGGAGTAAGTATCTATAAGTCTATAATATCAATATGCTCATGGTCATATTTCCTTATAAACCAAGATTATGGGACTTCAGTCAGTTGCAGTGCATTAGCGGTCATGGGAATAATTTTGCATCTTTATCACAATTGTTTTACTAATCTGTCTGTTTATATTTCTCAGGTGGGTATGGGTCAAATCTTCTGAAGCTGAGATGGGACCCGGTGTCTTTGGGTCAGAACGGAGGCGAGTTTCCCATCATACTGGGTCGGGATGTCTCTGGCGTGGTGGTGGATTGTGGGTCGGGAGTGACCCATTTCAAACCAGGAGATGAGGTACGTAGTTGAGCAGCTCTGATGTGGCCTAGTAACAGTCGTTAGGGCCGACCGTAGCAAAACGTTTTGCAACGGAAAATGAAAATGGACATTTGTTATTGAACAAGTCCAAGTTGTCTCTCCAGTTTTTACTCGGGTTCCTTCATTTGGTGTTTACTGAACACAACCATGCTGAGTCGGGATGGCATGCACAGTGCCTTCCTGTGACATTCAAGAGAACAGCCGTTTTGCTGATCGAATGAAAACCGTACTTTTTACCTACTGGTAAATTATTTGCATTGTTGGCAGGAATGAAATGGGTGTTGTTTTTTCTTCTACACTTGTCACACTCATTATCTGATACCTTGTTTATCAAGTAGGATTACATAGAGATACCCTTAGAATGTATTTTCCATCCCTAGTGGTTGTGGCCCGTCTGGGCTGCCTCCTCTGCTGAGCCTCCGCCGGGCTGCAGGTGGTGTGCAGAAACTCATCTAGTCCAAATGTTCCACCTGTCTGGTTGTTGCCTGTCTGCTTATTGTAACAAGTTTGATTTAGTTTTTCGAGGACTTCGGCGTTGTTTTGTGTTTTTCGTATGCATTACGTTGTTATTGTAAATAACTGATGTGTTGAAAATATAAAATGTTTGAAATAATATATATATATTATTTTGTGTGTTTTTTGTTGTTGTGTGTTTTGTGTTTTTTTTCTTCACAGGTGTGGGCAGCCATTCCTCCATGGAAGCAGGGCAGCCTAGCAGAGATGGTGAATCTGACAGAGTATGAGGTAATTCTACTATGACTGTGTATGCTACATGCAATGACATTGTTGTTATTATGAATTGTTTTCCAAACAGGTTTTCATTCATTGTGTTATCCCATTATACGTGTAGAAACTGAATTGTTTCACGAAATATACCGTAGTCTTTGTAAGACAGACCACCCTCTTGGTGTTCAGTCGTCTGCTGAATAGAAAAGAACATTGGCTTTTTTCAGATTTGAATGGCTCTGTTATAGAGGAGACTATTAGCTTATTTTAATGGCTCTGTTTTCAAACAAATGGAAGTACCAGGGGGCATCGCTTTCTACGAACCCTTGCTTCAACTGAGAAAACATGTAAAACAAACTTGGATGAGGTGCAAGTCTATTATTATGTAATCATTTAATCATATTGCAATGAAGTGTGCATAATTAATTAAGACTCCCAGTACAACTGGTTCCATGAGCCAGTGAAAGCAGCAATTAGGCTAGCCAGACAAACTGAGTTGTGTGGTGCATCATTTGTTTGGCACTTCTCAGCATGCTATCCTGGTGTCCTGCTGTCCTGTCCTGTTGTCCTGTCCTGTTGTCCTGTCCTGTTGTCCTGTCCTGTTGTCCTGTCCTCGCAGCAACTCCAGTCGTTCCGTTTTCCCATCGTTGCCTGAAACAAAAGAAAGGGTAAAGGGAGGGAAGAGTAACGGTTAAGCACGTACAGATGTGTGAGAGAGTTTGTGCCTACTGTATGTCCTTCTAGTAGTTACCCTATGTGTGTGTGTGTGTGTGTGTGTGTGTGTGTGTGTGTGTGTGTGTGTGTGTGTGTGTGTGTGTGTGTGTGTGTGTGTGTGTGTGTGTGTGTGTGTGTGTGTGTGTGTGTGTGTGTGTGTGTTGTATGAATAACAAAAATTGTATTTGTGTGCCCTCCCACCTCAGGTCTCCCACAAACCAAGGTCGCTGAGTCACAAGGAGGCGGCGTCCATCCCCTACGTGGCTGCCACGGCCCTGTCTGCCCTGGTCAACGCGGGCGGCCTGTGCAGAAACCACTGCACTAACAAACGGCAAGTACACACACATCCATACATGACCAAATTGGCCATCTCCCAGACTCCTGCTCTGTGACAGTAGGTCCCCACCCTGTTCCACTCTGGCCACAAACCCTAGACCAACACTTTGCACTTCTGAAGCAGCATTCTAACTAATCACTATACCAGAACCCATGGTCTTGGTTTGAGCAAGAGTATCTTTACTTTAAGTGTCACGCAGGATGACATCCCTGCTGCGTGATGCTCACTCTGGGTCTCGGCTAATCAGCCAGCGATACTTGTCTGATATATGTTTTACACTGAACATAGATGGATCATCTTCTCTCTTTGAATCCTGACCTCATGTCTGATCTCTCTCTCTCTCTCCCCCACCCTGTCTCTCTCTCTCTCCCCCACCCTGTCTCTCTCCTGTCTCTCTCTTTCTCTCCCTCTGCCCCCCCCCCTTCTCTCCTCTCTCTCTCTCAGAGTTCTTATCACCGGAGCCTCAGGTGGTGTTGGAACGTTCTCCATCCAGGTAAGGACCTTTCAGATCTGACCAGCAGCTCATAGCACCAACACTAAAGACTCACCTCACACCAGCACCAGTGGTTGGTTGACCTTGTGCAATCATAAAGAGTATACACACATCAACACACACCCACACAGAGAGGTGTCTCTCTCACTAAGTGTCTGTTTCCTCTGTAGCTGCTGAAGGCCTGGGGTGCCCACGTGACAGTGACCTGCTCCCACAATGCCGAGGGACTGGTGAGGGGTCTGGGGGCGGATGAAGTGGTGGACTACACGGCGGGAGATGTGGCCACGGAGCTGGGACTGCTGGAAAAGTGGGTTTTATTAGTTGGAATAATGTAAAAGTGCGTGTATCAAGGAATGTTTAAAACACTTTTTACAACCCTGTGATGTGTCGACTGAGACAGGGCCACAACACTAGAAGATAATGAGTGCCTCAAAGAGATCATGTATCTTAAATAAACCCTATTTTATCCATTGAGATTCTCCTCTAGATCTGATCTAACATATTTCTGAGACATCATGAGAGTAGCTAGCTGCCAAGGTCCAATCTAATGACATACAGTCACGTTCCCACTCGAATACCACTTTCCCCACCAACTCTCTCCCTGGCCAACGTCATAAACAACATTACCCACCCACGCAGCTGAGCAAGGTTGATTTGGCATACCTGCTCACTGATTCACTTCCTGGTTTCCATGGCAACGTGGCTCAAGGACTAGAGTGGGAAACTAAATGCTCTCCATTGGGGGGGGGGGGGGGGGGGGGGGGGGGTTGGTGGGCTGATCAGAATAAACCCTGTTAACCTTGTCTCAGTGGTCCTGAGTGAAGACACACTTCAATCCCTTAGGCTTGGCTAGACATCTGTTTATTTTCAGGTTGACCTCTATATTTGTCTATTGAATAGCATGACGGTATAGTACTTAAGAGTGTTGTGTTGTTGTGGATTGGATTCTCTCTTTCTCTTTCTTTCTCTTCCTCTCTCTTATCATGTTTACACTGGTGAATCAAGCAGAACTCTACTGCGCTGCCCTGGTTACACATCCTTCATCTTAGTTGGAACCGTGCTGGACTGAACAAAGTGAAAGAAAGTACCCGAGTCAATACAGAGTCTCAGGTTGGCATGATGGTGTGTTAGACTTTTTCACTATAACCACTGTCTCCCTGTGTTCCCCCTCAGGTTCGACGTGATTCTGGACAATGTGGGTGGGGACTCGGAGCAGTGGGCCCTGGGCCTGCTAAAGTCCTGGTCAGGGGCCAAATACGTGACCCTGGTCACCCCCTTCCTGCTTAACATCGACTCCATGGGCTTGCTGGAGGGAGCCGTCCACTCAGGACTCAACCTGCACCAGAAGGTCATCACGGTAAGCTAGCAAAACAAGTTGATGCCGGCAGTGTGAACAATGCATACGTGTCACGGATGAGGTCTGAACTCCGGTCTTACGCTCGGGAAACAAACGTCTGAACCATTAGACCAAGTCGCTGGTAGGGCTACCTCATCACGAGAGCTTGAGTCCGATTCACCTCCGTTACATACGCATGGGAAAACTTCCTAAAATATCAATGCACTCTCATGTCAAAGTTTAAAAAAGCCTTTATTGTAACTTGACTAAACCAACCGACCACGCCCCTCTGTCAGGGTGGGGGTTACAGGGGCCTTTTCACACCGCTGCGGTGGCCAGGTTACACATCAAACAATTGCTAGAACCATGCTGGAAAAGACAATGTAATAAATAAAATCTGTGCCAATGCTTTACAATAGTGTGAAAAATGGATAAGTGAAACCCCTTAGTTTGGCCAGGGTGGGGTAGTTGGCACCATGTGACTGATTCAACCATGGCCTGTATGACTTATATTTATGTTTTTATGAGCGTTTGTCTGCTTGTTCTCATGTTGTCTTTTTGGTCTCGTTCGCTCCTTCTGTGCTGTGCACCTTCCCATTTACACCAGAGATCTGTATATAATGACTAGATGCTCATGTCTCCGCCCTAACAATGGGGGTCGTTGTCCCAAAGGCGGCAAAGCAGACGTAATACTTAAGTTCATAAAAACGCATTGGGCTTATCCTGGACATATTTTGGCGAGAGTGGCACCTCTCGCTTCGCCTCTTTCTCCCAAGCCTCTACCACACACAACAAAAAAGATGAGAGATCACTTCTTCTCTGACAAACGGTTTCAACTCTCTATTTGCATTTGAGGTTTGGTCCAACAGAATGGGTCATATGGACACCATAACACATGGAGAAATGATTATACTGTAATAGAGGAGAAATTAACCTTTCTAATGAAACCCTGTATGTCTCAACTCCTCAGAAATAAAGTAGGCCACTTGATTTCAACATCTGAACAAAGTGGACAGGCTAACATGCTGTTCAAACAATTGGAGACGGACAGAAGGGTGTGTTCATAACAATTCAACTGTTCTACCTTGTTAGCTGGATTCAGAGCTTGTGAAATTATACCTAGATCCAAGTTGGCTGAACTAGAAATATAAATATTAGCTGGCTACTCACTAGCCCGTGGGCTTGTGCTTGAGAGATTGAGACCGGTGTTCATTTTCTAGAATACCTGCTACATTATTAGTGAATGTGCATTATGCATGGTTCTGGTAATTTTTATAGACAAACCTGAAAGCCAGATCAGTGATTATAGCAACAAAAAAAACCCAGGTACAACTATTTTGATAAAATAATTAAATTACAAGTGGGTCTTATGGTTGTGGAAGGAATATATTCAGCCTCGGTATGATTACACAAGCCCTGAATTCATTAAATAATCGCTGACTGTTTTTAATGCAGTGGATTTGACCTTTAATTTTACAACAAAGCTTATTTAGAAAAAACATTTTAAAAAATCGAGAAATGCAGTACCAGTCAAAAGTTTGGACACACCGACTCATTCCAGGGTGAAAAAAAATAGAGATAAAATAGAGATATGAGTTTTAGGCCATATGGCCTGGACCTAACTTCAATATGGTTTGTGCTTAATCAGTGCAAATAACCTGTTCTAAACGATTTCATGAGGAAGAAATTACACAGGAGGAATCCACCCGTTTGCGTGTGTGTCTCTGTGAATGTGTGTGTCTCTCTCTCTCTCTGTGTGTTTGTCTCTCTTTCTATATGAGTGTCTCTGTGAGTGTGTGTGTATGTCTCTGTGAGTGTGTGTGTGTGTCTCTCTGTGAGTGTGTGTGTCTCTCTGTGAGTGTGTCTCTGTGAGTGTGTGTGTGAGTGTGTCTCTCTCTGTGAGTGTGTGTGTGTATTACATGCAGCTGGGCTGTTTGGAGTTCATGTGTAATAGCCTGGGTGTGGTGAAGCTGAACTAAATGGATGGATGGTTTGGAACAGGGTGGAGCTGAACTAAATGGATGGATGGTCTGGAACAGGGTGGAGCTGAACTAAATGGATGGATGGTCTGGAACAGGGTGGAGCTGAACTAAATGGATGGATGGTCTGGAACAGGGTGGAGCTGAACTAAATGGATGGATGGTCTGGAACAGGGTGGAGCTGAACTAAATGGATGGATGGTCTGGAACAGGGTGGAGCTGAACTAAATGGATGGATGGTCTGGAACAGGGTGGAGATGAACTAAATGGATGGATGGTCTGGAACAGGGTGGAGCTGAACTAAATGGATGGATGGTTACCAACAGGGTGGAGCTGAACTAAATGGATGGATGGTCTGGAACAGGGTGGAGCTGAACTAAATTGATGGATGGTCTGGAACAGGGTGGAGCTGAACTAAATGGATGGATGGTTTGGCACAGGGTGGAGCTGAACTAAATGGATGGATGGTCTGGAACAGGGTGGAGCTGAACAAAATGTATGGATGGTTACCAACAGGGTGGAGCTGAACTAAATGGATGGATGGTCTGGAACAGGGTGGAGCTGAACTAAATGGATGGATGGTCTGGAACAGGGTGGAGCTGAACTAAATGGATGGATGGTTACCAACAGGGTGGAGCTGAACTAAATGGATGGATGGTCTGGAACAGGGTGGAGCTGAACTAAATGGATGGATGGTCTGGAACAGGGTGGAGCTGCACTAAATGGATGGATGGTCTGGAACAGGGTGGAGCTGAACTAAATGGATGGATGGTCTGGAACAGGGTGGAGCTAAACTAAATGGATGGATGGTCTGGAACAGGGTGGAGCTGAACTAAATGGATGGATGGTCTGGAACAGGGTGGAGCTGAACTAAATGGATGGATGGTCTGGAACAGGGTGGAGCTGAACTAAATGGATGGATGCTCTGGAACAGGGTGGAGCTGAACTAAATGGATGGATGCTCTGGAACAGGGTGGAGCTGAACTAAATGGATGGATGGTTTGGAACAGGGTGGAGCTGAACTAAATGGATGGATGGTCTGGAACAGGGTGGTGAAGCTGAACTAAATGGATGGATGGTCTGGAACAGGGTGGAGCTGCACTAAATGGATGGATGGTCTGGAACAGGGTGGAGCTGAACTAAATGGATGGATGGTCTGGAACAGGGTGGAGCTAAACTAAATGGATGGATGGTCTGGAACAGGGTGGAGCTGAACTAAATGGATGGATGGTCTGGAACAGGGTGGAGCTAAACTAAATGGATGGATGGTCTGGAACAGGGTGGAGCTGAACTAAATGGATGGATGGTCTGGAACAGGGTGGAGCTGAACTAAATGGATGGATGGTCTGGAACAGGGTGGAGCTGAACTAAATGGATGGATGGTTACCAACAGGGTGGAGCTGAACTAAATGGATGGATGGTCTGGAACAGGGTGGAGCTGAACTAAATGGATGGATGGTCTGGAACAGGGTGGAGCTGAACTAAATGGATGGATGGTCTGGAACAGGGTGGAGCTGAACTAAATGGATGGATGGATGGTCTGGAACAGGGTGGAGCTGAACTAAATGGATGGATGGTCTGGAACAGGGTGGAGCTGAACTAAATGGATGGATGGTCTGGAACAGGGTGGAGCTGAACTAAATGGATGGATGGTCTGGAACAGGGTGGAGCTGAACTAAATGGATGGATGGTCTGGAACAGGGTGGAGCTGAACTAAATGGATGGATGGTCTGGAACAGGGTGGAGCTGAACTAAATGGATGGATGGTCTGGAACAGGGTGGAGATGAACTAAATGGATGGATGGTCTGGAACAGGGTGGAGCTGAACTAAATGGATGGATGGTTACCAACAGGGTGGAGCTGAACTAAATGGATGGATGGTCTGGAACAGGGTGGAGCTGAACTAAATGGATGGATGGTCTGGAACAGGGTGGAGCTGAACTAAATGGATGGATGGTCTGGAACAGGGTGGAGCTGAACTAAATGGATGGATGGTCTGGAACAGGGTGGAGCTGAACTAAATGGATGGATGGTTTGGCACAGGGTGGAGCTGAACTAAATGGATGGATGGTCTGGAACAGGGTGGAGCTGAACAAAATGTATGGATGGTTACCAACAGGGTGGAGCTGAACTAAATGGATGGATGGTCTGGAACAGGGTGGAGCTGAACTAAATGGATGGATGGTCTGGAACAGGGTGGAGCTGAACTAAATGGATGGATGGTCTGGAACAGGGTGGAGCTGAACTAAATGGATGGATGCTCTGGAACAGGGTGGAGCTGAACTAAATGGATGGATGGTTACCAACAGGGTGGAGCTGAACTAAATGGATGGATGGTTTGGAACAGGGTGGAGCTGAACTAAATGGATGGATGGTCTGGAACAGGGTGGAGCTGAACTAAATGGATGGATGGTTACCAACAGGGTGGAGCTGAACTAAATGGATGGATGGTCTGGAACAGGGTGGAGCTGAACTAAATGGATAGATGCTCTGGAACAGGGTGGAGCTGAACTAAATGGATGGATGGTCTGGAACAGGGTGGAGCTGAACTAAATGGATGGATGGTCTGGAACAGGGTGGAGCTGAACTAAATGGATGGATGGTTTGGAACAGGGTGGAGCTGAACTAAATGGATGGATGGTCTGGAACAGGGTGGAGCTGAACTAAATGTATGGATGGTCTGGAACAGGGTGGAGCTGAACTAAATGGATGGATGGTCTGGAACAGGGTGGAGCTGAACTAAATGTATGGATGGTTACCAACAGGGTGGAGCTGAACTAAATGGATGGATGGTTTGGAACAGGGTGGAGCTGAACTAAATGGATGGATGGTCTGGAACAGGGTGGAGCTGAACTAAATGGATGGATGGTCTGGAACAGGGTGGAGCTGAACTAAATGGATGGATGGTCTGGAACAGGGTGGAGCTGAACTAAATGGATGGATGGTCTGGAACAGGGTGGAGCTGAACTAAATGGATGGATGGTCTGGAACAGGGTGGAGCTGAACTAAATGGATGGATGGTCTGGAACAGGGTGGAGCTGATTCTTAGGTAATCTTGGTTAACCCAGAACTAAAGTTTTGCGTAATTGGTCAGCTGCTAGATTAAGTTCAGGGTCCAGACATGTTAAAAGAGATGAAGAGATGTTAGAACGAGGAGCTCCACCCTCTCTCTTTGCGGGCAAGTCTATGGGCCGAATGTCCCCTTCCGAAATTCAAAAGATACGAACACCTGTGAAATCGTGATTGGTCCAAATAAGCTTAAGCACTGGAACTATTGCTGTTTGTTTGCTATCAGTGCCCATAGTATAAAGACTGATCTATGGCACCATTCATGTTTAAGTAGTCTGCCCACGACAGATTACTGCTTAGGGGACTTTGCTATGTAGTCCTCCCGAACAACACAAGCCTGGTAGGCAAGGACAATTACTCTGGCAGTGAGTTATAATAGTCACTAGACTGTCTGACTGTCTGTGAGTTACACACACGGGGTGGGGGGCTGCTGAAACGGCAGTTTTTAGGCAGTTAAATCACTAAATGCCTGTATGTGTATGTTTGTGTGTGTGTCTGTATGTTTCCTGCCAAGCCTCTGGCTCAGGACCCTATTGTCTGGGTGAGCAGCTGGCTGGCCATATCGGGCGACTGCGGGGCTAAAGCATGAGTCACACTGGACAGACAGACTAGGGCTGGAGCTGGACACAGTACCTGAGAGAGCACAGCCAAATGGGGACCTCTAGTGGGCCAATGTAGCCTTACTAGTCACGAACACAAGTGGCACTTTCATAGCCTGTTCCGAGATCAGTTTGTGCCATCATGTCATATCCTTGTCATGACACTGACTTGACATGTCGGGCATAACAAGGTGTTGACATAATAGTACAGACCTGGGACCAGGCTAGCACATTCACTTATTTCTGGAGACACATAGGATAATGCCACCACGTGTTAACTTAGCATTATTATGTGACTATGCAGTGTTGTATAGGATGTGTACAGTGCAGTACATGGTGCTACCAAACGGTCATTATCAAGGTCATTTCACCAGCGTTTGTGCTTGCTGTTCATATTTAGTCCCTGGTCGGTTTTCTGTATGTTTATGGCCGTTGGGGACAATAAAGATGTATTGAATTGAAGTCGGATAGTATCTTGACGTTCAGATCTTTCCCTCTCAGAACATGTGTAACGGAGTGTTCTACCGCTGGGGGTTCTATGCTCCAGACGGCCCGGCGCTGGACGAGGTCAGCCAGCTGGTGGATGCCGGAAAGGTACTGCTACTGCATTCTCTAGTCTATAACATCCTACAGTAACTCATTTCTACAGATGGAAATTAGCCAGGTAGGTGGGTCTATACATGCCACAGATTCCAAGCATTGTCCTATATTCAGAGTCCCTCTGTCTTTGTGTGTGGGCATTCCCCTGTGTCGGTGTGTGGTTGGCTATGAGTCAGATTTGAACAGTGAATGGGTTTCCAACAGTGCTGAGCAGCCATTTGCTAAAGTGCCCCCCCCCCCCCCCCCCCCCCCCCCCCCCCCCCCCCCCCCCCCCCCCTCCCCAGTCACGGGTGTAATCCATACCCCTTTGTCCCAGGGATTATAGGGACAGCATGGCATTTTGGGGAGCGGGGGTGCTGTGCTGGTGGCAGGAATCCATTCACACAGACATACATCACACACACCCCAATCCCTGTCAGTATGGAGATAGATTTCTATCACAATGTTTCAAATATATTAGTTGTGAGTCACAAACAGAAGATGCAACTTTTAAATATCTGACTGTAAATATGCCCATATAGGTCCACGAACATATGTCATGATCCAAAAGCAAATGAGTCATCAACAAAAATAAATAACAAATAAATGCAAGACAGGTTTTTTCTGGTTAAAACAGAACATTTTACAAACATATTTCTTTCTTTACAAACACAAGTGGTCAAATATGCTTTTGTGAATGTGACATTTGACAACATTTGTTACTCCACAGATTACATTTGTGACCTCCATTTTACATATTTGTGACTCACTACTTAGTTTTCTAATGAAACGTTAAAAATATATATCTCCACAGTCTCTCACTGTGACGCCAGTAGCCGGTCCATTCATTGTTAATGACGAGACACAGACGAGAATAACATGTTGGGTGGTGGGAGGGGGGCACAGGATTGTCCTTCCTCATCACATTTTTAACACTAGCCCCTCCCTCTTTTTTGTTGTTGTTGACACTTGTGCATTCATTTGGAGATGATTTGCGCATGGGTGGTTGAATGTATTCATAGATTACTAATGTGTTTAGAGTTCTCCTGCAGTATGTATTAGTTTGGTTGGTTGAGGTCCATACACACAGCTCGCTGCAAAAACAAGCAAGTCATTTTATTGGTTCTAGTTACACATTTAGTCCTAGGGCATTTCCTTGAGGTGGTTGTTCATTGGTGGATTGTGTTTTTACTGTTCATGTGTGTACAGACACTGTGTTGTCATTCCTTAGATCCTTCCAGTGGTGGAGGCCACGTTCCTGTTCTCCCAGGTGCCCCTGGCCTTCCAGAAAGTAGAGGGGGGTCACGCCAGGGGGAAGACTGTGGTCACCGTGGCCCAAGAGGAAGAGGGGACCGGAGTGACTGAAGAGGAGGGGGAGACTAGTGACACCCCAGAGCAAGTCAGGGAGGAAGTCAGGCAAGCAGCGCCAAAGAGCTAAACCGCTGTGATGTCAACACTAAGCATTGGGTCACTAAGGCACGCAACTGTTTTTTTTAAACGCTTTGCAACGGACAACTTAAAACATTTTTGTTTTTTGGTCCAGTCCAGATAGTCCCACCCTGTTTCAGTCAGTTTTCTTCCATTTTCCTAATGGACATGACCCTGAATATGGTTTGTCCATGTCCATCCTGTAGAACGCTGAACTCTTGAGCTCTACTGCAAAACACTGTTTGGTTTGCGCTTTTGCAGATAAACTGCTTGTTTGAGAAAGGCAACATTTATTTATCTTATGGTTTGTCTTGTGTGTTGAGAATTCATTACGGAAAAGTAAAATATATACATTTTGGCCTGCGCAATTGATTCATACTTTTATGACATGTTTTGTTAGGCAATTTGTTATTCCAAATATTCTAGATAACAAAATATAATCACATCACATATTTATTTACATAAGGACATCAATGGCAGAAGGGAATAAGATGTCAAAAAAATACATATTCATCAACAATGTCAAACTCGTATATTATCAGATATTAAAGGGTAGGTAAAGTATTTCAAGTTTAGTCTGAGTCCATTTTCCCATAATGTAGTAATGAATACTATTGTTTTGTCCCTGTTTGTTCGTGAAGAAGTAATGCGATATTATAGATTATCCAGGAAATTTGATATATTTTCCATGTTGATCGCAGAGGAAAGATTATACTGTATATAAGCTTCTCTTCCAGCAGCAAATGTTCTGTTCCTGAGGCATCTTGTCCTTGAGGCTTGTATGGGGCCCACGCTGCAGCTGCGTCACAGAGCGCTGAGGCCCCTCATCATACTGCACCTCAGAGACTACACCTAGTTCTTCCCTCTCAAAACAAGACCTCAGAGTATCTCCACTGTCCATCTTTGGTTGGGTTTGTTTGGATCAAACGCATTGAGAATCACCTGGTTTCTGTCATATTGTTGACCACCTGCAATGACAGACAAAATTATTTGAGTTGTGCCTTGTTTAAATACAATGTGTCCCTTCCTTCCTTGGGCCAATCACTGATCTGCCAAGGTTGGATCAGTGAAAGCACAATGGAAACGTTGCCTTAACTTATCCAGACAACGTTGCCTTAACTTACCCAGACAACGTTGCCATAACTTATCCAGACAACGTTGCCTTAACTTATCCAGACAACGTTGCCTTAACTTATCCAGACAACGTTGCCTTAACTTATCCAGACAACGTTGCCTTAACTTATCCAGACAACGTTGCCTTAACTTATCCAGACAACGTTGCCTTAACTTACCCAGACAACGTTGCCTTAACTTACCCAGACAACGTTGCCTTAACTTACCCAGACAACGTTGCCTTAACTTACCCAGACAACGTTGCCTTAACTTATCTAATAACTTACTGATTAGTGAATACCTCAAAGAAGGGGAAAAGGAGGGGCAAATTTGAGGGGGGTTTTCAAAGCCTATCGGTGAATCCCAAAACACCCCTGGTCCCTACCAACTCGATTGGAAGGCCCTTCCTTGGGACACTTGTGCATATGGAGGGGCGAGGAGAAGGGAGTGATTTGAGATTCAGCCTGTCTGTCTCAACTTGTCACAAGCCTACTTGATACTGAATCCAGCTGCAGCCCATTGTCATGTCTCTGTCCATCCACAAGGTGTTGCTAATTCACAATTATTCTAGTCAAATTACCTAATCTAAGTAAAACCCCAGAACTGAATGAAGTGAAACCAGTGAACAATACAATACACAGACTAGTTCCTGTAGCTTTGAGGTATTATTGCAATAGGTTTCTCTTGCCTTCTGATTGGCTGGGTAGCAATGTCGTCATATTGCTCCTACCTATCAAATCCTCTCAGATCTACAGGAGTGGCTGGGGAGTTGGGAGTCATATTCATTTGTGTAGCCTAGTGAATATGAACCTGGTATCCCATGTTTTTGTTTTTGCCTCACCTTTGACCTCCAGGAGCAGGTCGGGGCTGGCGGTGTAGCGGATGAGGCCATCAGGCGTAATGCTCCAGCAGGAGGGTTGTTTGCCAGGCTCAGGTGAGAGGCCCATACGACTGCCTGTCATGGCCACGCTGCACGGAGCCACACAGCAATCCTCCTGCACCTGGACAGACAGAGTAGAAAACTTTAGCTTGAAAAACTTTTATCTTCTAAAGAGGAAATAATTTGTACCGACATTCAATCACACACTTTAAATAAAGAACGGGCCTGCATCAAGCATAAACACTAGTTGAGTGTTGTAATAAACCATATAAGTGCAACATAGAGCATGATGCTGTGAGATGTGGCAGGGAGTCCAGAGTACAAAGGCTGTTATGAACTCACTAATTAAAGTCATGGGTCGGAAATTTAAAGTTCATGAAATAATAATCGACGTGCTTACTCAAAAGTTCTACTCTCAAAAATAGTTGGGTGCAGGATCCTCGTCGATAGTCCATGAACAATGAAATGGATGGCATTCAATTTCTGTGAAGTTACAAGGCCATGTTCAGAGTGCTTCTCTGGAAGCATAAACTATTAGAACTGTACAGTAGGTGTAGCCCACGGCCAAGACAGACTACTCTATAGATAGAATACTTAACAAATCCCCAAGGATTTGATTACCCAAGAACCAGCAGTACTCCAGGATCTGATTTAAATACCCCGGCTCTAGTGCTTGTTAAGTCACAGTTTTCATTACATTTTACATTTACATTTAAGTCATTTAGCAGACGCTCTTATCCAGAGCGACTTACAAATTGGAAAGTTCATACATATTCATCCTGGTCCCCCCGTGGGAATTGAACCCTGGTCCCCCCGTGGGAATTGAACCCACAACCCTGGCGTTGCAAGCGCCATGCTCTACCAACTGAGCCACACTGGCCTGTCCACCTTCTCTAAACTGAAGCTCTGCTACCCGACCCGAGCCCAACGGGCTCCGACATTTTACATTGGGTTAGAGCCGGGTAAGTTTTCTCATCAATTACATAAGGGCTCGGGTATCACTACATTGATCACTAACATATTGAAGTTGAGCCATCTGCTTGTGCTCTGCTGCACAGTAGTCATATCTGACTAAGATCATAACATGGTGTCAGAAGTGCTTCAAACTTGTCAAATATAAAACAAAGATTATTTAAAAAAACGTATAATGTTCCTTGAGTTTAGAGTGACCAAAAGTAGGTAACAGCTAACTGCTCTCTCATGTCTCTTCGTTTGTTGAGCAGAGCCAGAGATACTTTTAAGGAAATGGAAAACTCCATTGGAATCCTATTAACGGCCATTGTGTACATTGCCCATGCTACATCAATGGGACACATGGTCCATTCTGGGACAAGGAGAGCTCTCTCTCAAGGCGTGAATGGGAATCAATTGGGTGCTAGCTCAAAAACTCAACATTAGCATGAATTTTGTCAACAAGAAGTACAACATTACAAATCTTCGGAGATGTGAGATAATTAACTTGCTATCTGTATAGCTTTGGAATTGTGACATTATGTACTTATTGAGGAAAATAGGCACGTTTCTCGACTCACACCCTGATTTTGAGAAGGGATTGTGTGACGATTAGCTTAGCAACCATGTGACGCAGCATGAGAACGTGAACGCGATTGGTTGACAGTCTGCTGGGTGGGGCGTTATATGTTCCTCCATTCATTGCCCATTACTATGGATACACAGACTCGCCATGAGCAGAGTGCCTGTAGAGTGAGCTGCCTGCACGCAGGGAGCGATAAGAGTGACAGAGAGGAGCGGCTAATGGATTTACTAATGGAGGAAGTTACTTCTGATTTCGGGCAGGGCCTTAAATTTGTCAGAAGCAATCGGGCCTGGGTAGGGTCTGAACGTCACGGGCAGGGGCAAGGCTTAAAAATTCATGCCCCTGCAGGGCTTTACTCTAAACACCCTGTTGCCATGACGATGCTACCTTGCAGTGGAGATGTCCGTCCCGATAGAACCAGATCTGTTCGACTCCGCCCATCTCCTCCGTTGCCTGGATACGCATCAGCTTGATGTCATCCATCTCCCCAGTGACAGACATTAGAAGGCCCTCCTGGCTCCTCAACCGGAAGTGCACCTGTCGCTGCTCAGGTAACACACAAACACACACACACTGGATTAGGGTTCACTGTCTATGAACCATAAGTAGTTCTCAGTTCAATATGCTGTCAATGTATTCCCTGTCTGCCATGCAGCCCCTGTGCTCACACAGAATATTATGCAAAGCTCCATTGATGGGGCCGTTACAGAGTAGTGCACTATAGAAGCCAACAGCGCACCTTTTAAAAGGTATTTTCCCTGACTTTGGCAGAGATCACATTAACGGTAAACGCTGCCGATGTTGGCTCAAGTGTAAATTACCTTTAAAAATCTGTTATAGTCCGTAGCTCTATAACGAAACTAGGATTGAATCCTGGCCTTAATCTCTGTGTGCCCATATAATCATGTTATCACATTTGAGATGGCTTCTTACCTGGATCAGTGGGCGCAGGGATCCGATTCGCTGCCAGTTACTGAATGTTCGCCAATCGAGCACCTCGCCGGGCTTCAGCAGAATCTGAGCTCCGCGGTAGTTGATCCCCTCATACAGCACCCACCTGTCAATCAGAAGTAACCAAGTGTCAATCAAAAAGTATCAATACACACTAGCAAAGCTTAGTGTCTCACATATCAGACAAATTATTCCTTGAACTTTTCACTCAGTGTCAATCAAAGACAAGGTCAAAACACAGTTACCAAACTAAGTGTCTCACATATCAATTAGTGAATAATGATTGCTTTGCCTTTTCACCCACTCAACCCCCATAGAAACTAGAACACATCAACACAGGAACATTCTGTCTGTGCTGATGTCATCGCTTTATCTGGAATCAAAAGCGCCATTCATTTGGCCTCATCCCATTTCTCTCCCTGCAAGAAAGTCCCACATGAGTTATAGGTCTGACCCTGCTGGATCTCCTTGTGTTTCTGTGTGTTGCAGAGGTGAGTCCACATCTCCAGTCTGAATGTCACACACCATTGGGAACTTTCCACTGGTCTGGACCAAGCCTCACTACCTCATAATATCCCACGATTCCAAGACCCTTCCAAATCAAATCAAGCTTTATTTATACAGCACATTTCAGACATGGAATGCAACGCAATGTGCTTAAAAAAAACTTTAATATTTACTATACAACAAACATAAGAGGGAAAAAAACACAAAAAAAACAATAAAAACTGAAAAGCACCCTTAAGAAAAGCAAAGCTAAAAAGGTGTGTTTTAAGATCTCTTTTAAATATGTCCACAGTTTCAGCCCCCCTCAGGTTCTCTGGCAGGCTATACCAGAGGCTGGGGGCATAGTAACTAAAGGCTGTCTCTCCATGCCTCTTGGTCCCCCTCAGGTTCTCTGGCAGGCTATTCCAGAGGCTGGGGGCATAATAAATAAAGGCTGCCTCTCCATGCCTCTTGGTCTGAGGCTTTGGGACAGTTAAAAGGCCAGAGGACCTGAGGGACCTACTGGGTACAACTTAAAAGCATGTCTGACATGTATTGGGATGCACAGTCGTGGATTGATTTAAAAACCAATCTAATAATCTTCAAATAAATTCTGAAAACCTTAAAACCAGTGTAATGTGTGCTGGTCTTGGTCAGTACCCATGCTGCAGCATTCTGTATGTTTTGCAGTTGACCAATGGCTTTCTTGGGTAGACCAGACAGGAGAGCATTACAGTAGTAAAGCCTGCTTGGAATAAAAGCATGAGTGAGTATTTTTGTATCAGCCTGAGAGCGAAACAGCCACACCGTGGCAATGTTCCTCAGGTGGTAAAAACTATTTTGGTCACATTTCTAATGTGTGATTTGAAATGGAGTTCAGAATGTAAAATAACACCTAGGTTTTTTAGTTGGTATTTTATCTTTATTGCCTGTGAATTAACATTTGTGGCCAGATTCTCTCTCTGTGCTTTGGCTCCAACAATAATTACCTCCGTCTTGATTTAGCTGGAGGAAGTTGTAAGCCATCCACGTATTTAAATCACTAATACAGTCTAATAATTTATCCGTGGAGCTAAAATCCTCTGGTGACACAGAAATGTAAAGTTGTGTATCGTCTGCGTACGAGGGAAAATCAGTGCTGTGCTTTCTGATAACGCTGCCAAGGAGTAACACATATAAACTGAACAGTACCGGACCCAAAATCGAACCATGTGGAACGCCACATGTGATACGCATTTTCTCTGAGTTATGTTCACCAAGGGTGACAAACTATTGACCGGTTAAATAGGTCCTAAACCAATTTAGAACTGGACCGGAGAGACCAACCCACCTCTCCAGTCCATCCAGAAGGACATTATGGTCAACATTGTCGAATGCAGCGCATAAATCCAAGAGTACAAAGAGCTGTTTGGCACGTGTTCACTCGTAGATCATTTAGCATTTTAACTTAAGCTGGCTCTGTGCTGTGGTGGGCACAAAAAACAGATTTGATTTTTTTTAAAGACAGTTGGCACAAATAATTTAGCTGTTTGAAAAACAATTTCTCCAGAATTTTGCTTTAGAAAGGAAGGTTGGAGATCGGCTGAAATTTGCTAAGAGCTGAAGAATCTAGATTACTTTCTTCAGAAGGGATTTCACCATAGCAGTTTTTAGTGCAGTGAGGAAAATGCCTGTAAACAGGGAGAGATTAACAATAGCTTGCATTTCTTCAGAAATGCAATTAAAAACCGTTTTGAAAAGGTGGTAGGGATAGGATCGAGAAGGCAGGTAGAAGACTTAAGTTGTGATATCACTTTCCTGAGCATGTCTGTGTAAACCAGGGAAATTAAATCCATAGTGCCTTTGCGTGCTAGGTTAGGGGACATATCACCAAACTTCTCATCAGGTCTTGCTTGTCTGATAACCAACATAAGGCAGGGTATCTTATCTCTGAAACATGCTACAAACTCATCACATTTAGATGTGGAGGAAAGTTCACATAGGTCTGCGGGGGTAGGATTTATCAGGCCATCAATGGTCGAGAAGAGCACTCTCAAATTATTCAGTTTGTTAGTGATCCAAGCTAGAAAAATGAGCCCGTCTGGCATTTCTAATTGCCTTGTTATACAGTCATTCGGAAAGTATTCAGACCCCTTGACTTTTTCCACATTTTGTTACGTTACAGCCTTAATCAAAAATGTATTAAGTCGTCCCCCCCCCCCCCCCCCTCATCAATTCACACACAATACCCCATAATGACAAAGCAAAACCAGGTTTGTAGAAATTTTTGCAAATGTATTATAATAAAAACACGGAAATATCACACGGCCATCTCTAGGAAGGGTCTTGGTGGTTCCAAACGTCTTTCATTTAAGAATGATGGAGGCCACTGTGTTCTTGGGGACCTTCAATGCTGCAGAAATGTGTTTGGTACCCTTCCCCAGATCTGTGCCTCGACACAATCTTGTCTCGGAGCTCTACGGACAATTCCTTTGACCTCATGGCTTGGTTTTTGCTCTGACATGCACTGTGTGACGGCCCTGAATTTGTCTGAACCGTTTCAGTGCTTCTTCCAATAGGGCGCTTCCCTTTTAATTCCCAATTATATAGCCAGCATCAGCTGTGCAAAATGGGGTTGTGATGGTGGTGCGAATGAGGATATGTTCAGCCCTCAGTTCTGAATATTCTTTACTCCATTTGTTTTGTTGTATTTAAAAGTGTGCTTTGTAGCCTTGTCTCAAGTTTAACCAGGATCGGATCCACTAATTTCTTCTTTTGGACTACACATCTCAGTTGGTCTCCGCTGTTTCTTCGTGGCCTTTCTCCGCTGGAGATCTGTTGTCAGATTGGATTGTCTGACCACAACTTTTTTCTTTGTTTTGGTGTGATGTATACCATGATGATTTATGTGTTCAGTTGTAGTGAAGACTACAGAGATGACACTTTATAGTTGTGTGGTAAAAGAGTTGATTGCAATCTGATTTGTATTAATGAGACCAAGTTTACGCATCACTTTATGAAATGACAATTGAGTGACTGAGGTCACTTGGGTTCACTGAATTCCTTTACCGGGCTGGACTCTTTTAGGCCCGAGGTACGTGACTTTTCTTGAGGAACCAGAGCTTATTGTTTGTTATATTATTATGTGTGTGATCATTTATTTTGGGAAGACAACCAACACAAAAGAACAGTTGTTTTGCAGTTATTTCCAATGTTTTAAGGGTTTATGAAAAGTGTATGTCCATACTGACTTTTACATGAGTCATTTGTATTGGTGTAGACTTGACGGACCAGACAGGACTCATTCCCTCCCAAACAAAAAAGAGAAAGCAATATTTTCTCTGGTAGGCACAACCTACCTGCCACCTCTTCAAACAATAACCTCAAGTCAAAACCGTTACAAATGTCAACAATGGGCCCTTATATAGACAGGTGTGTGCCTTTCCAAATCATGTCCAATCAATTGAATTTACCACAGGTGGACTCCAATCAAGTTGTAGAAACATCTCAAGGAGGATCAATGGAAACAGGATGCACCTGAGCTCAATTTCGGGTCTCATAGCAAAGGGTCTGAATACTTACAGTTGAAGTCGGAAGTTTACATAGACCTTAGCCAAATACATTTAAACTCAGTTTTTCACAATTCCTGACATTTAAACCTAGTAAAAATTCCCTGTCTTAGGTCAGTTAGATCACCACTTTATTTTAAGAATGTGAAATGTCAGAATAATAGTAGAGAGAACGATTTATTTCAGCTTTTATTTCTTTCATCACATTCCCAGTGGGTCAGAAGTTTACATACACTCAATTAGTATTTGGTAGCATTGCCTTTAAATTGTTTAACTTGGGTCAAACGTTTTTGTTAGCCTTCCACAAGCTTCCCACAATAAGTTGGGTGTATTTTGGCCCATTCCTCCTGATAGAGCTGGTGTAACTGAGTCAGGTTTGTAGGCCTCCTTGCTCACACACGCTTTTTCAGTTCTGCCCACACATTTTCTATAGGATTGAGGTCAGGGCTTTGTGATGGCCACTCCAATACCTTGACTTTGTTGTCCTCAGGGCATTTTGCCACAACTTTGGAAGTATGCGTGGGGTCATTATTTATTTGGAAGACCCATTTTCGACCAAGCTTTAACTTCCTGACTGATGTCTTGAGATGTTGCTTCAATATATCCACATAATTTTCCATCCTCATGATGACATCTATTTTGTGAAGTGCACCAGTCCCTCCTGCAGCAAAGCACCCCCACAACATGATGCTGCCACCCCCGTGTTTCACGGTTGGGATGGTGTTCTTCGGCTTGCAAGCCTCCCTCTTTTTCCTCCAAACATAACGATGGCCATTATGGCCAAACAGTTCTATTTTTGTTTCATCAGACCAGAGGACATTTCTCCAAAAAGTATGATCTTTGTCCCCATGTGCAGTTGCAAACCTTTTTTATGGCGGTTTTGGAGCAGTGGCTTCTTCCTTGCTGTGCGGCCTTTCAGGTTATGTCGATATAGGACTCGTTTTACTGTGGATATAGATACTTTTGTACCTGTTTCCTCCTTCATCTTCACACGGTCCTTTGCTGTTGTTCTGGGATTGATTTGCACTCTTCACATCAAAGTACGTTAATCTCTAGGAGAAAGAACGCTTCTCCTTCCTGAGCGGTACTATTGCGTACTTTTGTTTGTACAGATGAACGTGATACCTTCAGGCATTTGGAAAATGGTCTCAAGTATGAACCGGACTTGTGGAGGTCTACACATTTTTTTTCTGAGGTCTTGGCTGATTTCTTTTGATTTTCCCATGATGTCAAGCAAAGAGGCATTGAGTTTGAAGGTAGGCCTCGAAATTCATCCACAGGTACACCTCCAAATGACTCAAATGATGTCAATCAGAAGCTTCTAAAGCCATGACATCATGTTCTGGAATTTTCCAAGCTGTTTAAAGGCACAGTCAACTTCTGACCCACTGGAATTGTGATACAGTGAATTATAAGTGAAATAATCTGTCTGTAAACAATTGTTGGAAAAATTACTTGTCATGCACAAAGTAGTTTGTTAACAAGAAATTTGTGGAGTGGTTGAAAAACAAGTTTTAATGACTCCAACCTAAGTGTATGTAGACTTCTGACTTCAACTGTATGTAAGGTATTTCTGTTTTTTATAAATTAGAAAACATTTCTAAAAACCTGTTTTCACTTTGTCATTATGGGATATTGTTTGTAGATTGAGGATTTTTAAAATCCATTTTAGAATAAGGCTGAAGTAACAAAGTGGAAAAAGGGAAGGGGTCTGAATACTTTCCGAATGCACTATATATGCCAAGTTGCTCTCTCAGAATATCATAATGGACCTGCAACTTTGACTTTCTCCACTTCCTCTCTGCCTTCCTGCAATTTCTCTTTAATTGATTAGTTTACTCACTCATCCAAGGGCCTCTCCGTTTGGCTGTGGCCCTTTTCAACTTTACTGGAGCTATGGCATCAACAGTTGCCCTTAAATTGCAATAAAAACTATCAACTAAATCATCACAAGAGGAAGGCAGAATAAGTGATGGGGTATTGGTCATACACTCAATAAAATCTGTAGCAACTTCAGAGGTAAGATAGCATTTCTTAATAATGCGTTCAGTATTACCCTGTGCTATGGGCAACATGGTCGTAAAAAATACACAGTCCCCCGTTGCCTGGATGAGACTCCAACTTCCTGCTGACCGTGTGTTCTACACCAGACTAAACTCCTGCTGACCGTGTGTTCTACACCAGACTAAACTCCTACTTCCTGCTGACTATGCGTTCTACGCTAGACGACACAAACTCCTGCTGACCGTGCGTTCGACACTAGACTGAACTTCTACTTCCTTCTGACCGTATGTTCTACACTAGACTAAACTCTTACTTCCTGCTGACCATAAGTTCTACACTAGACTAAACTCCTACTTCCTGCTGACCATAAGTTCTACACTAGACTAAACTCCTACTTCCTGCTGACCATAAGTTCTACACTAGACTAAACTCTTACTTCCTGCTGACTGTGCGTTCTACACTAGACTAAACTCCTACTTCCTGCTGACCATAAGTTCTACACGAGACTAAACTCTTACTTCCTGCTGACTGTGCGTTCTACACTAGACTAAACTCCTCCTTCCTGCTGACTGTGCATTCTACACTAGACTAAACTCTATGCAACATTTCCACAACTGTGAACTGTGCAATAATAGCTCCCACTATAGTCACCTGATCTACTACCCACGCAGGCGACTTGTGTGAAGTGTACTTCGCTCTGTGTTTACAAAAAGTTGATGAACTGGTCTGGGGTGTGAAGTAGTGCTATGACTCATGAGAAACCTTTTGGCATTTTTAAATACAGTGATTAATTGGCTCACAGTGTGTGAACTGCTTGTATTAAGCGTTGAAAGAAAGACTACAAATGGCTTTGTCAGCTGGATTAAGGACTACAAATGGCCGCGTCAGTGGATAAAGGACTAAAATGATGTGTCAGCTGGATTAAGGGCTACAAATGGCTGTGTCAGTGGATAAAGGACTAAAATTATGTGTCAGTGGATAAAGGACTACAAATAGCTGTGTCAGTGGATAAAGGACTACAAATAGCTGTGTCAGTGGATAAAGGACTACAAATAGCTGTGTCAGTGGATAAAGGACTACAAATAGCTGTGTCAGTGGATAAAGGACTACAAATAGCTGTGTCAGTGGATAAAGGACTACAAATAGCTGTGTCAGTGGATAAAGGACTACAAATAGCTGTGTCAGTGGATAAAGGACTACAAATAGCTGTGTCAGTGGATAAAGGGCTACAAATAGCTGTGTCAGTGGATAAAGGGCTACAAATAGCTGTGTCAGTGGATAAAGGGCTACAAATGGCTGTGTCAGTGGATAAAGGACTACAAATAGCTGTGTCAGTGGATAAAGGGCTACAAATAGCTGTGTCAGTGGATAACGGACTACAAATAGCTGTGTCAGTGGATAAAGGGCTACAAATGGCTGTGTCAGTGGATAAAGGGCTACAAATGGCTGTGTCAGTGGATAAAGGACTACAAATGGTTGTGTCAATGGATAAAGGATGTGTCACACGACGGTGTCGTTTCTAACAGCTCCAAAGAAAAATAATCTTTCCAGTTTGGTGTTCCTTTATATAGTATGCACTGTAAGGATATAAACATAACAGATAGGTTCCTGGGGAACCGTCAGTAGGATTCTCTTAGACACACACACACACAATCACTACCCAGCGACACACCCACACAAAGAACACAGAGCTCTGTCTGTGGATTGGAAGGGCCCCAAAACCTTGTCCAAAGGCTATTGGGGAGGACTATCTGGTGCGTGAGACTAGGAGGCCCATGCATACAAATATATGACCTTCGACAGAGAGACAAGCAGGTAGGCAGACAGAGACAACAGACACAGACAGAGACATGAGGACAGACAGGCTGTGCTGTATGTACTCACATGCCGCCCTCCACAAGGACAGACTGGACCAGGCTACAGCCTCCGGCAAGCTGCAGGTTAACCGAGCTGTCGGTCAGAACCACCCTCTTTCCCCGCAGACCTGACCTCTCAAACAGGGTGACAGAGGGCAGCGAAAACTCCTATGAGGAGGGAGAGAGAATAGGAGAGGGAGGGGGATGGAGAGAGGGAGGGGGATGGAGAGGAAGATGGAGAGGAAGAGAGGTTATTTATACGCCTGACAATGGTATGAGAACACCAACTCTTAACATTACTGGTGACCATTTTATTGTTTATTGTTTAAACATGTTCATACATTTAAATAGTGACCTTCTTTGTTTGATACCGACCTTAAACCTTCAAGCTACTTAAACGTCTCCTGAGCCCATATACAGTCGTGGCCAAAAGTTTTGAGAATGACACAAATATTAATTTCCACAAAGTTAGCTGCTTCAGTGTCTTTAGATATTTTTGTCAGATGTTACTATGGAATATTGAAGTATAATTACAAGCATTTCATAAGTGTCAAAGGCTTTATTGACAATTACATGAAGTTCATGCAAAGAGTCAATATTTGCAGTGTTGACCCTTCTTTTTCAAGACCTCTGCAATCGGCCCTGGCATGCTGTCAATTAACTTCTAGGCCACATCCTGACTGATGGCAGCCCATTCTTGCATAATCAATGCTGGGAGTTTGTCAGAATTTGTGGGTTTTTGTTTGTCGACCTGCCTCTTGAGGATTGCCCACAAGTTCTCAATGGGATTAAGGTCTGGGGAGTTTCCTGGCCATGGACCCAAAATATCGATGTTTTGTTCCCCGAGCCACTTACACTGCTCAAAAAAATAAAGGGAACACTTAAACAACACAATGTAACTCCAAGTCAATCACACTTCTGTGAAATCAAACTGTCCACTTAGGAAGCAACACTGATTGACAATAAATTTCACATGCTGTTGTGCAAATGGAATAGACAAAAGGTGGAAATTATAGGCAATTAGCAAGACACCCCCAATAAAGGAGTGGTTCTGCAGGTGGTGACCACAGACCACTTCTCAGTTCCTATGCTTCCTGGCTGATGTTTTGGTCACTTTTGAATGCTGGCGGTGCTTTCACTCTAGTGGTAGCATGAGACGGAGTCTACAACCCACACAAGTGGCTCAGGTAGTGCAGCTCATCCAGGATGGCACATCAATGCGAGCTGTGGCAAGAAGGTTTGCTGTGTCTGTCAGCGTAGTGTCCAGAGCATGGAGGCGCTACCAGGAGACAGGCCAGTACATCAGGAGACGTGGAGGAGGCCGTAGGAGGGCAACAACCCAGCAGCAGGACCGCTACCTCCGCCTTTGTGCAAGGAGGAGCACTGCCAGAGCCCTGCAAAATGACCTCCGGCAGGCCACAAACGTGCATGTGTCTGCTCAAACGGTCAGAAACAGACTCCATGAGGGTGGTATGAGGGCCCGACATCCACAGGTGGGGGTTGTGCTTACAGCCCAACACCGTGCAGGACGTTTGGCATTTGCCAGAGAACACCAAGATTGGCAAATTCGCCACTGGCGCCCTGTGCTCTTCACAGATGAAAGCAGGTTCACACTGAGCACATGTGACAGACGTGACAGAGTCTGGAGACGCCGTGGAGAACGTTCTGCTGCCTGCAACATCCTCCAGCATGACCGGTTTGGCGGTGGGTCAGTCATGGTGTGGGGTGGCATTTCTTTGGGGGGCCGCACAGCCCTCCATGTGCTTGCCAGAGGTAGCCTGACTGCCATTAGGTACCGAGATGAGATCCCCAGACCCCCTGTGAGACCATATGCTGGTGCGGTTGGCCCTAGGTTCCTCCTAATGCAAGACAATGCTAGACCTCATGTGGCTGGAGTGTGTCAGCAGTTCCTGCAAGAGGAAGGCATTGATGCTATGGACTGGCCCGCCCGTTCCCCAGACCTGAATCCAATTGAGCACATCTGGGACATCATGTCTCGCTCCATCCACCAACGCCACGTTGCACCACAGACTGTCCAGGTCTGGGAGGAGATCCCTCAGGAGACCATCCGCCACCTCATCAGGAGCATGCCCAGGCGTTGTAGGGAGGTCATACAGGCACGTGGAGGCCACACACACTACTGAGCCTCATTTTGACTTGTTTTAAGGACATTACATCAAAGTTGGATCAGCCTGTAGTGTGGTTTTCCACTTTAATTTTGAGTGTGACTCCAAATCCAGTCCTCCATGGGTTGATAAATTTGATTTCCATTGATAATTTGTGTGATTTTGTTGTCAGCACATTCAACTATGTAAAGAAAAAAGTATTTAATAAGAATATTTCATTCATTCAGATCTAGGATGTGTTATTTTAGTGTTCCCTTTATTTTTTTGAGCAGTGTAGTTAAGGTGCTCCATCATGCTGGAAAAGGCATTGTTCATCACCAAACTGTTCCTGAATGGTTGGGAGAAGTTGCTCTCGGAGGATGTGTTGGTACCATTCTTTATTCATGGCTGTGTTCTTAGGCAAAATTGTGAGTGAGCCCACTCCCTTGGCTGAGAAGCAACCCCACACATGAATGGTCTCAGGATGCTTTACTGTTGGCATGACACAGGACTGATGGTAGCGCTCACCTTGTCTTCTCCGGACAAGCTTTTTTCCGGATGCCCCAAACAATCGGAAAGGGGATTCATCAGAGAAAATGACTTTACCCCAGTCCTCAGCAGTCCAATCCCTGTACCTTTTGCAGAATATCAGTCTGTCCCTGATGTTTTTCCTGGAGAGAAGTGGCTTCTTTGCTGCCCTTCTTGACACCAGGCCATCCTCCAAAAGTCTTCGCCTCACTGTGCGTGCAGATGCACTCACACCTGCCTGCTGCCATTCCTGAGCAAGCTCTGTACTGGTGGTGCCCCGATTCCACAGCTGAATCAACTTTAGGAGACGGTCCTGGCGCTTGCTTGACTTTCTTGGGCGCCCTGAAGCCTTCATCACAACATTTGAACCGCTCTCCTTGAAGTTCTTGATGATCCGATAAATAGTTGATTTAGGTGCTATCTTACTGGCAGCAATATCCTTGCCTGTGAAGCCATTTTTGTGCAAAGCAATGATGACGGCACGTGTTTCCTTGCAGGTAACCATGGTTGACAGAGGAAGAACAATGATTCCAAGCACCACCCTCCTTTTGAAGCTTCCAGTCTGTTATTCGAACTCAATGAGCGTGACAGAGTGATCTCCAGCCTTGTCCTCGTCAACACTCACACCTGTGTTAACGAGAGAATCACTGACATGATGTCAGCTGGTCCTTTTGTGGCTGGGCTGAAATGCAGTGGAAATGTTTTTTGGGGATTCAGTTCATTTGCATGGCAAAGAGGGACTTAATTGCAATTCATCTGATCACTCTTCATAACATTCTGGAGTATATGCAAATTGCCATCATACAAACTGAGGCATCAGACTTTGTGAAAATGAATATTTGTGTCATTCTCAAAACTTTCGGCCACGACTGTACTGTATATAGATTGCCACTATTCCTATTGTAACCCTTTATACCAAACAATTGTCCAAAAACAATTATTTCATTGGATGAAGTCACGTGATTATGTGGATCCAATGTATTGGATGAAATAGGTTTTTCTTTGTGCCATATAAGGTTGACATAGACCAGGGATGGGCAACTTTGATGTGTTGTGAGCAAAACATCTTAGTGGCCCACCTCTTGTCAGCAGAGAGAAGTTGTTTATGTTTTAGAGTTAATTTCTTGCAATTCTACACATTTTGCCATGCGGGAGGAGAGAAATGTTTGCAGTTTTTAATATGATATCTAAGTGACACTGACTAAAAAAAATCAATGGGGGACCCCCGGCCGGTAATTTGACAAAGTAAAACAAGTTTAGATAGCTGGCCGCTAAAAATGTTAGACATGGGCTAATTGAGTGACTATCAATGACTGACATAACAAGAGTAAATCTGCTGATGCACAACCACATTTCTATATTGCACTTTGTGTAGTCTACTATTCGCAACATCAGAAAACGTCATCTTCCAATGCATTCACCTCCAGCAGAGAGATGTGAGTTGCAGGAACAGTGTGGGAATGTTTGGGATGTCTATGCCCATCCCTGACATAGACATGTCTATGCCCATCCCTGACATAGACATGTCTATGCCCATCCTTGACATAGACATTTGGTGCATCTCAAATGGCATCCTATTTCCTATATAGTGCACTACTATATATCCTATGGCCCTGGTCAAAAGTAGTGCACTATGTAGGGAATAGGGTGCCATTTACATCACAGAAAGAGAGCTAATAGACAGAGTACTCACAAAGCCAATAGTCTGCAGGGACAGGACAGAGGAGTTGGGCTCCACACACCCCATGGCCCTCAGATCAGGGTAGTCCCCCTCCTCTAACACATACATCCTCTCAGTGAAGCCCTGGCCCTCAAACGCCAGCCAGCTGGAACACACAGACACGCACAGACATGGAGATGATTATTATTCTTCTCCACCATCATAATGTTCCAACAGCAAATGTATAAAATTATAGGCATCATCTAGAACTGTAGATATAAATGACTGTGGCCAACAGTAACTTCGTCTTGCAAATGATGTAGCTAATGGTACGGGAAAGATACTGTACGTGTTAAAATCTGCAGATTACGTTGGCTGAATAACAAGTACGACACTCACCTGCCAGCCAGCACCTTGCAGGAACCCAGGGAAAAGCCGTGTGGCAGGGCAGAAACACTGTCCTCCACAATGTGGACAGAACCCTGGAACCCCGGCTCCGAGAACAACTGCATCTGAGACACACAACAGATACACTGTCAGATTCTGTCAAATATGGGGCTGTCATGGAGTGGTTTACAAAATCTATGACAAAGAAATGTAGGTTGGTCCTGTTGCTTTTGGTTGACATACCTTAAACTTGGAGGAATTTCCCAGATTATCCTAGAAGAGACCACAAATGAGGGCATTATTGAGAGAACTGAGGAAATAATTCAACTTGGATCAGTATATTGATGACTTTGTTATTATCATTGGATGCATCCCAAATTGGCACCCTCTTCCCTATATAGTGCACTATCACCTCTCTGTAGATCATCATTATCCCATACTGTATGGCTCATGTCATTCCCCCGACCTTGCCCCCTTTCCAAACGGATGTAACTGATTACAGAATATTTCAATTATTTAATATTTTATCATGTTAATAATTTATTGTTGCAACATTAATAGTATATTATATGATTAGTTTATCATTATAATATTATAATAATTTGTAATTTAATATTGTGTTGATCTTACCAGAATGATGGGCATGACGGATGTGATCTTGGAGCTGAGGGCCCCCCAGTCCTCTGGGCTTCCGTAGAGGCCTTTCTCCAACACATACGCCTTTCCAGAGAACCCTGCCTCCTCAAATGCCACCCATCTAGAAGGGACACATGAGGACCGTATTCAGTACTGTTTCTTATTGCTCAAGTTCAGGTAGTGCCTTGATGTTTCAGTCCGAGGGCCAACATTTTGCGTGAACAGTTGGCAGTTTGCAAAATAACAATAACATTTCAAACAGAAGTGTCAAAGACTGCAACTCGCAGTTGCATCACATGCATCCATACTTGACTAAACTCAGGTTAAGGTTGAAAACATTTGAGTAACTTTCCAGAATTCCCGGTTGGAAATTTCCCGGAATCAGGATGGAGTAAGCAGGAAATGTGTAATCCTCTGTGGGAATTTAGGGAAAGATACTGTAATTTGGCAACCATAAACGCACATCGTTAGAGAAAGGGAAATTAAACTGCGCTGCACATTATAATGAGTTTTACGGTATTTTTTGTGCTCTTATGATGGATGACGCCAAAGACAAAATCTATAACAACGAATAGATAGACGGAATCAAAGTCATTAAAACCAAGGTTGATATTAAACGTTGACATTTCAGATCAAACATGTAGATAAGATACAGATAGTGGTTAATTAGCTCTTACGCTCCTACTCAATATTGTCTTTGATTAGTGTGTATCTGATGACTGTGCCTGTGTAGAAAAGACCACAGCAGAAGCTGACGAGAGAGAGAAAGATAGATAGGGGAGAGAGAGAATGATATGATAGGTAGGAGGAGAGAGAGAGGGAAAGAGGGAGAGAGAGAAAGAGAGATAAGGGAGAGAGAGAGAGTCTGCTGATAACAGAGTTTGAGAAGCACGACGACGGGGGAGCGGGACGACGGGGGAGCGGGACGACAAGGGAGATGTAGTACACTATAACGAGCGTTCACAACACTTTAACAGAACCAGAGACGTTCCTCCAAAAGCAAGTGGAAGTGTTCTGCTGCACATAGTGTACTCCACCCTGTTCCCAACTGACAGAGACCCAGGAAATGAGGCGTGGACTGAATGTCTCGGAGGAATTTTGGTCCCCTGTCTGAACGTGCCAACCGGGGAGAGGCAGCCAGCCTACAGTCAGCCCTACAACTGTTCATTAGGTTCCAAAAACGAAGTGAAACGTGTATGAACAACCTGATCTTGAAATGCTTGTTTCTGCATTCCGTTTTTAAATGTTTTGGTATGGTGTGCCCTAATGAACACGACCCTTATCCGGAGAGAAGGAACTTAAGATAACATACTGTACATGAATGAACACGCGTTAGACCTAGCTCTGCAGGCAACACAGGAAGATATTTCAGCCAAAGTGAGAAACAATTAGCTAGCACAGACACATTAGTAACAACGATTAAGTCTAGAGGGCTGCACATGCTGTAGGATAGTATGTATCAAGGTTCACTTATAAGTTAAACATCTGAGACTCTGAGATATGATGTTGCCACGAGCAGCACAACAGATGTTGCAGATGAGTGTGATGCCAGAAGATGCACTCACAGAGTAGTGCAGGGTATCTGCGCATGTGCACGTTTCAATAGCTACAACATGCGGGACTAAAACAGCAGAGAAGTTTAAACACGCGCTTCAACGCTCTTAGTTGTTGTGGAAATCGGCACAATATTGCTGTTTACTTGGTGCTTCGCTGAAACTCTCAGGGTAGACTCAGCGAGGGGAAGTTGAATACACATAGTGGGTTCATTTCTGCAACAACTTCTCCTCTGTTTTGGCCCCGTAGCTAACACGTTGTAGCAGCGTGAAGCACACACATGCACATGTGATCAGATCAGGGGAGGCTGGTGGGAGGAGCTATAGGAAGACAGGCTCATTGTAATTTGCTGGAATGAAATGAATGGAACGGAGTCAAACGTGGTTTCCATATGTTTAATGTGTTTGATACTGTTCCATTAATTCCATTCCAGCCATTACAATGAGCCCGTCCTCCTATAGCTCCCCCCAGCAGCCTCCATTGGTGTAGATCCTCTGTGTGACTGTGTGAGTGCAAAGTCTTGCATCACGGTCATCTCACTATCTGCTGCTCGTTGCAACGTCATCTCACTGAGTCTACCTTTAACTATACAGGATCAAATATGCTTTTAGAAGTTGCATTGTAACTTTGCTTCTGTTTATTAGAACACTACATTTCCAGCTTTGTAGTGTTCATTTTTAACTATGTAGTCCGCCAGGCCACAGGACACAGTGGTAATAATGAAACTTAGAAGACACCTGACCTGAGCTACTACAGATCACTGGAGTATTTTAATCAGGACAGTAAATGAGTGGTTAACAGTATGTAGACGTCTCATTACATTCACACTTTATAGCAGAGCACAGCCCGGAATTTCTGTAATCGACTAACTGGTCATTTTCCTATAAGACACACAAGACTGGGCAAGGTAGATTTAAAGCCACAATCTGTAACATTTCCTGTTGTTCAATGGTCATTTCAATTAATTATCCATGGTTCCATAGGTCTGTATGAATTTGAAAGTGGTTACATTTCCCCAGCCCCATCCCAAAGCTTACCAAACAAAGTGACACGGTCAGGCTGTTGAAATGGCAGATTGTAGCTTTAACTGTGCACATCAGAGGTGGAAACAGAGAAAGAAAGAGATCTCAGACTTACACTCCGCCCATAACGTCGACAGACTGCGTTTTCAGCCCATAGCCGGTGTCCTCTATATTGATGATAGGCTCTAAGATGTCGATGTTGGCGCCCAGCTCGCCAAAGTCTCTCTCACTGAACATCTTGAGGTGTGGTGACATGAAATCCTGTCATGGGGAAATGAAACAAAGAACATCCTTGGTCCTGCCCATAGAAGTAGAACTACTAGAATGTACAAAACCCTCAGTCCACAGCAATTTGACTGGTACACTCATAGGTACACCCAATATGACCGCTGGTCCATCAATCACAGAACGTTGACTTGAATGGGGAAAGTTTGTTTTAGTACTGCATAACTAATTGTATGGTCATGGCATACCATAAGAAACAATATCCTATCATGACTTACCTTTACACCATTGGCATGGCATATCAAACATCAGAGGTGCCCAACCCTCCTCATTGGCGAGAGCTCCCCTGCATGCTTTTGTTCCAACTCTAATACAGCACACCTGACTCTATTGATTAGCTGCATCAGGTGTGTTTGTGTAGGGCTACAATATACTCTTAGAAGAAAAAGGTGCCCGGCTGTCCCCATATGAGAACCCTTTGAAGAACCCTTTTTGGTTCCAGGTAGAACCATTTTGGTTCCTGGTAGAACCCTTTTGTGTTCCATGAAGAACCCTTTCCACATAGGGTTCTACCTGAAACTAAAAAGTGTTCTACCTAGAACTAAAATGGGTTCTCCTACGGGGACAGCCAAAGAACCCTTTTGGAAAGACTGTAGAGCACAAAATAAGAGTGTAGAGCAAAACCTCTCCAAGAGGAGGCTTGATGCTCATTTATAGCAGGGGTTCATCCATACTGTAATTCATAATTTCATACCAAATCGTACACCATTCAGTTCTAGGTCATAGCATGATACCTACAGTCAGTACAGGTCGTATAGACAACAGCTGATCAGTCATTCCTCCCCAGTCCCTCCAGTCCAGGTACTCTCCTTCCTCCAGGACATGCTGGTGACCCTCAAACCCTAGTTGGTCATACCCCACCCAGCTGGGACAGCAAATAAAAGGGAATTAGACAATGGCTACATTGTACGCACTGTACAGTATATTACTTCATATGTATGTTGCATTACTGTAACACATTATCCTAAACGTGTGCTTCTGGGGAGCTGCAGTACTGCAGGATTTTGTTGCAGCTCAGCAGTGAGACAACTGATTCACATTATCAAGGTGTTGAAAATTAGATGATAAGTTGAATCAAGTGTGATGGTTCAAACCTGGGACAATAGTGCACAGTACCGTGGCTCTCCAGGAGCAGGTTTGAGGATCACTGACAGTACCATTTTGTAACACTCTCTATCACAACACGACACGTTGATTGTGTCTTGTGTTTCTTAATAACCATATTCTCTCCCACATAAATACATATGAACATTTTGAGAGCTATATGAACTTACAGTCCTCTGAGGATCTTCACAGAGCCCACTGACTTCAGTCTGTTTGACTCCAGGTTTGATGTCTCTTCATCTCCTTCATCTCCAAAACAGAACACGTCCCCATCGATCTCCAGACAGGATCCCTCAAAGCCAGGCCGCTCATACAGCACAGCCTGAGGAGACCAAGGCCAAAGGTCAAAGGTAGGAGGGAGCATTTCAAAGGGTGTTTGACCCGTGATTGACCCCAAGACCTGATCGTAATGATTTGTGATTGGTTGTTGTTTTTCACTGTGTTTCCATAGTCAGACCAACAATACGTTAGTTGACAACATGCTAAAATAGTATGTGAAATTATAAACCACACAGGTTTTAAATGATTTAAACATGTAATTGAGCCTGTCTGGGGTGCCAGAAGGGTTTGTCCTTTTGGGACTATTCTATTGGCTCCATTGTGCCAGGAAAACTCAATCAAGCGAAGCTAAAGTATTTGAAAGAACACAAATACTATTTGAACCCGGGACAACTTGAGGACGACAGTGAAGCAGAATGTAATGGTAAAGTAATGGCGTACCTTGACTTCATTAGGATTCTCCACCTTGAAGGCACCCTGCAACAAACAGAGATAATCAATCACAACAGCACTATAGTCCACTAATTAAAAAAGCACACAACATCGAGGTGGGAGTCAGCAATATGCAAATTCTGCCATTTACGCACATAGCATAATGAACTGCGACGCTGCTGGAAACAGATAGGAGATATAGTGAGAGATGCTGGAGACAGATAGGAGATATAGTGAGAGATGCTGGAGACAGATAGGGGATATAGTGAGAGATTGCACCGCCCAGAGACTGGACAAGCCTCATTCAGATTGAATGAGTGCATTCTGTCTCTGCGTCTGAGTAATTTCAGTAATTTGGTACGACAGTGAACTTAATAACCTTCATGTAGAGTGGTATAGGACATAGAAACATGAGGCAAAACGTCATTAGAACAATTGACAATTGCTCACTAGTCACTATCCAATTTTGCATGCTTGTGTTGGCCAACAGCTCACTCACTAGTCAGTCATGACTATTTGCACATTAATCTTATCGCATGTCCATAAAATACATGGATTAAACTACATCCATGAAGATACATGTTCATAAAGATATATAGCTTTAGACAAATTTCCACAATTCAATAAAAGCAAAAATGTGGCTAAACAAGAAGATTATTCCAAAAATAAAGATAAACATTTATAGTTTAGTTCATCCTTTGCATGTACTGTTCTTCTGCCTTGGAAATGATTTGCTAAACATTGGCACCTGTTTTTTCAAAAGGTAATTAAACATTGAAAACAGAAAAAAAGGTAAAATAAAGGTTAGGAGAAAGAATAAAACATAAAGCTAAATTGTAAATGAACACAAGCCTTGTTTGTTGTTCATCGTCCTTGCTTCCATTTATTTTATGGACATGTAGTTTAATCCATGTATTTAATGTGCAGTACATATGTAGGATATTAATTTGAGCCAGTTTGCTACAGCAGGAAATGAATCATGCAGTAAAAGGATATGTGGATTATCATGGCCATTTGTTGTAGGGGTTGATACTTTTTTTCGTTAAAGAAAATCAAATTACAAACTTTAGAAGCCTTTTGAAACCTTGAATACACTACAAGTTTGCATTTCCTCCTGCATTCTCGGCAACAAAAGAGGGATCAAATTAAGATCCTACATCTGTTATTGCGAGATACTGTAGCACCCACCATTTTGAGGGGTCTGAGGGATCCGATGAAGGGTGTGTTGAACCCCCAGGCCTCGGGACAGGGGTACTCCCCTTTCTCCAACACCGCCAGGAGGCCCTGGAACCCTGGGTCACTGAACACCAACCACCTGTGTTGGGGAGGAACAGGAATCCCTAAACATTATGTACACACCAATGGATCAGTCATCTGTTCTTCTAAGCAGGGTACCTCCCATTCCAATTCAGTCAATTCAGCAGCGGGCTAATCCAGACTTGAGATCAGAGTGTTTACATCAATAGATGATTTACATGAATGTACAAATTGTCTTAACTTTAAATCAGTCCGCAGTTGAACTGAGATTAGATTCAAATAATGGGCCATTTTGAAATCATGGATTCAATTTCCATTCATCGCCTGAATTGATTAAACTGAAATGTTAAGTTATTGATGTTCATATTATGCCTGTGTATCACACATAAAACATCAGTGATAGATTTACAGTCAAACTCTATTCTCCATCCAATGCTGTGCCAGCTTCTTTTACCCCCAGTACTGTACAATGCTAGATTACCTTGAGTGAGGCTAAGGAAAGAAAGACTGTATAGTACTCAGACATTCCGTGTGTGAATCAGAAAAATAACCGCAGGGAGAGTTGCTAAGGAAACACAGGCCAAAGTATTCAGGGAATAACATTGGTGTTGAGTTGATTACTAGCCTGGTTCAACTAGACTGAACGCTGTGCTCACCATTTAGTCTGGTGCCATGATGTACTGTATCATTGGTCTGGTGTAACCAGGCTAGATGATCACTTCTTTGACAGCCACAAGTATTCAACTCTAATTTTAACTGCCTCCATTAAGAGTTTCCGGGATGGTCGGGCACAGAAAAGAAATGATTCCTGAAAGGGGACTTTTCGATCACACGTGCCTAAGTAAACCGTCTTTAGTAGCAGTTTGGCAACGAAGAGGGAAATGGTCTATTGTGGTGTACTTCAGCTAGGAGTCCGGGCACACAATGTTCTGAAACGTGCCTCTCACGTGGGAAAAATAACCTTTGAAATCTTTGCCAGATTCTTTCTTTCCTTTTTTCTCTCTCTACCTCTGTCTTTCTCTCTCCGCTTTTACCAGTTTCTTCCCTCACCCCCCCTCTTTCTCTATCTCTGTATGTCCCCCACCTTTACCAGTCTCCTACCCCACCTCTCTCTCTCCCTCACTCCCCACTTTTACCTTTCTCTCTATAACATGCAGGTTGCATATGGGACATTCTGGGGGGGGGGGGGGGGGGGGCAGTAATCATTATCTGTCAGTGCTCTCTCGCTCTCCTCAGCCTGCAAATCAATTCCATTGGAACATTATTTATCCCTGAGGAGCAATCACTTTGAGCATGTGAATCTGCAACAACAACATCATGACAGCATACCACATGCAAGCCACATTAAAACGAACGCCTCATTCAAAAACATCAACATGCCCATCATTATTTAATCCAGTATTTCCCAATCCTGGACCGAAAGGGGTGCACTTTTTGTTTTTTGCTGAGGCACTAACACACATGATTCAACTAATCAACTTACCATTACGCCTTTGATTAGAATCATGTGTGTTAGTGCTGGGGCAAAAACAAAAATGTGCACTCCCTTCGGTCCAGGATTAGAATCATGTGTGTTAATGCTGGGGCAAAAACAAAAATGTGCACTCCCTTCGGTCCAGGATTAGAATCATGTGTGTTAATGCTGGGGCAAAAACAAAAATGTGCACTCCCTTCGGTCCAGGATTAGAATCATGTGTGTTAATGCTGGGGCAAAAACAAAATGTCTACTCCCTTCGGTCCAGGATTAGAATCATGTGTGTTAATGCTGGGGCAAAAACAAAATGTGCACTCCCTTCGGTCCAGGATTAGAATCATGTGTGTTAATGCTGGGGCAAAAGCAAAATGTGTACTCCCTTCGGTCCAGGATTAGAATCATGTGTGTTAATGCTGGGGCAAAAACAAAATGTGTACTCCCTTCGGTCCAGGATTAGAATCATGTGTGTTAATGCTGGGGCAAAAACAAAATGTGCACTCCCTTCGGTCCAGGATTAGAATCATGTGTGTTAATGCTGGGGCAAAAACAAAAATGTGTACTCCCCCTGGGGTTCCCAGGACCAGGTTTGGGAAACACGGATTGAATAATTTCCTGACTCTTATTCAATCCAATTTTTTTTAATTAAAAGCTTATCTGATCTGGCACTCTGAGCAGGCTTAGTTTTAAAAGTAAACAAATTATATTTGAACTCAGGGTCGGGTTCATTAGGGCACACCCCAGAAAGGAAAACAAAAATCAGCATTTCTTATTGTCCCTCCCTGGTTCAATCAGTTTTATTCCCATTGGAACCTAATGAACATGACCCAGGTTTGGCTCAGTAGCAGCCAGAAGCCATGAAATAATCAACGTAGAGAATTAGGATTGCCTGGTCGCTCAAGGCTCCAAAATGTCATTATCTCCAACTGAAACAGTAATTGAATTCTCTACAATAGCAAGAGTTGTATTGCACTGCAGTATGTAATGTTGATCTCCCGCTGCCTACCCAGATAGCAATCTCATTAGAAGTACCATGAGGAGAAGGCCTTGTTGCTGAGGAGGTTGACAACAAGAGCCAAGCAGCATACTAAACAAACTAAAGAGGTACCATAGACCTCTAGAGGCACCGTTCAGGAGGACTACACACACTGACAACCCACAGTGGATCAAAAAGGTACCATAGACATTTAGGACAGGGGTGGGCTAACTTTTTGTCTTGAGAGCCACATCAGGATTTCGAAAATCAACAGGGCTGTAAATTTATTTTGACCAATTTGTTTGTCAAAATCAATTTGGGGGCTGGGGAAAGGGCAGTTGTTTGAAAATATAAAGGTCCATTATAATTTCTACATACTTTTTAATCTAGTTTCAGACGTTCAAGCGTGTTCTGGATTGTTTTTCCCCCAAATAATAAATACAAATAAATAAAAAATGTATGCCGGATGTTTCAGTAACTACATATCTGCATGCAAGAGTAATAAGGCAGCATACCAAATGACACCCTATTCCCTATTTAGTGCACTGCTTCAGACCAAAAACTGTCCGGCTCGTGGGCCGTAGTTTGACCACCCCTGATTTATGAGGAGCAAAGATGCACTTACACAGAGTGGACTGATCCACTGAACCACTACACCATAGACATTTAGATGTAGCATTTTAGGAAGAGCATAGATGCACTTACACCCAAGAGCAGGGTTTCCAAAACTCGGTCCTGAGGCCCCCACATTTTGGTTTTTGCCCTAACAATACACAGTTGATTCACATAATCAAAGCTTGATGATGATTTGGTTATTTGTGTAGTGCTAGGGCAAAAAACACAACGGGCACCCAGGACAGGCCACAGGAACGAGTTTGGACTACCCTGCCCTAGAGTGGACTGAAGAGGTACCATGTAAATACAACAACCATTAGATACACTTACACTCCAGAGTTGACTTTGATGGAAGCTGTGTTCTGTGGGATACCGAAGGAGCTGATCTCTACTGTGTCGTCATGGTACGGTGCTAGCCTGCCGTGGCCCTCTGGCTCAGTGAACAAGTCAATATGGGGAACGCTGTAGTCCTACAGAGGGGAACACAAACCCAGGAAGTCACCATACTGTGGAGGGAGAATTGTGATTGATTGCATTGTGGTAACACTTTATTTAAAACTGACAGATATAATGCTTTATATAAGCATTTATACCACAGCATTGTTGAATACTCGTTTCTAATAACCTTTAAAGGGCATTCTAGAGTGTGCATTATGTTTCTCTTTATACCATGGGTGGGTCTAATCCTGGATACTGATTGGTTAAAACCGCATTCCAGAAGTTGTCTATTCCTCAAATTACCATCGGCAAAAGCTAAGATGTTGAAATGCACGTTTACTCTGTTCCAATCTCACTGCGCAATCCACTGTCTCATCAGCCCAGCCAGGCAATTTATCTCCGCTATAAAAAGCATCTAGACATTATCTCCCATTTCTTTTAGACTAGCATTTGATTTTCAACAGCGCTGATTTGTATAAACCTTGCTGCCTGTCTCTCTGACCTTTGCAACATTATTTCAATATTGAAATTTGGTCTCCAGCTGTCCCATAGTAATGAACGTGTTGGGAGTCGGGATGAGACAGGCAGGCAGGCAGCTTTTCTCAGCCAGTCAAAATCATGAATCAACTGGCATTATTTTTATGGATATATACAAAGTAATGTCAATAGAAAACAGGTCAAATTAAACACAGCTAGTTTGCTGTCTTTTCTGCTGCAGTTTGAAGTGATTGTGTTAGCTGTGTTTACATTTTAGCAGACACGCTTATCGCAACTTACAAGTAGTGAGTGCATACATTTTCATTCCTACTGTTCCCCCTTTGGACTCGAACCCGCACCGCTGGCGATGCAAGTGCCATGCTCTACCAACTGAGCCACAAGGCTAGCTCCCTTGAACAACAGTGTCCTGACGAGAGACCACATTTTCTATGCCAGGCAAAATTGTGCATCATTATCTCATTGTTATGGATGTATCCAAATAAATGTCACTAGAAAACAGCTTGAACAAATGCAGCTATTTTTCTGTTATTCTGGCTGTACTGTTTGACGTGACAGTAAGTTAGCCGTAGTTGGCTAGCTTGCAACCAAGGGATAAGAAAATTGCAAGACTTAATGACTGGGTCAAGTCTCTGATCAGCCGATTTTCGTAGCAACCTTAGATTTGTGTCGGCACTAAAAATATTGGAAGAATGAAATAGTATGAATAAATGAATCAATCATTATTTGAATATGTTGGTAACCTGTTGTATAAAAGTGATAATGCCCTCTAAGCCGGTGTTTGGAGGATATATTGGCATGGTTTGCCGGCCGTCGACTTAATAACAGCGGTGTGCCAATATATCCTCCAAACACCGGCTTTTCCAGCATTATCACTTAAGTAAAGCACGGCAATAACCAACAGCTATGAGGTTCATTCTAACATGTTCTATGTTTGAGTTGCTTTTGAAATAAAATTTTGAATTGAAAACATCATTGGCATTGTTGAATTCGATTATCATAATAGCAAGCTAGGAGGACTAACGTTTTGGTTAGCTAAGCTAAGTCTATTTGTTTGGTTACCAAAGCAACTAAATGTAGCTATCTAGCAAAGTTAAACTTGCTAGCTACTTCAATGGATGTTTAACACATTTCTATAAGCAAATTAACACATTTCTAGCTGCAAATGGGTTATATTATAACCGTGGGATAAGCAGGATAATCAACTCAGGCCTTTATGCGTTCTGTGGAAAATAATGCAACTCAGTCGACAGTCAGTGGCAGTCTTCTGTGCGTTGTGGCACACCTTTCATATCGTGCATTATTTTTAACAGAACGCATAGCCACTCATCAGGGTTGCCAGGTCTAGCTACATTTCTAACATTGATCGTGGAAAACCCGCCCACAAGGCCTGAAAACTAGCCCAAAATAGTTTTTTTGTGCAGCAAGAGAGGAGTTGCCACATTTATCCAATAAACCTTTTACCCATACCGTTATCAAGTGAATTTTTACGATGTAGGCTACGAAGCAAAATTTGGTTTCCATCAAAATATGACTTACTGCCAGTTTAAGAATATGTCACAAGAGAAAATATAAATGGCCCGTATCAAACTATCCCAATAATTTTCCATCAATGGATGTCGATTTAACTTGTTTTGACTGCTATGATTAACTGCTATGTGTTTATAATTGGAAATCAACTTTGCCATGGTTTGCTGAGCTAGATGTAGGTAGCCTATATATTGCCCCTGATAGGCCAACATCTAATTTCAGGGAAAAGTCCACAATGAAGCTGACATTAAATCTGGAGAATGATACATTTGTGATAGAGCTGTGACCATGATCACAATTGATGACTTCAAATTTAATTAACTGACATGGCCATTAATAATTTCATAATAACACAAGGCTACAACAACAGAGTTAAAGGCTATTTATGACATCAGTTTGCCAGCTCCAGGTAGGCTGCACAAGTGGCACAAATTAATTTGCAACGACTCCAGCGATATCGTAAGTTCAACATATTTATTGTATCAAATGGTAGGCTACAGTAGCCTAGAATGGCATAGAAATGAATAGCCTACTTGATGGCCAACAGATGCACCCTATCATTCTCCACACGTTTTCCCATAACAGAAGCACACCAGGGAGTTCCATAACTTCCGTTTCATATTTACACTCCCACTGCGCTCCAGACGCTAGAAATGAGCATGAGTAAAACCCTTTGCTTATCCATAAGAAAAGTCGACATTTGAATGCAGTTTACTTTAAAACATCTCTGAGCGAATGTATCTAAAGAGCTCTAGTGTGCGCCTAAAGCCGTTTGACAATGCTTTGTCGCCGTTATGTTAGTTCTAGCACGTTAATATGTGCTATGGAAAGAGGGTGTCTCCATAATGACCAATCTAAATAGCCTACCTACAACTGGTAAAAAGTTGGCATGACGTGCGTGCTGCTCTGTCTCCGTGGCCCAGCTGCAGCACTCTCTCAACCAGTGCTCTCAACGCACACACATCCCTCCAGCCTTCAGTAACAGCTCACTGCAGTGAAATATACTGTACATTTTTTGAGAGAAATGCCATGGCGGCCACAGTGCAATTAGAAGTAGCCCAAAAACCTGCCACCCGCGACCAATACATTTTCACCAGCGACAACGTTTTCAATGTAACCCAACTTGTTAGAAATCAGCAAACATGGCAACCCTGCACCTGGTTGATTATCCCTTATGTAGTATTAGCCTTTATTATGTCTTATTATAAGGCTCATGATATGTTATGGTGTGTCTCTCTATGTAGCAACATTTATAGCAGAGTGGACACTCACCCATACAGCCAGTCGGATGGAGCCGATGACCATTGGTATGTCGACATGGGGGTGTGAACCTGGTGGCCCTGCATCTGCCCAGACATTGGTCAGCTCAATAGGCCCCTCCTCTAGGGCAATGGAACGCCCCTCGAACCCAGGCCTCTCATAAAGCACCCAGCTGTAAAGACAGATAGGAGCAGGTAAACAAACACATAAAATATGAATCATAGAAATAGACTAATTGGAACAATATGATTATCTCTTTCTCTTAATTGATGTATTATTTGACATGTATTTGATTACTGTTGTATTGATTATGATCTGTATTAAACATATTCGTGTGAGTGGGGAAACGCTGACAGAGGCATTCCCCTGGAGAGGGGAAACCGGAGTTAACCAGCTATTCCTTGTCTAAAATCCATGTTTGGTAATCAAGTCTATAATTGCATCTGTAATTAAACGTAATTGCTGATGATGTTTATACCTCTTAAGCAGACCTTTGACCCGTTATAAGTGCTGATGTGATACTTACTTGTAATCTGTACGGCTAGTTGCCAAGACCACTGTGCCTTATTTGTAGGTTCCTACAAGATTTAGTGACATTGTCGACAGAACAGTTGTTCCTGATAGTGGCTATGTAGACCTCCTTTATTCTAACTGCAGAAATGCATACAAGGCACTCCCTCGTCCTCCCTTTGGCAAATCTGACCATGACTCAATTCTCTAGCTTCCTGTTTACAAACGAAAGCTCAAATGGGAAGTACCAGTGATATGTTCATTACGGAAGTGGTCGGATGAAGCAGACGCAAGGCTACAAGACTGTTTTGCTAGTACAGACTGGGATATGTTCCAGGATTCATCCGATAACATTGAGGATACCACAACAGTCACGGGCTTCATCAATAAGTACATAGACAATGTCATCCCCACAGTGACTATAAGAATGAATCCTAACCAGTGCTTAATTTGTACATTTGGAGGTGCCGGAACAAAAAGTGAGCCAGAGAGCGGGGTTACCCGGGGTGATCCGGGTAACCCCGGCCATGTTCTGTTATAATCTCCACCCGGCACAGCCAGAAGAGGACTGACCTGGTTCCTCTCTAGGTTTCTTCCTAGGTTTTGGCCTTTCTAGGGAGTTTTTCCTAGCCACCGTGTTTCTACACCTGCATTGCTTGCTGTTTGGGGTTTTAGGCTGGGTTTCTGTACAGCACTTTGATATATCAGCTGATGTAAGAAGGGCTATATAAATAAATTTGATTTGATAGACTGTTCACTCTGCTACCGTCTGTCACGCCCTGGCCTTAGTATTCTTTGTTTTCTTTATGTTTTTTAGTTAGGTCAGGGTGTGACATGGGGAATGTATGTGTTTTGTAGTGTCTAGGGGTGTTGTATGTGTATGGGGCAGAGAAGAGTGTAGTTGTCTAGTTATGTCTATGGCTGCCTAGATTGGTTCTCAATCAGAGACAGCTGTCATTCATTGTCTCTGATTGGGAGCCATATTTAAGGCAGCCATAGGCAGTAGGCTTTTGTGGGTAGTTGTCTATGTTGTACGTTTGTAGCTTGGGTTTGCACTTACGTCTTTAGCTTCACGATCGTTTGTTGTTTTGTTTCGTTTTGTAATTGTGTTCGTTACGTGTTTTTTCCTTCTCTAAAATAAAAGAGATGTATTTTGCACACGCTGCGCCTTGGTCCACTCTCTCACCCATAGACGATCGTGACACCGTCCAGCAAATGGTACCGGAGCATCGGCTCTCGGACCAATAGGCTCCGAGACAGCTTCTTCCCCCAAGCCACTGCTAAATAGTAAACTAATGCGCTGATCCTACACACACTCACTAGACTATATATATATACACTCACTAGACTATATATACACACCATATCATTCACACACACTACATTGGCACTCCCACACTTTGGTACTGCTACTCTGTTCTTTTCTAAACGTTACTCTTATTATTATTATCTATCCTGATATCTAGGTCACTTTACCCTGCCTTCATGTATATCTTTTTTTATTTCTTTAACCTTTATTTAACTAGGCAAGTCAGTTAAGAACAAATTCTTATTTACAAAGATGACCCCGGACGACGCTGGGTCAATTGTGTACCACCATATGGGACTCCCAATCACAGCCGGATGTGATGCAGCCTGGATTCAAACCAGGTACTGCAGTGACTCTCTTGCACTGAGATACAGTGTCTTAGATCAATGCGCCACTCGGGAGCCCACATACACTGCCTTCGGAAAGTATTCAGACCCATTTACTTTTTCCACATTTTGTTACGTTACAGCCTTATTCTATTAAATAAATAAATAAATCCTCAGCAATCTACACACAATACCGCATAATGACAAAGCGGAAACAGGTTTTCAGAAATGTTTGCAAATTTATTCAAACTAAAAACCAGAAATACCTTATATACATATGTTTTCAGACCCTTTGCTGTGAGACTCGAAATTGAGCTCAGGTGTGTCCTGTTTCCATTGATAAACTTTAATTGTTTCTACAACTTGACTGGAGTCAACCTGTGGTAAATTAATTTGATTGGACATGATTTGCAAAGGCACACACCTGTCTATATAAGGTCCCACAGTTGACAGTGCATGTCAGAGCAAAAACCAAGCCATGAGATCAAAGGAATTGTCTGTAGAGCTCTGAGACAGGATTGTGGTGAGGCACAGATCTGGGGAAGGGTACCAAAACAGTTCTGCAGCATTGAAGGTCCCCAAGAACACAGTGGCCTCCATCATTCTTAATTCCATCATTTCTGCAGCACTCCACCAATCAGGCCTTTATGGTAGAGTGGCCAGACGGAAGCCACTCCTCAGTAAAAGGCACATGACAGCACGCTTGGAGTTTGCCAAAAGGTTCTCTGGTCTGATGAAACCAAGATTTAACTCTTTGGCCTGAATCCCAAGCGTCGCGTCTGGAGGAAACCTGACACCATCTATACGGTGAAGCATGGTGGTGGCAGCATCATGCTGTGAGGAGTTTTTTCAGAGGCAGGGACTGTAAGACTAGTCGAGATCGAGGCAAAGGTGAACAGCGTAAAGTACAGAGAGATCCTTGATGAAAACCTGCTCCAGAGCGCTCAGGACCTCAGACTGGGGTGAAGGTTGACCTTCCAACAGGACAACAACCCTAAGCACACAGCCAAGATAAGGCAGGAGTGGCTTCGGGACAAGTCTCTGAACGTCCTTGAGTGGCCCAGCCAGAGCCCAGACTTGAACGAGATCGAACATGTCTGGCGAGACCTGAAAATAGCTGTGCAGCGACCCTCCCCATCCAACCTGACAGAGCTTGAGAGGATCTGCAGAGAAGAATTTTAGAAACTCCCCAAAAACAGGTGTGCCAAGCTTGTAGCGTCATACCCAAGGCTGTAATCGCTGTCAAAGGTGTTTAAACAAAGTACTGAGTAAAGTGTCTGAATACTTATGTAAATGTGATATTTCAGTTCTTTATTTTAAATAAATTAGCAAATATATATAAAAAACAGTTTTTGCTTTGTCATTATGGGGTATTGTGTGTAGATAGATGAGAAAAACAACAACAATTTAATCAATTTTAGAATAAGGCTGTAACCTAACAAAATGTAGGAAAAATCAAGGGGTCTGAATACTTTCCGAAGGCGTTGTAGCTCATACCTCTACACATTGATCTGGTACTGTTACTCCCTGTATATAACTCCATTCTTGTGTATTTTATTTTATTCCTCGTGTAAGTTATTTTATTTTGTATATTTTGTTTTTTTAACTCTGCATTGTTGGGAATGGTTCGTAAGCAAGCATTTCACTGTAAAGTCTACACCAGTTGTATTTTCTTGCATGTAATAAATACAATTTATTTGATTTAGGCCATTAGACTTTTTCTGTGTTCTTGCTGGATGTCTTTCTGTTGCAACTTGAATTAATCCAGATGCATTTTTTTATTGACTATCAGAGACCGCTCGTCTTTATTTCACCTGGAAATTCTCTTTTACACTTCACGTTTAACTCTTTCTGTAGCCTGAAATCCTGAACCTGCTTGGCTAACATTCCACTCCTTGTACTCCGTGTTTTGCATGACAAGGAGTGCAAAGGAGTGGACAGACAGGTACCCAGGCTACTTGACTTTGGACTAGTTTATTGTTTGTGCACGTCCCACTATCATGTAGGACAATAACTTTGGGTGGTTGATTCAATAAAATGAAGTAATATGAATGATAAACAGCCAATATAATTGTTATCACGCATTGGTATTTCCTGACATGAGTCATAGGATGGGATGGTATTTGAAACCATCGAATTACTCAGCTTGGCATGCCAGATATTCTCTGCTAAGAAAGTACTACGCTACATATTATGTAAATATGCTTTCTACAGACGCCAGACAGAGCATACAAAACAGTGTGTTTTTTCTGTTAACTGGATATTCCTATTCCAGACCTTGCTTGAACTTTGAAAACAGAACATTTACTCTGTAGGAAATAAGAGCCAGTTTGGCTGTGTGACTCACCATCCTCTCACCACCTTCACAAAAATTCTGGGAGACAGTTGGAGCTGGGTGGCATCCACCATGTCTCTGAAGACTTCATAAGCCTGGCCGCTAAACTGGTCATGCTCAAACAACACCATCTAAATCATAGGAACAGGGAAGCCATTTTGTCATTTCAAAACATCAAGAGAAAAAGATGTCATGAGCAGCTCTGACGAAGGCAGAGAGACCGTAAGCTTAATAAACTAAAGTGATACTGGCAAGGTGCACTGTGGGTTTTATTTTATTGAAGACAGCATAAAGAGAGAAGGAAATGCTCAAACATCACCATGGTAACACTATGTGTCATTTCAAAATATCAACAGAAAGAAGCAAACTTCCATTTATCCGACTACCAAAACTAACTCTTTTAATCAAGACATCAAGAAAAGGAAGTACATTAACTCTCCCTCTCTGAATCTGACTTCGATATTCCATCACATTGTATGACTCATCGGGTGACTCATCATATGACTAAGTTGGTAGAGCTACCATGAGAGTTTGTTAGGATGTTTCATTCCATTCACTTCTAATTCTCATCTTCAAGTATTATATAACCTCACGATATAACATCCCAAAAGGCACCCTATTCCCTTTATAGTGACTACTTTTGACCATAGAGCTCGTCAAAAGCAGTGCACTGTATATGGAACAAAGTGTCATTTGGGATACCACCTTATTACTCTTACATGCAAACCTACAGTTACTGAAACAGCATAAAGAAAATAAAGTACATGTTTAACTGCCTGCCTTCCATCCCCACCCCCTGAGATTCCACAATGCAATGCTTTACCACAGAGTTTAAATGGCTCTTGGCAGTACAGAATAGCTTGTTCTTAAACATATCCAGCTGTAGATCTGTATAGCTCCTTTCTCAAACAACCCCATTTTCCCTTGATGCGAAACCATATGAAACAGATGTCTTCAATAACACAATGGTAGAGTCCCAAATGGCACCCTATTCTGTATAGTCCTATGGGCCCTGGTCAAAAGTAGTGCACTACATAGGGCATAGGGTGCCATTTGGGACAGGAACACACATAATAGCTTCTCCTTCCATTCGGTTTCAATGCTAATTCTTTCAATTAGAAATATCTGTTTGAAGCTGTGCCTACCTTTCCTGGTCGCCTATGGAATCCATTCACAGCCTCTCTCTGTAACACCAAAATCACATGAATACTGCAATTATCATGACATTCTAGATGGTTATCTTCAATGTCATAAAATCCAGGTTCTAGATCTGCTTATCAGTGTTTAAGTTAATGCTGTGTACTATGTACTGTCCACTCTTAGAAAAAAGGGTTCCAAAAGGGTTCTTCAGCTGTCCCCATAGTAGAACGGTTTTTGGTTCCAGGTAGAACCGTTTTTGCTTCCAGTACAAAGGGTTCTACATGGAACCCAAAAGTATCCTTTAAAGGGTTCTCCTATGGGGACAGCCAAGAACCCTTTAAGGTTCTAGATAGCTTTCTTTTCTGAGACTGTGTACTGCGTACTGTGTACTTGTTTGTGGGTCAGGCCTTTCTGACTCATGGTTTGACTTTGGTTTGTTTTATTGACTATTGTGAGACATGTTTAAGTCAATTAATATAACTGTTTTATACATAATACTTAATGAATATTACACACGTGTAACCCCCCCACCCATCACCTTCTGCCACACACACTTACATGGTCAGTATGAGTCCCTAGTGGGCCAGCCAGAGGGGCCATGGCCTCGAGTAGGGAGGATGGAGGAACCAGAGGAAGACTCGGAGGTCTTCCATCCAGCATTAGGAGTCCAGGCCTGATATTCAAGTCTCCTCTACCACCTCCTTCAAGTGGCTTCATCCCTCCAATAACCTGATATAACCAAACAATAACCATTAAATACCCATCAGATAAGGATCAGTGTGTGAGGCAGTTAGACATGCTTCCCTCCCCGTAAAAACCTACGAAAATACAAAAACAATTACTGAAATAGGATAACATGTTTAAACACGGAACAGAGTGTCTGCGTTCTATGATAATGTTCTTATCATCAACAGGAAAGCCAAACCCGGACGACGTTGGGCCAATTGTGTGCCGCCCTATGGGACTCCCAAGCACAGCCGGATGTGATGCAGCCTGGATTCGAAACAGAGACTGCAGAGCCTTAGACTGCTGCGCCACTCGGGATTACACTGCTTGCATTTCACACCATTCAATCAAGATTGATCACACACTCTATAGCTTTCAAACATCTCAATGGCAGTGTTCCCCAAAACACCTGCCAGTGCCCGCACATCTGAATGGTCAACTAATCGTTAAGCATTGGATTAGAGTATCAGGTGTGTTGGTACTGGAATAGAACAAATACGTAACATGACTTGGGATTCTCAAAGAGAGGTTTGAGAAACACTGCCATTGAGATGTTCAAAAGTGCTAGATTCAACATACAGGCATTGCAAGCGCTACTCAATAGAATTGAGGGTTGTCGAAAACCTACCTCTGAGTTGAGCGGTTCCTGCCCTGTGCTCAGCTCTAGTTTCCCAGCAGGCTCTCGGAGAGGAAGGTACTTCTCTAAATACTCCGGCAGCTTGATGTCGTTAAAGGACGGGAACGGAGAAGCTGAGTCACTGACCACAGCAGTCTGGGCAGTGGGCCTGTTCCCCAGGTTACGACTTTGGATGGTAGCCTCCCCAGAGGAAGTGGGGGAAGTCTGGGGGACTGGTGGTGGAGGGCTGGGCTGTTTGGCCAATGCCTGTCTGAGCTCCCCAGAGAAAGTGGGGGTAGTCTGGGATGGCTTAGTGACTGGTGAAGGGCTGGGCTGGAGGTGAGGGGCCTCGGTGGGAGACACCTCCCCACCCGGAGTGGTGTCCATCTGGGGTCCATCTCCGGGCCTCTTGCCCCTGGTGGAGGAGCTGTTCAAGCTACTAAGGATACAGCTCCCCTCCAAGCGTGACATACGAGGTTTCACCACCTTCGCCTCCTCTTTCTTCTCCTCCCCCCCGCCCTCTTCCTTCATCTTCTCCTCGCCCTCCTCCATGGTGGTCTTCTCCCTCTCCAAGAGGAGCCTGGAACGGGTGTCGAGGCTCTTGAGTAGGATGCTGCCCCTGTCCCGGTCCGTGATGCTGGCCCTGGCCGGCTTCAGCTCCCCTTTGACCCGGTTCCTCTGGAGCTTAGGCAGAAGACTCTGTGTCGTCTCCACAGAAAACTCCCTCTTCTTCCTCAGGCCGAACTGGAACTCCTCTGGGTCAAAGGTCTTCTCGAAGCGGTCCTCCCGGATGGCGGGCATTGCGAACGGTGGCTTGGGAGGATGGTGGTGGTGGTTCTGCCGCGGTGGCAACGAGAAAGGCACGCCAAGGCGTTTTATGTTCTCGATGAAGTCATCGTCGTCCAGTTCTCCGGACGTGTCCAAGAGGTTGCTCTCGCTGACCGATGAGCTGAGCTTGGGTTCAGCGGGGCGGAGGTGCTTCGGCTTGGGGAAGCGATGGTCCACGTCTAGCCAGCTGGAGGGGGTGTCGCGTTGGAGGGGCAAGCCACTGCCACCGCCCCCCAGTAAGGGGAGCTTATTCAGAGATGGATGTTGGGGAGAGACTGGGCTCTGTTTTTTAGTGGTTTCAGTAGAAGAGAGTATCTTCGGAGCTTTGCCTGGACTGGGGAAAATTTTTGATTTCTCATCGGTTGTCTCGGGTTGTGTTACCGGGCGGATCTCGACATTCACAACCGGTGTAGAATTTGTTACCACAATTCCTTGCTTGTCATCAGCTGTCCTTTCTTGCACAGTAGTAGTATAACTACTAGTAGATGACTTTTGTTCAAGTGCATCCCATTTTCCCTCTGCTAGCTTTCCATTGGGCAACATCACTGTCTTTTCTCTGTCCTCACTCTGTGATTGGCTTGGTAGAGTGTTCCACTCCTTCACATCCTCTGGCTTCTTTACCTCTGGGGCTATAGTCTTTACAGTGGAGTTCTCCTTTCCAACATCCAGCCCTGGCCCCTCACTGCTCTTCGGCTTTGGCCCAGGTAGTTCTTTCTCCCCCTGACCCTTTGTCTTTTCTGGGGCTTTGGTCTCCGAAGGATTCCGAGTAGAATCTACCGCTGTAGGTTTTGAGGCCTTGCTTTCTGTTTTTACAGCAGAGGAGTTCTCCTTCCCAACATCCAGCCTTGACCCCTCACTGCTCTTCGGCTTTGGCCCAGGTAGTTCTTTCTCCCCCTGACCCTTTGTCTTTTCTGGGGCTTTGGTCTCCGAAGGATTCCGAGTAGAATCTACCGCTGTAGGTTTTGAGGCCTTGCTTTCTGTTTTTACAGCAGTGGAGTTCTCCTTCCCAACATCCAGCCTTGGCCCCTCACTGCTCTTCGGCTTTGGCCCAGGTAGTTCTTTCTCCCCCTGACCCATTGTATTTTCTGGGGCTTTGGTGTCCGAAGGCTTCTGAGTAGAATCTACCGCTGTAGGTTTTGAGGCCTTGCTTTCTGCTTTTACAGCAGAGGAGTTCTCCTTCCCAACATCCAGCCTTGACCCCTCACTGCTCTTCGGCTTTGGCCCAGGTAGTTCTTTCTCCCCCTGACCCTTTGTCTTTTCTGGGGCTTTGGTCTCCGAAGGATTCCGAGTAGAATCTACCGCTGTAGGTTTTGAGGCCTTGCTTTCTGTTTTTACAGCTGTGGAGTTCTCCTTCCCAACATCCAGCCTTGGCCCCTCACTGCTCTTCGGCTTTGGCCCAGGTAGTTCTTTCTCCCCCTGACCCTTTGTATTTTCTGGGGCTTTGGTCTCCGAAGGATTCTGAGTAGAATCTACCGCTGTAGGATTTGAGGCCTTGCTTTCTGTTTTTACAGAGGTGTCCTTCTCTACTACTGGCACTGTAGTGCTAGGCATTGAGGGGGTGGGTTCTGGGGTAGGCCTCACTCTGTGTGTCGGTGTGTCGTGGCTAGGTTTATCTGTCTTCACCTCAGATGACATTACAGACTGGGTTTGCTTTGAGACCTTGGTTTGCTGCTTTTCTAATACAGGGTCCTGATGATAAGATTTTGTTTTCTGCTCAGGCACACGTGTAGACGACCCTTCCTTAGGAGGCTCGATTGCACATTTATCACTGTCTTTTCCCATCGCTGTCTCATCAATCTGAGTGACAACACTGGCAGTTTTATCTGACTGAGAAGGCTGTATAGGAGTCAGTGAGGCTGGAGGTTTAATAGGAGCTACAGAGGGTGGGACAGCTTTAGTAGCAGCTATCTCAGGGGTGTCTTGTCTACTGCCTGAAGGCAAATCCTTCTCTGACTTTGTATCTGTATTTTTATCAGGTTGTTTTACCATTTCCACCGCTTTCTTTTCAGGCTGCATTGGTCTGTTGTCGACTTCAGCGTGTGGGACAGGTGAGCCTTGCTCCACACGAGAGGGGTCTTGAACAAGAGTCTGTTTTTTCTTAGGCAAATGTGAAGACAGTGATGTTTCGCTGTTGTCCTTGGAAACATTTTGATTTGTCTTAATGGTAGAGGTCGTCTCAGAGCTTCCCCCCTCTGCCTTCTCTCCCTTGGAACTCTGTGAGGGTAGAATGTCTACAGTTTTATTATTGGGCCCCTTTCTTCCACTGATAGGATCAGAGGTAGCCATTTTATTGTCTTTGTTGACGTTTGGAGGTGTGGGTGATTGCGTCTTTTCCTTTAACAGTTTGTTAGAATTTTCTTTTTCATCTGACAATGACTCAATCTGCTTGTCTGAGGGTGCTGGCTTTTTAATGACTACTTTCTGTATGTTTTCTCTAACAGACTCTTTTTTAACATCTGATTTTACGTCTACAGATTGACTATATTGTGGCGATGTAACTGTATTATCGTCCTGCTCAAACGCAGTGGCCATTTTCTTTGTGGTGCCTGCCTCTTCCTGTTTGCTGTTGACCACTTCCTGCTCAGTGTTTGTCACTTCCTGTTTGATGTCACAGCTCAGGTGATTGGCTGACTCCCCTCCTTTGCTTTTCCGTCTCTTTGACCTGGAGTTTTGTCTGCTGTTGGCTTTGGATTGTGGGCTGACCTCATTGATTGAGTCCACCTGAGGTGTCAGCTGGCTTGAGTCTGAGCTACTCCCCCCTTTAACTGAAGTATTTAGGTCAATATTGGTAGGTCTCTTTGGTAGCTCCACTGTTTCAGTAGCCTCTTTGTCCTTTGTTTTGGAGTCTGTCTGATCTGCTTTAGGAACTGGCATGACCGCTACTGGGGTGGTTTCTGGATCCGCTGGTTTCAATGTTATCTCTGCCTTCGGAGTGACACGAGTAGGAGTCTTTTCCCCGCTGGCCAGTTTTCCCTGAATGTCCTGTTTTGTTATCTTTGACACAGCAGAAGCAGGGAAATCTGTAGAATTTTCAGGTATTCCTGCAATAATAGAGGACTTTTGGGGTACCATTGTTTTATCATCCATCTTCTGAGCCTCTGCAAAGTTCCTAGCCCGCTCCCGTATCGTTTTTAATTTATCCCGAACAGGGGGGGCCGAGCTGGACCTGGCATCGCCACGTTCCACCGATTTCTCCCGCTGATCTGGCAACACGAGCTCTCTGTTTACATTTGTTATGAGCTGCTCTGTGACTTTCCTGGTGGGAGAAACATCTGCACTCCTGGGGTAAGTCTTACTGGGACTGGCAACCCCCATCGCTCTCCCCTCGAAAAGGCTGATCCTATCTGCGATCCGCCCAATAGGCTGAGGAGTCTTGGATTCCTCGTCCACTTTCTTTAAATCAGGTGGTCTGTGACTAATGAAAACAAAGAAGCATGTTTTCTGTCTCAATATGAACAAAAACCCTGATATTCAATTGATCTAGCTGTAAATACACTACATTTGTTCTATATCACACACAAAATCTATCTCAATGGATTTAGTGTTTGGAAAATACTTTATAAGCTAAGTGGAGATAGTGGTTGAAATGCCAACAAATGTAGGACATATTTTGATGCACTACAAAGATAGTTTTCCCTTTACAGGTAGAATATCATTATTTAACTTTTTTTGCTATAAACAGAAATATTTTAAAGTATTTAAATAACATATCTGATTCCTAAACTGCATAGTCAGGAAGTAGGTTATCCAACAATACAGTAATCTAGTAGTCAGGTAAACACAACTCACCTCTTGGCCACCTTCGGTTCCACCTTGCCCTTTCCCTTAGCTGTATCATGACCCTCTGTGACCTTTTCTGTAGCCATTCCTCCTTTCTCAAAGCTCACGGCTATGTGTTCTTCATCTCCCTCTGGACTCAGTGGCTGCTCTGAGTTCACCATCACTTTCTTCGCAAAGAACTTCACCTCGCTGTGCGACACCTTCATGCTCCGGCGTTTGGACTCGGCGCTCTCCGTGCGCCTCTCCACCCGGCACGGGCTAGTGTTGTCGACCACGTCTACGTCCATGTCCCCTTCCCCGTCCACCACGGCCACCAGGGTGGCGTGTACTGGTGCGTCTAGGTCCTCCTGGGCTTCCTCCCTCTCCTTCCCTCTGCGTATTTTTTGGGGAACTGAAGCATGTTTGTCTTTAGAAGAGGAGGGGGTGGAGTCTCCAGGTTTAGGTGTGTTATATTCTGATGATGTAGGTGAGTTCTCGGCTCCAGGCTGGGGTTTGGTGGGCGTATTCTCCTGAGAACTGGCTCCTCCTCCGTCTCCGGAGGAGTTCTTCCTGGACCGCCTCCTGCCTGAGTTCTTACGGCCCATCGTGTCTGTGTCTCTGTCTGACTCCTCTTCACCAGAGAGCTCAGGGATGGTATGTGAGCTCGTCTGTGTCTCTTTGGGGGACTTCAGTGACACTCCCACCAGGGCACTGTAACTGCTGTGACCTTTGATCCCTATAGCAGCTTTGAGACAAATCCTTTTGCGCTCCTCGGTCCTCTCCTTTGTATTGGTGTTCTCTGATGACAAGTCAACACTCTTGGATGATTTTGCTCTGGAAACCACCTGAATTCTTTTCTTCACCCTGGTGGTGATGATGGAGGGGGGCACTTCCTGCTTTGTGTGGGTGCCCGTTCCGTTCTGGCTCAGGCTCAGGCTCGTCTCCTCTAGGTACACATGCAGCCTCTTGCCTGCCTGGACTTGGGCTCGGGGCAGGGCCTGGGTGTGTTCCTGACGGTCAGAGTCCTCCCAGGCCACTCCCTCTTCAAGGGCAGATGAAAGCACACGTGTCAGATGGCTGGCATTCCTCTTCGGGGCAGGATTCCCGCTCGCTCCACTGCTCCTTCCCCCCTCCTCCTCCGTTTCCTCTCCCTGCGAGGCAATCCACCACTCCTCCTCCCTAGGACCTCCTCCTTCTCCCCACTCGCTGTGGCTGCTGGCTGCAGAGAGGGGGCTGTCCCTGTGGGTAGACGCTCTGGCGTCCGCCGCGTTCCACTCCTCAAAAACCCTGGAGAGATGCCGCTGGGCAGGCTGGAAATTCGATCCCTCCTTCTGCTGCTCCTTTTCTCCCCTCACAGGCTCCTCCTGGGCCCCCTCTCCTTCTGGCCTGGGGCTCTGGTCTTCCGTCGGGGACTGAGAGGCATCGTCACTTGGACTCCTGGGGCTCCCTCTTTCTTTCCAGGGGGAGAACCAGCTCCCGATCCGGCCCAAGACACCAGTACTGTGCTCTTCTGGGGTCTGAGACTGTAGTCGTAGAGGCAGACAGAGAACTAATTAGACATGTCTTTACAGTACCAGTACATACTCACTGACTGCCAGTGCCAATACACATGCATACGCTGCACATGCATAAGCATAAGTGGTAACCATTTACTTAAAATCTGCAGGTATAATGCATTATAACTTGTTGTAAGCATGTATGAGCCTTTACAATGCCTTGTTATGAGGCTATGTTTTGTCCCTCTCTACTGTATGTAGGAGATTTTCAAGTGACTCAAATAGGCTGTTATTTTAGTCAGGATGATTATAATAGGATAACAAGACAGTAAAGAGGCTCATTTGTGCCTATAGTCTTATAATGGATTAGAACGTCATTATAATGCATTATACCTACGGGCTTTAAGCAAAGTGTTACTGCTTACAGTGTAGGTACCTACGGGCTTTAAGTAAGTGTTACTGTATACAGTGTAAGTTACGTGTGTACGGCACAGTGAATATTGCAGATAGGCGAAAGGAAGGAAGGGTCAGAGAGTCCAAGGGTTATTTGCTTTGTGAATGTCAGATTTTGTGCAGCTCTCAACGTAATGAAAGCATGCAACAGCAGTACTAATAATACCTTTGTTACAGGAGCTCAACTCACCCAAGAGCCAAGTACCATATCATTCAGAGTCTTTATGCCGCTTGTGAACATGTTTTAGGCTTTAAAACATTTAAACCTATAGACCATAAGACAAAAATATAATATATAATCATCCTAAAATACATACTATTTAGCTCTGTTGCAAATTAACATGCACCTATGCAAATAATTCATATTTTAGAGCATTTCCCCCCCAAAATAAAATTGGGTAACGTGATGTAATTCTAACGGAAACCACTTTATGTCACCAATTTTTTAACACCCTTGCTGCCACTACTCTTCCTCGACTACAATATTTATCTGTCTCATCTAAAAAAAATGTACACTACCGGTCAAAAGTTTTAGAAAACCTACTCATTCAAGGTTTTTCTTTATTTTTACTATTTTCTACATTGTAGAATAATAGTGAAAACATCAAAACTATGAAAAACACATATGGAATCATGTAGTAACCAAAAAAGTGTTAAACAAATCAAAATATATTTTATATTTGAGATTCTTCAAAGTAGCCACCCTTTGCCTCGATGACAGCTTTGCACACTCTTGGCATTCTCTCAACCAGCTTCATGAGGTAGTCACCTGGAATGCATTTCAGTTAACAGGTGTGCCTTGTTAAAAGTTCATTTGTGGAATTTCTTTCCTTATTAATAAGTTTGAGACAATCAGTTCTGTTGTGACAAGGTTGAGGTGGTATATAGAATATAGCCCTATTTGGTAAAAGACGAAGTCCATATTATGGAAAGAACAGCTCAAAGAAAGAGAAACGACAGTCCATTATTACTTTAAGACATGAAGGTCAGTCAATTCTCAACATTTCAAGAACTTTAAAAGTTTCTTAAAGTGCAGTCGCAAAAACCATCAAGTTTTATGATGAAACTGGCTCTCATGAGGACCGCCACAGGAAAGGAAGACCCAGAGTTACCTTTGCTGCAGAGTTCATTAGAGTTACCAGCCTCGGGAATTGCAGCCCAAATAAATGCTTCATAGAGTTCAAGTAACAGACACATCCCAATATCAACTGTTCAGAGAAGACTGCGTGAAACAGGCCTTCGTGGTCGATTTGCTGCAAAGAAACCACTACTAAAGGACACCAATAAGAAGAAGAGACTTGCTTGGGCCAAGAAACAGGAGCAATGGACATTAGACCGGTGGAAATCTGTCCTTTGATCTGTCCTTTGTCCAAATTTGACATTTTTGGTTCCAACCGCCGTGTCTTTGTGAGACGCATAGTAGGTGAATGGATGATCTACACATGTGTGGTTCCCTCCGTGAAGCATGGAGGAGGAGGTTTGATGGTGTGGGGGTGCTTTGCTGGTTACACTGTCAGCGATTTATTTAGAATTCAAGGGACACTTAACCAGCATGGCTACCACAGCATTCGGCAGCGATACACCATCCCATCTGGTTTGCGCTTAGTGGGACTATCATTTGTTTTTCAACAGGACAATGACCCAACACACCTCCAGGCTGTGTAAGGGCTATTTGGACAAGAAGGACAGTGATGGAGTGCTGCATCAAATGACCTGGCCTCCACAATCACCCAACCTCAACCCAATTGAGAAGGTTTGGGATGAGTTGGACCGCAGAGTGAAGGAAAAGCAGCCAACAAGTGCTCAGCATATGTGGAAACTCCTTCAAGACAGTTGGAAACGCATTCCACGTGAAGCTCTTTGAGAGAATGCCAAGAATGTGCAAAGCTGTCATCAAGGCAAAGGGTGGCTATTTGAAGAATTTGTTTAACACTGTTTTGGTTACTACATAATTCCATATGTGTTATTTCATAGTTTTGATGTCTTCACTATTATTCTACAATGTAGAAAATAGTAAAAATAAAAACCCTTGAATGAGAAGGTGTTATAAAACTTTTGACCGGTAGTGTAAGTCACTAACAAAACGATTCTGAGTTAAGTTGATCTAATATTTCGTCATTTCTAAAAAGTTCTATATATGTAACAGTATAACTTTAAACCGTCCCCTTGCCCCGACACGGGCGCGAACCAGGGACCCTCTGCACACATCAACAACTGACACCCACGAAGCGTCGTTACCCATCGCTCCACAAAAGCCGCGGCCCTTGCAGAGCAAGGGGAAACCCTACTTCAGGTCTCAGAGCAAGTGACGTAACCGATTGAAATGCTATTAGCGCGTACCCGCTAACTAGCTAGCCATTTCACATCCGTTACATATATATAATCGTATTACATCTATAAATGTTTTATGTATGTACCATTAAGCTTACTGCAAGTTCTACGCCGACGCAAGATTCGGAGTGATGCAATTTAATTTTTAGTTACAAACGGGACGGCTTCTTATAATACGCTCTGGCATTCAACATACTTTTTTACTACCTGAACATTTTCACGCTCATTCCTTCTGCAGCCGTGGGGGCAGTGTGGCTTGGTTCCTTGATTTGATCTATGGGCTATATATAGGCTCTTCATCAAAGTAGCCTATTTTGCATTGATAACTAAATATAATCTCAGCCATTGTTCAAACAACAAGAATCCACCCCAAAAGGTGTTTTGTTTCAAAGTAATAACTAGTGAATACAGGATATTGTGAAATGGTAGAAATTGCTGTAGCCAACTAGCTAGCCATGTGCTTTTTTACTCTGTGACCAAAACACGATGATGTTTTAGCTGATATGGGAATGAATACACAAGCAGCATATAAAACTGCGATAATGTTTTAAGTTCAATCATCGGCAAGTATGAGAATATTTGCTAGGGCATATTTTTTAAATTACAAATCAGATTTTTTCTTGTGTATATGTGGGAAGCTAAAAAGGCTAGCTAGCTTGCTAAGTCTTTAGTCAAGCTAAAGATAGCTGCTACTAGCAAGGGAAGGCAATTCTTCCTTGTTTTCACAAAATGAAAAGACAAAAAAAAACGATGCTATCACCCCCTTGTGAATGGGTGTGGGACTGGCGAGGATACCATGTTACCAAAAGGTGTCCGCTAATCCAACAATCCCACTCCACCTACGTGCATGCACGGTGTTAGATCAACGGAGTAAAGCTTGTAGTAACCTGTAGCGGAGCCTAAATATAAATAATCCACTTGTTTAGGAAGAAAAATAGGAATCCGTTTTGATTAAAGCAGTAACATTTAAGTTGAGGGTTTTGGGGGTCCCCCCTCCAATAACTGGCCCCACGGCAATCTAATGCAAGTCTATTCTACCTAAATTAGTATTTTACAAATAATGTCCAAATCATCTACAAGTAACTTAATTGAGTTACACAGTCATTTTTAGACACTTTAGAATGATTTGGACATGATTTGGAGCGATAAAGAAAAGAGAAGCCTTACATCAAAACCTCATCATAGTGAGGATATTAATAGTGAGATGTGCAATGCCATTTTGTTTCAATATTTGATGTATGTTATTCAAAAAATATACCTAGACTTAAGCTTTTAATTATTCAAAAGTATCGAAATAAAATGTATTAAATAGATTTTAACACAGTAATCTTCAGGGGGGGGGGGGGTACCCTTGTACTTGGGAAAACTGTCCTTTTCTAAAAACGAAATGTCATTAAATAACCAAAAAAGTGTAAACTGTAGCCACTTACTCCTCTTCATAGTTAATTAATTATTCTAACATAATATTCAAATATGCAATGTTTCATTAGTGCACCTAAAGTTGGCCGATGGTGCACTAAGGTACAACCATCCCCATACCAAAGTTTTACCAAACGTTGTTTTTTTTGTGTCAGCAATTGAACATTGTTCTTAGAGGGGGGGCTTGTTACCCCACGTTCCCCTATATATGAAAATGTATTTTTCAATCTAAATATAAGTACATGATAGATATAAGACCTCCAACATTTTCAACTGCTTCCATATCCCAGTAACAGAGAAGTCTAAAGAACAACTTACCTTAAATTAGAGGAAAACTCCAATATTTGAAACCCAAAATGAACAGCTGTCAAGTACAGAATAAGTCAGTCTCACAATATAGTCAGTATGATAATAGTCTTTCTCTCGTTTTCTTTGTAAAAGTATTTTCCATGTCTGACCAACAGAAAAAGCAAGCAGAACGAGAGGAAGACGGTTTGAAAGTGGAATCGAAGGTATGTGTGCAGGCTGAGTTGAAGTTTGATAATTATTTCTGTGCGGAACCGCGCGCATACGCAGCCTGGTGGTAAAATATCCGGCAAACGTTTCCCTCGGGAGATGACGCATTCGATTTGTAGGCTTGCCTGTTTCTTTTTTGAATCGTCTGGTTTCAGTGTGCCACTGTTGGCGGGCTGCTCAAGTCAGTCTTTCCATAAGCAGTTGAGAACTGTAGTTAACCCTTCAAATAACTGTCTGCCTCAGGATAACATGTAGTTGTTGTTTGTCTGTTTGTTTTGTCTATTTGTCAATAGAATGACCATAACCACAAGGAAAGTGAACAAATATTTACACATAGCCTATTTCTTTCCACTTAATGAAGTTATTTATGCACCTAAATGTCAGCTATTAGGCCTAAAGTGCGATTGTCATTGTCATTATGCTACTTTGCAATATATGTGTTTTTATCATTGAAATAGCCTAATAATAGGCTAGACATTACCTACCTGTAATTAGAAAATAAAATATGATATAATAACATATAATAGAATATTGGCCTAAAACATTTACAGAACAGACAATTGATATATCACCAATAAATATAACCCAAGTCACACAGATGCATTCCCGAGGCTGTTTATCAAATATTCACATAAAATACAGTGCCCTTTGTAAAAGCCTTGGCGCGCCCATAGGTAAACTCATCCTGAAACAGTCGACCAAAATGTCAGTGTGGCATTCCTTTCTTTTTCGCCTCATTTAACACGCCCAGTTCATATGTTAGACAAATCCCAAAGTTCAGCCAAGCCGCCTGCCATACACTAATTATAGTCAAAGAAATACATTAGAGAGAGACGGAGTACTTACCATGATAACGCCTTCGTTATTGAATCCGTTCCAAATCTCCCAGGAATCGGTCAAATGGAACTTGCCGGGGCGACTTTGAGCAAGGACCCGGTTAAAATAACACTCTCACTCGGCCACCGTCACTCTGAGGTGAGGTAACCTATGTCTGCATCACCTTTACTTTTTCTTACAAACTAATACCGTAAACAAATCATTATATGAGTCCAAATGTCCTTGTCAAGAGTTCAGAGGCAATTTTTGAATTAAACCAATAGCGTTGCATTATCCACGTTGTTTGAGTGGCTTTCTGAGAGAAGGGCTGAGGCTGCATCTGGAATCTGCCCAGCCCAGGTAACACACCCCAAGGAGAAAGACTGGTGACAGCAGGTATGGCAGTATGTTATACAACACTTTCAGTCCAACACAAAAGTAAAGCACTCTCAGAGACACAAACACATGACACACACACACACACACACACACACACACACACACACACACACACACACACACACACACACACACACACACACACACACACACACACACACACACACACACACACACACACACACACACACACACACACTGTTGATACCCCCCAACTGCTAAATTATTAATCTTTGCAGTTGAAACCCGCCTCTCCAACCCTATTAAACATTTAAACACTGTTTTGAATCAACGTTCTTACACCAACACTTGTGGGAAACCGAACATAGACCTATTACATATGCAACAACTCATTGTAAAATACCTGTAGACACACACCAGAAAAGCTGCCTTCTGAGCATATTCTGGTTGAATCCACATTTTTCCCAACCAACAAGGAATAGCCTAGATGTTTCTGGCCAGGAGAGGAGGATTGGATTAAATCCTAGATGCCATCACCTGCCTTTGTGCCTGTGAGCAAGGCACTTAACGCCCACACTGCTCCTGGGGGTTGGGCTGGTAACCAGGCTGTCTATGCTAGACTGACCCCATAGGTAATCGTCCCCATCACATAATGGTGCTATATTATAAAATATACATCACGGATATCCCTTTGTGACCCTCTAACACACTTGCATTGATACTCCACCAAGCCAACTGACCCTGAGGTAAAACGACACCACTGTTGCTTTTTCACCTGCGCCAAGATAGCCAACAGGCATCAGTTTGTCATTCACCTGGACCTTAGTGCACCATCGGCCAACTTTAGGTGCACTAATGAAACATTGCATATTTGAATATTATGTTAGAATAATTAATTAAGAACTGGGCTGACTGGAGAAAATGTTGTTCCGACAGTCAGGGCTGGTTTCCCACACACAGATTAAGCCTAGTCTTGGATTAAAAATAAACCTCCATTGAAATAGCTTTTTAGTCTAGTACTAAGCTTTATCTTCAAATTTCAAGTTTTAATGTCACATGCACATACAGTGAAATGCCTTTCTTGCAAGATCTAAACCCAACAATGCAATAATAAATATCAATGTAGCACTAACAATAACAAGAAGTAAGTAAACTACACTGCTCAAAAAAATAAAGGGAACACTTAAACAACACAATGTGTCACGGTTCATGAATCCACTGCCTCCCTCTCTCTCTCTCTCTTTCTCTTTCTCTTTTTCTCTCTCTCTCTCTCTCTCTCTCTCTCTCTCTCTCTCTCTCGTGTTTGTGTGGGCGTGGTTCCCAATCTCGGCCTGATTGTCTGCGCCAGCTGGAATCACTTATCTTCCCTTTATATGTTCTGTAACCAGTGTTTCTTGTTGTCAGATCATTGTTACTTCCCTGAGATTGTGTCGTGTGTCTGGGCTCTTTTTCTCGCCGCCCTTGTGTGGATTATCTTCTGTGCTCCTTCCTACCCATCCGGACACATTCCCCTGGATTTCTCAGCACGCTATCATCGGTATATGCGCCCTAGTCCCTGGGTCGGATTCCGTCTGAGTACAGTCTGTCTGTCCTGTTGCTGCTGTAAACTGTATTCATTAAACCATCGTTGCTTGCATCTTGCATCCGCCTCTGTATTGTCACAGAATGATCTGACCCGACCATGGATGCAGCGAGTTCAACGAGTCTGACCGAATTCATTTCCCGCAGTATCACGAGAATGGATCAACAAGAGGAGAACATCTCCAGCACAGGTCGGGCAGTACAAGCCCTTGCGACGCAGGTATCCCAGCTGACCCAACAATTACAACATCTGAGGGGTCTCGCTGCGCCACCTACACCGGCAGTTCAACCCGCCCCGCCAGAGCCGGATTCCCAGCTAGAGCCACGGCTACCGACACCAGAGGGTTATTCAGGTGATCCTGACTATTGCAGAGCTTTTCTTACGAGATGTTCCATGCATTTCTCGTTGCAGCCACGGACCTTCAACCGTGAACAGTCTAAGGTAGCATTCGTACTCACACTGCTATCAGGCAAAGCGGCTCTTTGGGGAACGGCGGTGTGGGCGAACCAGGACCCATGCTGCACCTCTTTCCAGACACTCTCCGAGGAGATGAGAAGGGTCTTCGATCGGGCCGTGGCGGGTAGGGAGGCGGCCAGACTACTCGCTGACCTTCGCCAAGGAGACCGTTCAGTATCGGAATACTCCATCCAATTCCGCACTCTGGCCGCAGAGTGTCAGTGGAACGAGGAGGCGCAGTGGGACATGTTCCTGCATGGGCTGGAGGACCGGATCCAGAAGGAGATTTATGTTCTGGACCTTCCCAGGAGTTTAAATGGACTAGTGGAACTAGCCTTGAGGGTCGACGCTCGTCTGAGTCGTATTGGCCGCCGAGCATGCCCTAACAGACCGTATAACGACACGGAGGGCTGGCATGCCAGCGGCGGGAACACGGCCAGTTCAGCCTCCGCTCACGAACCCATGCAGCTGGGGAGAGCTCGCCTCTCCCGGGAAGAGAGGGAGAGGCGGAGATCCCAAGGACTCTGTCTCTACTGTGGTAGAGCGGGCCACTTTATCCACTCCTGCCCGGTAAAAGATCAGGCCCGGTAGTAAGTATGAGGCTACTATCGGGTGGTGTCACCACAGAGAAGACCTCATCATCTACTCTCCTCCCGGTAAGACTAAGATGGGCCACCCACACGCACGACACCCAAGCCTTACTGGACTCAGGAGCAGAGGGTAATTTTATGGACTTCAAGCTCGCTCACAAACTCCAGATTCCTATCACCTCACTCACGCACAAGATATCCGTCAACGCTCTCAATGGTCAAGAACTCCCCAACATTTCTCACACCACTGAACCTATCACACTCATCACTTCTGGCAATCACACTGAGACACTATCATTTCTACTCATGGACTCACCCCTTGCACCATTAGTTCTCGGCCACCCTTGGCTCACCCAACACAACCCCAGAGTTGACTGGGGTCATAACTCTATATCCATGTGGAGTAACAAGTGTCTTGAGTCCTGTTTAGTGTCTGCTTGTTCATCTGTGTCTGATTCTGTGTTTCTAGAGGAGGCAGTGGATTTGTCTAACGTGCCCGTTGAATACCTCGACCTGAAGGAGGTGTTCAGCAAGTCCCGTGCTGCTTCTCTTCCTCCGCATCGTCCCTATGACTGTGCAATAGAATTATTGCCAGGTGAGTCTCCGCCTAAAGGCAAGTTATATTCACTCTCTGTTCCTGAGAGGGAGGCTATGGAGAGATACATCTCTGATTCTCTGGCCTCTGGATTCATTCGTCCTTCCTCTTCTCCAGCGGGGGCGGGGTTCTTCTTTGTGGGGAAGAAGGACGGATCTCTGCGTCCTTGCATTGATTACCGTGGGTTGAATAACATCACAGTGAAGAATACCTATCCCTTACCGTTGATGTCCTCAGCCTTTGAAAGGTTACAGGGAGCATCCGTGTTCACTAAGTTGGATTTACGTAATGCATATCATTTGGTTCGCATAAGGAGGGGGGATGAATGGAAGACCGCGTTTAACACCCCCAGAGGGCACTTCGAATATTTGGTCATGCCTTTTGGGCTATCCAACTCCCCAGCGGTTTTCCAGGCACTCGTCAATGATGTGCTGAGAGATATGATTGATCAGTTCATATATGTTTACCTGGATGACATACTGATTTTTTCTTCTTCTCTCCAGGAACACGTTCAGCACGTCAGACGAGTGCTTCAGAGGTTGTTGGAGAATGGACTTTTTGTCAAGGCGGAGAAATGCATTTTTCATGCACAATCCGTTCCATTCCTAGGTTACATCGTCTCGACTGAAGGTATTCACATGGATCCTGACAAGGTTAAGGCTGTGGTGGATTGGCCAAGCCCAGATTCCCGTAAGGCCCTACAGAGGTTTCTGGGATTCGCAAATTTCTACCGGCGTTTCGTTTGCAACTTTAGCCAGATAGTCGCTTCTCTTACCGCCTTAACATCCCCCAGAGTGACGTTCAGGTGGTCCGATACAGCCGAGGCTGCATTCGCCAAACTCAAGAGCCGCTTTGTTTCGGCCCCCATCCTCATAGCTCCCGATCCCTCGCGTCAGTTCGTGGTGGAGGTGGACGCTTCAGAGGTGGGGGTAGGTGCGGTACTTTCCCAACGTTCCTCTTCTGACGACAAGATGCACCCTTGCGCGTTCCTGTCCCATCGGTTATCACCTGCGGAACGCAACTACGACATTGGCAACAGAGAGTTGTTGGCAGTGAAGTTAGCACTGGAGGAGTGGCGCCATTGGTTAGAGGGTTCGGGGGTACCTTTTATAGTTTGGACCGATCACAAAAATTTGGAATATATCAGAACCGCCAAGCGACTCAACTCCAGGCAGGCGCGGTGGGCACTCTTTTTCGGACGTTTTGATTTTTCTCTCTCGTATCGCCCGGGTTCCAAGAATGTCAAACCCGATTCCCTTTCTCGCATTTTTGACCATTCCGAACGCCCATCCACTCCCGAGTGCATCCTACCCGGGACCCTAGTGGTCTCCACACTCACATGGGAGGTTGAATCGAGGGTCAAAACGGCCTTAGAAGGGGTAAAGCCTCCGCCCGGTTGCCCGCCTAATCGGTTGTTTGTGCCGGAGGGGTGTCGGTCCGATGTTATTCGGTGGGGGCATTGCTCCAACGTAGCGTGTCATCCAGGAGTCAGCCGCACTAGCTTTTTGGTTAAGCAACGCTTTTGGTGGCCACTGATGGCTCGTGACATTCACAGTTTTGTCTTGGCTTGCTCGGTTTGTGCCACTGGGAAGACTTCTAATCGACCTCCAGATGGGTTACTCCAACCGCTGTCGGTCCCTTCGAGACCCTGGTCCCACATCGCGCTAGATTTTGTTACCGCCCTCCCGCCCTCCCAGGGCAAGACGGTTGTTTTGACCGTGGTGGACCGGTTCTCGAAGGCGGCTCATTTTATTCCCTTGCCTAAATTACCATCTGCCAAGGAGACAGCGGTAACTGTCGTGGATCACGTCTTTCGCTTACATGGCCTGCCGATGGACGTAGTTTCTGACAGGGGGCCCCAATTTGTGTCCAAGTTTTGGCAAGAGTTTTGTAGGTTACTGGGAGCGAGTGTCAGTCTGTCTTCAGGGTTTCATCCCCAGAGCAACGGTCAAACGGAGAGGGCCAACCAAGATTTGGAGAGAGTGTTGCGATGTTTGGTTTCTAAGAATCCCTCTTCCTGGAGTCAACAACTCTCTATGGTTGAGTACGCTCACAATTCGTTGCCAGTGGCAGCCACGGGTCTCTCTCCGTTTGAGTGTAGTTTAGGTTACCAGCCACCTATCTTTCCCAGTACGGAGTCCGAGGTCACTGTTCCCTCCGCTCACGCTTTCATCCAGAGGTGCCGTCACGCATGGAGCAGAGCCCGTGAGACTCTTCTCCGGGTGGGGGCGCGCACCAAGGCTAAGGCCGATCGCCGCCGGTCGAAGCCTCCGGTATACGTCGTTGGCCAAGGAGTGTGGCTTTCTACTAAGAACATTCCACTCCGATCCGTTTCGAACAAGCTTGCCCCCAAATTTATCGGCCCGTTCAAAGTCACCAGGATCATTAGTCCGGTGGCGGTCCGGCTCAAGCTTCCTCCGGCGTATAGGAGAATTCATCCTACCTTTCATGTGTCTAAAATAAAACCTGTGTTTCAGGCACGCATTAACCCGCCGGTCCCGGTTCCCCCGCCGCCACGACTTGTTGATGGGGAACCCACCTTTTCTGTCAATCGTATTTTGGACTCTAGAAGGAGGGGACGCGGAATCCAGTACCTGGTGGACTGGGAGGGTTACGGTCCGGAGGAGAGAAGTTGGGTACCTGCTAGGGACATTCTGGATCACTCCCTTATCGATGATTTCAATCGACAGGTAAATTCGCCTGGGAACGCCAAGAGGCGTTCCTAGGGGGGGGGGTATTGTCACGGTTCATGAATCCACTGCCTCCCTCTCTCTCTCTCTCTTTCTCTTTCTCTTTCTCTTTTTCTCTCTCTCTCTCTCTCTCTCTCTCTCTCTCTCTCCCGTGTTTGTGTGGGCGTGGTTCCCAATCTCGGCCTGATTGTCTGCGCCAGCTGGAATCACTTATCTTCCCTTTATATGTTCTGTAACCAGTGTTTCTTGTTGTCAGATCATTGTTACTTCCCTGAGGTTGTGTCGTGTGTCTGGGCTCTTTTTCTCGCCGCCCTTGTGTGGATTATCTTCTGTGCTCCTTCCTACCCATCCGGACACATTCCCCTGGATTTCTCAGCACGCTATCATCGGTATATGCGCCCTAGTCCCTGGGTCGGATTCCGTCTGAGTACAGTCTGTCTGTCCTGTTGCTGCTGTAAACTGTATTCATTAAACCATCGTTGCTTGCATCTTGCATCCGCCTCTGTATTGTCACACAATGTAAATCCAAGTCAATCACACTTCTGTGAAATCAAACTGTCCACTTAGGAAGCAACACTGATTGACAATAAATTTCACATGCTGTTGTGAAAATGGAATAGACAAAAGGTGGACATTATAGGCAATTAGCAAGACACCCCCAATAAAGGAGTGATTCTGCAGGTGGTGACCACAGACCACTTCTCAGTTCCTATGCTTCCTGGCTGATGTTTTGGTCACTTTTGAATGCTGGCGGTGCTCTCACTCTAGTGGTAGCATGAGACGGAGTCTACAACCCACACAAGTGGCTCAGGTAGTGCAGCTCATCCAGGATGGCACATCAATGCGAGCTGTGGCAAGAAGGTTTGCTGTGTCTGTCAGCGTAGTGTCCAGAGCATGGAGGCGCTACCAGGAGACAGGCCAGTACATCAGGAGACGTGGAGGAGGCCGTAGGAGGGCAACAACCCAGCAGCAGGACCGCTACCTCCGCCTTTGTGCAAGGGGGAGCACTGCCAGAGCCCTGCAAAATGACCTCCAGCAGGCCACAAATGTGCATGTGTCAGCATATGGTCTCACAAGGGCTCTGAGGATCTCATCTCGGTACCGAATGGCAGTCAGGCTACCTCTGGCGAGCACATGGAGGGCTGTGCGGCTCCACAAAGAAATGCCACCCCACACCATGACTGACCCACCGCCAAACCGGTCATGCTGGAGGATGTTGCAGGCAGCAGAACGTTCTCCACGGCGTCTCCAGACTCTGTCACGTCTGTCACATGTGCTCAGTGTGAACCTGCTTTCATCTGTGAAGAGCACAGGGCGCCAGTGGCGAATTTGCCAATCTTGGTGTTCTCTGGCAAATGCCAACGTCCTGCACGGTGTTGGGCTGTAAGCACAACCCCCACCTGTGGACGTCGGGCCCTCATACCACCCTCATGGAGTCTGTTTCTGACCGTTTGAGCAGACACATGCACATTTGTGGCCTGCTGGAGGTCATTTTGCAGGGCTCTGGCAGTGCTCCCCCTTGCACAAAGGCGGAGGTAGCGGTCCTGCTGCTGGGTTGTTGCCCTCCTACGGCCTCCTCCACGTCTCCTGATGTACTGGCCTGTCTCCTGGTAGCGCCTCCATGCTCTGGACACTACGCTGACAGACACAGCAAACCTTCTTGCCACAGCTCGCATTGATGTGCCATCCTGGATGAGCTGCACTACCTGAGCCACTTGTGTGGGTTGTAGACTCCGTCTCATGCTACCACTAGAGTGAAAGCACCGCCAGCATTCAAAAGTGACCAAAACATCAGCCAGGAAGCATAGGAACTGAGAAGTGGTCTGTTGTCACCACCTGCAGAATCACTCCTTTATTGGGGGTGTCTTGCTAATTGCCTATAATTTCCACCTTTTGTCTATTCCATTTGCACAACAGCATGTGAAATTTATTGTCAATCAGTGTTGCTTCCTAAGTGGACAGTTTGATTTCACAGAAGTGTGATTGACTTGGAGTTACATTGTGTTGTTTAAGTGTTCCCTTTATTTTTTTGAGCAGTGTATATACACTGAGTGTACAAAACATTAAGGACACCTGCTCATTCCATGACATAGACTGACCAGGTGAATCCAGGTGAAAGCTATGATCCCTTATTGATGTCACTTGTTAAATCCACTTCAATCAGTGTAGATGAAGAGGAGACAGGTTAAAGAAGGATTTGTAAGCCTTGAGACAATTGAGACATGAATTGTGTATGTCTGCCATTCAGAGGGTGAATGGGCAAGACAAAATATTTAAGTGCCTTTTATGGTATGGTAGTAGGTGCCAGGCGCACATGTTTGATCAGAGATGATTGCAATACAGTCTGCTTTCTCTATGATTTGCTTGACCTTCATTTGAAATCTGTTGAACTCTGCCTCCAGCAAATGAGTAGATAAAGCATGTCTGGTTGGAGGGGTGTATGCTGGGCGAAGAACATTCAGAAATCTCTTCCAATACACATTGCCTGTGAGCATCAGAGGTGAACTAGTTTCATACACAGCTCGAGCAAGACGTTCATCAGCATTTCTCTGACTACGTTCCTCCATTGAGTCAAAAAAACTTCTGATTCCAGGAGGACCATGAGCTGTTGCTATCGATAAGGTGTCTGATTCATAATTTTCACCTTGAATAGAAGTAGAGGGACTTTTGTCAGAGGTTGCTTGTTGTGAGCGCTGAGGGAACTTTATGCACTTGGCCAGATGGCTACTATTTACTAGTTAACATATAAAATATATTCACCCCACCCAGTATTGTAATCAAAACTTACCATAAAGCATGTAGTCCTGGGCTCAGACAGTGTAGTAGTGTGGGCTCAATAGCATCTCATTAGTGTGCAAGATCTTGAGAATCAGCTGTACACGTGATGGAAGAATGCACTGTGCATGCAGAGGGTTGCAATTCCATTGAATTGGGGATAGTTTGACTAAACTATGCCACAATACCTAGAATTGCCTTATGTGTATCCCACAAAAAGTGTTCACTGTTATAAGCTAACTTTTTTGATGAATTTAAGCAAAATTCCCCAAATTCCCGGGCTTAATTTACCATGGAAAGTTTCTGACCCTTTCCAACCCTAGTTCCAATACCATATTTACAATGTGCAGGGATACTGGAGTGATAGAGGTAGATATGTATAGGGCAGTGGAGGCTGCTGAGGGGAGGATGGCTCATAATAATGTCTGGAATGGAGTCAATGGAGTGGTATAAAACATGTGTTTTTCATGTGGTTGATTGATTCCATTCCATCTATTACTATGAGCCGTCCTCCCCTTAGCAGCCTCCACTGGTATAGGGGTAAGGTGATTAGGCATCAGGATTTATGGTAAACAGAGTAGCGGCAGCGTATATGATGATCGTATATGAGTGGGTGTGTGTGTGTGTGTGTGTGTGTAGAGCCAGTATAAATGTGTGTGCATGTTATGTGTGTGTGAGCAAATGAAGTGAGTGTGTGTGTGTTTGAGTGTCAGTGTGAGTGTGTATGTGAGTGTGTAGAGTTCTGTGAGTGTGCATTGAAACAGTCCAAAAATAAAATACAAGGGTCAACTCAGATTTGTGTAGCCATTTTGTTTGCTATTTGGTAGTCTTATGGCATTGGGATAGAAGCTGTTCATGAGCCTGCTGATGTCTTGATGCACCGGTACCACTAGCTGTGCGGAAGCAGAGAGAACAGTCTATGGCTTGGGTGGTTGGAGTCTTTAACGATATTCCGGGCCTTCCTTTCACCTGATATAGAGGTTCTGGATGGCAGGGAGCTCGGCCCCAGTGATGTACTGGGCTGTCCGCACCACCTTCTGTAGCGCCATGCGATCTAGGGAGGTGCTGTTGCCATACCAACCAGTGATGCAGCGAGTCAAGATGCTTTCAATAGTGCAGCTGTTGAACTTTTTGCAGCTGTAGAACCAATGACAAACCTTTTCAACCTCCTGAGGGAGAAGAGGCGCTGTCGCGACTTCTTCACGACTGTTTGCACGTGTGGACCATTTTAAGTCCTTAGTGATGTGGACAACGAGGAACTTGTAGCTCTCGACCCGCTCCACTGCAGTCCCGTCGATGTGGATGGGGCTGTGCTCCCCCCCTGTAGTCCACGATTAGCTCCTTGGTCTTACTGACAATGAGCAATTGGTTGTTGGCCCGGCACTACACTGCCAGGTCACTGACCTCCTGTCTGTAGGCTGTCTCATCGTTGCATGTGATCAGGCTTACCACCGTTGTGTCTTCAGGAAACTTGATGATGTGCGAGGCCATGCAGTTATGGGTGAATAGAGAGTACAGAAGGGGACTAAGCACACAAACTTGTCGGACTCACGTGTTGAGCGTCAGTGTGGCAGAGGTGATGCTGCCTACCCTTACCACCTGGGGTCGGCCCATCAGGAAGTCCAGGACCCAGTTGCAGAGGGAGGTGTTCAGTCCCAGGGCCCAGGGTCCTAAGCTTGGTGATGAGCTTGGAGGGGACAATGGTGTCAAACGCTGAGCTGTAGTCAATGAACAGCATTCTCACATAGGTATTCCTCTTATCTAGGTGGGTGAGGGCTCTGAGAGCCTGCCCTGGAATGCTGTCCGGCCCTGTGGCCTTGCGAGTGTTGACCTTTATTAAAGACCTTACTCACGTCGGCCTTGGAGAGAGAGATCACCCAGTCCTCTGGGTTGGTGGGGGCCCTCACGCACAGCACAGTGTTGTTGTTGTTGTCAAAGCGTGCATAAAATGCATTGAGTTCGTCTGGTAGAGAGGCATCATTGGGCAGATCACGGCTGGGTCTTCCTTTGTAATCCATACTGAACTGTAGCCCCTGCCACATGCGGTGTGCATCGGAGGCTGTGTAATATGATTCCGCCTTATTCCTATATTGTCCTTTTGCTTGTTTGATGACTCTGCGTGGGACATAGCGTGACTTCTTGTACTTGTTCCTGTCCTCAGCTGTAGCTTCAGGGTTGTCTGCAATAGCAATGTGTGCGGTAGCCCTGTCCTTTGTCTTAGCGCCAACCTCATAGTTAATCCAGGGCTTTTGATTGGGGAAGCAGCAAACCTTCACTGTGGGGACAACATCACCGATGCATTTCCTAATGAAGCCGGTGACGGAGGTGGTTAGCTTGTCGATGTTAACGGCGGAGTCTCGAAACATAGTCATGTAGCATCATCTCTGATTCTGATGACCATTTCTCAACGGAGCGAGTCACGGGTACTTCCTGTTTGAGGTTTTGCTTGAAAACAACAAGCTGAATGGGGGACGAGGAAGGGCCTTGTATGCTTGTTTGTGGGTAGAGTAACAGTGGTCTTTATTGCCCCTATTGGCAAAGGAGACGTGTTGATGCAAGTTGGGCATCACGTGTCTTAATGACGTGGAATTAAAAGCACCGGCAACAAGTAAAGCAGCCTCTGGGTGCACCTTTTCCTGCTTGTTTATAGCCTTGTTCAGTTTTTAAGTGCCATCTTGTTATTTTTCTTGTCCTGAGGTGGAATGTATACAACAGTCACGATAACACCTGGAAACTCCTTCGGGAGGTAGAATGGTCGCCATTTGAGCATCAGGTATTCCAAGACGGGTGAACAATTGTTAAAGAGTTCCACTGCACTCGAGTCAGCACACCTTTTGTTGTTAATGAAGAGGCAAACCCTTCCCCCTCTCGATTTCCCTGACTCCACTGTCCTGTCGGCTCAGTGGATAGAGAATCCATCCAGTTGAATAGCCATGAGAGGTATCTTGTCCAAAAGCCATGTTTCAGAAAAGCAGAGAATATTGCAGTCACGAGAGTCCCTTTGGTAGCAAATCCGCAATCAGAGGTTATCCAGACCCACACACGTTGAACTAGACACTGGCCTTATATACACTTTAAGAGAGTATTGGCGGGACAATTTGAGTCACTGTGCAGGTGTGACACATACCAGATGCCCCTGTTCAAGGACATGTCACCTTTTGTGAGGATAGCAACAGACACAAGACACAGATGGGCAGTGACGGTGTATGTTTACAATGGATGGTTACGATGACAACAACACGTCATTTCCGCCACTTTCCAGCTGCTACAGTACCTAGGCAGACCTGTTAAACATGTTTCAGTAGACACAATTTCTGCCCAAAACAATTGATCCAGCTATGTCAACAATGTTAGCTATGTGGTTAAATAGGCCGTCTTCCTCAATGTTTTTCAGACACATCTTAGTTCATCTTTAATTAATGAATACAGTTGTCTCTTGTCTAATTTCCATATAACATACAGTACCAGTCAAAAGTTTGGACACACCTACTCATTCAAGGGTTTGTCTTTATTTTTACTATTTTCTACATTATAGAATGATAGTGAAGATGTCAAAACTATGAAATAACACATATGGAATCATGTAGTAACCAAAAAAGTGTTAAACAAATCAAAATATATTTTATATTTGAGATTCTTCAAAGTAGCCACGTTTTGCCTTGAAGACAGCTTTGCACACTCTTGGCATTCTCTCAACCAGCTTCACCTGGAATGCTTTCCAACAGTCTTGAAGGATTTCCCACATATGCTGAGCACTTGTTGGCTGCTTTTCCTTCACTCTGCGGTCCAGGGTGATTGTGAAGGCCAGGTCATCTGATGCAGCACTCCATCACACTCCTTCTTGGTCAAATAGCCCTTACACAGCCTGGAGGTGTGTTGGGTCATTGTCCTGTTGAAAAACAAATGATAGTCCCACTAAGCGCAAACCAGATGGGATGGCGTATTGCTGCAGAATGCTGTGGCAGCCATGCTGGTTAAGTGTGCCTCGAATTCTAAATAAATCACAGACAGTGTCACCAGCAAAGCACCCCCACACCATCTCACCTCCTACCTCCAATTTTCACGGTGGGAACCACACATGTGGAGATCATCCTACTCTGCGTCTCACAAAGACACGGCGGTTGGAACCAAACATCTCAATTTGGACTCATCAGACCAAAGGACAGATTTCCACCGGTCTAATGTCCATTGCTCGTGTTTCTTGGCCCAAGCAAGTCTCTTCTTATTATTGGTGTCCTTTAGTAGTGATTTCTTTGCAGCAATTCGACCATGAAGGCCTGATTCACGATGTCTCCTCTGAACAGTTGATGTTGAAATGTGTCTGTTACTTGAACTCTCTGAAGCATTTATTTGGGCAGCAATTCCTGAGGCTGGTAATTCTAATGAACGTATCCTCTGCAGCAGAGGTAACGGCAGGTAGCCTAGTGGTTAGAGTGTTGGGCCAGTAACCAAAAGGTTGGCAGATTGAATCCCTGAGCTGGCAAGGTAAAAATCTGTTGTTCTGCCCCTGAACAAGGCAGTTAACCCACTGTTCCTAGGCCGTCATTGCAAATAAGAATTTGTTCTTAACTGACTTGCCTTGTTAAATAAAAAAAACTCTGGGACTTCCTTTCCTGAGAGCCAGTTTCATCATAGCGCTTGATGGTTTTTGCAACTGCACTTGAAGAAACTCTCAAAGTTCTTTAAAATGTTCCGTATTGACTGACCTTCATGTCTTAAAGTAATGACGGACTGACGTTTCTCTTTGCTTATTTGAGCTGTTCTTGCCATAATATGGACTTCGTCTTTTGCCAAATAGGTCTATCTTCTCTATACCACCCATACCTTGTCACAACACAACTGATTGGCTCAAACGCATTAAGAAGGAAAGAAATTCCACAAATTAACTTTTAACAAGGCACACCTGTTAATTGAAATGCATTCCAGGTGACTACCTCATGAAGCTGGTTGATAGAATGGCAAGAGTGTGCAAAGCTGTCATCAAGGCAAAGTGTGGCTACTTTGAAGAATCTCAAATATAAAATATATTTTGATGTGTTTAACACTTTTTTGGTTAATACATGATACCATAAGTGTTATTTCATAGTTTTGATGTCTTCACTATTATTCTACAATGTAAAAAATAGTAAAAATAAAGAAAAACTCTTGAATGAGTAGGTGTGTCCAAACTTTTGACTGGTACTGTACCTAGCATTGGCGTATGCTGTTGAACAAGTTTTCTACACACTCGAAGTCACACTATTCATGTAGTTTGATTGACAATACAAGGACCAACCCACCACTGGCATTCCTAGTTATCTCATAGCCATAATCTTGTCACTTTGGGGGCGTTCGTAAATTGCCTCCAGTGTATCAGAGTGTGCTCTGGGTTATATGTAAATTATGTTCTTAAATTCAGAGCTTTTCGCTCTCTGCGTATCCAGAGCATACACAGAACACTTTGATCTGGTCAGTATCCAGAGCGTACACAGGACACTGACCTGGACACTCTGACCAAGGAGTAGGCTTTCTGACCTCACAACAGCAGTCAAATACCCATGCTAACTGGCTAAAGTTTGCTAGCTTGCTAGCTACATCCAGACACAAATGAGAGAACGCCCCACTCTGATCATTTTACTCCCCCTAGCAGAGCTGGTTAGGCTGTTTTCATGTCATCCAGAGTGTTGATGACTGTAACTGTGCTGCTGGCAACAATTTAATTATGTTTTTTTTGCTGATGTTTACTGACACCGGTCATATTGAATGGGTTTTGTGTGTTCGTAAATTCATCAGCAAACTCTCTAGAGACCGCAGGAGCGGTAGAGATACTCTTAATGATCGGCTATGAAAAGCCAACTGACATTTACTCCTGAGGTGCTGACTTGCTACACCCTCGATAACTACTGTGATTATTATTATTTGACCATGCTGGTCATTTATGAACATTTGAACATCTTGGCCATGTTCTGTTATAATCTCCACCCGGCACAGCCAGAAGAGGACTGGCCACCCCTCATAGCCTGGTTCCTCTCTAGGTTTCTTCCTAGGTTTTGGCCTTTCTAGGGAGTTTTTCCTAGCCACCGTGCTTCTACACCTGCATTGCTTGCTGTTTGGGGTTTTAGGCTGGGCTTCTGTACAGCACTTCGAGATATTAGCTGATGTACGAAGGGCTATATAAAATAAACTTGATTTGATTTGATCAGTATTTCTGCGCACTGGCACACTCAGGCGAACGTGCTCTGAAATCAGCGTAGATAGCCAGAGTGAATTTATGAACACACCTTTTGTCTCATTCTCTCTCACTGAGCCGCTGCTGGAGACATACCAAGGCGCTAACTCAATCAACAGACAGTCATCCATATTGGCAAACAAGAACTCCGTGTAGAAGTATGCACAGATCTTGGATCAGGCTACCATCCCTGAATTCGAGTTAGGGTGGAGGACACAAAATGGGCCTCAGGGTCCGTATCCGCAAAGCGTAACAGAGTAGAAAATTGGTCGTAAGTACCAAGTATAGAGACATTTTACTCATGCTCTCATGGGTAAAAATAAAAGCGACGCATGAAGCCTCTTTAGTCATGAGTCCCACCTAGTCGACAGATATTTAGGACACCTCATGAGCTGTCCTAACCAGTTAAGAGTTACCAGCAGGTGTCTTGGTAATAGAAAAAGGCAGCGAGTCAGTGGTTCCTGCACCATAGACAGACAAATGCTTTGGAGTTGTTGAAATAATAGTTTGATATTTCTATATGATCAACCCATAAATAATCTAGACATTCATGCAACAGTGTCTCTTGCGCTTTTGCCAATGATTTCACATAGGCCTAGGCCTCATAGGGTGTCTTTGGGGTAAACCCACTCCCCTCCCTATCCTGTAATTCTCCCAGAAATCACTATGTCAACAACAACAAAATACCAACCCTTTCCCTGGCTTCCATTACTCTTGCTCAACTAAACAATTAATGTGTCTCATCTCAACTTTTTAAGTCAATCCAACATAACGATTTGTGATGGCCTGTCCCAACTGTGTCTTATGTCGAAAAATCTGATTACAAAGGTTCCGTTTCAGAGCTCCAAAATTGTATATCATACTATGTGGTTGGAGGAAGCATGGGCAAGTTATGCTACGTTAAACATTAATAAACATGTTATCCCACTTGGGAGACAAGTAAGAGAAAATGACCTGAAAGATTTAATGTACAGTCACATTCACCGTGGTTGTCTGAAGCGAGCACAGCTGGCAATGCCTCATTGCGACTGGTTATTCCCAATGATATATTCCCCATCATTTGCAACAATGTCAATGAGCGTCATCACTATATTTCCTTTGTTGTACCTCAAACTGTCATGATTACCAGCTGAGATAAACTTTTATGAGTTTATTTTACTCCTGGCTTTGTCTGGGCAGTGTCATGTCACCCTAAAACCTACTCTGAGCTGGGAGTTTTTTATTGTCTTAATAAAACAGGTTTTAGCAGGATTCCTAGGTACCTTTCTGAGACGCTTTTTGGATACTGCCTCAGATCAGCAACTCGGGGAAACTTCACCCTACTTTGTGAACCATCATCAGTGCCACTCCACTGCCCCACCCTATGGTCAACAACAGTCATTACATCTTCAAGGACCAGACTTCTCAATAGAAGCAGGAGTAGTTAGGGTGAAGTTGCCTCTAGACACTGATCTTGAGTCAGTTTAGGATGTTCCCCACTCTTGGTTGAGGATAGGATTGCGGAATGGAGAAGCTGATCCTAGAGCTGTACCTAGGGGAAACTTTACTAATGGAAGCTCATGGTCAACATGTGGGGTGGAAATAAATGGTCATAATAACAAAAAGTATTTATTTCTAATGTGGAACTTGTTGTCTGTGTCAGAGTACTGAAATTATTTTCAAGGATGGTTATGAATACTGTATTTTGCAAGAAGGACAATTATTCACTCAAAGGACAAAGATACACTCAAAGCCTTACGGCGTGTTTGTGTGTGTGTATGTGCAAAATGTGACGTAGTAGACCAGTCACCGGTAACCACCCACCCTCTTCCATCCATTAATTGATTGTGTTTTCACACTGGATTCTGCTTTGCTGACCTAAACAGAACTCATTACTTTGGGGGAGGGGGAGGATGAAGTCTGCATCTCAAATGGCACCCTATTCCCTTTATAGTGCACTACTTTTGACCAGGCCCATTTTGACTATGGAAGAATAGGGTGCCACGAAGGCTGATGGAACACTTCATTCAGAGGGAAACGTAAGACCGCCTGACTCCACCCCTCCCACTCAGTCCCGGGTCACCATAGAAACATTCCTTCTTGAACAATAAACACAGTGACTAGTTCTGAACTTCTGTCACGTTCCTGACCTGTTTTCCCTTGTTTTTGTATTTGTTTAGTATGGTCAGGGCGTGAGTTGGGGTGGGCATTCTATGTTGTGTGTCTAGTTTGTCTGTTTCTGTGTCCAGCCTAATATGGTTCTCAATCAGAGACAGCTGTCAATCGTTGTCCCTGATTGAGAATCATATATAGGTGGCTTGTTTTGTGTTGGGGATTGTGGGTGGTTGTTTCCTGTCTTTGTGTTTTGTCTGCACCAGCTAGGACTGTGACAGTTTGTTTTGTCATTTTGTATAGTGTCTTGTTTTGTGTTAATTAAATAATGGAAAATTACCACGCTGCACATTGGTCCTCAGATCCTTCTCGCCTCTCCTCGTCTGAGGAGGAGGACGACTTAGACTGCCGTTACAACTTCTACATTTATTCAACAGAGAGTATACTCTGTATTCAGTTTACACAAATCATTCACAACACAAACTGTGTTCCTATTGTCAAACTTTTCACATCAAGTTGCATATGTAACCCGACTCTTAGCTTGTGTTTACGTTATAAAAATCTGTAGTTATCACATTTGAATTTAAAAAGCTCAAAGAGTGAGTAACAAAATTGGAGAAGCCAGAGCCTGTATTCATAAACATGTCAGACTATGAGAGCTGATCTGGGATCAGTTTTTTATTTTAGATCACAATGAATACGATTATATGAACAGGTGGGAACTGACATATCAGCCCACCTACTCTGAGAAGCTTTATGGATACGGACCCTGGTAGACCCTTGCAGACCCTGGATTGTGGGTTTGATTTCCAAGGGCCACCCATATGTAAAGTGTATGCACGCATGACTGGAAGTTGCTTTAAATAAAAGCATCTGCTAAATTGCAGATATTTTATTATTATACACGTATACTGAAAACAATATAAAAGCATTATTTACAATGAATTGTTCAGTACCTAATATGCTAAGGGCCAGTGATGTATAGTACTTAAGTAAAGTCGTTTTTTGGGGTATATTTACTTTACGATTTATATTTTTGACAACTTTTACTTTTACTTCACTACATTCTTAAAGAAAATTATGTAGTTTTTACTCCATACATTTTCCCTGACACCCAAAAGTACTCGTTACATTTTGAATGCTTAGCAGGACAGGAAAATTGTTTAATTCACACACTTATCAAGAGAACGCCCCTGGTCATCCCTACTGCCTCTGATCTGATGGGCTCACTAAACACATGCCTCATTTGTAAAGGATGTCTGAGTGTTGGAGTGTGCCCCTGGTTATCCATAAATAAAAAACAAAAACATTTGAAATTATTTATACTTTTACTTTTGATACGTTAAGTATTTTTAGACTTTTACTCAGGTAGGTTTTTACTGGGTGACTTTTACTTGAGTCATTTTTTATTAAGGTATCTTTACTTTTACTCAAGTATGACAATTTTTCCGTCACTGCAAGGGGCTACAGTGGCATTTTGCTAAGTGTCTCAACCAGTGGCGATTTTAGCATGTAAATCTTGGTGTGGAAAACAACATTTATTTGTATTTTTATTCATGCCAGCAAAGCCACTAAATTACACAACACAACACTAAACAACACAACACTAAGCAGTACATTAATTGCACTATAATGGTGACAAATGGTGCCCACAAACTGTTAGGGTCTATATAAAGCTGTCCCAGCAGCAGAGCTTTCTTTTCAGCACCATGGAGTGAATCCTTACCCCTACTACACCTGGCTATCAGCAGAGACTTGTCTGGCAGCAAAACAGTTCATTCAGCCTCATTTACTGCCCTTTTTAAAAACATAGCTGATATGGCTGACTTGCTTAAACAAAATGGTTTCTACTGACAATTGAGATGTACACACTTCTGAAATGTACAGTGAAAGAATTCAGAACATGGGCCGTTCTTACAGTATTCTGCCTGTACATCAAGTCAGAACCGTAGGATAAATAAAGGGGGCATATAAGCAGACAATGAAAGCTCTTACAATATTCAATGATGACGTTTCTTTAAAATAGGCTATAGGCTACATGTGCACCACCAAGTCAGAACAGTAGCCTAAGTTATGAAGGGGGAAAGGGACCAAATTATTAGGGTGAGGCACATGGGCTACTAAAAACTTACTACACAACATACACTTAGTATTACTTTATTGGCTGCAGTATACATATCTCCCTGGCATATTACATCATTTATGCAGCAGCATACAAGACATTTTTGGATTCACCTTGTTGTGCTGTGCTCACTTGAACAGGAAGGTGGCGCGGCGGTCCTTCTTTTGGGCTCTAGAAAGAGGCCAGAGTTTGTGATTTGGAATTCCGAGTTGGATGACCATTCAAAATTATTTTCCGTATTTTCCCAGTCTTAGCTAGTTCTTTTCAGAGTTCCCAGTTGTCTTGAACTCCCTGAAGTCTGAGATTTCCCAGTTCCGAGTTTCCAGTTGTGTTGAACATAAGTCATGCTGGATTGATAGCATGGCCAATCTATTCAAATATAACCAATTAGATATCACGAATTGCGGCGAAAAAGTGGGTAATTTTTTTATTTATAAATAAGGATAAACATTCACGTGCAACGCCATTGGCCAGAAGTTACGATCTTGTCTCATCACCGCAACTCCCCTATGGCCTCTGCGAAGGTCGAGAGCCAAGCCGCACTGCTTCTTGACATATTGCCCGCTTAACCCGGATGCCAGTCACACCAATGTGTCGGAGGAAACACCGTCGAACTGACAACCGAAGTCAGCTTGCAGGAGCCCGGCCTGCCACAAGGAGTTGCTAGAGCACGATGAGACAAGTCCGGCCAAACCCTCCTCTAACCCGGACCAAACTGGGCCAATTGTGCGCCGCCCCATGGGTCTCCTGGTCACAGCTGGCTGTGACACAGCCTAGGATTGAACCCGAGGCTGCAGTCGTGCCTCAGCACTCATTGTTGAATTTTCATTTCCAACTTGTTGTGTAATGTTTATGTCCAATGGCTGATGCGCACAGATACATTTTATCTATCATTTCTCTTCATATGACAAAGATTGAAAAGGATTTGCCAGTAGATTGTCGACTTGACTCACAACGATGACTGCTTGTCTAGCTTGCTAGCTACGATTTGAAATGATGATATTGACATGATCAGTCCAATCAAAGCTATGGTAGATATGTGATTTTACGTCATTTTATCTGTGGCCAATGACCTTGAGCCCTCTTGGATGGGCACTTCTAATGTAACTCTATGGCAGCACCCAAGGGGAAAAAATGTATTCTCTCCCAGTAGATTTTGCGGTGACGTAGTGTCCCCATGAGTGATGGAACACTGAGCCAATCACGGCTCAACTAGAGAACATTATTTTCCGCTGGCTGCCCTACCACCTCAAAAAGCACTGAGCTAGGCTGAAAGACCTGCATTTTGGAGCTGCCTTACTTAAGAAAACAAAAAAGAGACCATTTTTATATGCAGCTTTATTAACTCAATTATTGTTTTGTTTTTACATTGCTTGCAAACTGATATGTGACACGTATTAATGCCAAAATAACATGCAAAACAGTCAACAAATAAAAAATATAACAGGTGGGGCTCTGATGCATCACCAATGGTCTCAAAAATGTTAGCTACTCTACAACACCTAACAGGACTTAGAGAAAGAGAGTTTTACTGTGTGTGTGAGAGAGAGAGTGTTACAGAGAGTGTGAGAAAGAGAGAGCGAGAGAAAGAAAGAACACGATGAAAACAAATTTCCCTCCATACTAGTGATAACTGTCCTCCATAAAGCAAAACTGAGTTCTGTTTTTGCGAACATTAAATTTGTCAAGGGACAACGGTCCACTCTTAGAAAAAAGGTTCCAAAATGATTTTTCGTCTGTCCCCATAGGAGAGCCCTTTTGCTTCCATGCAGATACAGTTGAAGTCGGAAGTTTACATACACTTAGGTTGGAGTCATTAAAACTCATTTTTCAACCACTCCACAAATTTCTTGTTAACAAACTATAGTTTTGGCAAGTTGGTTAGGACATCTACTTTGTGCATGACACAAGTACTTTTTCCAACAATTGTTTACAGATTATTTCACTTATAATTCACTATCACAATTCCCCTGGGTCAGAAGTTTACATACACTAAGTTGACTGTGCTTTTAAACAGCTTGGAAAATTCCAGAAAATGATGTCATGGCTTTAGAAGCTTCTGTTTGGCTAATTGACATCATTTTGGGTCAATTGGAGGTGTACCTGTGGATGTATTTCAAGGCCTACCTTCAAACTCAGTGCCTCTTTGCTTGACATCAAGTCAGCCAAGACCGCAGAAAAAAGATTGTAGACCTCCACAAGTCTCGTTCATCCTTGGGAGCAATTTCCAAACGCCTGAACGTACCACGTTCATCTGTACAAACAATAGTACGCAAGTATAAACACCATGGGACCACGCAACCGTCATACCGCTCAGGAAGGAGACGTGCTCTGTCTCCTAGAGATGAATGTACTTTGGTGCAAAAAGTGCAAATCAATCCCAGAACAATAGCAAAGGACCTTGTGAAGATGCTGGAGGAAACAGGTGCAAAAGTATCTATATCCACAGTAAAACGAGTCCTATAATCGACATAACCTGAAAGGCCGCTCAGCAAAGAAGAAGCCACTGCTCCAAAACCACCATAAAAAAGCCAGACTACGGTTTGCAACTGCACATGGGGACAAAGATTGTACTTTTTGGAGAAATGTCCTCTGGTCTGATGAAACCAAATAGAACTGTTTGGCCATAATGACCATCGTTATGTTTGTTGTCCAAATGGACAATGACCCCAAGCATACTTCCAAAGTTGTGGCAAAATGGCTTAAAGACAACAAAGTCAAGGTATTGGAGTGGCCATCACAAAGCCCTGACCTCAATCTCATAGAAAATTTGTGGCCAGAACTGAAAAAGCGTGTGCGAGCAAGGAGGCCTACAAACCTGACTCAGTTACATCAGCTCTGTCAGGAGGAATGGGCCAAAATTCACCTTGTGGAAGGCTACCCGAAACATTTGACCCAAGTTAAACATAGGGCCCTGGTCAAAAGTAGTGCACTAAAGGGAATAGGGTGCCATTTGGGACGCAGGCTAGTCTTTGCAAGATGAATGCAGGATGAGTCATCTCCTCTAACTTACAATGAGACAATCTCCTTGTACCTTTTTTTGTCATCTTGTTATTGACTAATGTGTTTGTATTATGAAAGGTTTGTTCTTTCATAAAGATGAATTAAAGCAAAGAAAGCTTAGATTAGATGCATCTGCAGGTTCTGAAGCTGGCCTAAGACTTTAATTAGCTGTTTATGCTATGCTAGTGTAATATACCTGTAAACAAAAAAAACTCAGAGACTCATGTCTGATGGTTTATATTACTTGTATAATCATCTATACATTAACAGTATTTATACATGCATTTATATATTTAGAACCTGCTTCTTTAGTGTCTGATGATGTTTCTGTCTGGAAAATGTCTCAGTCGAGATACGACAAGGGCAACGGAAGACTAGTGTTCATCAATATATATTCCACACAGTCTCTCGCTCTTCTCCAACCCCCTCTCTGCTTTTTAATTCAATCTTTATGAGATGGTTTCTCATAAAGAGGCATCTCATCTCTCCTGTGTAGTGTCATCCAGCCCATACTTATAAAATGAATTCATGAGTTAGCCATTAAGATAAAGTAATGGTTTGTGATGGTTAGAGCATTGGACTAGTAACCGGAAGGTTGCTAGATCGAATCCCCGAGCTGACAAGGTAGAAATCTGTCATTCTGCCCCTGAACAAGGCAGTTAACCCATTGTTCCTAGGCCGTCATTGAAAATAAGAATTTGTTCTTAACTGACTTGTCTAGTTAAATAAAGGTTAAATAAAGGTCAAATTAAAAAAGTCGCTGAAGTTTCCACTTGAGAATATTCTCCCTTGCAAAAAACATTGTCACCCTGTGTCAACCTATTAGTACAAGCTAACAAGTAAGGTTCACCAGGGGCTGATGGTGGTTTGTAAAGAGTATTTTCTGCCAATAGCCAGATGGAAAAGAGCTAGGTCATGTTCATGAGGCCCCAAACACAGGAAAACGGACTAAAACAGGGCGGGACTAACTGGAATTGTCCAATAAGAAACACAAATGTTTGTTTTTATGTTGCAAAATGTTTTCGGTTGCATGCCCTAATGAACACAACCCTGGTAGTCATGGGTGAGGTCAGTGTAACTTTACAGTACCTGTTAGTCCACACTCCTATAAAAGAAATGAGCAGAGGCCATTTGGAACTCAAGTATTGCTATGGTAACATATCTCCAATAATGATGTCACTGATGTATGTGGAGGGGGCGGGGCCTCAGCTGATGACGTGGTGGCCATCCTGACCGCACGATTGGCTGTCCAGGAGGACGGGCGGCTCACAGAGCAGCAGATCATCCTCTCCCATCATTGAGCTGTGCTCCGAGTTCACAAAGTTGGGAATGTCGAAGTGGTGCGACAGGAAGCTGTGTTCCCTCTCTGACTTTCCCTCCTCCGGAAGTCCCTGGAGGTCGATACCGCCGTCTCCCCGCTCGCTGGCTTCCCCCGCCTCCCCCATCTCCTCCAACCCGAAGGAGCTGCGTCCGCCCAGCCTCCCGCAGACCCTATGCGGCCCACATCCACCCCCTGCTCCCCCTCTCCCCTGCTTCTCCTTGCTGATGTAGAAGAAGGAGCGTGATTCGTCCAGAAGGGGGCGCGAGAAGGCCTTGTCCTCGTCGGCCAGGGAGTCCCCCTGGGGGCAGCGGATGTCCACGACGCAGTTCCCCAGCCGGTGGCGCTTCTCGCACAGCTCCGGGTTTCTGTTGGGGAGGGAGAATAGAGAGCGAGATGTTACAAGGAGAGAGGGAGTGTGTGAAAGAGATGCCTTCAATAGAGACCTTAATTTTAAAGTGTATTTATTCCAAGTTTTTATAGAGCCAAACGTACCAGTAACTAAATATTTTCCTTAATTTTCAACCAATTGCAGCCATGTGTTCATTGTCAACTGTTTCTATTGGTCCAGTTAATAGAAGTCAGTAATTGACACAGGGGTTTCAGCTCAGTAATTGGGTCACCTGCCATCTTAAAGTAGGTGTGCCAGAATGTTTGTGTCAGTAGAATGTGCTTGGAGGAGGGAAAACAGGGGCCTCATATTGATCAGTACTTCTTGAGAAGTCATTTAAGTCAGTCGAATGTTCAGTGACTCGAGCAAAACCAAAGTTTGCAGAATATCAGTACCCCTGTCTCTGAGCAGGCTAACTCAAGCACATAAACATCAAAAGTGGAGTTTATTGAGCCCATCCAGCAAGAAAGAAAAAGTGGGTATAAACCTAAGGTGAAGTGGCCTAGAGCCCTCAAACTAAACTCTGGACCTCGAAGCCAGTTCCACTGCGTTTATTCATTGTTCCCCTCTCATCAGGAACTGATTTAGACCTGGGACACCAGGTGGGTTCAATTAATTATCCCTTTCAAATTCATCAAAGCGCTTTTCACCAAGGAAAAAAGCATAACTCTAAAAGCAAGAGCTGGAGGATCACCTGGAAAAAAACACACTGATGAGAAAAGGCATGAGCAGACTGTTATTCCATCAGATATCCGATCGAATAGCTGGAACATCAGATGGAGGCCTCTGAAATGGAACGAGGCTGCGAACGCATTAAGATAGGCCCTGAGGCTGATGATGCTCTGGCCTAACGCCGTCCCGTACAGGCTATACAAGAGTGCACCTGACGTCTGTGGAGGCTAATGTGAGTGGCATGGGAGATGCAAGTCATACCAAAAGCTTGGCAGAGAGCAGGAGTACTGATCCTGAAAGAAAAGGAGTCCTCATATATCAGCCAATTCTGCCTCCTAAATGTAGAGGGTAACACTTATTTTGCGTCACAGCTCAAAGGATGTCAAGCTATCTGGAAAGAAAGAATAGATCAGCTATGAAATTAGCAGATAGACTTTAATTCTATCAAATAACATTACCTGCATAATTTTAACAAACTGGTTGATACAAACCAATGAAAAAGAGCGGGAATTCCAGGCTTCTTCTCCAAATGTCGGGAGCATGCATGCATGATCTGGAAGCAAATTCAAAGTCAAAGTCTGCCATGAGAGAGAAGAGAGATCTCCACACCATGTTCCTTGACCTCACCACTGCATTCGGCTCAGTTCCACACAATCTCCTCTGGGCAGCATTCGATTTCTTCAAGGTTCCAGAGTCCATCACAACCCTTGTCAAGGCAAACTTCCATGACCTGCGACTCTTCAGAACACCAGAATTGACCTTGACCAAGCCCAGGTGAATATGGCATGATGCAAGCCTCAAGGACACAGACCAAGCCCAGGTGCTAAGGCAGGAGACCATCAGAGGACTCAAGAGCATTGACAGGTCCATCAATCCTGCCAAGCTGAAGCTTTGAAACCAAGTGAACAACCATCAATGCCTTGCCTCCCAGAACACCTGACCCTACGCAACAAAAAGCATTTGTCCACGGAGGAGAACAAAATCGTAGAAATCTCTTTCCAAGGACAGAGAATGGAAAATGCTGACGGATGTGGGCCAATGCCTCACAGTTCCATCTGATACAACAGCTGTTACCAACCTAAGACCAAACCTGGTACTATGGTCTACTATGGTCACAGTCTCTGTGCGCTCTCTACTTTGTGGAGTTAACAGTGCTTTGGGAGGATAAGGTGGACGAGGCATACGAGAAGAAGAGGCTGAGCTTGCAGTGGATACAGAGCAGGGAGGCTGGAAAGCAAGAGTCTGCCCAGTGGAGGTTGGGTGTCGTGGATTTGTGGCAACATCTACTACCAGGTTGCTGAAGGACCTTGGGATCCACTGCCAAGCCTTATGTCAAACCATCAAGGCAACTTCAGAGGCTGCTGAAAGGGGCAGCCAGTGGCTCTGGCTGAAGAGAAAATAACCCAGATGGGCCTCAAAGTGAGCGGGAAGGAGATTGAGCAGGTATAGAGGGGGCTGGTTCTGGGATACCAGAATTCACTGTTGAGCCTTCTGGAAATGCTGTGGACTCATCAACGAAACATGTAATATGGAAGGTGCCCACTTGAAAACACCAATGAAATATCTGCCTTATCCCCATCTCAACAACATCAAGCAGATTTTAAGTTAGTGCTCACAATCAACAATTGGCACAAAGGATTTATAACACCATGTCCTGTGTTTTCAGAACTACTTTTAACTACGGTGAGCCATATTAGTTTTAGCTGCCAGGTTTGTATGTTTAACTTACTCTGCTACTGCAGTTTTTTTTAAATTAAGTAATTTTAAACAGGACATTCTCAGTCCGATTTTAAGCTTTTTAAGTGTTAGAGTAATGGCCAGCTCTCTCACAGAGGGGGTTAGAGTGGAGAGGGGGGGGGGGGGGGGTTAGAGAGGAGGGAAGAGAGAGGATAAAAGGAGAGAAGAGGAGGTTAGAAAGAGAGGAGAGGATAAGAGAGAAGAAGCGAGGTTAGTTGAAGAAGATAGGGGAGAGGGGAAGGTTAGGAGTGGCGAGAAATTCAATTTAATGGGACTTTAGGAAAGATTATGAGGATGGATGGATGGAAAGGAGAGGGCAGAGAGAAGTCTATGAAAGAGCAGAGAAGTGGCGAGGATGTGAGCAAGATGAAGAGGAGAGAACCCACTGGGCACAGACGTCAGTTCAAGTCTAGATTTACATTTGGTTGAGTTGTCAACTAATGTCAATTTAACGTGAAATCAACAGCAAAAATGTCACCATATCATTGTATTTAGGTTAAAAGTTGGGTGAAAAAAATACAAAATGACCTGACTTTTGGACTTTTTGCAAATCCAATACTTTTCCCACGTTGATTCAACGTCATCACATAGATTTTTTAATGAATTGATATTATTTTCAAGGACAGCAATATAGCTCTTGTGAATGTCTTATAATCCAACATTTTGATTGAATCCTTTATTAGATTGTGTAATTCAGAAATAATCTTAACAGGTTGATGATTTATCACATTACGGAGAGAACAGATTATATTCACTGGGTGATTACTAGATGTTTTTATTTCAAAGGTAGCCTTTCCTAACCTGGTCCCAGATCTGTTTGTGCCAATAACCATATGGGAGTGAGCAAGACAGCACAAATGGTGCTTTTTCCATTGAGACTTACCTCCACAGCAGTGTGTCACCAGTGTGTTAATGGAAGCTCTAGTGTTAGTGTGTTTCCACTCCAGAGCCAAGCCATCTGCCTCTAAAGTGCCATGAAACAGCCTCGAGAGGTGAGACTTAATGGATTGATGCAGAGACAATTTAATATAAACAGATTAAGATAAAGCTCCTTATTTCTCCTTGACATATACCTCTCTTTCTTATTTATTATCTACTAACGGAAATCCTGCTGATGGCATATTAACCAAAAAGCAACATTTTAGCCACAGTTGTTCTGCAGTGCGGTAGGTAAGACGGTTGGATATGATCAAGGAGGGAATCGGTCTTTGGCTCTGTCTCAATTGTCTAAAAATCTGTTCTCTCCTCGGGTCTTCTTCATTTGCACTGATTAGAAAAGACTTGGCAGGTGAAAACAATATAGTGGAAGCTCATCATTAGGCTGGCTTTCACCTGCTCAATTATTTTAGATTAGTGCAGATACCGAAGGAGGCAAGGAGAGGACAGACAGACAATTGAGAAAAAGGCCTTGAAACCGCAATGCTAGTTTCTGGGGCTGTCCATGGTGCTGGAAGGGCTCTCAGCAAAGTGGGAGAGGTAAGGGGTAGAGGGTTTCAGGGGAAAAGGGGAACGTAGATGGGGTAGACAGATTGTACGGTTTAGGGGGGGAAAGAGGGGCTGTTTTCAACTCACTCTTGGTGCGGGGCTCCTGTCTTGGTCAGCAGGGTGAGGACGAAGAACATGAAGACGACGAACACGGCTAGTCCCACCCAGAAGCCGATGACGATAGAGTCTGCAACATCAGATCAACAAGGGATTATGGTCCAGTTCCGGTCAGTAAATAGTCATTAAGTTGTAAAACAAGCACACTGCGTTGGAAGATGTTACATCATCTCCATCTCTCCCTCTGTCTTTCACGTTTCTCTTATTCCCTCTCTTTAAATACAGTAAGATTGTTTTGGAGAGATTTTTGGATGAGATGGAGAAGTGAATGCAACATATGAATGCAACACTTGCCGATTCCATTTGATATACAGCGGCTTGCGAAAGTATTCACCCACCTTGGCATTTTTCCTATTTTGTTGCCTTACAACCTGGAATTAAAATTGATTTTTGTGGGGTTTGTATCATTTGATTTATACAACATGCCTACCACTTTGAAGATGCAAAATATTTTTTATTGTGAACAAACAAGAAATAAGACAAAAAAAACAGAATAGTTATGCCCCCTCAAGTTTTCACCCCCCACCACCTTTTGCAGCAATTATAGCTGCACGTCTCTTGTAGTATGTCTCTATAAACTTGGCACATCTATCCACTAGGATTTTTCCCATTCTTCAAGGCAAAACTGCTCCAGCTCCTTCAAGTTGGATGGGTTTTGCTGGTGTACAGCAATCTTTAAGTCAAACCACAGATTCTCAATTGGATTGAGGTCTGGGCTTTGACTAGGCCATTCCAAGACATTTAAATGTTTACCCTTAAACCACTCAAGTGTTGCTTTAGCAGTATGCTTAGGGTCATTGTCCTGCTGGAAGGTGAACCTCCGTCCCAGTCTCAAATCTCTGGAAGACTGAAACAGGTTTCCCCTCAAGAATTTGCCTGTATTTAGCACCATCCACCATTCCTTCAATTCCCAGTCCCTGCCGATGAAAAACATCCCCACAGCATGCTGCCACCACCATGCTTCACTGTGGGGATGGTATTCTCGGGGTGATGAGAGGTGTTGGGTTTGCGCCAGATATAGCGTTTTCCTTGATGGCCAAAAAGCTCAATTTTAGTCTCATCTGTCCAGAGTTCCATCTCCATATGTTTGGGGAGTCTCCCACATACCTTTTGGCGAACACCAAACATGTTTGCTTATTTTTTTCTGGCCACTCTTCCATAATTCCCAGCTCTGTGGAGTGTACGGCTTAAAGTGGTCCTATGGACAGATACTCCAATCTCCGCGGTGGAGCTTTGCAGCTCCTTCAGGGTTATCTTTAGTCTCTTTGTTGCCTCTCTGATTAATGCCCTCCTTGCCTGGTCTGCAAGTTTTGGTGGGCGGCCCTCTTTGGCAGGTTAGTTGTGGTGACATATTCTTTCCATTTTTTAATAATGGATTTAATGGTGCTCCGTGGGATGTTCAAAGTTAGATTTTTTTTTATAACCCAACCCTGATCTGTCCTTCTCCATAACTTTGTCCCTGACCTGTTTGGAGAGCTCCTTGGTCTTCATAGTGACACTTGCTTGGTGGTGCCCCTTGCTTAGTGGTGTGGCAGACTCTGGGGCCTTTCAGAACAGGTTTATATATACTGAGATCATGTGATACTTAAATAAAGTCTACCCGTGTACAATCTAACTAATTATGTGACTTCTGAAGGTAGTTGGTTGCACCAGATCTTATTTAGGGGCTTCAGAGCAAAGGGGGTGAAAACACATGCACTTTTCCGTTTGTTATTTTTTAGAAACAAGTAATTTTTTTCATTTCACTTCACAAATTTGGACTATTTGTGTATGTCCATTACATAAAATCCAAATAAAAATCAATTTAAATTACAGGTTGTAATGCAATAGGAAAAACGCCAAGGGGGGTGAATACTTTTCCAAGGCACTGTAAACCTAAGCTTGAAACCCTAGGCCTATAGGCATTGGCTATTTTTTTAAATCCCGGGATGAATTTATACAATAGCTGTTGATAACTTCCTAACTGCTTTAGTCCTAAATAACATAATTGAATATAAACTCAGCAAAAAAAGAAACGTCCCCTCACTGTCAACTGCGTTTATATTCAGCAAACTTAACATGTGTAAATATTTGTATGACCATAACAAGATTCAACAACTGAAACAAACTGAACAAGTTCCACAGACATGTGACTAACAGAATAATGTGTACCTGAACAAAGGGGGGGAGTCAAAATCAAAGTAACAGTCAGTATCTGGTGTGGCCACCAGCTGCATTAAGTACTGCAGTGCATCTCCTCCTCATGGACTGCACCAGACTTGCCAGTTCTTGCTGTGAGATGTTACCCCACTCTTCCACCCAGGCACTTGCATGTTCCCGGACATTTCTGTGGGAAATGGCCCTAGCCCTCACCCTCCGATCCAACAGGTCCCAGACGTGCTCAATGGGATAGAGATCCGGGCTCTTCGCTGGCCATGGCAGAACACTGACATTCCTGTCTTGCAGGAAATCATGCACAGAACAAGCAGTATGGCTGGTGGCATTGTCATGCTGGAGGGTCATGTCAGGATGAGCCTGCAGGAAGGGTACCACATGAGGGAGGAAGATGTCTTCCCTGTAACGCACAGCCTTGAGAATGCCTGTAATGCCAACAAGCTCAGTCCGATGATGCTGTGACATACCGCCCCAGACCATGACGGACCCTCCACCTCCAAATCGATCCCGCTCCAGAGTACAGGCCTCGGTGTAACACTCATTCCTTTGACGATAAATCGGCAAATTTGAAGATCACCGGCAACTCGGCAGTGAAGAGCACTTTTTGCCAGTCTTGTCTGGTCCAGCGACGGTGGTTTTGTGCCCATAGGCGACGTTGTTGCCGGTGATGTCTGGTGAGGAACTGCCTTACAACAGGCCTACAAGCCCTCAGTCCAGCCTCTCTCAGCCTATTGCGGACAGTCTGAGCACTGATGGAGGGATTGTGCGTTCCTGGTGTAACTTGGGCAGTTGTTGTTGCCATCCAGTACCTGTCCCGCAGATGTGATGTTCGGATGTACTGATCCTGTGCAGGTGTTGTGACACGTGGTCTGCCACGATCAGCTGTCCGTCCTGTATCCCTGTAGCGCTGTTTTAGGCGTCTCACAGTACGGACATTGCAATTTATTGCCCTGGCCACATCTGCAGTCCTCATGCCTCCTTGCAGCATACCTAAGGCACATTCACACAGATGAGCAGGGACCCTGGGCATCTTTCTTTTGGTGTTTTTCAGTCAGTAGAAAGGCCTCTTTAGTGTCCTAAGTTTTCGTAACTGTGACCTTAATTGCCTAAGCTGTTCCACAGGTGCATGTTCATTAATTGTTTATGGTTCATTGAACAAGCATGGGAAACAAATTCTTTGAAAGACAGGGTCCTGAAAAAGGGACGTTTCCTTTTTTGCTGAGTTTATATGATTGAAATATTGTAACATTTAATTTGCTCTGTTAAACTTACCCTTTGGAATTACTTTGATCGCAACAGTGAATCTATTAGGTGTAGATTTCTCAAATCATTCTCACATTGGTAATAGTCAGTGAAAAATATCTAAGCTGGGCTTGGTTAAAACCCTGGATGGAAGACCAAAGGGATAGCTGTAGATAGCTCAACTCTCCAGTAGGAAGTGCTGCCCAGTTTATAATTAAGCAATAAGGCACGAGGGGGTGTGGTATATGGCCAATATATCACGGCTAAGGGCTGTTCTTATACACGGCGCATCGCGGAGTGCCAGGACACAGCTCATAGCCGTGGTATATTGGCCATATATCACAAATCCCTGAGGTGCCTTATTGCTATTATAAACTGGTTACCAACGTAATTAGAGCAGTAAAAATAAAATGTCATACCCGTGTTATAAGGTCTGATATACCACGGCTGTCAGCCAATCAATGCTTTATCTTGGCCAGGTCGCAGTTGCAAATGAGAACTTGTTCTCAACTAGCCTACCTGGTTAAATAAAGGTGAAATAAAAAAAATAAAAAATAAAAAATCAGCATTCAGGGCTCGAACCACCCAGTTTATACTTTTTTCTTATAGCAGATATTGCATAGAGTATCTGATGTTGCTTCAAAGGTACAAATTCAACATATTTTATGAGGTTTGTTGAAAATTGGTTACCATAATGACATAATCCTGTGGTTGAATTTTCACTCAAAACAACAGTTGATGACTTTTTGCAAATCCACTGTATTTTCCACATAGATTTCACATCACAATATGTTGACAAATGATGTTGAAACAAGGTTGATTGAACCAGTTTGTGTCCAGTGGGGTCCCACTGATTTGGAAAAAAGGAGCATTACAATTAGGGAAGCAGCTGCCTGATGCAATTATAGAAACCCAATTAGCATAGAGGATAGACGTGGTGGGAGTGTAAACAAACATGCACGCGCGCAGACACACTCACAGCGACAAATGCACGCCGACAAAATGTAATGTACACACGCACAACACACACTCAATCAATTGACTAATCAATTGATTTATCTAGCGTTTCATTAAGAGGCCAGGGCAGGCGTTTAGTAAAATAAGATGTCACTCACATCGATGAGCCTTGAGACCCTCGAAAGACACGGGCTCGTCATCGTCATAATATTCATACTGCCACACATAATCACTGCCACGTGTGATGCTGGGTCGACTTTGATTATAATTATGGTTATTATGGATTTCGGACATCTCAAATGGACACTGGGTTTACCAGACCTAAGAGAAGACAAAAAATAACAGCAAAAGTATTGGCATGCTGAACAACCGACTTAGACCAGGGCATCCGTATGAAAATCGAACCATAAACATTTTCCAGAAATATAAGAACAGATGAAAAGTTTCCAATTGAAGTAAAATGTTCACGTTTTTTTTGACAATAGCCTACCTGCATTTCTTTCCGAATTTAGAAATCCTACAAATGCTCCAACACATTTATCCAGCATCCACTCTTGGAAACGGTAATTCAGTCGCGAACAAATTCCGAGACACGGAGCGTCAAAAGCGAATTCAAGATAAGAGAAAAGTAGAAAAACCATTACAAATAGACACAAACTCAGCTGCGTTATTTTCAAGCCTGTGCATCAGCTGGACATCACACCTAGGCTATGCATCACACTGCTGCTATAGAAGCCTGCAAAGCGCAGTATCAAGTAGCCTCCGCACGAGGGTTCACTGCGGTTGGATAAGCAGCAGCGCGGGTGGGATACCGTGTGACGCAACCTAGGATAATATATTCATATTGATCGGCTTTGGGTATTGAATTGGATTGGATGAGCGAAGGGAGACGTTGTTGTCAAAAACCTAGTGAATGGGTAAAGGCAGTAATGTAGGCCTATTGTAAAAAATATGTTATGCCTTTTAAAGGGGCAATCTGTGATTGATACGTCAATTTTTGGACTGAAATTAAATTAACCATACATAGCCATTGATTCTTGAAGAATATAACAAACACATGCCTCATGAGCTTGGTTCAACTGTCTAACACCACCTGAACCCAAAATATGATCTTGTTTTACTCCTTTGTTTGTAAAAAATATGGTTGTAAACAAACACTGTATAGCCTCACAACAAGGTTAAAACTATAATGTTGATATCATATCATGAACTTGAGAGTGGTTACATTTCTCCAGACCCATCCTTCAGCTGCAAGGTTATTATAGTTTTGTGATTTTGTAATAGTTTTTATTTATTAGAGTTTTATAAAATAATTTTTATTTTTATTATATATGATTTAGTTTCAGATTCAGATGTAGTCGTAGTGTTAGGGACAGACAGTAGCTAGGAGCCATTTAAGTGTTTTAGGCTTATAGTTTGTGTTTTTGGGGATGTCACCTCCTGCCACAGGGGGGGAGGGGGGGGGGGGGGTAATACATAAGGTGATGAGGTTTGGTTATGTTCTAATTATAAATCAATCTTAATGTGACTTGGATTTAAAAGGATAATCGTCGGCAGAGGCACTCCAGGGATTTTGGGCCCCATGAAAAAATATCACATTGGGCCCCACCACCACAGGCCACTCAAACCCTGCGCAATTGCTGTAACCACACACCTCCAGAAGCCAATCGACCCATTCAAAGCTTTAAATAACTCTATCGTTGCAGGCTTGCAACTCTCTTGTAGTCCAATATTTACTGTACGATATTTACTGACAGTGAGCAGTGAAAATATAACACTGTGCAGACATACATGCAACATTCTGCATTCAGTGGAATTCACTATTTGATGCAAGACTGATACCCTCTATAAGAAATGTGCTAAAGGACATCTTTTACAGTCTAAATGTAATTTTAATGGTACAATTCTTGAATGGAAAATTCTCTTAACATTCATGAATAACCTAAAATAAATATAAATTAAATATATATTAACCTTCAATTAAAATAAATTAACATTATCATCTATAGAATGATATAACAAACCAAATAATAAAATCAGCAGCAGATTTTTGAACAAAGTATACATACCAACTAGAAAATAAGCAGCTGTAAAAGTGGAAATGGAAAATGGAAAACAATATGGAAATGAAAAGGCCTGATGGTGGCGCAGGGGAAAGGTCACTAGGTCATCAAATCAATAGGTTTCTTCCACTTGGGGTCTTGACTGTGCACAACACATTTTATGGCAATCCAGCCATTACTTTGAGATATATCTTGTTCTTAGTCTGTTTTCAGTCTTGTTCTCAGCCTGTGGGCATCATGTGTGTAGTGATCCAATATCCATAGCCATGTCATTTAACAGTTATCACTGGATCTGCTCAGCCTTACTCACCAAGAGCCCAGTGTCGAGCCTTCTTGCTAGAAGTCACTGATCAAGTCTTTGAAGTCCAGCTTTCTAGCTAACTGACTTTCAATGGACAGCATGGCAAGACTGCAAAGCCTGTCCTGGGACATAGTGGACCTCAAATAGTTTCAGTTTAAGCTCACTGAAAGCTCTCTCGCCACTAGCAAGTCACAGGCAGTGTGCAAAATATATGTAAAGCAATGCACACTTCTCCAAAAATGCTTTGCAGCTGCATCTTACAAATTGCATCCAGGAGACCAAGAGGGGACAAGTTAGGGGGGAAAGTGGCAGCATATACAGTGTTCAGGTGTCTTACTTCATTTTGAAACTCAGGTGTAAGATCTCTGGAATACTTCATGATCAGTGGTTGGTACACAGAAGGGAATTTATCCTCACTAATCTGCCCAACTTTCAGAACAGCAGAAAATGATTCTACAATTTTTGCAGTGGTGTGGAACCTTGTGTCCAAGTCACGTATGATGTTGTCCATAGCAGTAAAAAACACTGTGTTCTGAAACACCGTTGCTGCACTGTCCTGAGCTGTCTCCTCTTGAGAGGTCTCATCATGGAATCTCTTCCTTTTCCTCTGGCGGCTGTGTTCCTTGCTAAATTGAGGTACAACATCCATTTGCGTAGCAATCAGTATTGCCTCAGACAGGAGAGACTCCCATCCATCTCTAAGAGCCTGCATCTCTTCCTTTAAGGCTCTGATATTGGCTGGCTCTGTGTCAAGTGAGATTTTTCCTGACTGGAGAATCACATTCCTGTCCTTAATGTATTGTAGTGCCTGCAGCATGACAATGCCACCGGCCATACTGCTCGTTCTGTGCGTGATTTGCTGCAAGACAGGATTGTCAGTGTTCTGCCATGGCCAGCGAAGAGCCCGGATCTCAATCCCATTGAGCACGTCTGGGACCTGTTGGATCGGAGGGTGAGGGCTAGGGCCATTCCCCACAGAAATGTCCGGGAACTTGCAGGTACCTTGGTGGAAGAGTGGGGTAACATCTCACTGCAAGAACTGGCAAGTCCGGTGTAGTCCATGAGGAGGAGATGCACTGCAGTACTTAATGCAGCTGGTGGCCACACCAGATACTGAATGTTACTTTTGATTTTGACCCCCCCTTTGTTCAGGGACACATTATTCAATTTCTGTTAGTCACATGTCTGTGGAACTTGTTCAGTTTATGTCTCAGTTGTTGAATCTTGTTATGTTGGTACACATATTTACACATGTTAAGTTTGCTGAAAATAAACGCAGTTGACATTGAGAGGACGTTTCTTTTTTTGCTGAGTTTATTCAGAAACTGCGTACCATTTAGCTCAAACACACTGTCGGTGTAATCGAGGCGTAAAGCTGGTTGTCCTAACATTGCCGTTGATGTGCAGTTACTAATAGCTGGTGGCTGTCTTACTTTGTCTTTATACTGAAATTGTTTGTATGATTATTTGTGGGCGCTGTTCAGATTAATTTTGAGGTTGGTTGAGTTCACGCTTACCAGAGCTGGGCGGCTCCGCAAATTACGCAAGGGCTCCGCCTCCCTCTCGTGTCAAAGCGCGTGTCAGTGTTTACAACTTGGATGAGAGGATGAATCGGAACTATCCTTCTGGTCACGAAAAGAGAACAAAAAAACACCATGAGAGTGAATTGTGGGAACAGCGATCAGGTAAACTTGTGCTCTCCTCTCCAAGTTTGATGTCAGCAAATAACAGTAAGTTGATGTGTTAGCTTGCTGTGCATCTCTCTCTAGTCTGTCTGTTTTGCTAACCTAGCTGGGCAGTGCATTTCTTGGTCTGTCTGTGTCTTGCTTGCCAGCCATTTCCAGGGCTGTGTTCTGTGACTTTGTGCCTGACAAAAGTGAGAGTGAATAAACGCCAACAGGCAACCTTGTTTATAACTGCAGCTTGGAAAAGATAACCGCGTCGCGCGTGAACATGCGTTCATATGCGCGTGCACAAAATGAAATTTGCGCTTTCCAGCAGCAACATCTGTGGGAACCAGTCCAGACAATATATTGGCGTGATGGCACTTCTCATATGCGCATATAATTTTAAAACAAGACAATGATCATCTAGTCTCTCAGCAAGGTTTAGTTACAACTCTGGACTATTGCAAGATGGCAAGCAATGGATTGACATTGAATATTGATTTATATATTAAACGTTTATAAACGTTGATTAGCTGGGCATACTGGGCAATATGGATGCACATCTCTCAGTAAATATTAACCAAGTATTCAGCCAAGCCATAGTATAAATAGTATTTTATATTTGAAAATGTATTAAAGGAAATCTGGGGGAGCCAGTTTGAATGGGCCTGATGCAGCTGATAAAATTAATAATAGTATTGTTATCTATAATTTACAGGTGCTGTGCCTAAGTTTGTCAGTAGAGGAGATGCTGGATCATCAGACAGTACAAGCACAGACTCAGTTGATCCACATCCATCCTCAGCCAGTACTAACACAGACCCAGTACAGCTGGCCTCAGACAGTCCTAAACAGACCCAGTACAGCTGGCCTCAGACAGTATTAACACAGACTCAGTACAGCTGGCCTCAGACAGTACTAACACAGACCCAGTACTGGCAGCCTTAGCCAGTACTAACACAGACCCAGTACATCCAGCCTCAGACAGTACTAACACAGACCCAGTACATCCAGCCTCAGCCAGTACTAACACAGACCCAGTACTGGCAGCTTCAGCCAGTACTAACACAGACCCAGTACAGCTGGCCTCTGACAGAACTAACACAGACCCAGTACAGCTGGCTTCAACCAGTACTAACACAGACCCAGTACATCCAGCCTCAGACAGTACTAACACAGACGCAGTACATCCAGCCTCAGCCAGTACTAACACAGACCCAGTACATCCAGCCTCAGACAGTACTAACACAGACCCAGTACAGCTGGCCTCAGACAGAACTAACACAGACCCAGTACATCCAGCCTCAGCCAGTACTAACACAGACCCAGTACATCCAGCCTCAGCCAGAACTAACACAGACCCAGTACATCCAGCCTCAGACAGTACTAACACAGACCCAGTACATCCAGCCTCAGCCAGTACTAACACAGACCCAGTACTGGCAGCTTCAGCCAGTACTAACACAGACCCAGTACAGCTGGCCTCAGAGAGAACTAACACAGACCCAGTACATCCAGCCTCAGACAGTACTAACACAGACCCAGTACATCCAGCCTCAGCCAGTACTAACACAGACCCAGTACATCTAGCCTCAGACAGTACTAACACAGACCCAGTACAGCTGGCCTCAGACAGAACTAACACAGACCCAGTACATCCAGCCTCAGCCAGTACTAACACAGACCCAGTACATCCAGCCTCAAACAGTACTAACACAGACCCAGTACATCCAGCCTCAGCCAGTACTAACACAGACCCAGTACATCCAGCCTCGGACAGTACTAACACAGACCCAGTACAGCTGGCCTCAGACAGTACTAACACAGACCCAGTACAGCTGGCTTCAGCAAATACTAACACCCAGGTGAAGTACTGTCAGCCCCAGCCAGTACTAACACAGACCCAGGTGAAGTACAGGCAGCCCCAGCCAGTACTAACACAGACCCAGGTGAAGTACTGTCAGCCCCAGCCAGTACTAACACAGACCCAGGTGAAGTACATGCAGCCTCAGCCAGTACTAACACAGACCCAGGTGAAGTACAGGCAGCCCCAGCCAGTACTAACACAGACCCAGGTGAAGTACAGGCAGCCCCAGCCAGTACTAACACAGACCCAGGTGAAGTACAGGCAGCCTCAGCCAGTACTAACACAGACCCAGGTGAAGTACAGGCAGCCCCAGCCAGTACTAACACAGACCCAGGTGAAGTACAGGCAGCCCCAGCCAGTACTAACACAGACCCAGGTGAAGTACAGGCAGCCTCAGCCAGTACTAACACAGACCCAGGTGAAGTACAGGCAGCCTCAGCCAGTACTAACACAGACCCAGGTGAAGTACAGGCAGCCTCAGCCAGTACTAACACAGACCCAGGTGAAGTACAGGCAGCCTCAGCCAGTACTAACACAGACCCAGGTGAAGTACTGTCAGCCCCAGCCAGTACTAACACAGACGCAGGTGAAGTACCATCAGCCCCAGCCAGTACTAACACAGACCCAGGTGAAGTACCGTCAGCCCCAGCCAGTACTAACCCAGACCCAGGTGAAGTACAGGCAGCCTCAGCCAGTACTAACCCAGACCCAGGTGAAGTACAGGCAGCCTCAGCCAGTACTAACACAGACCCAGGTGAAGTACAGGCAGCCCCAGCCAGTACTAACACAGACCCAGGTGAAATACAGGCAGCCTCAGCCAGTACTAACACAGACCCAGGTGAAGTACAGGCAGCCTCAGCCAGTACTAACACAGACCCAGGTGAAGTACAGGCAGCCTCAGCCAGTACTAGCACAACCAGAGGTGTACAGCCAGCATCAGATACCAGCAGCTCAGACCCTAATAGAACAGTTGCTGCTCCACCAAATGACCCAGCAGATTGGCCCCCAGTCTTAACAGACTTCATGAGGACTGAGTTAGTGAGCAGAGGTCCATTCAAACCAGGACTGAATTTGTCTTACCTGAAAGACAAGTCTAGAAGAGGTTTTCATTCAGGCATATTACAGAGACAGCTGTCAAACGGGGAAAAGATTACCAGGAGCTGGCTTTCATACTCAATCTAAAACAACGCAGTGTATTGTTTTTGCTGTAAGCTATTTTCTACAAAAGACTACAAAATAATAAAGGAAGGCGTGAATGACTGGTCAAATATCACCGCCATTCTGAAACACCATGAGGGTAGTCCTGAACACACAAACAATATGATTGTTTAATAAGTATCACCCAGTCTCTGGCTGAAAGAAACCTAGCATTCAGGGGTTCATCAGACAAACTCTTCCAACCAGATAATGGAAACTTCTTAAAAGAGGTTGAATTACTGGAAAAATTTGACCCCGTTATGGAAAATCATCTCAGCAAAAATAAAGATGGAGATACACATGCTCATTACCTTGGGAAGTGCATACAGAATGAGCTGATACAGATTGTGAGTGACAAGATGCTGGAAGCAATAGTGACTCAAGTAAGAGACTCAAAGTACTTCTCCATTATCTTGGACTGTACATCTGACATTAGTCACCAGGAGCAAATGTCCATTATTCTGAGAAGTGTGGCTTTAAAGGGAAAGCCAGAGATCAAGGAGCACTTCCTCGGCTTTGTGAATGTTGAGGTTACAGCAGGCTTGAATCTGTCCACTGTCATCTTAGATAAGCTGAACGAGCTGAAGATTCCATTTGAAGATTGCAGAGGGAAAGCTTATAATAATGGGACCAACATGAAGGGCAAGCACCAAGGAGTACAAGCCAGACTGCTAAAAAAATCCCAGAGCCGTGTTTGTCCCATGTGGAGCACATACTCTAAACCTTGTCATTGCAGATGCTGCCAAATCTTCAAAAGATGCAGTTAGGTTTTTTGGACATGTGCAAAATCTCTTCACATTCTTTTCAGCTGGCAAACAAAGATGGAGTGTTTTGAAGAAACACGTGAACATAACCGTGAAGTCATGGAGTGAGACAAGATGGGAGAGTAGGCTCTAAAGTGTTCATGCAATCAGGTATCAGGCTTCTGAGGTTCAGGAGGCATTACTGGAAGCCAGACAGACGATCAACGATCCTGTGGCCAAAGTGGAGGCACAAGCACTTGCAGAGGAAGCTGGGTCCTAACGCTTCTTGATTTTCTGTGTCGTATGGTGTGAGATACCGACATTGACAAACAAGGTGAACATGCTCCTCCAATCCGCCTCAATGTAGTTGGATATTGCAGTGAATTTAATCTCAAATGCAAAGGCCTCCCTCACTACATACCGGGAAACTGGATTCTTTGAGGCCCAGACAACAGCCAAAAGCATTTGTGAAGAAATACATGTGGAGGCTGTTCTGAAAGAGAAGAGATTGAGAAACAGCAAGAGTCTTTTGAGCTATGAGGTTCCTGATGAACCAGTGACTGATGCACTGAAAAACCTTGAAGTCAACTACTTCAACATTGTGGTTGACTCTGCTGTGACATCCATGGATGAGAGATTTGAAACACTCAATCAGGAGAAAACCAAATATGGAGTGTTGCTGAACTTCAGCACTGCCTCTCAGATGTCCCGTGGATCTTTAAAGGATCACTTCATGGAAGTTGATAACACTCTAACCTTCAGAGATGACTGTGACATCAGTGGAATGGATCTGGTACACGAGATTCAGAATTTACCTGATCTGCTATCAGATAAGATGACTGCCTTTGAGCTGTTTTCCTTTCTCTGTGAGAAAAACTTGGAGGAACTCTATGCGAATTGCAGTCACCCTACCAGTAACAGTAGCATCGGCAGAGAGGAGCTTTTCAAAATGAAAGCTCATCAAAAGCTACCTGAGGTCTTCCATGTCACAGGAACGTTTGAGTGGTCTGGCCATCATGAGTATAAATCATGACGTGGGGAAACACATCCTATGATGATATCCTTGTGATGATTTTGTGTCAAGAAAGTGCCGTAGAGGAATATTTTGATGGTAAGATTTTAAGTCAAACATTCAAAGGTTTACACACTTAGTAACATTTAAGATTGTATGGCAGAAGTGCATTTGTGTAAATGACTGTTTAACTAACTATGTGACATACTTTCTCAATTTCTTCCAGGCAGTCCAGACAGACTGGTGTTTATGCTGATGCTGAAAATGCCCAGGCTGTAGAGGGAACCAAAGTTAATCACACAGCTGTGTAGGTTTTATTTACTATTTTGAGACATATAGCTGCAGCCATAGCCTATAGGTTTATGTTTACATTGTATAGACAAAGCTAATTGTATAATATCGTGGGGACTGGACTAATTACCAGAGCCAAAGCTCAGTGTTATATTTTATAATTTTCTACATTTTGTATTTTCTACAATTTCTTATTTATGTTAATGTATTCACTTATCTTAAAATTCTATAGAAAATATTCTATTCAATAAATATTGTTTTTTTTATACCTTTATATTTTGTTCTGTATAGGTCTACTTATTCTTATACTGACATATTGAGCAAACCGTTTTAAATGAGGGAGGATTGTAGTGGGAGCACTGGGATGTCCGGTGTGACTGTGTGATAATGACAAATGGTTTACATGGCTCCCGGGTCAGGTAGGAGGGCCTCTTAGCAGAATTTTTCTTAGGGTCCCAGGGAGGTCAGGACCGGCTCTGACGCTTACGCTCCGTGCTCGCCCACTGATTTCTTCCTTGTTAGCTAATGATGGGTAGTAATAGTGATGCCCAAGTTAGGACTATTTGAAACATCGCCATCTACTGGCAGAATTTACCCGCCAGAGTCTGAAAACCCCATTTGAAAAAAAGCTTTGAAACCCCAATTGATTTTTGCCAAAAGTAGAAGAAAAAAACTACAACTAAACATAATTAATTATGGTTTTTTATTTTAATTAGTTTTGCAGTCAAAGGTAATCATTTTAGTATAGTTTTAGTTTTTAATATTTTTCTTTATTTTATTTCAGTTTACTAAATTGTTTTTTCAATTTTTGTTTTTATTTTAGTTTCAGTTTTAGTTGACTATATATAATACATAACCTTGCTCAGCTCTTTGCCAGAAACAGTGGCGAGATGACCACTTTGTTATTGTTTGAACTGCAGATTGCCCGAGTATATATTTGTAAAATATTAGATGTGAAACCACTGATAGCCTTGCCATTTATATTTTACTTGGTTAGGGCTAATATCTTTTTCGTTATATATTTTCATTATATATCATCTAATCTGCCTCCCCCATTATTTTAAATCAATATGGCAAGTTGATATTTCAACTTTTTACATCACTCACAATCAAGGAGCCTCTTTTTTAATCTTTCCTATCTAGCCTACCTCATGAAGGAACAATTGGTGTACTCCATCCAATGAAATTCCGACTTGCTTCTAAAGGCAAGATCCAATGGTCTATCAGAAGTGCATCAGTGGTCATTGATGTGGACCGCTAGAGGTGGTCTATGGTACATGAAAACATGATAAGAGACATTTGATTAAATCGTACTATTCATTTTCTGCTCCATTGATCTATGGAATCATTTATTTATAGCACCACGAACAAGATTATCTCAAATTCCATTCTGTTCCAAAAAGTTGTAGTTGTTTCAACTAATTATTATTAGGTAACAGGTTCCACTGCCTTTTTTAGTTTACTAAACTTTCGATCAAAGTATTCCCTGAACTTAAATGTTTTAGTTTGCACAAACTTTGCTCCAACTTAAGAAAAATTCAGTCAATTTAAAATGATGTGTCTGCTCAATTTGTCTCATATGTTCATTCAACTAGAAATTATTATTTGGGCGTTTTCACTAAATGTTTTCAACTTACATATTTGACATACATTCATTGGCGACCCGTCATTTAGGGCAGGTGGGGCTGTTTTGAGTCCCACATTTGTAGATCATTTTTTGGAGGGGGGCTTTCCTGTTTTGCTTGTTATTTTGGCATAAATACGTGTCACATATCAGTTTATAAACAATGTAAAAATATAGTTATATCATTGAGTTAATAAAGCTGCATACAAACATGGTCTATTTTTTGTTTTCTTGAGTAAGGCAGCTCCAAAATGTAGGTGTTTCAGCCTAGCTCAGTGCTTTCTGTGGTGGTGGGGCAGGCCAGCAGAAATGCGGAGCGTTGCGCTGTGATTGGCTCAGTGTTCTGTCACTCATGGGGACACTACGTCATCTCCAAGTCTAAGGGTAGAGCTAGAAAATTCAAGCACCTTGGGTGCTGCCATAGAGTTACATTGAAAGTGCCCATCCATGGAGGCTCAAGGTCATTAGCCACAGAGAAAATTATGTCAAATCACATTATAACCACAATAGCTTTGATTGGACTGACAATGTCAACATCATACTTTCAAAATCATATCTAGCAGTCATCATCATGAATCAATTCGACAATCTACTGGAAAATCATTTTTAATCCTTGTCATATGAAGAGAAATTATGAAGAGAAATTATAGATAAAACGTATCGGTGCTCATGGGCCATTGGACATAAACATTACACAACAAGTTGGATATCGCAAATTCAACAATGAGTGGTATGGAAGGAATCAGGCTAACTGCAAGCATTGCAAAGTAATTACTAGCCTGCTATTCAGTGGAGTGGCTGTGTGATCCCAAGTCTAAGATTAAGGGTATCTTTTCTTAGTTTAAAATTATAAACTTTCAACATTGGTCATGCTCTCAGTGAAGCATGATTTATGCCGTGCTCAAAACAACTGTTAACTCGGAACTGAAAAATCTGACTTTAGTGAGTTCAAGACAACTGGGAACTCGGGAAAAATGAGCTACGACTGGGAAAATACATTTTTAACTTTCATCCAACTTGGAATTGTAAATTCAGAACTTGGGTCTCTTTCTAGAAGATCACTGACGTCATCATTATTCAAACTTTTTTTTCCAGTGTTCCCAGTTGTCTTGAAAGCACCATAAATCCAGAGAATGCCAGACTTTGATGACAATGTTTGATGACAAAATTTGCCCATGAAGGACCATCGCGCCACCTTCCTGTTCAAGTGAGCACAGCACAACAAGGTGAGTCCAAAAATATATTGTATGTTGCTGCATAAATTATGTAATATGCCAGGGAGGTATGTATACTGTAGCTAAGAAAGTAATACTAAGTGTATGTTGTGTCGTAAGCTGTTAGTAGCCCATGTGCCTCACCCTAATAATTTGGTCTATTTTCTCCTCTAAATTCTGCCTACTGTTCTGTCTTTGTGGTGCACATGTAACCTATAACCTGTTTTTGAGAATTGTAGTCATCGAATATTGTAAGAGTTTTCATTGTCTGCTTATATGCCCCCTTTATTTTTGCTACGGTTCTGACTTGGTGTACACGAAGAACACTGTAAGAATGGCCCATTTTCTGAATTCTGTTGCTGTACATTTCAAAAGTGCTGAACAAATAGTTATATTGACCACGTCCATCCTAGCTCGCTCAATAATGTCTTAATCGATATTCCGGATTGCCTCTTATCCGTTTGTCATCCCCTTATGCCATAGTTTGTACATCTCAATTGTCAGTAGAAATCACATTTGTTTAAGCAAGTCAGCCATATCAGCTATGTTTTTTTTAAAGGCAGTAAATTAGCCTGAATTAACTGTTTCGCTGCCAGACAAGGGTCCAATGATAGCCTTGTGTAGCGGTGGTAAGGTGTTGAGACTGCTGTTGGGACTCTGATGTTGGGACAGCTTTATATAGACCCTAACAGTTTGTGCGCACCGTTTGTCACCAGTATAGTGCAATTCATGTATTGTTTAGTGTTGTGTTGTATAACTTGTGTAGTGGCTTTGCTGGCATGCATCCCACATTTAATCTTGTTTGCTCCACCAACATTTACATGCTAAAATTGCCACTGCATACATTGACATGTGGATGTTGATTTATACTGTAAATATCTTTCAACATGTCCTCACCTGGGACTTTAACTCAAAATCGCTTGGTTCACGACATACCAAATACATTTTAGTCCCTTGGTTAAAGTGCACTATCGATTTCAATTCAACTGCTTTAGCATTGTGTACCACCTAGACGCGATGATGATGGTAACGACAGCCTACACGACTGCATTTTCGACAAATCGATAAGGCTCTTCATTTAATTGTTTTTCATGATGTACGAGAAACTTACATGTTGTAAGGACCACATATATTTTTTCTATAAAATCTTTTTTGTCATATATGCGAAAACGTAGGCTGGTAGCCTAGTCAAGGATGCATCAATGCAATATTGGCACACAACCTTTTGTTACAGACCAACGGAACAAATTTGTAGTTTTAAAATATCCCTCTAGTGGCCACGGTTGACCTATTTTAAGAAATGCCATTGGTTGGTGGATATAAAGTCAACGATCTTTGATAGGCTGATGAAGAATTTGTGCCAGGATATAAATCAGTGCCACCTGTTGAGGTTAGCATATGTCATCAAATCAAATGTATTTATCATGTCCTTCTTACATCAGCTGATATCTCAATGTTCTGTACAGAAACCCAGCCTAAAACCCCAAACAGCAAGCAATGCAGGTGTAGAAGCACAGTGGCTAGGAAAAACTCTCTAGAAAGGCCAGAACCTAGGAAGAAACCTAGAGAGGAACCAGGCTATGAGGGATGGCCAGTCCTCTTCTGGCTGTGCCGGGTGGAGATTATAAGATCATGTTATCTGACGCGACCAGCTACAATTTAGTGTTCTGTCACGTTTAAGTAAATCAATGAATTGAATTGGCTGATATACATTTTGTGCCAGAGAACCTGTTTAAATTGAAATGGTTGCTTATGTTCCCAAGTGTGGACCTGTCATGCCAAATTGTATCCCCCTGCCTAAAAGTGTCCCTCCCTGCGTCACAATGAGATTCAAGAAGCTATTAGCGTCCGTTGCTACTGTCGTTGCTAGGTTCGTTGTTAGAGCATGCCAAATTCTTCCCGTTTTCTCAAGTTGGACCTAAGTTTGGGACAACTCAAAATATTAAGTTCAGGTAACACTGACTGAAAAGTTGAGTAAACTGAAAAGAGGCTGTGGAACCAGTTACTTAATAATAATAATTTTAACAACTAGAATTAGTTTTACAGTGTAGTGTGTGTGTAGTGGACGTTATGCTGCTTGCTTAGCGAATACTGCTTCCTCCTGATTTGTCTCTTACCGAGGCGCCAACCCAGGACCTCTGCATTGCTAGCACACGTGTCGGTGCCACCGAAAAGCTAGCAATTTGGCAATGGAAGTGGGGACACTTCAGGCTGGGGAGTCAGTTTCATACATCCCCATGCTCTACATGTGCAGGGATGAGGGATGTTTCATGTAGTAAATGAGCGGAACTTTGGAAATAATTTGTTCTGGAAGGAGAATAAACATTCACAAATTAATTATTCTGTCCATCTACCCATCAATCCATCTACCCATCAATCCATCTACCCATCCATTCCCAATGCATTTTAGGCATTATCAAAGGATGCTACACTCAACAAGCATATTTGTCCAAATCATAAATACCTCTGGCCCTTCTCATGTAGGGAATGAACACTGTTGGCTTGTCGGTGTTGCAGCACGTGCATTATTTTATGTAGCAAAAAAATATGAATGAATTAGCCCCCCCCCCCATTCGTTCCAACTCAGAATCATGACTATCAAATCATTTTCTCATTCTGTGGACTTACTCGGAGAGCTAACTACTCATGTATAGGTTGTAAGCTAGTTTACATGCTGTGCACTCCTCGTACGAAAGACAGGGAATACCAATGACTTACAAAGGACATGCCTGTGATCTTTCTACTGAGGCTTTGTAGGCCTGCTATAGAACTAGGCCATTGTCTTCTGTAGTGCTTAAAGGCAGCTGACAGTCATTCAAATAGAAGGATACAGTCTCTTCTCATCACCATCCCCATGTGGCCTTGTGATGTGGCCTTGTGATGTGGCCTTGTGAGCGAGTTGTGGTTTAACTGAAAAGTATGTGCAATGCCTGCTTTGTGGGGATCAACATGTACTCTATTAACAATTTGAGTAGTGTAAAATATTGTCAAGATCATATGAAGACATGAAATCCCCAACATTTAAGAATTTACTATTTCTAGTTTACCTCCAGATATGAATCTATAATCCTTTCCTTAGACAAAGAACCACTCACATAACCTAGTCCTAGACCTTTGTGCTGTCTTGCCGCGCCGGCCAAATAGGAGTTGTCTACACTGCACAAACAGATCTGGGACCACGCTACGGTGTCCATATTTACATAGATTTAGCCTTAGTCTCAGCCAGGCTACCACTCATACATCTCCACCACCCAGAAAGGCATAATGGGCTCTAGCTACTGCAGCAGAACTCTCATGACTCACCCATGCAGATAGGAACTAGGCTGACATTTGGCCTGAACGACATAGGCTTCGTCCCAAATAGCACCCTATTCTGTACATAGTGCACTACTTTTTAACCAGAGCTCTATGGGCTCCTCGTCAAAATGTGGTGCATTAAATAGGGAATAGGGTGCCATGTGCACATATCCTGAGTTACACCACATTTTTTTTTAAATTCAGTGATACAACTGTAGTTCAGTACAAAACACCTAATTAGCATAATATGACCTGTTGGTTCTACCCTATTTGAAAGTACTGCATATTTAAAGGAGCAATCAGGGATCTAAATGAATGAAAAGTAGCCATTGATTATTAAAGAACAGAACTTATAAATGCCTCATGAGCATATTTCAACTGTCTTACCCCATCAGAACCCCCCATCAGAACCATCAGAACCCCTCATCAGAACCATCAGAACCCCCCATCAGAACCCCTCATCAGAACCCCCCATCAGAACCCCCCCATCAGAACCATCAGAACCCCCCATCAGAGCCCCTCATCAGAACCATCAGAATCCCCCATCAGAACCCCCCATCATAACCATCAGAACCCCCCCATCAGAACACCCCATCAGAACCCCCCATCAGAACCATCAGAACCCCCCCACCAAAACCCCCCATCAGAACCCCCCATCAGAACCATCCGAACCCCCCCATCAGAACCCCCCATCAGAACCCCCCATCAGAACCATCAGAACCCCTCATCAGAACCATCAGAACCCCTCATCAGAACCCCCCATCAGAACCATCAGAACCCCTCATCAGAACCATCAGAACCATCAGAACCCCCCATCAGAACCCCCATCAGAACCATCAGAACCCCTCATCAGAACCATCAGAACCCCCCATCAGAACCACCAGAACCCCTCATCAGAACCCCCCATCAGAACCCCCCATCAGAACCCCTCCATCAAAACCCCCCATCAGAACCCCCCATCAGAACCCCTCATCAGAACTATATTTTACTCCATTGTTGGTAACCTTATAAACGCTGTATAGCTTCAAAACATTCTTAAAACTATCATTTTGATCTCATGGATGTATTGCTCCGTCTATGAATTTGAGAGTGGTTACATTTCTCCGGCCCCATCCCTCAGCTGTTTACCACAATCCCAGATTGCCCCTTTAAACATTACTGGCTATTTCAGAATTCAGAGTGTGGTTCACCTACTGTGTCGCTCTGGGCTTAGGCTCGACACAACTGGGGGACAGCAACATTTTATTGTGCCTCAAAATAACCCAAAGAGGGCTAATGAACTATTCATTGATTCTGTTTCTATTCACCGATGCCTTCTGCATAATTTATTTATCATTTTATTATTATTTGATTTTTCTTGCTGTGCTGGAGATGGTATTTCCTCCTTGACAGCTCAACTAGTGAATCAAAGGAGAGAAGACCTGAGATGATGTTACAGTTGCCTGTGCATGTTGTTTTTCCTTTTGGATTACCAGCCCTTTCATTTGTCTAGTTTGAGTTGCAGTGATCTTTATTCTTAATTTATGAACATCGCACTCCCATCGCACCCTGTAACAGAGTAATTGACCCAACACCTTTCTTACTATTGAAGTCATCTCTAACTTGTGTAAAATTAGATAATTGGGCACCATGCGAGGACAGAGCCTCTTGTTCAATAGAGCTGACATGTGCTTTAACCAGATTGATCCTAGATCTACAGAGGATAAAATAAAAATGCCACCTACAGATGTAGGATCTTAATTTGATCACCTTGTTGCAGGAGATCTTTCCTGCAATGCAGGAAATGTTTAACTTGTAGTGTATTACAGTGTATTACTGAGTGCATACATTTTTGTACTTTTTTCATATTGGTCCTCTATGGGAATGCAACCAACAACCCTGGCATTGCAGGCACCATGCTCTACCAACTGAGCCACGCAAGACCAGTAGGGGTTCCTGAAAGTTTTAGGAGCACTCTGTGTTAGAAAATAGGACCATGGATTTAAAAGCCATCCTGAAGGGTTATTGAATTGCAATCGTAGGACCAATGAATTACAAGAACTACATTTTAGTCATTTAGCAGTTGCTCTCAGAGCAACCTTTCTGTTACTGGCCCAGCCCTCTTATCCTCTAGGTTACCTATATAGAGCTGGAGGGATTTTCAATGCACCGTCAGAATAGAGAAGCTACGTCTGGTAAGACGAGAGGTGGGAGTGTGTCTTTTTGTCAATAACAGCTGGTGCGCGATGCCTAATATTAAAGAAGTCTTGAGGTATTGCTCGCCTGATGTAGAGTATCTTATGATAAGCTGTAGACCACACTATCTACCAAGAGAGTTCTCATCTATATTATTCGTAGCTGTCTATTTACCACCACAGACCGATGCTGGCACTGAGAGCGTACTCAACGAACTCTATAAGGCCATAAGCAAACAAGAAAATGCTTACCCAGAAGCAGCGCTCCTAGTGGCCGGGGACTTTAATTCAGGAAAACTTAAATCACTTTACCAAATTTTTACCAGCATGTCACATGTGCAACCGGAGGAAAAAACAACTGTAGACCACCTTTACTCCACACACAGAGATGCATACAAACCTCTCCCTCGCCCCCCATTTGGCAAATCTAACCATAATTCTATCCTCCTGATTCCTGCTTATAAGAGCAAAACCTAAAGCAGGAAGTACCAGTGACGCTCTCAATACGGAAGTAGTCAGATGGAGCGGATGCTACGCTACAGGACTGTTTTGCTAGCACAGACTGGAATATGTTCCTGGATACAGGCAACATCCGCATTGAGCTAAAGGCTAGAGGAGTGTCCCGCTTTCAAGGAGCGGGACACTAATCTGGACGCCTATAAGAAATCCCGCTATGCCCTCAAATGAACCATCAAACAAGCAAAGCGTCAATACAGAATTAAGATTGAATCCTGCTACACCGGCTCTGGCGCTCGTCGGATGTGGCAGGGCTTGAAAACTGTTACGGATTACAAAGGGAAACCCAGACGTGAGCTGCCCAGTGACGCGACACTACCAGACGAGCTAAATGCCTTTTATGCTTGCTTCGAGGCAAGCAACACTGAAGCATGCACAAGAGCACCAGCTGTTCTGGATGACTGTATGATAACGCTCTCGGTAGCCGATGTGAGCAAGACCTTTAAACAGGTCAACATTCACAAAGCCGCGGGGCCAGATGGATTACCAGGATGTGTCTTTACTGACATTTTCAACCTCTCCCTGTCTGAGTCTGTAATACCTACATGTTTCAAACAGACCACCATAGTCCCTGTGCCCAAGGAAGCAAAGGTAACCTGCCTAAATGATTTACTGCCCCGTAGCACTCATGTCGGTAGCCATGAAGTGCTTTGAAAGGCTGGTCATGGCTCACATCAACAGCATCCTCCCGGATACCCTAGACCCACTCCAATTCGCATACGGCCCCAACAGATCCACAGATGATGTAATCTCAATCGCATTCCTTGACTGCCCTTTCCCACCTGGACAAAAGGAACACCTATGTGAGAATTATGTTCATTGACTACAGCTCAGCGTTCAACACCATAGTGCCCACGAAGCTCATCACTAAGCTAAGGACCCTGGGACTAAACAAGATCCTGGACTTCCTGACGGGCCACCCCTAGGTGGTAAGGGTAGGCAACAACACGTCTGCCACACTGATCCTCAACACGGGGGCCCCTCAGGGGTGTGTGCTTAGTCCCCTCCTGTACTCCCTGTTCACCCACGACTGCATGGCCAAACATGACTCCAACACCATCATTAAGTTTGCTGACAACACAACAGTGGTAGGCCTGATCACCAGCAACGATGAGACAGCCTACAGGGAGGAGGTCAGAGAACTGGCAGTGTGGTGCAAGTACAACAACCTCTCCCTCAATGTGATCAAGACAAAGGAGCTGATCGTGGACTACAGGAAAAGGCGGGCCAAACAGGCCCTCATTAACATCAACGGGGCTGTAGCGGAGCTGGTTGAGAGTTTCAAGTTCCTTGGTGTCCACATCACCAATGATCTATCATGGTCCAAACACACCAAGACAGTCGTGAAGAGGGCACGACAAAACCGTTTCCCCCTCAGGTGACTGAAAAGATTTGGGATGGGTCCTCAGATCGTCAAAAAGTTCTACTATAAGGGCACAAGGCGAGACCCAAATGCAGACACAGGAGGCAGATGGTTGAGCGCCGATATTTATTATATCAAAAGGGGTAGGCAAAAGGCAGGTCGGGGACAGGCGAGAGTTCATAAACCAGGTCAGAGTCCAAACAGTACCAAGCAATAGGCAGGCTCGAGGTCAGGACAGGCAGTGGTCAGGCAGGCGGATACATCATCAGGACAGGCAAGTGTCAAAACCAGGAGGGCTAGGAGGAAACAGAGACTGGGATAAATAGGAGCTAGGAGAAACGCTGGTTGACTTGGCAAAACAAGACAGACTGGCACAGAGAGACAGAAAACACAGGGATAAATACGCCGGGGACTAATGGGGAAAACAGGAGACACCTGGAGGTGGGTGGAGACAATCACAAAGACAGGTGAAACAGATCAGGGCGTGACATCTACAGCTGCACCATCGAGAGGATCCTGACCGGTTGCATCACCGCCTGGTATGGCAACTGCTCGGCATCTGACCTTAAGGCGCTACAGAGGATAGTGCGTACAGCCCAGTACATCACTGGGGTCAAGCTTCCTGTAATCCAGAACCTATATAATAGGCGGTGTCAGAGGAAAGCCCATAAAATTGTCAGAGACTCCAGTCACCCAAATCATAGACTGTTTTCTCTGCTACCGCACGGCAAGCGGTACCGGAGCGCCAAGTCTAGGACCAAAAGGCTCCTTCTTATGGCTTCTAACCCCAAGCCATAAGACTGCTGAAAAATGTATCAAATGGCCACCGGTCTATTACATTGACCCCCCCCCCCATTTGTTTTGTACACTGCTGCTACTCACTGTTTATTATCTATGCATAGTCACTTCACCCGTACCTACATGTACAAATTACCTCTAACCTGTACCCCTGCACACTGACTCGGTACCAGTAACCACTGTATATAGCCTCCACACTGACTCGGTACCGGTACCCCCTGTATATAGCCTCCACACTGACTCGGTACCGGTACCCCCTGTATATAGCCTCCACACTGACTTGGTACCGGTACCCCCTGTATATAGCCTCCACACTGACTCGGTACCGGTACCCCCTGTATATAGCCTCCACACTGACTCGGTACCGGTACCCCCTGTATATAGCCTCCACACTGACTCTGTACCGGTACCCCCTGTATATAGCCTCCACACTGACTCGGTACCGGTACCCCCTGTATATAGAGCCTCCACACTGACTCGGTACCGGTACCCCCTGTATATAGCCTCCACACTGACTCTGTACCGGTACCCCCTGTATATAGCCTCCACACTGACTCGGTACCGGTACCCCCTGTATATAGCCTCCACACTGACTTGGTACCGGTACCCCCTGTATATAGCCTCCACACTGACTCGGTACCGGTACCCCCTGTATATAGCCTCCACACTGACTTGGTACCGGTACCCCCTGTATATAGCCTCCACACTGACTCGGTACCGGTACCCCCTGTATATAGCCTCCACACTGACTCGGTACCGGTACCCCCTGTATATAGCCTCCACACTGACTCTGTACCGGTACCCCCTGTATATAGCCTCCACACTGACTCGGTACCGGTACCCCCTGTATATAGAGCCTCCACACTGACTCGGTACCGGTACCCCCTGTATATAGCCTCCACACTGACTCTGTACCGGTACCCCCTGTATATAGCCTCTACACTGACTCGGTACCGGTACACCCTGTATATAGCCTCCACACTGACTCGGTACCGGTACACCCTGTATATAGCCTCCACACTGACTCTGACTCTGTACCGGTACACCTTGTATATAGCCTCCACACTGACTCGGTACCAGTACCCCCTGTATATAGCCTCCACACTGACTCTGACTCTGTACCGGTACACCTTGTATATAGCCTCCACACTGACTCGGTACCAGTACCCCCTGTATATAGCCTCCACACTTACTCTGACTCTGTACCGGTACACCCTGTATATAGCCTCCACACTGACTCGGTACCAGTACCCCCTGTATATAGCCTCCACACAACTACGGTGGGTGATCAGTCCCCTTTTTACTGAGTACAGTGTACAGAGCGTATAGGTGGAACGAACTGAGGACAAATGGAATCGGAGGTCACAACAAGCCTTTTCCTCTTAACACACCGTAACATTGTTGTTGTGCTATTGATGACGGCTGACATCATTATGGCTGCTCTTGGTCTCCCTCTCTGATCTTCACTTAGACACACGCTGTCTGCATCCCAAATGGCACCCTGTTCCTGATATAGTGCACTACTTTTGACCAGGAACCATATGGCTCTGGTCAAAATTAGTGCACTACGCAGGGAATAAGGTACCTTTTTGGGATGCATCCACTGTATACTGTGTTCCTCCATGACTTTGCTGACTATGACCGGGGAAACATGGAACAACATATCAACCCGATAGTGGGAGAAAAGGAGACAGGGGGGAGGGGAGAGAAAGAGGGATAGCGCAAGAGACTCCTTTTCCTTTACGCAGTTGATAGGAGAAAAGGAGACTGGACGGTGGCAGACAGATGGTGGAGAGCATGAGAGAGGAAACAGAGGGTAGGGGGAGAAAGAGGGAGAAAGTGATAGACTACTCCTTTTCCTGTACATGGGTGATAAGGAGAAAGGGTGGATGGAGGGTGGCAGAGAGAGAGGAGACAGGGAGAGAGAGAGGAGACATGGAGAGAGAGTGAGGAGACGGAGAGAGAGAGGAGACAGGGAGAGAGAGTGAGGAGACAGGGAGAGAGAGTGAGGAGACGGAGAGAGAGAGGAGACAGGGAGAGAGAGTGAGGAGACAGGGAGAGAGAGTGAGGAGACAGGGAGAGAGAGTGATGAGACAGGGAGAGAGAGTGAGGAGACAGGGAGAGAGAGTGATGAGACAGGGAGAGAGAGTGAGGAGACGGAGAGAGAGAGGAGACGGAGAGAGAGTGAGGAGACAGGGAGAGAGAGTGAGGAGACAGGGAGAGAGAGTGAGGAGACAGGGAGAGAGAGTGAGGAGACAGGGAGAGAGAGTGAGGAGACAGGGAGAGAGAGTGAGGAGACAGGGAGAGAGAGTGGAGACAGGGAGAGAGAGTGAGGAGACAGGGAGAGAGAGTGAGGAGACAGGGAGAGAGAGTGAGGAGACAGGGAGAGAGAGTAAGGAGACAGGGAGAGAGTGAGGAGACAGGGAGAGAGAGTGAGGAGACAGGGAGAGAGGGAAGAAATGGAAAGAGAAAGAGGAGACAGGGAGGGAGGTGTACAGGACATGAGATACAATATACCATCTATCCATTAATTATTCATTAGAGAGCTGGAGAAGGGATATATATATATATATATATATATATATAGAGAGAGAGAGTGAGAGGGGGGGAGATAAGGGGGAGAGAGGGGTGGGGAGAGAAACGGAGAGAAAAAGAGAGAGAGAGAGAGAGCAAGAGAGAGAGAGGGGGAGGGAAGGCGAGAGAGGGGGAGATATGCCTAATCTAGAGAAGAAAGGGACAGTATGGAGGGTTGTGAAGAAAGAGGGAGGAGAGATTAGAAAACGAGAGCCAAGTGGAGAAAAAGGAGTGAGAGAATAAATTAAAGATCAAATTATTGATTGAATGAATAATTGTATTTTTGTAGAGGAAATGAATGGAACTTGTGAGAATGACTGGAGATATAATTTAGAGGGGTGGGGTGTAGCGATAATAGAGTGATAATGGGATATTATGTAGAGGGAGGGGCGGAGAGATAATATAGTCATAATGGACAGATAATGGAGAGAGGCGGGGTGGAGATATAACAGAGAAATAATGGGGATATTATGCAGAGGGACACCGTGAAGAGATAATGAAGGGTTAATGGAGAGGGGCAGGTGGAGAGATAATGGGACGAATATGCAGATTGGCAGGTGGAGAGATAATGGAGGGTGGACTGGAGAGATAATGAAGGGGAAATACAGAGGGGTGAGGTGGAGAGATCAAATAAAATACAATGTTATTGGTCACATACATGTGTTTAGCAGATGTTATTGCGGGTGTAGCGAAACGCTTGTGTTTCTAGTTCCAACAGTGCAGTCTTTTTCACAACTATACACACAATACACACAAATCTAAGTAAAGGAATGGAATTAAGAATATATAAATATATGGACGAGCAATGTCAGAGTGGCATAGACTAAGGCACAGTAGAATATAATATAGTATATACATACTGTATGAGATGAGTAATGCAAAATATGTACACATTATTATTTCAAGTCTATGTATATAGGCAGCAGCCTCTAATGTGCTGGTGATGGCTATTTAACAGTCTGATGGCCTTGAGATAGAAGCTGATTTTCAGTCTCTCGGTCCCAGCTTTGATGCACCTGTACTGACCTCGCCTTCTGGATGATAGCGGGGTGAACAGGCAGTGGCTCGGGTGGATGTTGTTCTTTATGATCTCTTTGGCCTTCCTGTGACATCGGGTGCTGTAGGTGTCCTAGAGGGCAGGTAGTTTGCCCCCGGTGATGCGCTGGGCAGACTGCACCACCCTCTGGAGAGCCCTGTGGTTGTGGGTGGTGCAATTGCCGTACCAAGCGGTGATACAGCAGGACAGGATGCTCTCAATTGTACATCTGTAAAAGTTTGTGAGTGTTTTAGGTGCCAAGACAAATTTCTTCAGCCTCCTGAGGTTGAAGAGGCGATGTTGCGCCTTCTTCACCACACTGTCTGCGTGGCTGGACCATTTCAGTTTGTCAGTGATGTGTACGCAGAGGAACTTGAAGCTTTCCACGTTCTCCAATGCGGTCCCATTGATGTAGATAGGAAGGTGCTCCCTCTGCTGTTTCCTGAAGTCCACGATCAACTCCTTTGTTTTGTTGACTTTGAATGAGAGGTTATTTTTCTGGCACCACACTCCCAGAGCCCTCACCTCCTCCCTGTAGGTCGTCTCATCATTGTTGGTAATCAAGCCTACTACTGTTGTGTCGTCTACAAACTTGATGATTGAGTTGGAGGCATGCGTGGCCACGCAGTCTTGTGTAAACAGGGAGTACAGGAGGAAGCTGAGCACGCACCCTTGTGGGGCCCCGGTGTTGAGGATCAGCGAAGTGGAGGTGTTGTTTCATACCTTCACCACCAGTGGGCGGTCCGTCAGGAAGTCCAGGACTCAGTTGCACGGGGGGGTTCAGACCCAGGGCCTCGAGCTTAATGATAAGCTTGGAGGGTACTCTGGTGTTGAATCCTGAGCTTTAGTCAATGAACAGCATTCTTACATAGGTATTCCTCTTGTCCAGATGGGATAGGGCAGTGTGCAGTGCGATGGCGATTGCATCATCTGTGGATCTATTGGGGCAGTAAGCAAATTGAAGTGGGTCTAAGGTGTCAGGTAAGGTAGAGGTCAAATGATCCTTGACTAGTCTCTCACTCATGATGACAGAAGTGAGTGCTACAGGGCGATAGTAATTTAGTTCAGTTACCTTTGCTTTCTTGGGTACAGGAACAATGCTGGCCATCTTGAAGCATGTGGGGACAGCAGACTGGGATAGAAAGAGATTGAATATGTCCGTAAACACACCAGCCAGCTGGTCTGGCCCTGAGGATGTGGCTAGGGATGCCGTCTGGGCCGGCAGCCTTGCGAGGGTTAACACGCTTAAATGTCTTTCTCACGTTGGCTACGGAGAAGGAGAGCCCATAGTCCTTGGTTGGTCAGTGGCACTGTGTTATCCTCAAAGCAGGCAAAGAAGGTGTTTAGCTTGTCCGGAAGCAAGACGTCGATGTACGCAAAGTTGCTGGTTTTCCTTTTGTAGTCTGTGTGTCGCAAGGGGGTAGTGACACGAGTGACAAGTCCAGATCCCAAAGGGCTTCCATCCAACGTAGTAACCCTTATGGGGTCACTTAGAGGTTCAGAGGGAACGCCATTCTCCTTCGCCCAGACACCATTCATGAAGTTACCTGCGGCTCCAGAGTCTAACAAGGCTTGAAGAGGAAGCTCGTGGTTGTCCCAGGAAAGGGTAACTGGAATGAGCAGGCGAGAGTTGGATGGATGGGAGGAGGTTATGTTTCCCGTTACAGTCCTCCCAGGCCTGCACGGGAGAGTGCGTTTCCCTGGAGCCCGGGACACGTGGAGCGGAAATGGCCCGGTTTGCCGCAATATAGACAGCATCGCTCCCTCATCCGGCGGTCTCTCTCAGCCTGGGAGATGCGTCCAACCTGCATGGGTTCTGGTGGAGCCAGCGAGGATAAAGGTGGAGACTCGGAGCTGGAACCGATAGGAGCTAGGGTGAGAGGTCTACGGTTGAGTTCTCTCTCTCTCAGACACTGGTCTATGCGCGAGGCCAACTTGATAATGGACTCGAGGTTGTCCGGTGGTTCCCGAGTGGCCAGTTCATCTTGGATGGTGTCGGAAAGACCCTTCAAAAAGCACGCTGTGAGCGCCTCGTCGTTCCAGCCACTCGCTGCTGCCACCGTGCGGAACTGGATGGCATAGTCCGTCACGCTGCGCCGTCCTTGGCGGAGAGTCAGGAGCTGTTTGGCTGAGTCAGGGCCGCTGGTAGGACCTTGAAACACTCGCTTGAATTCTTCAGCAAAGGTAGAGTAGCTGGCACAGCAGGGACTTTGGGCATCCCACACAGCAGTAGCCCAGGCTAGGGCTTTTTCCCACAACAGGGTGATGATATGCTATCTTGGACCGGTCGGTGGGAAACGACGAGAGTTGCAGCTCGAAGGAGAGAGAACATTGGGTGAAAAACCCCTTACAAACACTCGGATCACCTGAGAACCGTTGGGGAGGTGGCAGACGAGGTTCAGCCAGGGGGTTAACTGCCACGGGCACTTGAATCTGATGTACTGGAGCAGACGCGGTTGCCGGGGAAAGTCGATCAGAAATCTGCTTTATGGAAGTCAGCATCTCCGACAGAAGTTGAGAATGTCTAGCCATTGAGGAACCTTGCTGAACCAGAGCAGCTTCGTGACGTTGAACAGTCCCCTCGTGGTGGGACAGCATTGAAAAAAAATCATGGGTACTGGCTGCCTCTGGGTTCATTTTAATGGCTCTGTGTTTCTGTCAGGACCCGGTGTGAGAAACAGTCACTAATAGTCGGCAGAACCCAGAAGATGAGGCAGACACAGCAGTACTAGAGACGGTGGTTTAATCAAGGTAAAAGATCTTCAGGCAAAAATATAAATCCACAACGTCAAAAGTAAAGCCAAGAGAAAAAATGGATATCCTCCAAAATACAAAGAAAATCCACAAAGTGGTAAGAACAGCAGGGAAAAAACAAACCTCAAAAGACTAATCAAAAATAAACAAGAACAAAACCAGAGTACCTCTGGAAAATCCAACAAGAGAAATATATGTTCACAGCATGGCTGGGGCTGGGTGCTAACATACAAACACAGAGCAAAGAACTGAGGGACACTAATGGTTTAAATACCTACAAGGAAATGAGGCACAGGTGAAAACAATAACTAGAAGGGAAAAAAAACAAAAGGTTCAAAAAGGCGCAATGGGGACATCTAGTGACCAAAACCTGAATAGTCCTGGCCAAAACCTGACAAAGTGTGGATTCCGATTGGTCAGACCAGCATTGAGTAGTCCTTAGCAGGGGTACTTCCTGTTTGAGTTTCTGTCTATAGGAAGGGAGGAGCAAAATGGAGTCATGATCAGATTTGCCGAAGGGAAGGCAGTGGAGGGCCTTGTTGGCATCCCGGAAGTTGGAGTAGCAGTGGTCGTTTTTAGCAGCGCGAGTACTGCAGTCAATATGTTGATTGAACTTCAGTAGAGTTTTCCTCAAATTTCCTTTGTTAAAATCCCCAGCTACAATAAATGCAGCCTCAGGATATGTGGTTTCCAGTTAACATAAAGTCCAGTAAAGTTATTTGAGGACAGTCGTGGTATCGGCTTGAGTGGGAATATACACGGCTGTGACTATAACCGAAGATAATTCTCTTGGGAGGTAATACGGTCTGCATACGGTCTGCATAACACAAAAACAATTCTGACCTAATAATGTAAGAAATAACACACAAAAAAACGAAATACTTCAAAGTTTCCTAGGGGCTAGAAGTTCGGCTGCCCTCTCTATCGGTGCCATTTTTTGCTACTGGAGGGACTGGGTGAATGGACGGGGTGAAGAGATAATGAGGAGGTGTGGGGTGGAGAGATAATGGAGATGGATGGGATGGGGAGATTATGCAGAGGGGCGGGTTGGTGAGATTATGGAGAGAGTGACGCAGAGAGATAATGGCAAAATAATGGAGAGATTATGCAAAGGGAAGCTGTGGAGAAATAATGGCGATATAATGGAGAGGGGCAGGTGGAGAGATAACGGAGAGCTAATGGAGAGGGGCAGGGTGGAGAGATAAGGGAGAGATGGCGCTGAATTCTTTAGAGGTATGAGAAGAAAATAACGGCGAAACATTGCAGCCTAATTGACTGATGTAGTGTGCCCCATTAGTCGTGTAGCCTTGTTCTTAGGATGGAAATTAGGTTAGTTCAACGCCTTTCACTTTGTACTGACTTACTGTGTGTTCACAGGGCAGCAGGAATAGAAATACTGTCCATCTCTCTTTAGCGTGGGCTTTACGTGGTTAACCAACGGTAGACCGATAGCTTCAATGTACTCTTCAATGTACCTTCATTGGAACATTCTTACATTTGAGAGTGAGAATGCTTTGCAGGGGGAGGGATTGCCTCAAGCTCACACTGAATGACAACTTCAATATGAAATGTATCATAAAATACAATGGTAAAAGTGTGTTGTAGCCTACATTTCCATATTTTCCCTTGGTTTCTGCATTTGAAGTGTGAGAGTGCTTGGCAGGAGGTTTTGCTCCTGTCTCTGTCTATCTGTGTGTTTGAAGGAAACAGATGGAGTTCGCTCTCCCACCAGCACCCCTGAATACTGAGAGGGTGAAAACAAACAGCCAGCCAAGCTGTTGGATCATCACACACACACACACACACACACACACACACACACACACACACACACACACACACACACACACACACACACACACACACACACACACACACACACACATACACACACATACACACACACACACACACACACACACACACACACACACACACACACACACACACACACACACACACACACACACACACACACACGCATGCTGACGGTTGAATGGATGGATGGATGTGAGACGTATGAAAACATATGAAATGCACATTGTCATTTCATTTTTTTTGTCCGACAGAAGTTCAGCTCATCTTAACCTTTTTTCAGACAATGTGCATTAGTCTGATGAACAATGAAGATCATTGTCCATCGCTCGGCAACGAATGACTCCCATTGAAAAACCAATGGTTCAATCCGTAAATTCAGGCACAAAAATCTCTGTGTGGCCGTACCCTATATGAGCCAATGGTGAGCCTGTCCTACTATGTTGAGTTATCTTATGTTGAGTTTTATTTGTGTTTCAGTAGCTAGTCAACCCCTAGATAAAATGCCTCTCCAAATATATTCAGTGATGTTTCCATGGTTTCTGGACCTTTGCCAATCGGTTCCCAGCGCATGATACAATTAGGCTGCATCAAAGCACCCTGGGTGCAGTACACCACACCCAGGGCACAGCAAGATCTCCAAATGGTCTGAAAACACCAAGTAAATCTCTAGGTAATAGCTTTCTATTAGCAGAGCTTTATCTGAAGAAAAGGACAGGTTTTTGTGGCTGTAAATCATAGAAACAGCGATGTCCATAAGAATACCTGGATTCTGCAGTTCCAAGATGCAGTTTAAATAGACTTATCTTTGCATACCCAGGCAGAGAAGTCTACATTAGACAGCCGTACGGGAACACATGAGCTGACGCACGCACGCACGTACACGCACACGCACACGCACACGCACACACACACACACACAGACACACACATCCTAATTAATTTCTCCATGTGGTAAAGTCTGATGAAGTACAAAGGAAACACTCTACATGCTTCACAGGAAGACAGAACAATTTGCACAGTGAACCACTTAGCAGGCATGTGTGATAACAATGGACAACATGGCCAAATACGGCGAAAATCTTACTGACATGTATGAATATAGACGATAGTTGCTGTACTATATAGTGCACTTGTCACGCCCTGACCTTAGAGATCCTTTTTATGTCCCTATTTTGGTTGGTCAGGGCGTGAGTTGGGGTGGGCATTCTATGTTTTTGTTCTATGTTGTCTATTTCTATGTGTTCGGCCGGGTGTGGTTCTCAATCAGAGGCAGCTGTCTATCGTTGTCTCTGATTGAGAACCATACTTAGGTAGCCTTTTCCCACCTGTGTTTTGTGGGTAGTTGTTTTCTGTTTTGTGTCTGCACCAGACAGAACTGTTTCGCTTTCATTCTCCTGTTTGTTGTTTTTGTTCAATTTGGTTTTTGGATTCAATTATGAACACTTTAAACGCTGCACCTTGGTCCACTCTTCCTTCAGCCCACGAGAATCGTTACAGCACTGTAAAAAGTAATTGCCTATTTCATTGAAGCAGTGGCGTGCTGTGGGCCTGGGGCCTGGGCCTTCAGTGAGGTACTACACAGTCCCACCCGAATTAATCCACCTCTTATTACCATCATTATGATGCCATGGCTCTAGACACTATACATTTAGACAGAAACGCAGTATAACCAGGCGTTGCGTCACCTTGAAATTGACAAATTGACATTTTTGGGTAAACAGTGTTTACCCAAAAACATGACACAATCAATGAGTCTTTTCAATATTTCCCTTCACCTTTTCATTGTGCAGCTCCGTTGCCCTGCGCGCTTGTTCTTTGAGCTGTAGATCCACTCCGGTGTCCCCAAAAGTTTTCAAAAGCACCATTGCTTGTTAGTGCCCAGCCGTACTTTGGTGTCTTGTTGCTGCCTTGGTTAGACAACTCAAGTTTGCAAAGCCAGTGTGGCTCCAAACACCAAATCGATCACTTGCAAATAATAGGCATTCCCAGCAGTACAGTTTGCAGTGCTTCTCGGAGCCAAGGAGCCTGTGAGCCATTGACAGCGCTCGTAGTTGAAACTTTGAAAGTGGCGAGCGAACGAAGCCCTTTCCCGCCTGTGACAGGCTTTGTGGCATCGGGCGACCTCTCCTTACAATGTCTAACTTTTCTTGAAAAGTTCGTCTTGAGAATGGCGTTATAATTATATCCTCGACCAAATCGATATCTTCTCCTCCTTCCTCCATTGTGGGTTGAAAAAACAGCTTAGTAGTACGCGAATTAATTCGTTTATCAAATTCAGTTTCCTAGATCTCCATAGGACCTGCCTCTCAATATTGGTAATCCAATCAAAAGACGTGCACGCACTACGCCTGCTAGCTGGCTCCTGTCTAACACTGGAGCCAGCCAGCAGGCGTACAATAGCCAACTCTAAAGCTGATTGGTTGACACTAAATTTTCATTTCCATTTAGTATAAGCTACAAGCGCCCGCACTGTTGATTCTGAAGGCCTGAGGGCAGATTTTAGACCCCTGGCAACACATGATGGCTGAATATGATTGGATAAAAGATCTAACATAAAGACCAGCCCTCCAAATCTCAACCTGGGGCTGGAAGCAGTGCAACCAAGAGGAAAGCTATGAAATGAAGAGTATAACTCTTACTCTGGGGAATAATTTAATACATATTTGTGGGAAAATATATTTAAAAAAAAATTATATTCTGATGATGTTTAGGCCAGCAGAGAAGGCCTTGCAGGCCCTGACGGCCCACCACTGCATTGAAGCAATTGAGTAGTGATTACTCAAACATCTTCAACTGCCTGTAGAACTCAAATCATATAAGTGGCACTCAATGAGATGTTCTTATCCCCTTAATGGTTTTGAGTACTGTTAACAAATGTTAGGTTATTGAGTAAATATAACTTTATTTATCTGTGTTCTGTTAATCTAAAGTTATTGATTGTTTACAAGGTATGATTGCTTAATATTTTAAATAATATCTAACATTTATTAAATCAGTTGTTCTTACTTGATTCTGTAGTGTTTACGTCTTTACTTAACATAATAAATTAGTAGTCAGATACTTTGATATTTGAGTAAAAAACAAATTTTTTCGAAAGTTGTGAATACTGTTTTTAGAGGATTGTGGGTAATTTTTTATGTTTAGATTTTATGATACTTTTACACAATGTTCTATGCATGTTTGAACAAAGAAAGGTATTTCTAAAAGAGTATTAAGCAGTTTGTTGTGCTATGAAGTGTAATTGATCATGATGAATGGATATCAAAACAGTCAGGCAAATTGATGTTCAATAATGAGACAAGTCTTTCCCACCATCAACAAGGTCAGGTTGTGCACCACTCACAATGACAGAGGCTAATGCAGCATTCTGTAATGTTTACAGTTCTACCTGCAGTTATAGAGGAGTGAGCACCGTGCTCAACAATGTCTGCTTAAGGTGGGTTCAAATGACAAATCGTCAAATACAGAAAACAATGTTGAACCTTAAGACACGACCACTAATATTAATGATCTGAACTTCCTCCACTTGACAAAATTGTGTAATGAAGATTAATAATGTATGTAGAAGGGACCCAACAACATGTTCACTAGAACAAATATTACATTTCAAGTAACTTCAATTTTCAATTTCAAGTAACTTTGTTTTTGCATCTTTTACTTTCGGTTTTGTACACCAGCTTCAAACAGCTGAAAATACAATATTTTTGGTTATTCAAAAATATATTTCACAGCGGTTTAGATGGTACAATGAGTCTCTACACTACACATTGCTTGTTTTGTCACAAACGGAAATTAGGCAAACTATTCGAATTTTAGCAAACAGGAAATGGCTCGATTTCCGCATATTGCACCATTAAGTATTGAACACTGACACACTCGAATGGTTCCAGGCAACGGGTTTCCACAACAACAAAAAATTGTTACTAATTACTTTTTACAATGTACTTTTGGTCAACAGTAGTTCCCTACATAGGGAACAGGGTGCCATTTGGGACTAAGACCATGTTAGCAGACGGAGACAGTTGCCATGGAGAAGGAATCACAGAAAGAGTACCCATTCAGGAGAAAAGAGAAAGATGACAAGGAAGTAGGGAGAGAGGGAGATGAAGAGAGAGAGTGGGATGACAGAGGGAGAGTGGGATGATAAAGGGAGAGATGGATGATAGGGATAGAGGCAGATGGAGAGAGAGTGGGATGAAAGAGGGAGATGGAGAGATGGAGAGAGAGTGGGATGATAGAGGGAGAGAGGGATTAATAGAGGGAGATGGATGATAGAGGGAGATGGATGATAGAGGGAGATGGAGACATGTAGAGGGAATGGGATGATAGAGAGAAAGTTCATTAAAGAGGAAGAAGCTGCTTGATACTACAGTAGATCATCTGGTTGTTTACAACACATTGTGTTGACTCTGGAACAAAAGCCTGTGTGTGTGTGTGTGCGCGCGTGCGTGCCAAGAATGTAAACAAGAAGAGCACAATAATGCCCAACAAATAGTCCCTGGCCACCGACAGTGAGGAATAAACAGTGATCTTCAGATGGAACTGCCCCATGATTCAAGTATTTGATAACAGCATGGTGTGTTCGCTACGAAGCTGTCCGCCTCCCATTGATTGAAAGTTTTGACCTTCTAAAAAACCTATATGCCTGCAGAGAGTATCAATGTGAAGCTCCCACTAAGAGAGGGAATCAGAATTGGCTAACCGAGGCAGATCAAAAAATGCACAAAATCGAATCCCATAGCATTCTGGGTTTTGTGAGGGACCAACAATATGTTTGAAAATGTGGTTGTTTTTTTGCTTTCTGTGTGTTTGTGAAAGTATTCATGTGTATTGCATGTTAACAATTGCACACACACACACACACACACACACACACACACACACACACACACACACACACACACACACACACACACACACACACACACACACACACACACACACACACACACACACACACACACACACACACACACACATACACTGGATGGCACCAGCAGATGCTGATCTATCACAACAAGGCTATGGGTTAGCTGGGTTAGCTGAGGGACAATCAGCTAACGTATCAAGCTGATTCAGGATCAGTTTTACCTTTTAGATCATAATTAATAATGTTATATGGACATGCTGGAGTTGAGTCTAGATCAGCAATCCTACTCTGGGATGCTTGATCGATACAGCCACAGCCAGCAACTGGTAGTTACAGACATGACAGCACTGTATACTGGGCTTGGCAACATTAGAAACTAACCACAATTTTTAAGGCTTAATGAAGCCCTCATAAACCCTTTACAAGGCCTATATAAATGATTCATAAATCTTTACAAAGCAAACATCAAGCTATTTCAGAGGGCTGGGCAATACTTGGTAAAGTAGCAGATGTAACCTTTCATGTAACCCTTTATATAGTGTGATTTTGGTTATAAGTGTTATATAAAGTATTTCTATAGTCATTATGAACACCCTTTAAAGCTTTACTAGGGTTAGTTTTGTTTAATGTTAATTGGAACAAAAATATGTACTCTTCCTCCCACTGGTCCTCTACCAGGTTCCTTTAGGGCTGGGAGTGTTTCCTCACTACGTGACCTGGCCAGGAGACACTCTGGGTCCTAGTCATAGCCTAAAATGTAACAAGGTCCCAGATTAGGAAACCCTTCTGGCTCTGACACTGAGGAGAGGGATTGAGAGTTTACCCCAGGCTCTGGAACCAAATCACATTCACCTAGTGGCAGCCTAGGCAGAGAGCTCATTTACATTCTCTAAATGGGTGCACATCAAGTCTTGATATCATGAATTGGATTCCTGCCTGTAAATTGATGAAAATTAGCATTGTCAACAAGCTAGCAAATGCTAGCTAGCCAGTGTGTGTTTTCATTTGAATTATACCTAACGTTATTTACTTTGGGTAGTTTTTCACCAACGGTGACCCAATAGGAGGCTATGCATTGCAGGATTGGCAGTGGGACAGCTTTTTCATTGCTCAAGAGCATACTTCTGTATCAAGGTGTGGGTTGTACTCTGTGGAGCTCAAACTTAATCTTAGAGTCCCAATACAGAGAATCTGAGACATCCTGATGACATGGAGCTGCCTGCCTACCTGACTGCCCTTTGACATGCTGACCTGACCACAAGCTCCGACCACCACCTCCGCTGACCCTCTAGCTATGAGTTTCCAGATCCTCTCAATGGCACGACTGTCCATCTGCTGGAGGTTTCAAGAAGCACTCAAACAGACTTGATCTATAGAACCATAGAACAATAGAACCAAAAAGGGTTTACTTTTTCCACATTTGTTACGTTACAGCCTTATTCTGAAATAGATTAAGCCAATCTACACACAGTACCCCATAACGACTAAGCAAATATATATATTTTTTTTATGTTTGCAAATGTATTAAAAATAAAAAACTTAAATATCACCTTTACGTAAGTATTCAGAACCTTTACTCATTACTTTATTGAAGTACCTTTGGCAGCGATTATAGCCTCGAGTCTTCTTGGGTATGGCACACCTGTATTTGGGGAGTTTCTCTCATTCTTCTCTGCAGATCCTCTCAAGCTCTGTCAGGTTGAATGTGGAGCATCGCTGCACAGCTATTTTCAGGTCTCGCCAGACATGTTCGATCGCTTTCAAGTCTGGGCTCTGGCTGGGCCACTCAAGGACATTCAGAGACTTTTCCCGAAGCTACTCCTGCGTTTTCTTGGCTGTGTGCTTAGGGTCGTTGTTCTGTTGGAAGGTGAACCTTCACCTCAGTCTGAGGTCCTGAGCGCTCCGGAGCAGGTTTTCATCAAGGATCTCTCTGTACTTTTCTCCATTCATCTTTCCCTCGATCCTGACTAGTCTCGTTTTCCCTGCTGCTGAAAAACATTCCGACAGCATGATGCTGCCACCACAATGCTTCATCGTAGGGATGGTGCCAGGTTTCCTCCAGACATGACGCTTGGCATTCAGGCCAAAGAGTTCAATCTTGGTTTCATCAGAACAGGATCTGCTTTGCCTTTCTTGCCTTGTCTCTCAGATCCTTCACAGCTTTGTGGAAGTTACCTGTGGTGCTGATGTTTAGGATGAGGCATATATCGTTTTTTGTGTGCTCTAGGGCAATGGTGTCTATATGGAATTTGTATTTGGGGTCCTGGCAACTGTACCAAGAAAAACCAAGAACACCTTTAAGAAGGAACACCTGATAATTGAAATGCATTCCAGGTGACTACCTTCTGAAGCTGGATGAGAGAAAGCCAAGAGCGTGCAAAGCTGTCTTTTTAAAAATGGAAAGTCATTCTTATTTACAATGATGGCCTACCCCGGCCAAACCCGAATGACGCTGGGCCAATTGTGTGCCGCCCTATGGGACTCCCAATCACGGCCGGATGTGATACAGCCTGGATTAGAACCAGGGACTATAGTGATGCCTCTTGCACTGAGATGCAGTGCCTTAGACTGCTGCGCCACTCTGGAGCCCGCATCAAGGCAAAGGGTGGCTGCTTTGAAGAATGTCAAATATAAAATATATTTTTATTTGTTTAACACTTTTTTGGTTACTACATGATTCTATATGTGTTATTTCGTAGTTTTAATGTCTTCACTATTATTCTAAAATGTAGAAAATAGTAAAATACAGAAAACCCCTTGAATAAGTAGATACGTCCAAACTTTTGACTGGTACTGTATATCTGTCTATTTATTTTCCCTTTCTTACTTTAACTATTTCACATTGTTACAACACTATACATAGCCAATGATTTAACATTTTAAATGTTTATATTTTTAAAAACATTTTTGGAGTGTAATGTTTACTGTTAATTTCTGATTATTTATTTCACTTTGTTGAATTATCATATATACTGAATGTATTAATCTTTTCTCAAGAATATGTTATGTGTTATGCCCATATTGATATATTCATCATCAGGTCAGAAGTTGAATGGGCGTGTGAAGTCATGTTTTAGCTCATGCAGTGCTGAGTCACCCACCACTGAAGGTGTGCATTCTTCACACCTGGATTGTCACGGTTCATGAATCCACTGCCTCCCTCTCTCTCTCTCTCTTTCTCTTTCTCTTTTTCTCTCTCTCTCTCTCTCTCTCTCTCTCGTGTTTGTGTGGGCGTGGTTCCCAATCTCGGCCTGATTGTCTGCGCCAGCTGGAATCACTTATCTTCCCTTTATATGTTCTGTAACCAGTGTTTCTTGTTGTCAGATCATTGTTACTTCCCTGAGGTTGTGTCGTGTGTCTGGGCTCTTTCTCTCGCCGCCCTTGTGTGGATTATCTTCTGTGCTCCTTCCTACCCATCCGGACACATTCCCCTGGATTTCTCAGCACGCTATCATCGGTATATGCGCCCTAGTCCCTGGGTCGGATTCCGTCTGAGTACGGTCTGTCTGTCCTGTTGCTGCTGTAAACTGTATTCATTAAACCATCGTTGCTTGCATCTTGCATCCGCCTCTGTATTGTCACAGAATGATCTGACCCTACCATGGATGCAGCGAGTTCAACGAGTCTGACCGAATTCATTTCCCGCAGTATCACGAGAATGGATCAACAAGAGGAGAACATCTCCAGCACAGGTCGGGCAGTACAAGCCCTTGCGACGCAGGTATCCCAGCTGACCCAACAATTACAACATCTGAGGGGTCTCGCTGCGCCACCTACACCGGCAGTTCAACCCGCCCCGCCAGAGCCGGATTCCCAGCTAGAGCCACGGCTACCGACACCAGAGGGTTATTCAGGTGATCCTGACTATTGCAGAGCTTTTCTTACGAGATGTTCCATGCATTTCTCGTTGCAGCCACGGACCTTCAACCGTGAACAGTCTAAGGTAGCATTCGTACTCACACTGCTATCAGGCAAAGCGGCTCTTTGGGGAACGGCGGTGTGGGCGAACCAGGACCCATGCTGCACCTCTTTCCAGACACTCTCCGAGGAGATGAGAAGGGTTTTCGATCGGGCCGTGGCGGGTAGGGAGGCGGCCAGACTACTCGCTGACCTTCGCCAAGGAGACCGTTCAGTATCGGAATACTCCATCCAATTCCGCACTCTGGCCGCAGAGTGTCAGTGGAACGAGGAGGCGCAGTGGGACATGTTCCTGCATGGGCTGGAGGACCGGATCCAGAAGGAGATTTATGTTCTGGACCTTCCCAGGAGTTTAAATGGACTAGTGGAACTAGCCTTGAGGGTCGACGCTCGTCTGAGTCGTATTGGCCGCCGAGCATGCCCTAACAGACCGTATAACGACACGGAGGGCTGGCATGCCAGCGGCGGGAACACGGCCAGTTCAGCCTCCGCTCACGAACCCATGCAGCTGGGGAGAGCTCGCCTCTCCCGGGAAGAGAGGGAGAGGCGGAGATCCCAAGGACTCTGTCTCTACTGTGGTAGAGCGGGCCACTTTATCCACTCCTGCCCGGTAAAAGATCAGGCCCGGTAGTAAGTATGAGGCTACTATCGGGTGGTGTCACCACAGAGAAGACCTCATCATCTACTCTCCTCCCGGTAAGACTAAGATGGGCCACCCACACGCACGACACCCAAGCCTTACTGGACTCAGGAGCAGAGGGTAATTTTATGGACTTCAAGCTCGCTCACAAACTCCAGATTCCTATCACCTCACTCACGCACAAGATATCCGTCAACGCTCTCAATGGTCAAGAACTCCCCAACATTTCTCACACCACTGAACCTATCACACTCATCACTTCTGGCAATCACACTGAGACACTATCATTTCTACTCATGAACTCACCCCTTGCACCATTAGTTCTCGGCCACCCTTGGCTCACCCAACACAACCCCAGAGTTGACTGGGGTCATAACTCTATATCCATGTGGAGTAACAAGTGTCTTGAGTCCTGTTTAGTGTCTGCTTGTTCATCTGTGTCTGATTCTGTGTTTCTAGAGGAGGCAGTGGATTTGTCTAACGTGCCCGTTGAATACCTCGACCTGAAGGAGGTGTTCAGCAAGTCCCGTGCTGCTTCTCTTCCTCCGCATCGTCCCTATGACTGTGCAATAGAATTATTGCCAGGTGAGTCTCCGCCTAAAGGCAAGTTATATTCACTCTCTGTTCCTGAGAGGGAGGCTATGGAGAGATACATCTCTGATTCTCTGGCCTCTGGATTCATTCGTCCTTCCTCTTCTCCAGCGGGGGCGGGGTTCTTCTTTGTGGGGAAGAAGGACGGATCTCTGCGTCCTTGCATTGATTACCGTGGGTTGAATAACATCACAGTGAAGAATACCTATCCCTTACCGTTGATGTCCTCAGCCTTTGAAAGGTTACAGGGAGCATCCGTGTTCACTAAGTTGGATTTACGTAATGCATATCATTTGGTTCGCATAAGGAGGGGGGATGAATGGAAGACCGCGTTTAACACCCCCAGAGGGCACTTCGAATATTTGGTCATGCCTTTTGGGCTATCCAACTCCCCAGCGGTTTTCCAGGCACTCGTCAATGACGTGCTGAGAGATATGATTGATCAGTTCATATATGTTTACCTGGATGACATACTGATTTTTTCTTCTTCTCTCCAGGAACACGTTCAGCACGTCAGACGAGTGCTTCAGAGGTTGTTGGAGAATGGACTTTTTGTCAAGGCGGAGAAATGCATTTTTCATGCACAATCCGTTCCATTCCTAGGTTACATCGTCTCGACTGAAGGTATTCACATGGATCCTGACAAGGTTAAGGCTGTGGTGGATTGGCCAAGCCCAGATTCCCGTAAGGCCCTACAGAGGTTTCTGGGATTCGCCAATTTCTACCGGCGTTTCGTTCGCAACTTTAGCCAGATAGTCGCTTCTCTTACCGCCTTAACCTCCCCCAGAGTGACGTTCAGGTGGTCCGATACAGCCGAGGCTGCATTCGCCAAACTCAAGAGCCGCTTTGTTTCGGCCCCCATCCTCATAGCTCCCGATCCCTCGCGTCAGTTCGTGGTGGAGGTGGACGCTTCAGAGGTGGGGGTAGGTGCGGTACTTTCCCAACGTTCCTCTTCTGACGACAAGATGCACCCTTGCGCGTTCCTGTCCCATCGGTTATCACCTGCGGAACGCAACTACGACATTGGCAACAGAGAGTTGTTGGCAGTGAAGTTAGCACTGGAGGAGTGGCGCCATTGGTTAGAGGGTTCGGGGGTACCTTTTATAGTTTGGACCGATCACAAAAATTTGGAATATATCAGAACCGCCAAGCGACTCAACTCCAGGCAGGCGCGGTGGGCACTCTTTTTCGGACGTTTTGACTTCTCTCTCTCGTATCGCCCGGGTTCCAAGAATGTCAAACCCGATTCCCTTTCTCGCATTTTTGACCATTCCGAACGCCCATCCACTCCCGAGTGCATCCTACCCGGGACCCTAGTGGTCTCCACACTCACATGGGAGGTTGAATCGAGGGTCAAAACGGCCTTAGAAGGGGTAAAGCCTCCGCCCGGTTGCCCGCCTAATCGGTTGTTTGTGCCGGAGGGGTGTCGGTCCGATGTTATTCGGTGGGGGCATTGCTCCAACGTAGCGTGTCATCCAGGAGTCAGCCGCACTAGCTTTTTGGTTAAGCAACGCTTTTGGTGGCCACTGATGGCTCGTGACATTCACAGTTTTGTCTTGGCTTGCTCGGTTTGTGCCACTGGGAAGACTTCTAATCGACCTCCAGATGGGTTACTCCAACCGCTGTCGGTCCCTTCGAGACCCTGGTCCCACATCGCGCTAGATTTTGTTACCGCCCTCCCGCCCTCCCAGGGCAAGACGGTTGTTTTGACCGTGGTGGACCGGTTCTCGAAGGCGGCTCATTTTATTCCCTTGCCTAAATTACCATCTGCCAAGGAGACAGCGGTAACTGTCGTGGATCACGTCTTTCGCTTACATGGCCTGCCTATGGACGTAGTTTCTGACAGGGGGCCCCAATTTGTGTCCAAGTTTTGGCAAGAGTTTTGTAGGTTACTGGGAGCGAGTGTCAGTCTGTCTTCAGGGTTTCATCCCCAGAGCAACGGTCAAACGGAGAGGGCCAACCAAGATTTGGAGAGAGTGTTGCGATGTTTGGTTTCTAAGAATCCCTCTTCCTGGAGTCAACAACTCTCTATGGTTGAGTACGCTCACAATTCGTTGCCAGTGGCAGCCACGGGTCTCTCTCCGTTTGAGTGTAGTTTAGGTTACCAGCCACCTATCTTTCCCAGTACGGAGTCCGAGGTCACTGTTCCCTCCGCTCACGCTTTCATCCAGAGGTGCCGTCACGCATGGAGCAGAGCCCGTGAGACTCTTCTCCGGGTGGGGGCGCGCACCAAGGCTAAGGCCGATCGCCGCCGGTCGAAGCCTCCGGTATACGTCGTTGGCCAAGGAGTGTGGCTTTCTACTAAGAACATTCCACTCCGATCCGTTTCGAACAAGCTTGCCCCCAAATTTATCGGCCCGTTCAAAGTCACCAGGATCATTAGTCCGGTGGCGGTCCGGCTCAAGCTTCCTCCGGCGTATAGGAGAATTCATCCTACCTTTCATGTATCTAAAATAAAACCTGTGTTTCAGGCACGCATTAACCCGCCGGTCCCGGTTCCCCCGCCGCCACGACTTGTTGATGGGGAACCCACCTTTTCTGTCAATCGTATTTTGGACTCTAAAAGGAGGGGACGCGGAATCCAGTACCTGGTGGACTGGGAGGGTTACGGTCCGGAGGAGAGAAGTTGGGTACCTGCTAGGGACATTCTGGATCACTCCCTTATCGATGATTTCAATCGACAGGTAGATTCGCCTGGGAACGCCAAGAGGCGTTCCTAGGGGGGGGGTATTGTCACGGTTCATGAATCCACTGCCTCCCTCTCTCTCTCTCTCTTTCTCTTTCTCTTTTTCTCTCTCTCTCTCTCTCTCTCTCTCCCGTGTTTGTGTGGGCGTGGTTCCCAATCTCGGCCTGATTGTCTGCGCCAGCTGGAATCACTTATCTTCCCTTTATATGTTCTGTAACCAGTGTTTCTTGTTGTCAGATCATTGTTACTTCCCTGAGGTTGTGTCGTGTGTCTGGGCTCTTTCTCTCGCCGCCCTTGTGTGGATTATCTTCTGTGCTCCTTCCTACCCATCCGGACACATTCCCCTGGATTTCTCAGCACGCTATCATCGGTATATGCGCCCTAGTCCCTGGGTCGGATTCCGTCTGAGTACGGTCTGTCTGTCCTGTTGCTGCTGTAAACTGTATTCATTAAACCATCGTTGCTTGCATCTTGCATCCGCCTCTGTATTGTCACATGGATAAGCAACACCCACCCATTGACAGTGTTAGCTTGAACATTACACCTAACCATGGGAAAAATGTGATAGTGGATGAAAACTTCAACATGTTAGTTCATTAAAGTTCACATTATCAGTAACATGAGCCGAGGCGTAGGCTAGACGCATGTGCACACTCAGAAACAATATATCTGTGAAATGTCCTGTTATTCATAAGTATAGGCTATAGACGTGCAATCATTTGAAACAATGGAAAGTCTTACTTAACAGATAGCTCTATTGAAATTGAAATTTCCAGGCCACAAATATAATTTTAATAGCCTCCTGCGACCCAGCAGTTAATTTTTGTCCTCTTTAATGGACATTTGTTTTTTGGTCTGTATCTCTAAGGCCATACATGCCACTGTGTTCTGTCCTGTTGTACCTTTTGAGAGAACATTCTGGGCTTTTCAATGATATCAGATATGTGGGAGTGGGCCCTGGATCATTTTTTCTTTCTGGTTCTTCAAAATGGTTCCCATCACAATTAGCACATTTGATGGTAAGTGTGTGTAATTGTGAAATGTACATTTTTCATTTTTGTGAGTTTGATATTCAAATTGTTTCTAATAGGTAAATATCTCAGGAATAGTTTGGGGAGTTTTCAGAGTGTCACGATCGTCTAAGGGAGGAGACCAAAACGCAGCGTGGTAAGTGTTCATGTTAATTTAATAAATAAACTGAACACTGAAACAACAAAAACAACAAAGAGAGTGAACGAAACGAAACAGTCCTGTCTGGTGCAGCAACACAAAACAGAAAACAACTACCCACAAAACACAGGTGGAAAAAGGTAAGTATGGTTCTCAATCAGAGACAACGATAGACAGCTGCCTCTGATTGAGAACCACACCCGGCCAAACACATAGAAATAGACAACATAGAACAAAAACATAGAATGCCCACCCCAACTCACGCCCTGACCAACCAAAATAGAGACATAAAAAGGATCTCTAAGGTCAGGGCGTGACACAGAGCGGTGTAATATTTTTTCACATTAAATAAGAGCTAAATAAGAGCTTGTCAATAAATGTCCTCTATAGTGGACATCGGGATGGCTACTATGTTTTTCTCATCTACTGGCCACATATAATGTCATGTTAAATGTTTCATATTTATTATCAAATGAGTCCTAATGGCAATGACAGTAGTTCACGTACAATACAAATTAATCTACATGGGGAGGCATTTGCCTCTGATTCAAAGTTCCAATCCAGAGATAAAAAGTGTTTTTTGTGATGTTAGTTTTAAGCCTATCCCAAACCTTAACCTTTACCTTAATCATTCAGGGTTAATGTCTAAACTTAACCCTAACCTTAAAAATGTGAAGTTTAATGTCTAACCTTAAGATTTCGGAGTTAATACCTAAACTTAACCTTAAACACTTTAAAATGTGAAGTTTGCAACAACCTCTAAATTTGACATTTGATATACATGGATGAACATCTAATTCTGACGTGACTCTGTGAGACGTAATTACAAATATTAAGTCTATTACTTTTAATATGGAAAGTGTGCATTCCGACATTTGGCGCTCACACATTTGGCGCTCACACATTTGGCATTAATGAGTAGGGCGTTTTCATGCTCACTGTCCTCTGAGAGTCTGTTTGTTTATGCACTTTGTTGTTTTACGAGAGGAAGTGGTATGCGACACTGACACTGTCGCACGTGCTCTTGGCCAACAGTCCAAGTGATGTATGCAACCTCTGCTTCTCATCCAAGGATGATACATTTTCTTTTTAGATCATCAAACAAAATGCCTTGGTCTCAGATCATTCCTCAACTGTAGCCTACACCTCAATGAAACCACTCTTGATTTTATTTTTGAATGAATTTTATTCTTGAGTGAATCAATACATATGAGAGAGAATCTTTGTTATGGGAGCTTACTAGACCAGAGGTCATAATAAATGCATGGTGTTCATAGATTTTGTATTCAGCAAAATTATAGATCTGATCAGGGGCGCAACTTTGGTTTTAAAAGTGGGGGGACATAAATATATATATAAATATATTTTAATCTATCCAGTCAGATAAACACGCCAAACAGCCTACCCGACTGCTCGGAGGCATCCGCATGATCCCAAAGCACACCGTTGCCTCGTTTTGTATCACATTCCAATGATAAAACTGGGGGGGACAAAAATGCAATTTCAGAATGTGGGGGGGACATGTCCCCCTGTCCCCAGTGAAAGTTGTGCCCCTGGATCTCATAATTTTTTTGATCAAGATGCTAGAATAGAATTTGATTCAAGTTAGTGGTGGACATAATAGATAGCAAAGTCAATTAAACTAATCGAAGGAAGAGATATAGACCTCAAAATAAACCTTTTTAAATGATTGTTGAAGAAGAACCAACATATCCACAGATTCAAGGAGCTCATTGTTGAGTTTATAACTGTTTTATTACAACGTCCTCCATTGGATACAAAATTAAATAAAGGTAGGCCATTATGAAATATAAATTATAAAATGCTGTTTACCCTGACAAATGTGTTAGTCATTCGTTAGTCATATGGCAAATTTACAGATATTTACAAAAAATAAATTATGCACGAATATATTATAATTTCATATTAAAATATACATTCAGCGTTTTTTCACTTGGAGAGAAAGGGCTTTTTTAGATTCAGCTCCTTCACGCTGTCTTCTTCCTCGTCATCATCACTATCGTCCTCATCATCATCACTGCTCGAGTCTTCGTAGAGGCAGATAGTTGCTTGGACTGGGTAGTTGCGCAGAAGCATCTCTGCATCCTGGTACAGATAATCGAAGCATCTCGATTTGGGCCAGAACAACCTAGAGAACAAAACGGTCTCACATTAGGAGTTTGAATGGGAAATAGAAAGTAGGCTAGGATATAGTTGAGAACAGATATGGAGAGAATGCCCATCTCAATCACCATTACGCACAAACAGGGACGCATATATTTAATGTAGCCTGTGTATGTTGGTGATATTACTGAGGCAATTTCACTTACTTTACTGGGTGAGTGATCTGAGGACTCTTGCAGTGTTTGATGTCTGGAAATCCTCCAATGGTCTTTGTGTAAGGCTGCGAGGGGATAAAGAAAGACAATCATGTTAGCATACTATTTCGTCCACTATAGCTAGACCTATGAAACATCAAACTTAATTCCTCTACAAACTATTGACACCAATAATTTAGTTTTGAAAGTAATCTCTACTAACCATGTGTGTCGCGTCCCTGCATTCCCTGCCTACTTTGGCATCCCAAGGTCTCCACAAATTAGCGGGCTGTTGAACAGAGTTTCCTCCGGTGATTGCGCCAGTTAATCCACAATGAGAGATGATATTCTCCATGGTTTTTGATGATAGAGTGTCTCGAGCAAATCCTCTGAGAGTTTGCGATTGAGAGTGATCACAAAGTCGAGTCAGACGCCTTGTATATATCGGGCCAGGGTGCTCGTGTCAAATTGCGCATTGACACTACCCAAAGTGTCCATGCGCCACGGTGGTGAGGTGTGAGTCAAGTCACACTTTGGAAAACCTGCAGCATATGGTCACGCTCGCACCCAGAGTGGCCATGTTTTAGAATAGGTGTAACTTTTGTTGTGGGATATTGTAAACGTCTCAGAATTATAAATAATATTAGCCAAGTCAGTTGTGTGAATAGGGGCGTGGCCTACTTTTGATTCATAATACATTTTTGATTAAACGTTTATTTAGACAAGTTCAAGCGTATTCTACTCAACAGGGAGAGGAATACATTATTGTTATTTTTTATTAGCTATTTTTTGTATATATATATATATTATTAAAAACGAAACATCCATATGATCAATACAATTGAATCATCTAAACCTACAGGCCAACATTTACAATTCATTTAGGCCTACGAATGTACTTAATCTCTCTGACATCCTTCGTTCTGCAACTGTGGTTCCCCTTTCGAACCATTTGCTTTTCAAGTGTGAAATAGCACGTGCCGATATGTGGACAGGGTCAAGCTGCGCCTGGCGGTCAAGAAAAGGAGGGGGAGTTTATGGGCGCCGGCGGCACGCGTTAGGTTTGTTTTTAGAGACCATTGTTTTTGAGACCATTCTCTGAAACGGGAGGTGTTAAGTAATCATAGACATTTTATTAAAATGCATATCACCCTCCTCACCGCACCTTTTGTGCTCCCAAACGGTTGATTCATTTACAAGAGATCTAGGTCTATATGTGAATTAACCCTGCGAGGTGTGAAACTGACCACGTTTTGCAAGCATTTAAAAAATAAATAATTTTTACCTTCATTTAACTAGGAAATCTTATTTAAAATGACGGCCTAGGAACAGTGGGTTATCTGCCTTGTTTAGGGGAAGAACGACAGGTTTTTACCTCGTCAACTCAGGGATTGATATAGCAACCTTTTGGTCACTGGCACAACGCTCTAACCACTAGGCTACCTGCGGCCAGCAGGTTGGGAGAACTTCCTCAGCAGGTTAGGAGACTTAGGTGAAGGTTAGGATAAGGGTTAAGGTTAGCGGAAATTCTCTCCTAACCCCTATGTCAATCAATTTGTATCAAAGTGGCTTGAAAAGTGTGTCCCATGAATAACAGGACCTTTCATCGACATACACTACATGGCCAAAAGTATGTGGACACCTGCTTGTCCAACATCTCATTCCAAAATCATGGGCATTAATATGGAGGTGGTCCTCCCTTTGCAGCCTCAACTCTTCTGGGAAGGCTTTCCACTAGATGTTGGAACATTGCTGCAGGGACTTGCTTCCATTCAGTTGCAAGAACATTAGTGAGGTTGGGCACCGATGTTGGGTGATTAGGCCTGGCTCGCAGTTCTTCCACACCGATCTCGACAAACCATTTCTTTATGGACCTCGCTTTGTGCACGGAAGCATTGTTATGCTGAAACAGGAAAGGGCCTTCCCCAAACTGTTGCCACAAAGTTGGAAGCACAGGATCATCTAGAATGTCATTGTATGCTGTAGCATTAAGATTTCCCGTCACTGGAACTCAGGGGCCTAGCCCGAACCATGAAAAAAAGCCCCAGACCATTATTCCTCCTCCACCAAACTTTACAGGTGGCACTATGCATTTGGGCAGGTAGAGTTCTCCTGGCACCTGCTAAACCCTGATTTGTCTGTCAGACTGCCAGATGGTGAAGCGTGATTCATCACTACAGAGAATGTGTTTCCACTGCTCCGGAGTCCAAATGGCATTGAGTTTTACACCACTCCAGCCGACGCTTGGCATTGCGCATGGTGATCGTAGGCTTTTGTGTGGCTGCTCGGCCATGGAAACCCATTTCATGAAGCTCCCAACAAACAGTTATTGTGCTGACGTTGCTTCCAGAGGCAGTTTGGAACTTGTTAGTGAGTGTTGCCACCAAGGACAGATGCCATGTTGAAAGTCTCTGAGCTCTTCAGTAAGGCCATTCCACTGCCAATGTTTGTCTATGGAGATTGCATGGCTGTGTGCTAAATTTTTTCACATCTGTCAGCAACAGGTGTGACTGAAATAGCCCAATCCACTCATTTGAAGGGGTGTCCACATACTGCTGTACATACAGTGTAGCTTCCTGCGCTTCTGACATTGAGGCTGGCACTATTCGTTGCCAACCATGGAACTTTCATTCAAGTAGGTCTAATATTTGTCATTTTATTTATTGTAGGCTATTTATTGTATGCTACTGACCAAGTGAAAGAACGTTGATGTTCCCATGGATAAGTGTGTGGTTCACTGGTGTTAAAAAGCTAACATTACCTGAGTATTGGGGTGTTGCTTACCAACCCATGAGTGAATAATGCACACTTCAGTGCATGGCGTATTCAGCACTGCACAATCATGACTTCTTCCCGATCTCACTCACCTTGTGACCTTCAGCACTGCACGATCATGACTTCTCACTCACCTTGTGACCTTCAGCACTGCACAATCATGACTTCTCACTCACCTTGTGACCTTCAGCACTGCACAATCATGACTTCTCACTCACCTTGTGACCTTCAGCACTGCACGATCATGACTTCTTCCCGATCTCACTCACCTTGTGACCTTCAGCACTGCACGATCATGACTTCTTCCCGATCTCACTCACCTTGTGACCTTCAGCACTGCACGATCATGACTTCTCACTCACCTTGTGACCTTCAGCACTGCACGATCATGACTTCTCACTCACCTTGTGACCTTCAGCACTGCACGATCATGACTTCTCACTCACCTTGTGACCTTCAGCACTGCACGATCATGACTTCTTCCCGATCTCACTCACCTTGTGACCTTCAGCACTGCACGATCATGACTTCTTCCCGATCTCACTCACCTTGTGACCTTCAGCACTGCACGATCATGACTTCTTCCCGATCTCACTCACCTTGTGACCTTCAGCACTGCACGATCATGACTTCTTCCCTATCTCACTCACCTTGTGACCTTCAGCACTGCACGATCATGACTTCTCACTCACCTTGTGACCTTCAGCACTGCACAATCATGACTTCTTCCCGATCTCACTCACCTTGTGACCTAATAAAGACCTGATATTGACCTAATAAAGACCTGATATTGACGTGATATTGACCTGACAAAGACTTAATATTGACTTGATATTGAGCTGATTTTGACCTGATTTTGACCTGATATTGACCTAATAAAGACCTGATATTGACCTGATATTGACCTGACAAAGACCTGATATTGACCTAATAAAGACCTGATATTGACCTAATAAAGACCTGATATTGACATGATATTGACCTAATAAAGACCTGATATTGACATGATATTGACCTGATATATTTACCTCATAAAGACGTGATATTGACGTTATATTGACCTCATAAAAACGTGATATTGACCTAATAAAGACCTGATATTGACATGATATTGACCTAATAAAGACCTGATATTGACATGATAAAGACCTGATATTGACATGATATTGACCTGATATATTTACCTCATAAAGACGTGATATTGACGTTATATTGACCTCATAAAGACGTGATATTGACCTAGTAAAGACGTGATATTGACATGATATTGACATAATGAAGACCTGATTTTGACCTAATAAAGACCTGATATTGACCTGATATTGACCTGATAAAGATGTGATATTGACCTAATAAAGACCTGATATTGACCTAATAAAGACCTGATATTGACATGATATTGACCTGATAAAGACCTGATTTTGACCTGATATTGACATGATATTGACATAATGAAGACCTGATATTGACATGATATTGACCTGATATATTTACCTCATAAAGACCTGATATTGACGTGATATTGACGTTATATTGACCTCATAAAGACGTGATATTGACGTGATATTGACCTAATAAAGACCTGATATTGACATGATATAGACCTAATAAGACCTTATATTGACATGATATCGACCTGATATTACCTAATAAAGACCTGATTTTGATCTGATATTGACCTAATAAAGACATTTACATTTACATTTTAGTCATTTAGCAGACGCTCTTATCCAGAGCGACTTACAGTAGAGTGCATACATTTTATTACATTTTTACATACTGAGACAAGGATATCCCTACCGGCCAAACCCTCCCTAACCCGGACGACGCTATGCCAATTGTACGTCGCCCCACGGACCTCCCGGTTGCGGCCGGCTGCGACAGAGCCTGGGCGCGAACTCAGCCCAGCCTGGGCGCGAACCCAGAGACTCTGGTGGCGCAGCTAGCACTGCGATGCAGTGCCCTAGACCACTGCGCCACCCGGGAGGCCAAAGACCTGATATTGACCTAATAAAGACCTGATATTGACATGATATTGACCTAATAAAGACCTTATATTGACATGATATCGACCTGATATTACCTAATAAAGACCTTTTACCTTTTACCTGATATTGACGTGATATTGACCTGATAAAGACCTGATATTGACCTGATAAAGACCTAATATTGACGTGATATTGACCTGATAAAGACCTGATATTGACCTGATAAAGACGTGATATTGATCTGATATTGTCCTGATATTGACCTGATATTAACCTGATATTGACATAGTAAAGACGGGATTTTGACCTAATAAAGACATGATATTGATGTGACATTGACCTAATAAAGACCTGACATTGACCTGATTTTGACCTGATATTGACATGATATTGACCTGATAAAGATGTGATATTGATCTGATATTGTCCTGATATTGACCTGATATTAACCTGATAATGTCATGATATTGTCCTGATATTAACCTGATATTGTCATGATATTGACACGATATTGACATGATATTGACATGATATTGAACTGATATTGACCTGATATTGACAGGATTTTGACATGATATTGAAATGATATTGAACTGATATTGAACTGATATTGTCATGATATTGACACGATATTGACATGATATTGACCTGATATTGACCTGATATTGAAATGATATTGAACTGATATTGACAGGATTTTGACCTAAAAAATACCTGATATTGACATGATTATGACCTGATTATGACCTGATATTGACCTGATATTGACATGATATTAACCTATCAAAGACCTGATATTGTCCTGATATTGTCCTGATATTGACCTGATATTGACATAGTAAAGACGTGATTTTGACCTAATAAAGACGTGATATTGTTGTGACATTGACCTAATAAAGACCTGACATTGACCTGATATTGACATGATATTGACATGATATTGACCTAATAAAGACCTGATATTCACCTGATATTGACCTGATAAAGACATGATATTGACCTGATTTTGACCTGATATTGACCATATAAAGACCTAATAAAGACCTGATATTGACCATATAAAGACCTAATAAAGACCTGATATTGACCTGAAAAAAACTGATATCGACATGATAATGACCTGATATTGAACTGATATTGACCTGATATTGACATGATTTTGACGTGATAAAGACGTGATATTGACGTGATATTGACCTGATATTGACCTGATATTGACATGAAATTTGACCTAATAAAGACCTGACATTGACCTGATTTTGACCTGATATTGACATGATATTGACCTGATAAAGACGTGATATTGATCTGATATTGTCCTGATATTGACCTGATATTGACCTGATATTGACATGATATTGAACTGATATTGAACTGATATTTACCTGATAAAGACCTGATATTGAACTGATATTTACCTGATAAAGACCTGATATTGACCTGATATTGACATGATATTGAACTGATATTTACCTGATAAAGACCTGATATTGACCTGATATTGACATGATATTGACCTGAAATTGAACTGATATTTACCCGATAAAGACCTGATATTGAACTGATATTTACCTGATAAAGACCTGATTTTGACCTGATATTGACATGATATTGACCTGATATTGAACTGATATTTACCTGATAAAGACCTGATATTGAACTGATATTTACCTGATAAAGACCTGATATTTACCTGATATTGACATGATATTGACATGAAATTTGACCTGATAAAGATGTGATATTGACCTGATATTGACCTGATATTGACCTGATATTGATCTTATATTGACATGATTTTGACGTGATAAAGACGTGATATTGACCTGATATTAACCTGATTTTCATGTAGTAGGCTATTGGTAATAGTAGGCCTGTCTGGTCATGATGAAT